>NC_060142.1:240028795-240670670 GCF_021461385.2 Schistocerca piceifrons | reverse complement strand
TGGTGGTGCAGACAGAATCGGTAAATACAATGTCGTTCCATTCGGTTATCCAATTCTATCATTCATCGCACCATTGCCGACGCAAACGCCCGTGGCGTTGACTCAGCGGTAAAATCAGTAATGGACAGTCCACTCTGCTGCAAACAACGTCGAATTGTACGCGTGAACTCTGCTTGTTGCGCAACAGGCCGAATTTGTTGTGATATGGTTCGTGGTGTGGCAGAGCGAACCATCACTAGGATGCGCACAATATGCCTATCATCACGCGTAGTAGTGCAACGAGGTGGGTGCAATAGGTCACGTCGGTCAATCGTTCTCTCCCGCATCCAATGATTACAGACCCGCATCACAGTAGCTATGGCAACTGTCCTTCCCCGGCCTAACTTCGAAACGTGCTCGAAAGACGCTCACTGTCTTCCACGAGTCATACCGAAGCTGCTCAAAGCAAAACAACCAAATGGAAGGATGATTCCAGTACGTCCATGCGTGTTCCCGCTCTATATAGCGCTTGCAGGTGGCGCTACGGGTGCCCTTGATGTGCACCGTTTGCAATGCGACATCGAGCTGAACGATACCAAAAGAATAGCAGTTGTAATCCCACGATGCGCTGGTCTTGATTTAAAACATTTCCACCTCCCATTCCGGGTGCTTCACTTCTTTTGTCAGGCAGTGTGTTCTACGTTCCGTGGCATCGGCTGAAGCGTTTTCTTGCTATGGACTTGAAATATTTCGTAAGTAGTGAATCCCACGTCTTGTGGTCCTAGAATCCTGTTAGTTGGCAGTTACACACTGAAGCAATAAGCCCAACACTCTCCCCTTCATACTGGCTATTACTGTTATATAATATTCATGAACAGTAATATTGATAAATATAATACTACAGAGAGAAATGGCTTACACCGTCCACCAGTGAGCCTTAGTACGTCACAGACAGCCATAAAGATCTTTAGTCACCTACCCAGTGGCAAGAAAAATTTAGTTCACGATAAATGTAACTTCAAACACAAACTGACATTGAGACCCAAAGGAATTACAGATAATCAGCCAGAGGGCGTTGATTTATGTCAACAAGGAAAGTTGGAAATTTTTGGAGGACGGGGATTCGAACCGAGGTTTCCCGCTCAGGCAGATGCGCTGATCACTACGCCATCCGGACACACTGGACACCGCAACCTCAAGGACTACACTAGCACGCCTCTCGTAAGACCCAAATTGTCAACTTGTACCACTCATCATTCGCAGCATCTCACTGATTCCCGTAAGAGTTAGAGCTCGCTGTGGATCTGCAATCAATGGATCATTGGCTGTTATCGCGTTACTTAGATATATGTGACGTCTGTTCTTTCAGACATCTCATATATACAAACTGAAGTTCAAATGGTTCAAATGGCTCTGAACACTATGGGACTTAACATCTGAGGTCATCATTCCCCTAGAACTTAGAACTATTTAAACCTAACTAACCTAAGGACATCACACTCATCCATGCCCGAGGCAGGATTCGAACCTGCGACCGTAGCGGTCACGCGGTTCTAGACTGAAGCGCCTAGAACCGCTCGGCCACGACGGCTGGCACAAACTGAAGTGTCTGCTTGTCAACTTCTTCTACTCCATGTGTAGTACACAGATCTTGTGTGCGTGTGTACGTGTGCGTGTGCGTGCGTGCGTGCGTGCGGGTGCGCGTGCGTGTGCGCATGCGTGTGTGCGTGTGCGGGTGCGTATGCGCATGCGTGTGCGCGTGTGGGAGGGTGGGTGGGGGGGTTACAGGGGGACAGAGGCATGGAACATACTTAAGTGTAAATCACTGTGTGCATAGAAAATCCATTCTTAAGAGACTATGTAAGTGGTGAGCATGTTGCCATATTTTCTGCTGAGAAGCTGTACTGTAATCGCAAAACTGATTCATTCTGTATCACAACGAGAGGCCGGAATCAGTGTTCACCTTGCTAACTAATTTCCTTCGTCCTCCCAGAACTACTCTTTCACCCTGCAGCAAAATTTAAGTCACGCTGTACGCTTAAAATTCACCCAAAAATGCAACACTGATGTATTCAAAATTTATGTAATAAGAAACATTTTCTGCTACTGATTTTTTGATGATACACGTCAGTTAAGGATTTGGAGCAACTACTGAAAGTCTTTCGTTGGCTTACAACCCACGACAGTATTCTATAATATCGGTCAGTTTACGTTATGGACATGAGAGTGTGCCTACATAAATTAGGATCTTGATAATTCGGCATACTCGGGGATGTGTCAGTGCCTGATTATCAAATATGCCGGATTATCATGATCATTTTAAAAACATAGTTTAAAAAAGGGGATATGAGCAAGACTTGCAGTTTTAAGTACAAAATCATGTAGTTGTTAGTAAAAATTGTTACCAAGACGTAGTACTCTATAATTAGAATCACTGTCCTTAGAAACATCACAACCATCTCAAACTGTCGATGACGTGTAAAATGTCTAAATGGTACCTACCACTGATGGATAAGAAGAAATTTTCTTCTGACCGTCTGGAACATTGGAGGAACGCTAACTTGTTTCTTTTATTGAAACTTCTTTTCACAAAAATCATTTGGTATACAGCGCAGATTCAACGTTTCAAAATGGCTCTGAGCACTATGGGACTTAACTTCTGTGGTCATCAGTCCCCTAGAACTTAGAACTACTTAAACCTAACTAACCTAAGGACATCACACACATCCATGCCCGAGGCAGGATTCGAACCTGCGACCGGAGCGGTCACGCGGTTCCAGACTGAAGCGCCCAAACCGCACGGCTACACCGGCCGGCCCAACGTTTCAGAAGCTTTGTATACTTAGCTATTCCCAGTGAATTTCACAAAAGTTTTTAAAGCTACTGAAGCCTCTGCCCAAGAAATGTGGGCTGTAGGCGTTTTTTTCTTCCTTACTTTGTTTCTGGTGCCTCCTGCGGGTTGAAAATATTGTACTATCACATCGTCAACTTTTCTTCGATTGCTAATCGTCCGTCAATGTCGATCCATTCTTCAACATCATCTGCTGAAAACGCACTAAGTTAATTAGTGGTTGCAGAATTTAGCACTGGTACAGATTCACGTCGATCGGTTAACAACTGATATACATTTAGATCGCTTTCCATGTCAACTTCTCCGACCAGTGAAGAGGACAACTATTACTGATGAGGCACCGTTCCGAAAGGTTCCGATGTTTCTTGAAAAGCGTCCGGCTATTGCGTCACCCCAGCTAAAAATATCGAAAAATTTATGTGTGCCGCACTAGGAGACCTGACAGGTTATCGAGTACCGGACTGTACGATCTTACTGTATTTACTTTCGGAGGTCCTAGCAAATGCAACATATATTCGTGAAATTTCGACTGCAAAAATGTTCCTGGAATGAGTAGTTTGTTTCAACAGAACAAGAATAAAAGTATTTAAACAGTATATTAGTTTTAAACATTCATACGTGCTATGCGCTGATTGGGCTTCTAAGAAAGTCTCTTTTGTTCGCCTCCCTTTGTTATCACTAGTATCAGAGACCTATGACGTATGCAAGAAAGTTACCTGATCATACACGTAGGTCGCGAGGTACTGCTTTTCATAGATTAGATTCAGTTTTCATTCCATAGACACCAAAAATGAGATGACTCGTGGGTGTGGAACACGTTAGAAACTATAAAATAAAAAACATGAAGCTTTTGGATATAATACTTACTACACTGGTCATTTGTCAGAATATAGTCAAACCAGGTGAATGCATGACAGTAAACTGGAACTGATAATATTTACAGAATTAATATGCTGTCACAATGAAACATTGTTATGCACTTTTAATAAATTTATCATACACGAAATACATAATATTGACTGTTGTGACCAAACGCTGTCAGAACTAAAATCTAACAGCCATTTTTACTTGAGTTGGTCTAACAGTCCCTGTTATTATATCCGTCTATAGGGTATAGATTCTTTCAGATTCTGTTGATGGTGTTGGGACAGCAACCAGCTACAAATTTACTTTCACATCCTTTATTCAAAGGGTACCGTTACCGGTTTCGAATCGTTGTGATTCATCCTCAGACGGTTTACACGCTTTCTTTATGACATGTGGTGTGTTTTTTATAGGTTAATTGTCGTGAAGTGTCCGTTTGGAGTGTTCGTTTTCATAACGTTCGTCCAACAGATGTGAATACATTTCCACTGCGTTCTTATTGTAGCACACGAAAATTTTATTCCACTGAACACTTTAGATTTGTCACTGAGAAGATCAAAACATGTGGTGTGTGATAGAATTTTCTCAGTGACAAATCTAAAGTGTTAGGTGCAAAAAATTTCGTGTGCTACAATAAGAATGCAGTGGAAATGTATTCACATCTGTTGGACGAATGTTATGAAAACAAACACTCCAAACGGACAATTCACGACAATTAATCTATAAAAAACACACCACATGTCATAAAGAAAGCGTGTAAACCATCTGAGGATGAATCACAACGATTCAAAACCGGTAACGGATCTGAAAGTAAATTTGTAGCTGGTTGCTGTCCCAACACCATCAACATTTGTCTTCAAACAACAGCCTCCGTCTGCATCATGTCATCATATGACAAAATTTCATCTTTCAGACTCTTGTTTAAACCGTGCTTTATCTGAAACCAAGTTTTAATGGTTGCTGGAAATTTATTGAAATTGAGTGTTCCTGAATATGGGACCCCTTTTCGGACCAAGATAAGTGCTTTTAGAGTAGTGGGGGAAAATAAGTAACAGCAAATGTTGTTAGTGCGGGTTGCCTAAATCAGGGGCAGGTATGCACTCAGGGGCAAACCTATTGTCCTCCTTTGATTGACTGGTCGTTAACCTATTGCTCTCCTTTGATTCACAGGTCCTTAACTTATTGTTCTCCCACCTCTCCCTCCTCCCCCCCCCCCCTTTCAGACAACCTCACCCCCCACCCACTCCCCCTCACTGCTACAAGTACACTTTCAGGTCTGAGTTATTGGAATAGCCAGCCGGTCGAAGTGGCCGTGCGGTTAAAGGCGCTGCAGTCTGGAACCGCAAGACTGCTCCAGTCGCAGGTTCGAATCCTGCCTCGGGCATGGATGTTTGTGATGTCCTTAGGATAGTTAGGTTTAACTAGTTCTAAGTTCTAGGGGACTAATGACCTCAGCAGTTGAGTCCCATAGTGCTCAGAGCCATTTGAACCATTTTTTGGAATAGCCCATCTCACTTTTATCAGTTTGATTGAATACTTAATTAAATCGATCAATTAATTAACATCTCCTCCTCTGGTAAACCCCTTCCCCCCCACCCACCCCCACCTGGAAATTGACAGGAAAAAGGCTCAGTTGATTGGTCATTTGGAGGGAATTTGATTGTAGTGTATGGAATATTGTTTAAACAATTTAGAAAATGTGTGGAAATCGTTTACTTAAACAATTTAGGGGATTCAAGGCAGTGGATGCCCCCTCGCTTCCTCTACCTGGAAATTGACTGCTCTGCGGTGTAGAGGAAGTATCTCATGACAGGAATCTCAAGGACATATTGTTTATCTATAAAAATTCAGTTTGCAAGGGTTGGATATCACTTGCTCATCATTCTCTGCTGTTTGGAAAGATGTAGGTCTTGTAAGAAGCAATTACATCAATCGCTTTTCTTTTTTTTCCGATCGCGCAAGGAATACAGTCATGAAACACACATCACACGTAATTACACACGGCTAAAAATTTTTCGATCACGAAGCACGCACCGCCCGCCATCCCTATCTGGAGATATCTTGTGCACTTGGACAGATGAAGACTCAGCAAGCTCCATTCATTAACGAAACGTGGAATGTGGTGGTCTACTTTTGGGCGGCAGCAGATCAAGTCGGTAATGGTACTGCAG
Organism: Schistocerca piceifrons; assembly: GCF_021461385.2. Taxonomy (NCBI): domain Eukaryota; kingdom Metazoa; phylum Arthropoda; class Insecta; order Orthoptera; family Acrididae; genus Schistocerca; species Schistocerca piceifrons. Next base: position 240,664,805 of record NC_060142.1, on the reverse strand, counting down.
GGTGAGTTGGTCAAAGCCAATGCAAGGGGGCTTTCAGTCTCTTTTTTTATTTTTTTTATCCTAAGACTGCGAGAATGCTCTGTGACTCCCATCTGCATAGAGAAAGATCATAAAATAAGCACTATGATCGAGGTGCTAGAAATATGTAGAGTGCTGTCTTGTATACTTTGATGATGTATGTGTTCGAGAATTAACAATGAATGGACGTACTGTACAGTCCTCTATCTACATTCGCAAAGTAGATGGCTCTGAGCACTGTGGGACTTAACGTCTGAGGTCTTCAGTCCCCTAGAACCTAGAAATACTTAAACGTAACTAACCTAAGGACATCACACACATCCATGCCCGAGGCAGGATTCGGACCTGCTACCGTAGCGGTCGCGCGGTTCCGGACTGCAGCGCCTAGAACCGCTCGGCCACCGCGGCCGGCTCGCAAAGTAGAGAAGGGGCGGTTTAGCTATGATAATGACATTGGAAAACAAGCTGTCGCATCATTGGTCAGTGTTGAAATTACTGTAAAATTGTAAAAATTGTTCGCGCTATCAACTATGATGCTTATTATTACAGTACATCGACGGTGTCGTTTACATCCCATCCTTTCACTGGTACGCTGTTGGTTAGGACTTGATGGCTGACTGACATTTCTTGTTTAAGATGGGGAAAGAGTTTTGGTGGAGGGGCAACACATTCTGGGGATGGCTAGCAACGAAACAGTGATCACGTACATGACTGTAGTAAGAGGAATCAGTCGAAATGGAAGGCAGAGCCGTCAGCTATTCCGTCACTGTGACAGATGAGTTTAAATGTCGAGGTCGTTAGTCACCTTCGGACAGCAGTTTTGAAACTCTCCACAAATGCAGCCAAACCCTGGCAGTTTCCTTACATTGTAACTATCTTTTATTTAAAATCGTCCTGTGTGTGTGGTGTGTTGTGGTAGCAGGAGTAATAACATGACTTATATACCAAACGACGTCTAGTTTTCTGTGAGACTCAATGAATCAGAATATGTTAATGCCAGTTTAGAACCTGACACAGACCTCGAAGTTGTGGCAGAAGAAACAAAATACATGGCAGTGTACAAAGTTTATTACAGCAGGAAAAAATCATTGTTTCAAACAATGACACATGGTTACAGGGATGATCTCTTCGACTTATAGTATAGTTTCTGTGATACGGTCATCCTCCTACAGTAAAGGCGATGCAACTTTGAACTGGTCCTTGCAATGGATCAACAGCTGTATATTTAATGGAATCGTCACATGTGCTAAATGCTGTATCGGATGGTACAGAATAACAAAGATTTCATGTTAGGCTAATAGGCGTGAATGGGACAAGATGGACACAGTTCTGCTTCGGACAGCTGTATTAGTATGTAGTTTGGGGGCGCACCACAATGCAGTAGCAAAAGCCTCGTGCTTCCCTCAGTTCCCGTACTGTCTTATATACTATCTCGTGTTACAGGAGGAGGCTTAGTTTGGCACTGATCTTACACATTGTACACTGTTGGCGGAGCTAAGACAACTTATTCCCATTTCCACCAGAATGGTCAAAACACGGCCCTATCGCACTAACTCAGGACTTTTTGTTTCTACACATGTTGCAAATGGTGGTGGATGTAGGATAATTCTGTCTAGGGGTGCGTGGCGCACCGGCGGTGGCCTGTGGCGGGAATGATTCACCTTTCCAGCTAACGGTAGGAGTTTTCTGAATGGAGAGGCCTGTTCGGATGTAGGAATGTAGCAGACTTAACAGTGTGGTCCTCTAGACGGCCGAACTAACACTTAGTATGTGTTGGATAGCTTTCGTGATTTCATGGAAATTTGAGAAGATTCAATATGGACGTGTGTTTGCGCTGTACCATTATTCCTTCCCATGTGAATTGTCCGGTTGACTTCTTCTGCACATTTCGCGCCTTTTATTTAGTTGAGGGAACATCGATTGTGGAGTGTGCATCATGCAGGTTTTAATATTTTTTGTTTGTGGGATCTAAAATTTAAAAACTTTCTCACACCGGCCTGATTTAGCTTCACTGATCAGGATAGTAAAAACATGCGTATGTTAAGGGAATTTTCATTCACAAAGCAGGCTTATCACATTCACACAGTTCAATACTGTTCTATCCTGATTAAATTGAGCTTAACTTAAATTTCATAAGGCAGTGAAGCAATTTCGGAGTCTCGGTGCGACGAAAATTGTCAGTCGATCTCCTGAAAACATTTGTAATAATTATTAACTTTCGGTGATCACATGGGGAAGACCGGAGATCTGCTGGTAAGACCGTGTTAGCCTATTTATTTGAAGTAACTGGATATCTTGTGCATACAAAACGGCAGGTTCGTCTAGTGTAAATCAGACGTTCCCCACTGATCCTGTGCAGCACAGCGTGGTAAGCAGACACTGTCAATAATAATCAGTTAAATAATACGCGAACACACTTACTTTAGTTTAGTTCATGTATTAAATTCCTTCTGATATAGAATCTCATCAAGACGGCGACTAGCTCCACAATACATACATATACATCCTCCTTCTATCACGACTAATCGGCAAGATCTCCTTCATTCTTTTCATAAGAGAAAACATAGATAGCAGAGAAGCTATTCCACGGAGTAAATGGACGCTCCAAGGAATAATACGGTTTGAAACTACTTTGCATTGATAATCATGGTATATTAAAGTTTAGGAATCTGTAAGATAAGAAGAGATATTTCGAGATATGTACAGAGTTATATAATTTATAAAATTTCTGAAAATATCGCGGAGAGACCGCTGCAAGAGACATTACAAGGTGAAAGACAGGTTGAAGACATGTTTGCTGATTCTCTAGACGTGAGAAATACCTTAGTTGACTTGGTAAATTATAGGGATGATTTGGAATCTGTTACATCACTGACATCGGTATTAGCGAGTATAAATATCAGTTTCCTCTATGTTCTTCGAGTTTTCATGGAAAAGTCTTCGCAGACGGGATAAGCTTCTAGTTACTCAGTAATTTACAGCACGCTCCATCTCACTAAAGTTTAGGGTTTCCAGAGAAATGGTTTACAATCTATATCTTCAGACTTATGTTGCGGGAGTGATATTGCTATGCAAGCGATATTGCTATGTGCTTGATATCGAGAAGTATCGCGTAAATGGTATAATATTCTGGCAAACCACGTGAAGGTACATGTGTTCTTGTAATTCCAGAGTCTGGAGATTGTTGTAGAAAGCAATCAAGCAAGCAGGCCAGGACCAAAAATGGTGACACTTTTTGCTGAGGGGAACCTACCCAGCCTTGGTACAACAGTCTTCACGGTATATGTACGAGTGTCTGGCAGTCGAAAGGTATATGCATGATACAAAAGGGGCGATTTTGTTTGGCGCAGGATACGAATTGTATGTTAACTACATCAACACGGTACACGGTGATATATTGTTGGGTTGGAGATCAGTTAAACGCTCTAATATCCAAGCTTCCGCCCTCACTGACAGAGCAGTGTAATTGAGTAAGAGCCTTTCCGTATTTGACGATCTGTAGGCCACTTTCTCAGGGTTTAATTGTCAGTGCAATATGGCGATCGCTACAAAATAGTTTTCTGCCGCTTAAAATCTCGTCTGCAGAAAGAATAAAAAGGCAGACAGTGCTTACACACCGGCAACATCTGTAATTTGGCGGGTAAATTCATTAAGAGCCAATCATAATGCTTGATTCGTACACAAGACATCCTTTGTGCTGGGGCACAGGAATCTCCACATAGCAGTGAGAGCGTTTGGGTTTCAGAGATGTTTGTTGAAAGCAGGACTGGTAACACATGATGGACAGGATGCCACGTTAGGACCATCAGGAGTAACGCATTCGGTGTTATTGTGTTCTATTTTGGTGAATAGGTTCGGTTAGGACAAGAATTTCCATGCAGACAAGCTGAGACATCACGAAAGCTCCTACAAAAGCAACTGTTAACTATTTCTGGGACACTATACAATTTCTGAGAAGTCGACTTGACTCTTATTTACATAGCCATGCCACATCAGTATAACACTGAGAACCTTTTAGATGCCCTTGCAATGGTGATTCGCTACGTGAACATTTCATGGCGATGCGTCAGTCATGCTGGGCAGGTATACATGTGTACATGGCTATGTGCTTGATATAGAGAAGTATCGCGGAAATGGTATAATATTCTGGCAAACCACGTGAAAATACATGTATTCTTGTAATTCCAGAGTCTGGAGATTGTTGTAGAAAGCAATCAAGCAAGCAAGCAGGCTGGGACCAGAAATGGTGACACTTTTTGCTGAGAGGAACGGACCCAGCCTTTGTACAACTGTCTTCACGGTATATGACGAGTGTCTGGCGGACGAAAGATGTATGCATGATGCAAAAGGGGGGATTTTGTTTGGCGCAGGATACGAATTATACGTTAACTAAGCACCATGGTACATGGTGATATATTGTCGGGTTCCATCCCATTAGGATCGCTAGGAACAATGCACCCTGTGCTATTCTGGGAAGCATTGGAACAGATTTCTATAGCGCGACCTATGACGTCAGTATTCACAGGTAGAGAGGTATCGCACCAGAAACAGTGTCTAGGTAGACATGTGTTTCGAAAGAAATTTCTCAGGTGTCAAGTATGAAAGGGATGCTGCCACCTCATCCTCGCAGGACTCGAACTGACACCTGCACGTGGTTCGGCAGCTGACGGCCGTATCTACAACTCGCAAGGGCCGAAGCTGCATCCCGACTCCTGGCAGCGTGTGTTTGGCGGCGTTCCGTGCAGCCCAGTGGACAGGGGATGGCAGGTGGTGCGTGCTTCGCGATCGAAAAATCTTTTACTGCGTGTAATTACGTGTGATACGCGTTTCATGACTGTATGCCTTGCACGATCGGAAAAAAAAGAAAAGCGATCGATGTAATTACTTCTCACAACACTTACACCTCTCCAAGCAGCAGAGAATGATGCGTAAGTGAAATCCAACCACTGCAAACTGAATTTTTGTAAATAAACAATATTCCCTCGAGTTTCCTGTCATGAGATCCTTCCTCTCCACTGCAGAGCCGCTAATTTCCAGGTAGATTTCCTGAAAAATTCTTTAAATAAATAAATAAACTATATTCCATACACTGCCTTGAATCCCCTAAATTGTTTAAATAAATAATATTTCACACATTGTCTAAATTCTTTAGACAATATTCTATACACTACGATCGAATTCCTTCCAAATGACCGATCAAGTGAGCCTTTTTCCTCCCAATTTGTGGGAGGGGGCGGGAGGGGAGGGGGTTTACCAGAGGGGGAGATGTTAATTAATTGATCAATTTAATTATCTACTCAACCAAATTGATAAGAGTGAGAGGGGCTATTCCAATAAATCAGACCTGATAGTGTAGTTGTAGCAGCGAGGGGACTGGGTGGGTTGGAAGTTTCCTGACGGGTGGTGAGGGGGGGGGGGGGGGGACGTGGGAAGAATAGGTTAAGGACCTGTCAATCAAAAGGAAGGATCCTTTTAGCAGAACAATAAGTTAATAACATGTCAATCAAAGGAGAACAATAGGTTTGCCCCCAAGTGCATACCTCCCTCTGATCTTAGCTACCCGCAAAATCAAAATGTGCTGGTATGAACTCTGCCCTATTACATCTTTGTGTATGTTGTTCTTATTCCTAATATTTATACTATGTATTGGACTATTGGTTGGAAATAGGGATGTATTACTTGCAACAAATTTGATTAAGAAATAAATATACTGAGCAGCAGTGGTTAGAATACAAACTTCCTTGAATAGGTTTCTACATGATATTCTTGATTGTACACCACAAATGATTCTTATTATACGCTTATGCAGGCTAAAAACTTTTGCTCTGTTTGCCGGCCGTTGTAGCTGAGCGGTTCTAGGTGCTTCAGTCTGGAACCGCGCGACCGCTACGGTCGCAGGTTCGAATCCTGCCTTGTTCATGGGTGTGTGTGATGTTCTTAGGTTAGTTAGGTTTAAGTAGTTCTAAGTTCTAGGGGACTGATGACCTCAGATGTTAAGTCCCATAGTATTCAAAGCCATTTGAGCCATTTTGCTCTGTTGATGAGTACCCCAAAATATGATCTTGTATGATATAATAGAATTAAAGTAAGTAAAGTTTGCAAGTTTTTCTATATTTATATCTCCTACATCAGACATCATTCTCACTACAAATACAGACCTGTTTATGCACTGAAACAATTCTGTGGTATTCCCTTCCCAAATGAATTTATCATAGCTTCCTTCCACATCCCTGTCTCCAGTATGAAGACTTATTTTCGATATCATAGACTTCAGCATTAAAACTGTTTAATGCCAGTAATTGTGTGATGAATCCGACGTTCCAGTATCTGAAAATCGGGAGGAATATGAAATCACGCAGACGCCGATCACATTGGTGTAGGTAGCACATTCAGTTTTTATTTGAATAAAATGGACGATCTTAAGTCGATCACGAATCACACGAAATTAGATGTACTACGCACTCAAAAATTCGCAACTTTATACTTTATTCTTTCTATAGAGTTTGATTAAATGGTATTTGCACACTGCCCAGTCACATTAATGTGACCACCTGAGAAATGCCAGAATAAACACCTTTTGTACAGTGGCCCACTGTAAGAGGTGCAGGAAGAGAGTCTGAAAGGTACCAAAAGTGGTGTTGAGACATACTGACTTCAGTGCCATGGCCAGTTGTGCAAGGTGTCTAGGTTGAGAATAGGTTGGGCGTCCTATTGCGGTATTCCAGGCTTCGTCAGCGTGGGTGCACGAACCAGGCGCCTGCTGCGGAGGCCCATAAGCACCACGTCCGCTGCCCTGTCGTTGAGGACACACGGTCGGTAGCCCATTGGTTCATCTGGGTCGTCAGTTGCTCAACACTTGCACGATTATTCGACCACGCACAACTCCGCAGCCACCGTTCAGCACTGTCACCTATGACCCGTGGTGCACCACAGTTAACTCGCTGCCAATTTTTGACAGCGCCATTTTGCCACGCACAGTATATTTCAGCCACGTCGTCATGAGAACAGTATACAGACTTATCCATTTCGGAAATCCTTCCGCATCTCCCCAATACGCTTTTTATACCCTTCGCCGTTAGGTGTTGCCACCTGCCTTCTGTGAGTGATTATTGCATGTTGGCGTCAAACATGGTCGGCATCACATTAATGTGACTGGACCGTGTACCTGTAACATTCTTTCCAGTTTAAGGTGTATACTTCGACTAAAATAACTTTTTGATTGACGGATTGCAGCGGTGGTGTCAGTGTTGGTGGCGTGCAGCCAGCCACTCTCCACAAAGCGCTGCACGAACCTACAAAACTGGCAATACGGCGAGCCCATAGCGCTCGGAATAGAACTACGAAAGTATGGCTCGTAAACCTCGACTGACTGGAATGTCAGTCACAAAGTCACTTTACTAGCGGTATAGTTCAGCAAATATAAACTCTCTGTAGCAGTTCCTTTAAAACCCTTCTAAGTCACACAGTCCAGGTTTGCGGTCATTTCCTCCCGGAAAGATGCGTAATTTTTAGTGTCTGTTGTAAGTATACGTGTCTCATGCACAACATTTCACCAACTAGTCTTACAAACGCGGTCACTTCTCTCTAGATTTCACTGTCATTTAAGTGTCTCTGTCCCACAGATTTTTTACAGTTCGTAGCTTAACAACATATCACACATTTACAACATATGAACACTGAATATTCATGGACTATCAATTTAATAAGTCATACTTGCAAGATATTTACACGAATTATTTACAGAAGAATGGAAAAATTGGTAGAAGCAGACCTTGGGGGAGATCAGACAACACTGATTCTAAAACTTATCTTAGAAAATAGGTTAAGGGAAATAAAACCTACATTTATAGTTTTGTAGATCTGGAGAAAGATTTTTTGACAATGTCGAGTGGAATAAATTCTTTTAAATTTTGAAGGTAGTAAGAGTAAAACAGATGGAGCAAAAGCTTATATACAACTTGTACCGAAATCAGGCGGCTGTTGTAAGAGTCGAGGGGCGTTAAAGGGGATTAGTGGTTGACAAGGAAGTGAGACAGGGTTCTAGCCCATACTCGATGTAATTCAGTCTCTACAGTGAGGAAGCAGTAAAATCAGGCTATGCTAAGGGAATCAGATTAGGAAACCAAAATTGAAAGTAGTAGAAGAGCTTGGCTATTTGGGTAGCAAAATAACTTCTGATGGACGAAGTAGAGAGAACATAAAATCTAGACTGGCAATGACAGGAAAAACATTTCTGAAGAAGATAAATGTGTTAACATCGAATATAAGAGGACGAGTCAGCAAAAAAATTCCACACTAACATCAGAGTCACGTGAACCAGCCTTTTTTCCAACATACTCGTTTGTAGATTTAAACACTTATTCCATCGTTCTAAAAGACGTTAGAAGTCTGCAGGATAGAGCTCTTGAGGCAGTGTTTGCATTTACCTCCCTGCATTGTGTTGTTGTTGTGGTCTTCAGTCCTGAGACTGGTTTGATGCAGCTCTCCATGCTACTCTATCCTGTGCAAGCTTCTTCATCTCCCAGTACCTACTGCAACCTACATCCTTCTGAATCTGCTTAGTGTATTCATCTCTTGGTCTCCCTCTACGATTTTTACCCTCCACGGTGCCCTCCAATGCTAAATTCGTGATCCCTTGATGCCTCAAAACATGTCCTACCAACCGATCCCTTCTTCTAGTCAAGTTGTGCCACAAACTTCTCTTCTCCCCAATCCTACTCAATACCTCCTCATTAGTTACGTGATCTACCCACCTTATCTTCAGCATTCTTCTGTAGCACCACATTTCGAAAGCTTCTATTCTCTTCTTGTCTAAACTAGTTATCGTCCATGTTTCACTTCCATACATGGCTACACTCCATACAAATACTTTCAGAAACGACTTCCTGACACTTAAATCTATACTCGATGTTAACAAATTTCTCTTCTTGAGAAACGCTTTCCTTGCCATTGCCAGTCTACATTTTATATCCTCTCTACTTCAACCATCATCAGTTATTTTACTCCCTAAATAGCAAAACTCCTTTACTACTTTAAGTGTCTCATTTCCTAATCTAATTCCCTCAGCATCACCCGACTTAATTTGACTACTTTCCATTATCCTCGTTTTGCTTTTGTTGATGTTCATCTTATATCCTCCTTTCAAGACACTGTCCATTCCGTTCAACTGCTCTTCCAAGTCCTTTGCTGTCTCTGACAGAATTACAATGTCATCGGCGAACCTCAAAGTTTTTACTTCTTCTCCATGAATTTTAATACCTACTCCGAGCCGGCCGCGGTGGTCTCGCGGTTAAGGCGCTCAGTCCGGAACCACGCGACTGCTACGGTCGCAGGTTCGAATCCTGCCTCGGGCATGGATGTGTGTGATGTCCTTAGGTTAGTTAGGTTTAAGTAGTTCTAAGTTCTAGGGGACTGATGACCACAGATGTTAAGTCCCATAGTGCTCAGAGCCATTTTTGAACCTACTCCGAATTTTTCTTTTGTTTCCTTTACTGCTTGCTCAATATACAGATTGAATAACATCGGGGAGAGGCTACAACCCTGTCTCACTCCTTTCCCAACCACTGCTTCCCTTTCATGCCCCTCGACTCTTATAACTGCCATCTGGTTTCTGTACAAATTGTAAATAGCCTTTCGCTCCCTGTATTTTACCCCTGCCACCTTCAGAATTTGAAAGAGAGTATTCCAGTTAACATTGTCAAAAGCTTTCTCTAAGTCTACAAATATAAAAAGTTTATTTGTTTCCTTAAACTGCTGCAGTCCACAAGACGGATGTATTATGGTGGTAGCGAAATACCGTTCACATGGGATCAATATCCCATCACAAGATAACCAGGGAGACAAGGACACTCCTTGTTTGTGACTTATTCCTGTCCTGTGCTGAATTCCTGTACCCAACTTAACACATTTTTCCATCAGTTATAACCATCTCCGGGACGAATTTCACTATGAACGTGCTCTGCAGGCAGTACCTCGGCCCACAAAAATGAAGTCGAGTACACACTCATAACACTCTTGCCATCTTGGTCGGACCGCAGATCATTAACCTTTGGCTGCAGAGTACTGTGTACATGTGCTGCCACCTTCTAGGTACGTATAGGAGCGAAATTTAATACTACGGCGGTTTTATGGTGTTTGCGGCTTATTTATGTCAATAATATAATATTGCATTCGTAAATTGAAGTGTTAGGATATCTTTTCTGAAGTTTTTGTCTTGAGCATATGAGACAAACGTGGACAATAAGCAGTTCATACAAGAAGGGAATAGAAGCTTTTCAGATGAACAATGCTGAAGATTAGATAGGTAGATAGTGTAACCAATGCGGAGGTACTGAACAGAACTCGAGAGAAAAGAAGTTTGTGGCATGATTAAACGAAAAGAGTCGGCTGATAAGACTCGGAATACCAATTTAATGATGAATGGAAGAGAGTGTATATGTTTGAGCTTCATCACACCCAGTTTGAAGACCACAACAACAAACACACACAATTTACATTTTATGAGTAATATAAACATGAACTAAGGCAGGGCTTCACAACATACGTGCTCGAGAAGCAAGCTGTGAGCAGCAAGGCGCGAGTACGGAGCAGCGCGAGCACGCTACCCCCACTACCGGGCCACAGCAGAGAGTGGGGAGAGTCACGTGGGGCACACAACAGCTGCCGTCAGTCAATGTAAATCCGCGGCCACCTGCAGGGATATCACTCACGAATTATTGCTGTGACAAGTGAAACAAATAAAGGAGAATGTACACGTGCCACATAATTTTATTAGCTTAGTGTATGCCTCTACATTCGTATTAATTTGTGAACTGTTACACAATAAAAGGTGTCACTGAAGTGTGGGATTCTCTGTTATCTTGTACTTTTTGCCCTTTACAATTGCGTCTACGTTCGGAGTAATTTTTCTTGTGCATCGTAGGCGCAGCGTGCAGTTTAAATTTCGATCAGACAATGCGTTTCTCAGGCGCGTCTTGTTACATTTCATTGCAGAGAACAATTATTCGCAAACATACATGGAACCGAACATTGATATTATTGGTTCAAATGGCTCTGAGCACTATGGGACTCAACTGCTGAGGTCATTAGTCCCCTAGAACTTAGAACTAGTTAAACCTAACTAACCTAAGGACATCACAAACATCCATGCCCGAGGCAGGATTCGAACCTGCGACCGTAGCGGTCTTGCGGTTCCAGACTGCAGCGCCTTTAACCGCACGGCCACTTCAGCCGGCATTGATATTATTGTAGCCGCCAGTTTGTGCAAATGAGGAAATCTATCCTGAGGGAAGTGTCTGTAAAATTCCAAAATGTTTTTCTTGTTCTGAAATTTGTCTCTGTATTCTCTGTCACACTGCAGGTCAATAATTTCTAGTTGCAGCTCAGGACGAATCTCTTCAATATTCGTTGAATATGGAGAGGAGAACAGATCAGAATCACTGTCCAGTGCTGTCAGATCTTGAAAGCGTTGATCAAATTCTTCCTTAAGGGCAACTAAACTATGTGAATAACGTTCACAGTCTTTGTGAACATCTTGCATGGATGATAATTTAGGAAAATGAGCTAGATTTCCTGTTTCCAGATGACACACCCAAAGTGTCAATTTCATTTTAAAAGCTCGTATTCTATCTATGAAATGAGTAATTAGCAGATCTTTACCTTTTTTGCATTTTCTCCTTCAACAGCGCAACGAAGCCTAATTTTTTCCCTGTCATCGCTGGTGCACCGTATGTAGACACTGAAACTAAAGAATTCCACGACAATCCTATATTTTCAACACTTTTTTCAACATTACTTAAAATATCACCTCCGGTTGTAGTGTTCTTCATGGCTACTACATCGAGGAGCTCCTTCCTCACCTGAAGATCTCTATTAACACCTCTAATAAATATGGAAAGCTGCGTTGTTCCAGTGATATCAACACTTTCGTCCAGAGCTAGAGAATACGCCATAAAATCTTTATAGATATTTGCAAGCTGGCTCTGGACGTCGTCTGACATGCCCTGTATGCGACGCATAATGGTCATGTTAGATAATGGCACAATCCGAAATTGTTCAACTTGAGATGGACACAAATGTTCCGCTGCAACTACCAAACATCTTTTATTAAATCGCCATCAGTGAAAGGGCGCAGGGATTTTGCTAAAAACAAAGCAATTTTGTAGCTCACTCTGAGAGCTGCCTCAGTTGATTTTTCTTCGTCGTCCAGATCTTCTTCGGATAGCTTCCTTTTAAGTTTAATAACTTCCTGTGTACGATTTGGTCCATCACATTTTCCACTTCCGTAGTCTTTCACGTGGTACGACATATAATGTCGCTGCAAATTAAATTTCCTAAAAGAATTCAGCGTTTTGTGACATACTAAACATTTTGCAACACCATCTTTTTCTGTAAACAGATACAATTCCTCCCATTGGGGGTTGAACTGCGAAAGCATGGTTGGGGTTACACAACGGCGACTTGACATGATTCTTAACCAGCGAAGTGCCTGTTAGAGCTGATCGTAGTACTTTTAACGTTACACAGTCGGCGCGAATTCAATAGGCATGCTGCGGTCCTATTCATACATGCGCGCGCATTTCTCCTCCCTCCCTACTCCGCGACCTTGCACCTGCTCGCGAGCACGTGCCTGAGCAGACGCGAGTACTCGCGCTCAAAACCGGCCAGTTGTTAAGCCCTGAACTAAGGTAAATAAAAGAAAAAATGAAATATGAAAAGAAAAATTTCGTCTCCTGGTTCTTGAAAGATGACAAATACCCTCTCGCGGGATTGGAGACGTCTGATTCAAGCATCTTCCAGTTCAGGTCTTCCAGTATTTCCGTGATGCTTTCCAGTTGGTGAAGCAAACCCGTCACCATTCAGGATGTCCTCTTTTTTGGTGTACATTCGATATCTCCTGTCAGTCCTATGTGGTACTGGACCCACAAATTGACCTACATCGTAGGACAGGTCGAACGAGAGTTCTGCAAGTAATTTAATTAATTAATTTATTTTTTTATTTATTTGCACCTAAAGTCTTTTGGATAATCTTGAGGTACTTCATCCCGAGCTAGCTATACCCAATCTCTCTTGTGATAGTATTCGCGTCTCCTTACATCCACCACATCCCAGAACTTTTCCCACAGTTTCCAGAAGCCACTATAACTTAATCATCATGGGGAAACACTACTTACTTTATCGTTTTAATCCTGTATATTTTGTAAACTGTGTAAGCCAACAGCTGAATGACAGCAGTACGGACCTCTACAATAGAAAGAATGTAGATAACTGTCAAATTAAAAAATTACAAAATGAACATCAAGCAATACTGTTTCCTCACTCATTCAGTTTCATCGCATGCTTGTGAACTACTTCGGCTGGGTCATGAATATTGATTGGTTAATTCCGCGTTCTGCTTGTCTCACTTATTGGCGGACATTGATCAATGGCGCGGCACAAGTTTGATTATGTTTGTTTTGTACAAATCACTTTTGCCTTCAACCGACTAGCAATAAACAAGGTATTACTGTAATATTGTGAACTAAACTTCAAGACCATAAATGTGTCGGCAACGAGACAAAACAATATATCTCCAATTTTTCTTTCCCTTGTGGTAATAAGTCACAAGCATATCATGACTGATTGCCTGATAGTTCTCTCATTACTACGCTCTTTGGTATCGCAAAACGTTGTTTACGGTCACAGCGATATACACTCTCAGACAAAAAAGGGACGCAGCAGGAAGGTATCAACCGAATGGGACAGAAAATGGTAGATGTGATGTGCTCTTATATGTACAGAGCAACAAATGATTACAGTTTCAGAAAAACTGGTTGCTTTATTCGTGAGAAAAGCTTTACAGCTGCAACAACTGAATAATGTATTGACCACCTCTGGCCTTTATGCAAGCAGTTATTCGGCTAGATATTGATGTCCTCCTGAGGGATATCGTGACAAATTCTGTCCAATTGGCAGTTTATATCATCAAAATACCGAGCTGGTTGGAGGGCCCTGTCCTGAATGAACCAAACTTTCTCATTTAGGGAGAGATTGTGCGACGTTGCTGGCCAAGGTAGGGTTTAGAAAACTAAGACAGGCAGTAGAAACTCTCTCCGTGTAAGGACGGTTATTATCTTGCTGAAATGTAATTCCAGGATAGATTGCCAAGAAGGGCAACAAAACAGAGCGCAGAATATCGTCGACGTACCGCTGCGCTGTAAGGGGGCCGCGAATGACAACCGCAGGGGTCCTGCTACGAAACGAAGTGGTACCCCAGACTGTCAATCCTGTTCGTCGGGCCGTTTGGCGGGTGACCATCAAGTTGGTATGCCACCGCTCTCCAGGCGTCTCCAGAAGTCTTCAGCCTGGAATCTCATTGACTGAAGTAGAATTGTCTTCAGTGATGAGTCCTGCTTCGAACTGAGCCTCCATGACCAATGAAGATGTGTCGAGACGTCCCAAACAGCGGTGGGATGCCAGCCTAACCGTCACCTGACATACGGCGCGACAGCCTGGAGTGATGGTCTGGGTTGACATTTCTTTTGATAGCAGGACCCGTTTGGTTGTCATCGGCGGTATCCTTACAGCACAGCAGTCCGTCGATGACATACTACGCCCCGTTTCATTGACCTTAATCGCAAACCATCCTGAGCTTACATTTAAGCTGGATAAAGCCCGTCCAGACACGGCGAGAGTTTCTGTTTGTCTTCATCTTTGCCAAACCCTGCCTTGTCCAGCGAGGTCGCCCCATCTCATTCCAACTGAGAATTTTTTAAGCATTATGGGTAGGGCCTTGCGACCATCTCGCGAATTTGACACTAAAGCATCAATTGAACAGAATTCGGCACAATATCCTTCAGGAGGACAGCCGGCAACCATCCGTTAAGGCCAAGCCGAATAACGACTTGCATAAGAGTCAGAGAGGGCCAGATCGGTTTGAGAAGCTCTTTCTCATGAGCAAATCATCCAGTTTTTACGAAATTGGAATCATTTATTTGTCTGTACAAATGTATATGCCGATTTCCAATCCATTCGGAGAATTCCTTCATGGTTCTTTTTCTCTCTTTTTTTCGAGTGAGTTAAAAATAATGCAATTAATTTATGACATACGAGATATTTACGCTTCAGGGGACGACTTATTGTCATTGTCTCACTATTGTTTAACAACAGGTATTTCTTCAGATCAGAAGAACCGGTATGTTGTGTGAGGCGTACGCACAGTCATGATGATGATGATGATGATGTTTGGTTTGTGGGGCGCTCAACTGCGCGGTTATCAGCCCCCGTACAATTTCCCAGCCTTTGCTCAGTCCAATTTCGCCACTTTCCTGGTTGATGATGAAATGATGAGGACAACACAAAGACCCAGTCACCTCGAGGCTGGTGAAAATCCCTGACCCCGCCGGGAATCGAACCCGGGATCCCGTGCTCGAGAAGCGAGAACGCAACCGCGACACCACGAGCTGCGGACTACGTACAGTCAGGCATGACTATTACATAATAAGAGAGGCCATCAGTGAAAACAAACACTACAGCTCTACTAACTTAAATGTAATGTGGGGGTGGCGTAATTACTGCACTGCCGTAATATGCTACCCTATAGTTCCGACAGGCGGGTCTCTTGCGAAGGGTGTGTTCACCTGTCTGTTCCCGTACTGCATCACAGATTCCAAAGTTATCACCAACACTGGCTGCCCAGAGTCATGGCTCTTCCGTGTTAACACCTAGTGCTATCAACACTTCGTGCTTATTCTTACGCGCCGTTATTTAAAGAAAGGCGTTACATCTCCACTCTGCTGTTATCCGCTATTGGGTGTGCCGGCCGGTGAGGCCGAGCGGTTCTAGGCGCTTCAGTCTGGAACCGCGCGACCGCTACGGTCGCAGGTTCGAAACCTGCCTCGGGCATGGATGAGTGTGATGTCCTTTGGTTAGTTAGGTATAAGTAGTTCTAAGTTCTAGGGGACTGATGACCTCAGATATTGAGTCCCATGGTGCTCAGAGGCATTTGAACCACAGCCAGCCTAGTGTGGGTGTAAGTTAAATTTCCTCACAACGAACTCGGGACCTGTTTCTATTTTGTTCCGATAACTGTGGTACAGTTGCGCTTGTGATTTTCACTTGTCCGAAGATTGCTGTTGCTATTTGATTCTTCAGTGCATTTCGTGTCCCACAGCCTGCTCCAGATGATCCCGGCGGCTACACTTCTTATCCTCCGAATGATAAAATATTTCGTTGACGCTAGTCCACATTGGAAGAAATGATGATCGCAATGAAATAAGAGGATTCACAATCCGCAAGCAAAAACTTAGTTGTTCGTTTCTGACACCTGTTACTCTAGAATGTAACGGCCGAGAAATATCAAACAATTACGTGTGACTTTTAAGTGTGATCACGAAGTAGATGTACGCATATTTCTACGCTGATGTTTACAGTAGAGGCGGCACTGCGTCTCTGGTGCTAGTAGAACTTTTCTTACTTCAGGGAAGCCGCTTTTCTGCGTTGGCTGTTTATTTCTTAAATAACCGCTTTATTTCATGATTTGCTCGGTCGGGAATTATCAAGCTACCTCAGTTGCCTGCATGACAGTAAAAAAATTGTAAGCAATACCACCATATATTTCACACACATATATGTGTAGAAGAAGCAACGTTGCTGGAATCCTTAATAACGCTTTCACACAACCGTAGCAGTTACGGACACAATTATTTTAGATGTGAAATCCATATGTTAGAAGGGAAAGGGCCAACTGTGTCCCTCTTTACTAATGGAATTCGAATCTGAGGTAGTTGTGCCGTGGCTACAGTAATTGTGTGAAGCTGGTATTAAGGACGCCATCATATGTTATTTCTTCCACCTATATATACGGCATTTACGATTCTGAATGCTTACAATTTTTACTGTGATATAAGGAACGGAGGTATCTTGCTAATTCTCAGGAGGGCGAAATTAGCTAGCAGCTAAACCATAAACTAAAGTGGGAATTTCTGAAATAAACATCCTACGTAAGAAAATGACTTTTCTCAATTGTTCCGAGACAGCTGTGGGTGCATATATACGAAAGACAACTTCTTTTACTATTTACGAAAAAAGTTTAAATCACTGATTTTAGCATGAATTTTTTTTTTAAATTCTGCCCGATAGGACACAAAGTTTGAAACCAACTGGAAGATAGTAAAAATGTCATACTAACAGGTTTTTTTAGAAAGCTGAGGCGCACGATTTTAGAGGGTGTTTATTCAGCTGTTATTATCGGTTTCGGCAGAACTAGGCCATCTTCAAAATTAAAACTAAAACAAGGTAGGGCGGTTGCTACCACTAGTGCCATGTGGCGCTTGCCGTTGCAGCTACAAGCGTGACTGATGGCAATCGTAGCAATAGACCTGCAGCTGCTTTTGTCAAACGAAAACGCAGTTCTTTCTACAAAATATGTAATACAAAATGTAAATGTCGTGTGACAAGGGCCTCCCGTCGGGTAGATCGTTCGCCGGGTGCAAGTCTTTCGATTTGACGCCACTTCGGCGACTTGCCCTTCGAAACATATGTAACGTATTATGTGCAGTTATGCAAAGCAAATGAGGCACAGTGAACGAACAATGGTTGTGAACTATCGAACATAGAAACAACTGTTTAATATCAAATATATTTCAGAAGCTGGCTTGAGGGAAGTTCAGTTTGGGTTGTGGAGAAATTTAGTTAAAAATGAGGTACCGTCGGATCTACGACGTACGCTACGTTGAAATATAGTTTTAAGCAAGGAAAACCAAAGGTTATAGTACTTGTAGATGTAGGGAGAGTTTTGTATGATGCTGGTTGAAGTAAACTATTTGATACTCAGAAGGCCTCGGAAACAAAGTCAGGAAGCAGAATGTTATCTACAACTCATAGGGGAATCAAACTGCTGTTACAGGAATTGAAGGACATGAAAAGCAGGCATTAATTGAGAAGGGAGTGAGACAGGCTTGTAGCCTATCTCCCATGTTATTCAGTCTGTACACTGAGCATGCTGTTACGGAAACGAAGTAGAGAACTGGGAAGGGAATTGAGATTGAGGGTGAAAAAATAAAAATTTTAGGAGTGTTGATGACTTTGCAATTCTGTCAAAAATGAGAAAGGACTTTGAAGATTGTTTGAGTAGAATATATACTGCCTTGAAAAGAGATTATAAGAGGGATATCAGGAAAAGTAACACAAAGGAAATGGAGTGTAGTTGAATTAATCTTGAGAAAACTTGACTAAAGGAACAAGTAAGTTGATATAACAGGTCCTGACGCATCAAGGAGTAGTCAGTTGGTTAATAGAGGGAAGTGTCGAGAGATTAAAACAATAAAATGGAAGCACGACTTCACTAATGTCAGCACGTTAATATGGATGTAGGTTGCAGTGGCTAGCCAGAAACAAACAGGCTTGCAAAAGATAGGCTGGTGTTGGGAGGTGCACCAAACCAGCCCACGGACTGAAAAGTGCAACAATAATATAGTGTAGAAACAAGCAAAAACCTCACACAGTTCATTATGTTTAGAACTGATTACCCATTTTGGCCATACGTTGGATTTTTCAGATTTCATACGTTAAAGGCGACGTATAATGGATGTGGCACTCGCCACATGCCTTGTCATATTAACATAAGTATGACAACACATGTAGTAAACGCCTCCTGTGACGTATATAATATGAAGGTGACCAATGCATAGCTGCAACTGCTTATGACTGTGTGGTGTCACCGCCAGACACCACACTTGCTAGGTGGTAGTTTAAATCGGCCGCGGTCCATGTAGTACATGTCGGACCCGCGTGTCGCCACTGTGATCGCAGACCTAGCGCCACCACCAAGGCAGGTCTCGTGATACGAGAGTGGACTCGCCCCAGTTGTACGAGAGCCTAGCTACCGACCAGTTGTACGCGAACCAAGCTACCGCCCAGTTGTACGAGAACCAAGCTACCGGCCAGTTGTACGCGAACCTAGCTATCGCCCAGTGGTACGAAGCCTTTCTCTCTCATTAGCCGAGAGACAGAATAGCCATCAGCTAAGTTAATGGCAACGAACTAGCAAGGAGCCATTTGTATCAGTGCCTATAGCTTACCAGTATTCCAGAGAGATGTATTCCAAGGAATAAAGAAAAGTTAAGTAAAAAGCATCTACATACTTTTCTTCGTATTCATTTATAAGTTCTCATGTTCCAGACTTCACGCCCGTCTGCTGTATGCCGTGCACTATCGGCTACCGCATTAGTCTAGCGTGCTTTTCTTTTGGTTACTACCGTGTGGCGTAACAGTCTTGTTACGTCACAACAGATTGGCGACGAGTAAAAACTTATTTCTGATTGCTTACATTTCATTGTGTCATGGCTTCGCCACATTCTCCAGATGTACTGTCCGAATTTTATCGCTTGCAGAATCAGCAGACGCAGGCGTTACTGGATGCCCTTGGACAGCTCGTCCAGGGTCAACGTGCGCTGCACACCGATGCGGCCGCCGCCGCTTCTTCGCTACCGCTGCCACTGAACGCTGTTGCACCTCCCTTTCGACCATACGTGGCAGCCGATGAGACCTGGCAAGAGTGGTCTCGTCAGTTCGCCTTTCACATGGCTGCCTACAGAATTCAAGGTAATGAGCGGCAGCCGTTTTTGCTTTCTTGTGTCGGTGTGTCCACATACCGTGTGATAGTGAAATTGTTTCCCCGCCGCGACGTAGCAACTTTGTCATACGAGGAAATTTTGTCTGCATTAGATGCCTATTTCAAAGAAACAGTTAATGTGGTTGCAAAACGGTATACGTTTTTTCGTACAAAACGTACGGCCGGTCAAACTAATAGGGAATGGGTAGCA
Organism: Schistocerca piceifrons; assembly: GCF_021461385.2. Taxonomy (NCBI): domain Eukaryota; kingdom Metazoa; phylum Arthropoda; class Insecta; order Orthoptera; family Acrididae; genus Schistocerca; species Schistocerca piceifrons. The sequence goes on along the minus strand of NC_060142.1, from coordinate 240,644,985 downwards.
ACATTGCAAGGACTTACTAGGGACTGTGCCTTTGAATGTGACTGTGGTCTTTCTTATTCAGATACAATGGTGCGTGATGCAATTGCACAGAACGTTTCTGATGTTCGCATACGGGAGCAAATTTTGAAACTAGTTAATCCCTCCCTTCAACAAGTGATAGACATATTGGATAGACAGGACACACTGGACTGTGCTCAGGAATCTTTTGAAACTTCGCCAGCCGTGTGTAACATTAACCGGCCCGCTGGACGCGCTCCGCGGCCCGGTAACCGGGCCGTGCGCACGGCGACACAGCGACCGCCGCGTGCTAAGCCACGTGTGCCGCGCCAGCCCACAAATGTAGTGAAATCATGCCCGCGGTGTGCTAATAGACATTCGCGTGACCATTGCCCGTCACGCCAAGCTATTTGCTTTTTCTGCAATAAGAAAGGACATGTTCAAAGTGTTTGCCAGAAAAAGCTCAGATCAGACAATCACAATCATTCCAGGCCCTTTGCTTCGCGCCGGAATCGAACCAAGGACACTCAGGCTCGTGGACCTTCGCCTATGGACATTCATGTCGTTAATTCCACTTCGTCCAGTGACACTTTCTCTAACAGTAACTGTGATCGTCCCGCAAAAACTGTGCGTCGACGTCGCCGGAAATCACGTCAATTAGCAAGTGATTCTGTACCAGTGTCTGTTCCAATTGCACAAAACAGTCGCTCTTGTCGTCAGCAGGACAATAAACTTTTTGTGGACTTAGACTTTGAAGGCCAAGTGATACCATTCCAGCTCGATACCGGAGCTGCAGTTTCATTGCTCAATCACGACACATACAAACAACTGGGCGCACCTCCGTTGCGTGCCGCAAATGTTAAGCTAACCACATATTCCGGACAGAAAATTCCTGTGTTAGGACAGTGCAGCCTTCTTGCAACATACAAGGGACAAACAAAACTTGTGTCATTTTACGTTCTTCGTTCTTCTTCTGCAGTGAACTTATTTGGTCTAGATTTATTTAAGTTGTTTAACATGTCTATTGTAAATCAGGTCCTATCAGTGAATCAGACTGTGCCTACAGACAGTGTTTCCCGGCTGTGTGACGAATTTGCAGACGTTTTTGCACCGGGCTTAGGTTGCGCTAAAAACTATGAAGCACATTTAGAACTGAAGGTAAACGCGCAACCGAAATTTTTCAGGGCGCGCAATGTTCCCCACGCATTGCGTGATGAGGTCGCAAGAACGTTACACGATCTCGAATCACAGGGTGTAATTGAACGTGTGCAAGCTTCTCTCTGGGCCTCACCCTTAGTAATTTTGCCAAAACCTTCCGGAAAATTGAGACTTTGCGTGGACTTCAAGGCCACAGTGAATCCACAGCTAGTGACTGCTACTTTTCCTTTGCCCCGCCCGGAAGATCTTTTTGCTAAACTGTGCCCGGGAAAATATTTTTCAAAGTTGGACCTAGCCGATGCGTACTTGCAAATACCGGTGGACGACGAATCCCAGCGCGTATTGGTGGTTAACACGCATCTTGGATTGTACCGCTTCAAAAGACTGCCTTTCGGGTGTGCATCCGCCCCTGCCTTGTTTCAGCAATATTTACAAACTATTTGTGCGTCGGTCCCTACTGCAGCAAACTATCTGGACGATATAGTGATCTCCGGACAGACAGAAGAAGATCATCTTGCGAATTTACGAACATTATTTCAGGTCTTGCGGCAAAATGGTCTTCGCTTGAGGAAGGACAAATGTGTGTTTTTTGCTCGTGACTTACCATACCTGGGACATGTCATTAATGCCCAAGGCATACATCCGAGTCCAGAGCACCTCCGTGCCATACAAGACTTGCCGTCCCCTAAAAATCTCAAACAGCTACAGAGTGTGTTGGGTAAAATTAATTATTACCATAAATATGTGCGCAATGCCTCTTCCATTTCAGCTCCGCTTCATCGCTTACGCCGTAAAGGTGTTCCGTTCGTCTGGACGACGGAATGTGAACGCGCCTTTCGCCAGTTGAAATCGGCGTTGCTTGCTAATACTTGCCTTACGCCATTCGATCCCCAGAAACCCCTTTTGTTGATGGTAGATGCATCAGATTTCGGGATCGGTGCTGTGCTTGCGCACAAAGTTGGCTCCCATGATCGCCCTATTGCCTTTGCGTCCAAATTGCTCTCGTCTGCGCAAAGAAATTATTCACAGATAGAGAAAGAAGCTTTGGCTCTCGTGTTTGGTGTTACTAAGTTCCATGATTTCTTGTATGGTCGTCACTTTACCATCATCACAGACCACAAACCTTTGACGTCGCTTTTTCATCCGACCAAGCCTGTACCTCCACGTACAGCGCAGAAATTCATTCGCTGGTCTATTTTCCTCTCGCAGTACCGCTACGATATCTTGTATCGGTCCACTGCTAAGCACGGCAACGCCGATGCGTTGTCCCGTTTGCCTGTTGCTGAGGATAAAGCATTCGATTCTTCCGAACTTGCTTGCATGTTCATTGATTCGGAAACCGATGAAGTGGTCGAATCGTTTCCGATTGATTTTCGTCGTGTCGCTACAGCCACAGCTGCTGACCCTGTCCTTGCTACTGTTTTACGTTTTGTTGCTACGCAATGGCCTTTGTCAAAGTCTCGGATCGAGGATCCGTTGGTTCGCCGATTTTTTGCTCACAAGGAGAGACTTTTTGTTCGACGTGGTGTTTTGTTGTTGCGTTCTGATAATGATCAGTCCAGAGTCGTGGTCCCACGTTCGTTACAGTCCTCTGTTTTACGGCTTCTTCATCAAGGACATTGGGGTATAGTGCGAACGAAACAACTTGCTCGTCAGCACTGTACTTGGTTCGGAATCGATGCTGCGATTACGACTATGTGTTCTTCGTGCCCGGCGTGTGCCGAACGACAGTCCGCACCGCCGCGGAAAGTCTTTGCGTGGCCAAAAGCCACTTCCCCTTGGCAACGCTTACACATTGATTTTGCTGGTCCATTCTGGAATGCTCGATGGTTGGTTCTGGTCGACGCCTTCAGTAATTTTCCTTTTGTTGTCCGGATGTCTTCCACGACGTCCTCCGCCACCATCCAAGCGTTGTCTGCTATCTTTTGCATTGAAGGTCTTCCGCAGACTATTGTTTCCGACAATGGCCCACAATTCATGTCCGCAGAATTTCAGTCATTCTGCCAGGCCAATGGTATTCAACATCTGACTTCCGCGCCGTTTTCGCCTCAGTCCAACGGTGCCGCTGAACGATTGGTCCGGACTTTCAAGTCGCAGATGTTGAAATTGAAAGAGTCGCATTCTCGGGAGGACGCATTGTTGCTCTTTTTGTCTTCGTATCGCTCTCAGCCCCGAGATGGGCGCTCGCCGGCTGAGTTGCTCCACGGTCGTCCTCATCGCACATTGATGTCTTTGCTGCATCCGCCGCATCAGGTTCCTGTGCAGCGGCAGACTCCTGCTTTTGCTCCAGGCGACGTTGTATTTTATCGCAACTATCGCGGTTCACGGCGTTGGCTCGCGGGGCGCATTCTTCGCTGCCTCGGCCGCGCGATGTATTTGGTTTTGGGGGCCTCTGGTGAGGTGCGTCGGCATCTCAATCAGCTGCGCCTCTGTCGTCGCTCGGGTTCTGCCGCTCCCCGTCTGCTTTCAGCGACGGTGCCGTCCGGTCAGCGCCCTGGGGACCCATCTACTGGCTCGCCTCATCCCCAGGTGTTACCGACGATGCCTTCCATTTTGCCCCATGGCGACGCGCCGCCGCCGCCGCAGCAGCAGCAGCAGCAGCAGCAGCCGCCGCCGCCGACCGCATTCGACGCTTCGTTGCAGCCGCCAAGCGCCTCCCAGGGTCACGCGCCGCCGATCGCTTCCCGTGACCAGCTGTCCGCCGCCATGGAACGCCCGCCCGCTCCGGACCACATGACGTCATCGCGCGTCGGCTACCCCGACGCCATGGACGTCGACCCTTCCGGACCTCCTGTCTCTTTACGGGCGCAAACACCGCATGTTGACGTGCACCCTGGACTAGTTTTGCAGGCGTTTCCTAGCTCCCCTCGGACCGGATGGCCGGGTGCGGGTGGCACAGCCTCGCCTGTTGTTAGGCTCCCCACCTCATCGCATACGTCAACATGTGGTCCTCCCCACGGCGGGCGGAAGCCTTATTACACGACCGTTCGCCGATTTGCGGGGGAGGAATGTGGTGTCACCGCCAGACACCACACTTGCTAGGTGGTAGTTTAAATCGGCCGCGGTCCATGTAGTACATGTCGGACCCGCGTGTCGCCACTGTGATCGCAGACCTAGCGCCACCACCAAGGCAGGTCTCGTGATACGAGAGTGGACTCGCCCCAGTTGTACGAGAGCCTAGCTACCGACCAGTTGTACGCGAACCAAGCTACCGCCCAGTTGTACGAGAACCAAGCTACCGGCCAGTTGTACGCGAACCTAGCTATCGCCCAGTGGTACGAAGCCTTTCTCTCTCATTAGCCGAGAGACAGAATAGCCATCAGCTAAGTTAATGGCAACGAACTAGCAAGGAGCCATTTGTATCAGTGCCTATAGCTTACCAGTATTCCAGAGAGATGTATTCCAAGGAATAAAGAAAAGTTAAGTAAAAAGCATCTACATACTTTTCTTCGTATTCATTTATAAGTTCTCATGTTCCAGACTTCACGCCCGTCTGCTGTATGCCGTGCACTATCGGCTACCGCATTAGTCTAGCGTGCTTTTCTTTTGGTTACTACCGTGTGGCGTAACAGTCTTGTTACGTCACAACAGACTGCTAACACAATACGTGATTGTTTCAGGACAGACATACATTATATGTCAATCACTTCTGCACACACTAAATGTCGTTTCTTCTAGAAATATATAGCCAGTTAATATCAGAAGCGCATTCCTGTCCTCATGAGACGCCCAGTTGAGAAAAGGAACAAGTGTATGGACGATATTAACGATTCCGGCATCTTGTACCCTATGGCGCCTCACACGGAGCGAAATGAAACTCCCCGCACGCGGTAGTGACTGCTCAGTTATAGGGAATGGAAGCCGGGAGAGCCACCTGCGGGGATTCGCTCTATTTCCGTCGGGGAGAGCTGGGACGTTCACTGCCCTAGACTGATGAACCTGACGCATAAACCTCAGCCCGGCAGCAGCGCCATGCAGGGGGAAGAGCAGCGCAAACAAATTTGTCAGTCGTCGCACCTGGATGCTGCAGCTCGCGTTGTGTACAACGCTCCACCGTATAGCGAGTGACGTACGTGTGCGGCCTGAGATCTCACACTGCGGAGAGGGCGCCGACGAGAGCCACACGTTAAGTCGAAAATGAAAAACCCTTTTTGTTACAAATATTCTTACAAATTACTGTGCCATCTAGCTGCTTCCATCAGTGAAGGTAAACAGCAACGTACAGAAAAGAAAAGTCATCGGGCAAATGAACAGATCGTCGTATTAGACATGCACAATATTTGGACAATGGTTGGGGCACAGATACTACAATACACGGTAGGGATCACGAGGTTATGTACAGTGGCAAACCCCACCGCTGACGTCAGATTAGAGCCCAACCAGAGCTCAGTACCCCGCAATTGTCATAACGTATCTTCCTACATCTACATCCATACTCTGCAAATCTCCACGAAGTGCATGGCAGAGGGCCCTTTCCCCTGTGCCGGTTATTAGGGTTTCTTACCGTTTCACCCATGTATAGAGCGGGAGATGATTGATTGTTTCAATGCATCTCTACGTGATGTGATTATTGTAATCTTCTCCTCGTGATCTCTGCATGAGCGATACTTAGGGGGATGTAATACCGTGTGGTAATTGAGGTTAGAGTGAAAATAAGGTGGTTCATCGATAAAATGTCGTCTCCCAGAAAGCCTGTTATAAAATTCACGTATGTGCTGCAATTTAGAGTTAATCCGGCCAAAATCTGCGGGGGTAGCTAGTTTGGCCGGTTAAAGACACTTAAATAAGCGAGATGTAACAGAATGAGTAGCTCTAGTACATGTTAAAACCTTATGGGGTGTAAACAACATGAAGCCTTTACTTTGGTATTGGGAAGTCCCAGCCCTCCCCTCGCTACTACTTCATACTAGAGTCTGACTTTCATTTAGGAAATGACCGGGTAATTGTATCAGTTTGCACGCCATTATCGTGGAGACCGAGCGTATTTGTACAACATAATACACTTTAGTGAAAATGTAGGAATACAGGAACTGTACTTTATAAAGAAGGCTAAAAGTCACGTCCAGCGAGCGGTCTAGACGCTGGAAATAGCTAGTGCGAATACTGCAAGACCAAGCCATAAGCCTGACCTACACGACGTCCCTCCTGGACCGCTGTCTGTACTCAACTCTCCAACGGACGACGCCGCCTCCGCCTTTGCACTGTGCGGCACGCCACCCCTTCCACGTAGGCGCTTCTGGACACCGCCCTGCGGGGCCTCGAGTATGACCATAATACGGTCACCCCCAATGCACTGCTGGCCTCGCGACTCGACACGTGAGCTCACGTGATATCTCTGGAGTCTACGTAACATTTCGGCCAACACCCAAATCAACGAACTTCATGTGCCGTCTCCTTTGTACTCTGAGCACTTTCTAGTAAACTTATTCGTTGTGGCCTCTGTTCTGTTGCCTTTCAGGATAGATGCGGCATAAGGGAACGGCTTCCGATCCGTCACTTCCTGCCAACTCAGTGCTGCCACTTTCATAGAGCAGCGATCACCGATAATCCCCAACTATACGTAGCCGACAACTACCACTGATTAATGGATGTCCATAGAGAGAGATGAAAGGAATGCAGTATGTCTTTGAGCAAGGATATGGCATGGACATGGCATAGCAGTACCGTAACATCATCCCTGTATACTCACACCGAGAAGGTTTCTCCCAATACCTTACAACCGCATAACTGATCAGCAATACGGTGAAGCAGAGGTTCTAGGAACAATAAAAAAACCGATGGTACACTGGGACATAATGTAAATCGCAAACCAACTTACACTGAGTTATATTTGCAGGCCACGAGTTGTCATCACTCTGCACAGCGCGGTAGTGCCTTACGCTCTTTGTAGTACAGAGCACACGTGTTCTAAGATGCCGACTGTCTGTCAGGTGAGCTACAACAACCAAGGATCGCTAATCCAATAGACAGATACGCTACGCATTCCGTTCTTAGCAAATTCAAAGCAGGGACGTAAATGAAAATGTGGAAGCACCCATGGCAACGGCGTTCTTACCCTATTTTCGAGGCATGTCTTCATAAATGGAAAGAATCCTCACAAGACACGACATCAAGGGTGTTTTTCGGCCGCCAGCAAAACTGAGGATTTTATTGTGTCCGGTCAAAGACAACCTTGGCCTGAAGAAAGGGTGGCGTGTGTAAGATCCCACGCCAATGTGGAAAATACTAAGCAGACATATCGAACCGTGCAAGAACGTTGCGTCGAACATCAGTTTCCACACGCTCTGGGGCAACCTGGTAAATCAGCGGTAGTGAAACATTGCCTGGACACGGGGCATCGCGTGTTTTACGAAAAGAGTGAAACTTTGTCCCCAGCGTCATCTTGTGTTGTAAAGGAGGCTTGACATATCCGTTCAGCGAACAATCTTATCAACAGGGATGCATGATTTTAATTAAGTGACACCTGGAATCCAGCACTGACTGCCATTACATCACGACAGGGAAACTAAGAACTTCCGATTCATGACTCGACCCAACGTACTGCTGAGATTTAATTCAGCTTTTAAGCGCAGGAGCGTCCCGCAGCACTCTCATTGTCCAGAGAGCACGTGTGTAAGGCCTTTCTGCTGCTCCATGCAGCGGGCACTAGGAGTACTAATTTCCTCCAGCCGCGAGCGACTTCCTGCGCACGCGTGTTGCCTGCTCCTGGTCTGATGAATTTCGAAGCCACCGCGCGACTATCTTCAGTCGCATCTTGCGGCAGTGACAGCAGCAACTGCCACCACCGCCTGAAGATGTCGACCAGTTATATCAGTGAAATATTGTGGGATTTACGCAGATGAACCGGCGGCAAACTCGGGAAGTGTAATTGCTTCTTCATCCGTTTTTGCGTGGTAAATGTGGTGATCCATCCCCAGGCCCTACGCGTGTCCCTGACTCTCTCGAGACCCCTTTGGTCATTCGGACGATAGTAAATTGTGGAGCAAATGTTGAGCTTCTGTATTTGTTTATATGTAACTGATATCAGTGCTCTCCACTTACGCTTTAAGTAGCTTCCTAGTCCCAAAGGTCAGCCTGTGAAAGTTTGTGTGTACTTAATTGCTATGTAAGCAGTATGATTCAATATTTCTACAACAGACTTCAAACCACTTGTTGAGTCTGACGAGTTGCTGCACTACACTAGGCAAAAGGAGGCCCGACATAATATAAGGAGGTATCCCATGACTTGTCACTTCAGTGTAAATCGAACAGCCGGCCGGAGTGGCCGTGCGGTTCTAGGCGCTACAGTCTGGAACCGAGCGACCGCTACGGTCGCAGGTACGAATCCTGCCTCGGGCATGGATGTGTGTGATGTCCTTAGGTTAGTTAGGTTTAATTAGTTCTAAGTTCTAGGCGACTGATGACCTCAGATGTTAAGTCGCATAGTGCTCAGAGCCGTTTGAACCATTTTTTGTAAAACGAACATCAACAAAAGCGAAAAAGGATAATAGAATGTCGTCGAGTTAAACCAGGTGATGCTAAGAGTTACATTGGGAAACGCGACACTATAGGTATGTGTCGTTCGCTGTGTTATTCAGTGGTCTGGCATTTAACTAATTTGTAAAAGAAAATGATAATATTATTTCATTACAGTGAGTAATTACAAAAAATTTTTCTCCCGGATAAAGATTTGGTCAAGTTGCTAAAGAAATAAAAGTTTACTTTACGTTAAAGTGTTGTCTGTAAGTTGTGTGTCACTAAATCACAATTCATACAACAGATTCTATACAACTATTGATTGTGATGGAAACAGTTCTCTTCAGCAAAATGATCATTAAAACCACCGAATATCAGCAGCGCACAACACTGACGTATGTTACCTGAAACAATATTTTTCGCAAGAAAACTTTGTTATATGGATCGTGCTATGAGCACTATTTTTAAAGAACCAATCTGATTCGAATTATTTTCATTGAAATGAGTTCGGGACCACCAGTGCACATTTATTTTTACACTCATTTATTACCTTCGGCATTTATGTCTGCAGAGTTGCGTAATTTGAATTTGCCGCTGAAATAATTGTTAAGATGGTGGCAGACAATTGACAGAGACTTTCTATGGTTAGAGCAAATTTCCTTTTAACAGGATAAGTATTTGAATTAATGTTTATTAAACTTTACTTTTGTATTGACTAATTTTCATCAAGCAAACCATTGATACTTTCGTAAGAAACACAGATAAAAATGCGATACAAATCGCTATCATCAATGGCTGCGCTCCTTGCAGCGGAAAGAAATAATTAACAAATGGTTCAAATGGCTCTGAGACAGGATTCGAACCTGCGACCGTAGCAGTCCCGCGGTTCCGGACTGCGCCCCTAGAACCACTAGACCACCGCGGCCAGCAAATAATTAACAAATGGTTCAAATGGCTCTGAGCACTATGGGACTTAACAGCTGTGGTCATCAGTCCCCTAGAACCTAGAACTACTTAAACCTAACTAACCTAAGGACATCACACACATCCATGCCCGAGGCAGGATTCGAACCTGCGACCGTAGCAGTCCCGCGGTTCCGGACTGCGCCCCTAGAACCACTAGACCACCGCGGCCGGCAAATAAGTAACACAGATAATACATATTGAGAGAGGAATTAAAGTTACAAATAATTATTCACTCATATTTATAATAAAAATGAACTCTATTCTCAAGTAATAATTAACAAATAATTACAATTTCTTAATAGACCTCAGTCTGATATGCGTCTTGCGTCCGCAACCCACAAAAGCCAACCAAAAAAAGGTAAAAACAAAGGAAGACAAACGCAGATCATAAAAGGAATTTACAGTTATAATTGTCTTTATATGATAAACAATGATATGTCCAATTACATCATAAAATATTATATAAATAATTACTATTTATCTTCGTTTTGTTTTCTTTCACTGTTTTTCTGTATGTCGAATAGATAATGTTTATAACTGTTAGAGGCATAATTTCCTCTCGTCGCACTGTAGCTAAAATTTATCTCGTGGATGGTAAAGGTAGTAGGCGAGTTTTCTGTTTTGGGCCTAAAATAACTGATGTTAAAAGAAGCAAGGAGAATACAAAATATGAACTGACAATGGCAAGAAAAGTGTTTCTGAAAAAAAAGAGAAAATTTCTCATGTTATAGGCGCGAGCGACCGGCGCGCGGTGCACGGCAGAGAATGGAGACGCGAAGCCGCGAGGCGGGGGAGCCACTGGAGGTATCGCTAACTGCAAACAGACAGGACAGACGAACAAGTAGGGGACGACAGACGCTACGACCAAGCAGGACACAGTACGAGGCAAGCAAGCAAAAACTGGGTTGATAAACACGGCGAGACAACAACAATGCAGGAACATTCCAAACAACTACCAAATGTATCTCAACACACCGAAGTGAAAGGCAGTACGGCCGAGATGCACACGAGAACGAGGGCGAGTACGTACTGGACTGGCGGCGTAGTGCACCGCGACCGCCTGGACACGTGACCTCAGGAAGCGCAATTGGTCGCAGACTTCACGTGATACGGAAGGTGGCGTACTCGCACGGCGAGCTCGCGGCGCAGGAGCGCTCCGGAGGACAGAGACCGCTAGTGGGTGTCCAGGTCCATACCCTCTGGCGCGCATTCAACTTTCGCACTTTCCGACACCAGAGTTAACATCGAATACTGATTTTAAGTGCTAGGAAATCTTTTTTGGAAGTATTTGTATGGAGCGTAGCCGAGGAAGCGAAACATGGGCGATAAAAAGATCAGAGAAGAAGAGAAGACAAGCTTTGACAATTTAGTGTTAGAGGAAGGTGCTGAGTATTAGGTGGATACATCACGTAACTAACGAGCACATACGGATCCTCTACACCTCCCGTAAACTTGATCCCCCTCACCCGCTTGTCTCTCCCATCCTCTCCCACCCTCGTCCGCTGCCGCGTCTGTATCCCACGTCCCATCTGCTGCTCTCCATCTCTCCACTCTCCATACCCTCGCCCAAGGTGGCTTCCACCAACTCCCCCTCCCTGATGATGCCCTCATCCCCTCCATCGATCCCTCCTATCAACTTTTATCCTCCCCCTCCACACCCTGTGTTTTTTCTTTAGGATACCCTCTCTCCCTTCTCTCCCTCCTCCCTTCCTCCCTCCCTCCTCCCCCCGGGTTTCCCCTACCCCCGTACCTTCTTTCCTCCCCCTCCCATCTCCTCTGCCACTGTCATCTATACACTCCCCTCTCCCTCCTCCCCCACCTTTTCCCCTTTGGGCAGGTCCCCGGACTTGCACACGTCAAATGAACATTTGCGCGCCGGAGATAATCGTCATCGGTTTTTTGAGTGTGCCGTCGTGTTAGAGCTTTAGTGTTTTCACCGCCCACACTACATCGTTCACTTGTATCGTTTCAGTCATCAGTGTCCGTGTACAAGTGCTCAACGTTATTTCTTTATTGTGCTCCGCCTGTGAACGGCTCCGTGTTTTTTACTCAAGTGTCTCCTGTTTTTTGTCCATCGTTATGTTTTCTATTTCTGTGTCTTTCTCTTGTCTATTTGTTTTCTCTATGGCCGAAGTGCGGCTTAATATTGCCGCGGCCGGCCCACCTTTTGTGTAAGGTATTGAAATAACAATAAAAAACGTAACTAATAAGGAGGTACTAAACAGAATTGGAGAGAAAAGAAATTTGTGGCACAACCTGGTTACAAGAAGGAAGCTGCTGATAGGACACTTTCTGAGACTGGGCGGGTGGGAGGAGGGGTTAAAAATTGTAGAGGGAGACCAAGAGGCGAATGCAGCATGCAGCAATCAGATTCAGAAGGATATAAGTAGCAGTAGTTATTCAGAGAAGAGGCTAGAGAAGAGGATAGAGTAGTATGGAGAGTTCTATTAAACCAGTCTCTTTACCGAACACTACAACAACAACAATGACAATTCTTTTACAGATTTATGTTACCTATGTGCTTATAGTGAGCCCGTTTATGGTAAGTTTTACTAGAGGGACCAGACATTTATTGAACAATGATGGTAATACGTAGAAAGGTGCTTTTGACTTTATTATGTCTAATAAACTCATATGTGACATTCAAACTCGCTACATCCCAAACGTACCTCACATTGCACCATCTCATTTCTTAATGTGTCCCCTATGACGACTCCAAGATGTTAATGTGTACACCGTCTAACTGAAACTCTGAAAGCTGCACGGGACTAGCCGAGCGGTCTCAGGCGCTGCAGTCACGGATTGTGCGGCTGGTCCCGGCGGAGGTTCGACCCCTCCCTTGGGCATGGGTGTGTTTGTTTATCCTTAGGATAATGTAGGTTAAGTAGTGTGTAAGCTTAGGGACTGATGACGTTAGCAGTTAAGTCCCATAAGATTTCACACACATTTGAACATTTTTTTGAAACTCTGTAACTGAGAAAAAGTCAATCACTAAGAGGTATTTCAGCGAATTTGATTCTCATGTATCGTCCGTAACGTCACGTTCCTTCTTCTCCACATGCCTACCTCAGAATAATCCAGTTTCATACAAGTTAACCGTTGATGAATTCTTCTCTGGTTATCAGCCGAGTGGTGGCGTCGTCTTGTCGCAGCGTTTCAATAAGTTTCGTACCCACCAGCTTCTGGCGGAGATGATGGGTACGAAACTCAGTGGAGTACGCCGAGAAATTAACCGTTGGCTCTAATAATAACAAAATAACTGTAACCTTTGGGCTGGCTCCCTAACTTGAATGCAGTTACTTTAAGGGGAAATCAGGTTTAAGAATGTGACGCAGATGGATTCAAATGCAATACCAGGTCACGCAGAAGTCCCAAAAAGAACCACTATCAAGTATCATATCTTAAGGAAAGCAAATAAAGGCAACGCAAGCAAAACACCGCCATTTCAGCTGTTATACGACGGCGCTGAAATAACGCACATAGCGTTACGTGGCTGGCAACAAAACTTTCCTTTACTATTTTCGAAGATCTCTGTGAATCCTCGCACAACTGCGCTTCGTAGTAACAGGTATGAATTGCTTCATGATCTTTATTTTTACACTACCAATGTTTGTATATTTTTGATGACACATTACTAACAGCTAAGAAACGTCACACCACTTTTCCCTCAGTTATGTCAATCTGAAGGTGACCTGTGTTGCGAGTCGTAACCGGTAGGCCAGGCAAAACATAAGAAGGTACCCAGGCGATATCATGATTCCCAGAGCAGCTAACCATATCTTCAGTGTTATAGCAATGACTCACATTTTTTTGAGCATGGCCCGTAACTAGATGTTATTTCTTACCTCCCACAATGTGAATAACAAACACGCTGGTGGAAGAAAAATCACAACTGAAAGAAGGAGTTGTGCGACGCAAACGAAATTTCGTAGGCGACTCTCTGCATCTGAAAAATGAATATTAAATGTCACGCCAGGCTTATAAGATTCTACCGGTCGTGAGCGTTATTTACCTTTGTGATCGGACGTGGTGAGTTGATGTTAGCCTAGAATGCCTTCAAGGCGACAAAGATGCAGTTATCAACACCTCCTTGAGTTTGAATCAGGTCGTGTAATAAGGCTTCGAAATGCTGCATGCTCCTCCTGTGATGCTTCAGAAAGACTTGTTAGGAATGTAGCCAATTTGCGTGATTGCTGGTAGAGGTGGTCACGAGAATGTACGTTCGAAAGAAGATCGGACTCCGAAGCCCACGTGGCACTATCGAGAAACCGTTATATTCAGTATACGACTCTGGCGCACCGTACTGCGTCTTCAGTAACAATCTCAGCAGCAGTTGGCAGCACAATGATGCATCGGACTGTTACAAATCGATTAATTCAAGCACATTCCCAAGCCAGACGCCCTGTAGCGAGCTTTACACTAACCCCAACCACCGTCATTTACGACTTCAGTGGTATCAAGCGAGAGCTCGTTAGAGGGCAGAGAGTAGCTCTGTTATGATTTCTGATGAAAGCTGGTTCTGCCTCGGTGACAGTGACGGCCCTGTGTTGGTTAGAAGGGGGCCAATTGAGGGCCTGCAGTCAACGTGACTGCGTGCTACACATACTGGACCTTCAGCTAGAGTTACTGTCTGGGACGGGATTTCCTATGACAGTAGGAGTACTCTCGTGGTTATCCCATGCACTCTGAATGCAAGATTGTACGTCGATCTGGTGATTCGACCAGTTGTGCTATCTTTCATGAACAGCACTCCAGGGGTTGTTTCCAACAGGATAATGCTCATCGGCATACCGCTGTTGTAACCCAACGTGCTCTACAGAGTGTCGACATGCTGCTTTGCCCTGCTCGATCTTCAGCTCTGTCTCCAATCGAACACATATGGGACATAATCGGACGACAACTCAAGCGTCATCCGCAAACAGGATTGATCGTCCCTGTATTGACCGTTCAACTGCAACGGGCATGGAACCCCATCCTACAAATTACCATCTGGCACGTGTTCAACACAATGCATGCACGTTTGCATTCTTTCATTCAATATTCTGGTGGTTACACTAGTTATTAATCTAGCAGCATTTTACATTTACAATGCCTTATCTCGTACTTACATTAACCTCTTACCTAGCAGTTTTAATCACTTACCAATGTTACCTAGGCAAATGTATTCCCAAAATTTAATTTCTCTACATTACTTACTTTTTACATCACCTAATCGACGTATGCAAAGACGAGGGCGGATTCTGCATAAGCAATTACACTGATACATATTTACAACTTAGCTACCAAAATAAAGGCTGGGTTGCACATAGTTCAAGTCTTCGTAGTAATATGATAGAGTGATAAAAGAATGCACACATAAGAGACACACTGACTACAAATTACATTTCACTTCTACGGAATCCGAAATATCTTATAATCATGACATGTGGTATCCAAAGTCACGTGGACAAATTCTGCCAATGTACATTCTAAGAGAAAAAAAGGACTCACCAAGAAGGAATCATCCGAATGGGACGGAAATCGGAACACGTAATTTAGAAATAAGCTTACAGAAAAACAGATGGTTACAGTTTCAGAAAAATTGAATGATTTATTCGAGGCAAAGATCTTCCCAAATTCAGAAGGTGGATAACCCATCAATACACCTCTGATCCTTATGCAATCTGTTATTTGGTTTGCCATCGATTGATAGAGTTGATGGATGTCCTCCTTAGGGATATCAAGCCAAATTCTGTCTAAATGGCGCGTAACATCGTCTAAACCCCGAGATAGTTGGATAGTCCTACCCATAATGCTCCAAACGTTCTCAGTTGGGAAATATTCGGTGACCTTACCGACCAAGGAAGCGTTTCACAAGCAAGAAGACAAGCAGTCGAAAATCTCTCCGTGTGCGTACGGGAATTATCTTGCTGAAACGTAAGTCGAGGATGCCTTGCCACGAAGGGCAACAAAATGGGGCGTGGAATATCGTCGAGGAACCGCGTATGAAACCAAAGGGAAATGGAAAGGAGCTATTGGAGTCATTGCCGGGAGGCCCCTTACGAAGCAGCTCCGGCCGCCTTGGTGCAGGTCTTATTACATTCGACGCCACACTGGGCGACCTGCGCGCCGGATGGGGATGAAATGATGATGAAGACAACACAACATCCAGTCCCTGAGCAGAAAAAATCCCCTAGCCAGCAGGGTATCGAACCGGGCTCCTTAGGACGGCAGTCCGTCTTGCTGACCATTCAGCTTTCGGGGAGGACTAACCAAAGCGGACCTGCTACGAATGGAAATGGCACCCCAGGACACCACTCCTGGTTGTGCTGTCCAGGTAGTCTCCAAAGACGCCTTAGGCCTGGAATCTCATTGACTGGAGTAGAACTGTCTTCAGTGATAGGTCCCGCTTGGAACTGAGCCCCAATGACCAGTGAAGACGTGGGCAGCAGTGGATACCAACCTATCGCCCGCTATACGGCCCGACAGGCAAGGTTGATGGACTGTGTTGCGACAACACTTCATAGCTGGATGCCTTTAATTGTTATTTATTGTAATCTTATAAAATAATGGTACGTCGATGATATTGTACACCCCGTTTTGTTGTCCTTCATGGTAAGTCATCTTGGTCTTACATTTCGGCAAGATAAAGCCCGCCTGCATATGACAACAGTTTCTACAGCTTGACTTCGTGCTTGATAAACCCTACCTTGGCCAATTGAGAACGTTTGGAGCATTAAGGGCAATGCCCTCGAACCAGCTCGGAATTTTGACATGAAGCTCTTTCCCTTTAATGAATTATCCAGTTTTTTTTATATTGTGATCACTTGTTTCTCTGTACATATGCATCACATTTACGATATGCGTCCCATTCTGGTAATTCTTTCGTGGTGCGTCGCCTAGTTTCACTTTTCTCCTTCCATATTCGACTTGCGAATGTTACGCACGACGAAAGATGGTTGCTAAGCCTCCTAGCCCTCTTGGTCTTTTTCCCGAGAGACATGTAGGATGAAGCAATGTATCGATTAACTCTCCTAGGAACGTACGGCATCAGAATTTGAGTAATGTGCCGCACCGCTGGTTACCAAGTCGATTGGTTGGCGTTTAAGGGACTAAGCAACGAGATCATCAGCCCTAAACCATAAGCCGGCCGAAGTGGCCGTGCGGTTAAAGGCGCTGCAGTCTGGAACCGCAAGACCGCTACGGTCGCAGGTTCGAATCCTGCCTCGGGCATGGATGTGTGTGATGTCCTTAGGTTAGTTAGGTTTAACTAGTTCTAAGTTCTAGGGGACTAATGACCTCAGCAGTTGAGTCCCATAGTGCTCAGAGCCATTTGAACCTAAACCATAAAGTAATGCACAACGTCACTCTACTAGCGTCTGCGACAGGAGGTAGGTGAACATTCCAGTGATACGTTCACTGCTACTAAATGAATCTTCTTTGGAAATTTTCTATTTCCTCTATCAGCCATATCCGGTATGGATCCAAGAGTGACGACGAGCAATATTCAGTTTTTGTTCGATCGAAGCATTCCAGTGACACATTCACACTTACTAAATCAAACTTCTTCCGTTTTTTTCCGTGCATGAATCCCAGAGTGACAAGCAGTACTTAGTTTTTGTTCGATCTAGGGGTTTGTAAACTACCTCCTTCATGAGAAGGCTACCTGAGTATTCTTAGAATGAATCTCAGTCTGGCAACAGCCTTAGCTGCTATTAGTTTGACGTGTTCTTTCCACCATAGATCGCTCCGTAGGCTTATTTCCAGATATTTTTAATACATGCCTCTTTCCAGGCACAGTTTTGTAATCATAAAATAATGGGTTCTTCTGCCTATTTATGTGCAGTACGTTACATTTATTTATATTGAGGGTCTGCAGCTAATCCTTGCACTGAGCGTTTATGCTCTGTGAGTCTTCCTTCATTACAGTCCAGTTTTCAGCATTGTAACATCACTGTACATAACAGCATTATCTGCGAACAGTGTCACAGAACTACCTCAACTATGCACTAAAAATATATAGCGAAAAGTAACGTTCCTATTTACACATACTTGTGGTACGCCCGACATTATGTATACATCTAAAGATTTCTCTCTGTTAAGGATAACAGTTCGTGTTCTGATTGCTAGGAACTCTTCAGTCCAATCACAAAGCTAATCTAATATTCCATACGACCGTATGTTATTCACTAGGTGAGAGTGCGGAAGTCAGGGAACACGGCATCGACCTGTCGGTCATTATCTTCAAGTAGCATTAGTCAGAGCAGATAGGAAAAAGAAAATATTAATATAATATTAGTCAATGGAAGGAACGTTTATGGAAAGGATCCGGAACTAATCTCCCGTACAAACGCTAACAACGCCCACATTGTACTGAGGGCAGAAAGCTGACTAAAACCAGAAGTAAACAGCAACGAAATTTTAAATTCCGAGTTGAATGTATGTCGCAAATGTAGATTGAACACTGGTGGTGGAAGCGTGTTTACAGCAATAAAAAGTACGATAACGTCTGGTCATTAATACAAATTCTGAATGAGAAATAGTATGGCTGAAGACAAGTTTACAGTTGGATCAAACGTGGCCCCCGGATGCTTTTAGAGACCCGTGCCTCGGCAGCAGTAGTGGCGGAACAGTTGAGGGAAAACTTGGAGAATCATCGCGTAAATTTCCTGTTCATGATGTAGTTTTAAGAGGAAATTTTAACTTACAAACTATAGACCGGAATCCACAAGTCATTAGGACTGTTGCTAGGGACAAAGAATCATGTACAATTGTTCTAAGTACTCTGTCGGAAAATTACATTGAGCAGCTAATCAGAGTACCGACTCGTGGAGATAACATCTTATACTACTGGCCATTAAAACTGCTACACCAAGAAGAAATGCAGATGATAAACGGGTATTCATTGGACAAATATATTATATTACAACTGACATGTGGTTACATTTTCACACAATTTGGGTGCATAGATCCTGAGAAATCAGTACCCAGAACCACCACCTCTGGCCGTAATAACGGCCTTGATACGCCTGGGCATTGAGTCAAACAGAGCTTGGATGGCGTGTACAAGTACAGCTGCCCATGCAACTTCAATAAAATACCGCAGTTCATCAAGAGTAGTGACTAGCGTATTGTGACGAGCCAGTTGCTCGGCCACCATTGACCAGACGTTTTCAATTGGTGAGAGATCTGGAGAATGTGCTGGCCAGGGCAGCAGTCGAGCACTTTCTGTATCCAGAAAGGCCCGTACAGGACCTGCAACATGCGATCGTGCATTATCCTGCTGAAATGTAGGGTTTCGCAGGGATCGAATGAAGGGTAGAGCCACGGGACGTGACACATCTGAAATGTAACGTCCACTGTTCAAAGTACCGTCAGTGCGAACAAGAGGTGCCCGAGACGTGTAACCAATGCCACCCCATACCATCACGCCGAGTGATACGCCACTGTAGCGATAACGAATACACTCTTCCAATGTGCGTTCACCGCGATGTCGCCAAACACGATGCGACCATCTTGCTGTTGTAAACAGAACCTTGATTCATCCGAAAAAATGACGTTTTGCCATTCGTGTCCGCAGCTCGTGGTCGTGCGGTAGCGTTCTCGCTTCCTGCGCCCTGGATCCTGGCTTCGATTCCCGGCGGGGTCAGGGATTTTCTCTGCCTCGTGTTGACTGGGTGTTTTGTGATGTCCTTAGGTTAGTTAGGTTTAAGTAGTTCTAAGTTTTAGGGGGCTGATGACCATAGATGTTAAGTCCCATAGTGCTCAGAGCCATTTGAACCATTTGCCATTCGTGCACCCAGGTTCGTTGTCGAGTACACCATTGCAGGCGCTCCTGTCTGTGATGCAGCGTCAAGGGTAACCGCAGCCATGGTCTCCGAGCGTATAGTCCATGCTGCGACAAACGCCGTCGAACTGTTCGTACAGATGGTTGTTGACTTGCAAACGTCCTCATCTGTTGACTTAGGGATCGAGACGTGGCTGCACGATCCGTTACAGCCATGCGGTTAAGATACCCGTCATCTCGACTGCTAGTGATACGAGGCCATTGGGACCCAGCACGGCGTTCCGTATTACCCTCCTGAACCCACCGATTCCATATTCTGCTAACAGTCATTGGATCTCGACCAACGCGAGCAGCAATGTCGCGATACGATAAACCGCAATCGCGATAGGCTTCAATCCGACCTTTATCAAAGTCGGAAACGTGATGGTACACATTTCTCCTCCTTACACGAGGCAACACAACAACGTTTCACCAGGAAACGCCGGTCAACTGCTATTTGTGTATGAGAAATCGGTTGGAAACTTTCCTCATGTCAGCACGTTGTGGGTGTTGCCACCAGCTCCAACTTTGTGTGAATGCTCTGAAAAGCTAAACATTTGCATATCACAGCAGCTTCTTCCCGTCGGTTAAATTTCACGCCTGTAGCACGTCATCTTCGTGGTGTAGAAATTTTAATGGCCTGTAGTGTAGATCCGCTAGTAAAGAATAGACCCCCAACTTTTTCACTCAAAGTGGAATACCGAATATGTGATCACAAGGCCGTTACAACATCACTCAATACTACTGTAAATAGGAATATAAAGAAAGGCAAGAAGATCTTTCTGCTTAGCAAGAGCGACAAGAAAGAGATTTCAGATTACCTAAGCGATCAACACGAAAATTTCACCCCAGCTCTAACAACGTTGAGTAGTATTATTGCATAAAGTTCAAGAGCATTATTCAACATGCTTTAAATAGGTATGTTCCAAGCAAACTTGTGATAGATGGAAAAGATGCACCGTCGTTCAACCGTGAAGTTAGAAAATTGCTTCGTAAGCAAAAAGAGCTTCACTACAAATTTCAACATAGTCAAAGTCTCACAGACAATTGAAAGTTAAACGACGGAAAAATCAGCGTAAGCCGAGCCAAGCGCGAAGCGTTGAACCAATTCGAAAGTAGTATTCTTTCTATCGACCTGACAGGAAATCCTAAGAAGTTCTGATCTTGCGTTAAATCAAGTAAACAGCTCGAAGCCATTTATCGAGACATACTGGGCTTATGGCTGTGAAACGGAGGACGATGCAGAAATGTTCGAAGTACTAAATGATTTTTTTGCAAAACTGTTGTAACTAATTTAAATTGTTGACCAAACAACAAAATGGCTGAATCGAAATATGTGATCAAAGGATAGAAAAGCGACTCAAATCACTCAACAGAGAGAAGGCCTGCTACACCTGACGGGATACCAAAACGATTCTACATAGAGCATGATAAAGACCTTGCCACTCTTCTAGCAGCGGTGTAC
This sequence comes from Schistocerca piceifrons, assembly GCF_021461385.2. Lineage (NCBI taxonomy): Eukaryota > Metazoa > Arthropoda > Insecta > Orthoptera > Acrididae > Schistocerca > Schistocerca piceifrons. Next base: position 240,624,139 of record NC_060142.1, on the reverse strand, counting down.
CGTGGAGCAGCGAAGTGTTCTTGATTATTGTAAAAACACGTACATCATTCTCTTTCTGAATAAGGAACGTCGAACAGACGCACGAAACCGTACACCTATATCTCTGACATCTTTCGGTTTCGTAATTCTGCAACATATTTTATGCTCGCATGTTATGACATTTCTGGTGACTGAAATTCTTCTCTGCAGGAGCCAACATGGGTTCCGAAAATAACGACCTCGTAAAACCCAACTCACTCTGTTCGGCCACGGGAGCCAGAAAGCAGCTGATACCGGCGTCCAGCTACATGCCGTGTTCCTTGACTTCTGGCATTCAATACATTTGCGGTCTGAGGCCTAGTGAACAAAATATGGGCGTAAGGAATATGAGGTCAGCTGTCTGACTGGACTGATGCGCTTCCAGCAAGCAGAATACGCTATTCATTCTGAACGAAGAAGTAAAAGTAACTTCGGGCGTGCCCCAGTGGAGTGTTATAGGACCATTATGTTTTAAAATATGTGTAAAAGATCTACCAGATAACTTCGGACGTTCCATGAGGCTTTTCGTCGATGATGCTGTTGTGTACAGAAAAGTCGCGACGATGGAGAATTGTACCGAAATGCAGCAGCACCTGCACAGGTTCTACGTTTTGTGCAGGGAGTGGCAATTGACCCTCAACAAAAACAAATGTAACGTATAGACAAAATGGTTCAAATGGCTCTGAGCACTATGCGACTTAACTTCTGAGGTGATCAGTCGCCTAGAACTTAGAACTAATTAAACCTAACTAACCTAAAGACATCACACACATCCATGTCCGAGGCAGGATTCGAACCTGCGACCGTAGTGGTCGCTCGGTTCCAGACTGTAGCGCCCAGAATCGCACGGCCACTCTAGCCGGCGACCTACAGACAGAAATACCCTTTAAAGTATGATTACGCATCTGAAGAACAACAAATGGCAACACTTACTTAAGAACAACAAATGACAATGCTTACTTCCATAAAATACCTAGGAGTATGCGTACGAAGCGATTTAAGCGCCACAGAAATGACCAACGAATTCCAGTGGCCGTCACTGAAAGAGAGGTATTCTCCAACAATGTGTTGTTCATTGTTAAAGTTCCAAGAGCGTACGGTTCCTAGAACAATCAACAAATACATTACTTCATCCTACATATATCTCTCGCAAAGACCATGAGGATAATATTAGAGAGATTTAAGCCCACATGGAGGCTTACCGGGAATCATTCATCACGGGAACTATTCGCGATTGGAAGACGAAAGGGGAGAAGTGACAGCGGTACACGTTGTATCCTCCGTCACACATCGCAGGGTGGCTTGCGCAGCATAGATGTAGATGTCGGCGTACTGCCTTTTGGATCTCGTAGACGAATAGAGCGAGATTGGTTTCACACGAACATTGTTTCCGGAATCCCCGTTAAGTGCTGCAGAGCAGATTTTCAGTCTTCCGAAATAACGTAGTACGCGGCATTAAACGTGTTCCAAAATTCTACAACATACCTGTTTCATAGATATTGGCTGATAGTCCTGTGCGTCTTTTCGACGATCTTTCTTGAAAACAGGAACGATATGCGCGATATTTCAGTTACTGGAAACGCGTCGCTCCTCTAGCGACCAGCAGCACTCTGCTGCTGGAACAGGAGAAAGATCTCTCAAGTAATGTAGAAGATTAAAGGTATCTTTCTCGTGCTCACATATTTCACTATATGTTATTTTGACGTCCTTACAACGATTTAGAGGGGAACCACATTACTATTTACTTCAGTCAAACAGTTCTGTGAAAGTGAATTAAGTATTTCACCCTTCTCTGTGTCATCGCCGTTCCGATGCCTTTATGATCCCAGAGTGGCTGAAGAGATTGCTTCCATCTGTGTACTGATTTAACGTAAGATAAAATTTTCTTAGGGTTTTCTGTCGTATCTGTAGTTTAGACGGGATTTTACATACGAATTCGTTAAAAGCTTCACGCGGGGCTCTCCTCACGCTGGTTTTGTTTAGTTTTTATTTGTCTGTCAGAATTTGGCTACATTGAAATCGGCAGTGGAGCCCAATTAGCATTCAAAACAACTTTATAACACGGTCGTTGAAACGCAGCGAGTCTTTCCCGTCTGTCACAATCTTCCCCCTCTCTCACGGGTTTTTATCTGGAAATGCCTGTCTAAGATGTATTGAACTTCATCCATTTATACTCAACATTTTTAGCCGCATAGATGAATATTACCTGTTATCGCTCAGGTACTCTGACATTGTTTCTTATCTTATTCGCTAAGGAGATATATCTTTCTAACTTCTTTTGCATTCCTACTTAAATCCGTATTCAGTGATGTTAGAATGGCCATACTATCACTGATTTATTTACTTGTGTAAATGAGTTGAAAATATTGGGTCTATTTGTAACCAGCTCATCTAAAACTTTACCTTTACGAGTGTGTTTCCTGATTAATTGATTACAGTCATTCTCGGATAAAACGTTTAGAAGTGGTTCACGAGGTTCTCTCTAACTACAATTTACATGCAACCCTCCACAATCACTTGAGTCTCCCCGTCTATTATACAATGAAACTGATATAGGCATGCGTATGCAAATACAGAGATACGTAAACAAACTGAATACGGCGCTGCGCTCGACAACGCTTATGTAAGACAACAAGTGTTTGGCGCAGTTGTTAGATCGGTTCTGCTGCTACAATTTCAGGTTATCAAGATTTAAGTGAGTTTGAACGCGGTGTTACAGCCGGCGCACAAGCGATGGGACATAGCATCTCCGAAGTAGCTATGAAATGGGGATTTTTCCCCTACAATCATTTCACAAGTCTACCGTGAATATCAGGAATCTGGTAAAACATCAAATCTCCGACATCACTGCGGCCGGAAAAAAAAAACCTGCAAGGACGGGACCAACGACTACTGAAGAGAATCGTTCAACGTGACAGAAGTACAAACCTTCCGAAAATTGCTGCAGGTTTCACTGTTGGGCCATCAACGAGTGTCAGCAAGCGAACCATTCAACGAAACATCATCGATATGGGCTTTCGGTGCCAAAGGCCCACTTGTCTACCCTTGATGACTGCACGACGCAAAGCTTTACGCATTGCCTAGGCCCGTCAACAACGACATTGGACTATTGATGACAGAAAACATGTTGTCTGGACCGACGAGTATCGTTTCAAATTGTATCGAGCTGATGGACGTGTACGGGCCTGGAGACAACCTCATGGATCCATGGACCCTTCACGTCAGAAGGGGATTGTTCAAACTGGTGGAGGCTCCGTAATGGTGTGGAGCGTGTGCAGATGGTATGATATGGGACTCCTGATACGTCTAAAAAATGGAAATGAGCGTTTGGCGTCATTGTCCAGGAGTCCCGTTACGGGGCAGGTCCGGCCGCCTTGGTGCAAGTCTTATTACATCCGACGCCACTCTGGGCGACCTGTGCGCCGGATGCGGATGAAATGATGATGAAGACAACACAACACCCAGTTCCCGAGCGGAAAAAATCTCCGACCCAGCCGCGAATCGAACCCGGGCCCCCACTTAGGACGGCTTTCTGTCATGCTGACCTTTTTTTTTTCGATATAGTTTATCGAGTTTGGTTTGAGCCGACGTCATAAGACATCCGTTCAAGTTGATCGTTGATTCCTTGACTCAGTTTTTTTATTACAGAGAGCACGCAGCCCTCTGACCGAACACGCTGAGCTACCGTGCCGGCACCATTCAGCTATCGGGGCGGACTGATACGTCTAGATACGTCTCTATCGGGTGACACGTACGGAAGCATCTTCCCTAATCACCTGCAACCATTCATGTCCATTATGCATTCCGACGGACATGGGCAATTCCAGCAGGACAATGCGACACCCCACACGTCCAGAATTGCTACAGTGTGGCTCCAGTAACACTCTTCTGAGTTTAAACACTTCCGCTGCCCACCAAACTTGCCAGACGTGATCATTATTGAGCATATCTGGATGCCTTGCAACGTCCTGTTTTTCTGAGGAGATCTCCACCCCCTCGTACTCTTACGGATTTATGTACAGTCCTCCATGATTCATGGTGTCAATTCTCTCCAGCATTACTTCAGACATTAGTCGAGTCGATGTCACGTCTTGCTGCGGTACTTCTGAGTGCTCGCGGGGGCCTTACACGATATTAGACGTGTGTACCAGTTTCTTTGGATTTTCAGTGTAGGTCTTACGGTGAAATCTCTTCTAAATGATCCACCATCACCAATTATTTCGCCTCCTGAATCTGAGATAACTTCAATAGATATTATCGTACACTAACCACCGGCGTTCAATCTATCTATGCGCTGTGCTATCCAATCGAAATTCAGAATTCCATTGCATGCAATTTCAGCCAGATTTCTGTCCCTGGTAATATGTGGGCATTATTACAATTTATAAGCGAGACTAGTTCTGCAGCCTTTCTGCAATGAAAATCCAAAAAAGATTCACATTCCTTTTTATTGGAATGTAGCTAATAATGTGTGGTGTTTCCGAATTTTATCATGCATTGAATAATTTTGCCGGCACAAACAAGGCAGATGTTTTAGTGTACAGAGGATGGGAAATAATACTGGAACACCAAAAAACAACTCATTATCATGCCTAATATCGTCCAGCAAAACCATTGGCATGCAAAGTAGCTTACAGTACTCTCGGAATGTTTAAATACAGGTCCTGTATAGTTTCTAAGGGATTCTTATACCATTTTTACTGCAAAATAGTAGCAGTTTCTGGTAACGGAGATGGACGTGAATAGCGATCACTCAACTTTCTCTCCAACGTAGATCACAGAAATTTAGTAATACTGAGTATTAATTTCTCTTTTGTGTGAATATTATGACACAGTGTGCTGAGACCAACCTGAGTGAGCAAGATTATTTTACTTCAGCTAGGAAGGTGTTAAATTTTCATCTGAACTGCACTGAGCAACGCTTTTTATTTCTTTGTTGCTTTGGGATTTTTAGAGAGTATTTCAGGTCATTTCATCGTAAAGGGATAAATTTGACTACACGAAGACATCAGGTGTGATGCGAGTAGTAGTGATACAAAAAACTAGTTGTGTTGTTACACGAGCGTTGTTCGGAAACCAATCATTGCAATTAAAATTCTGAGTAATCTTTGTTACAATGTACACAGCATGATTACACAAGTGTAGTGATTACTCAAATCTGTCCCACGTTCTGCCATGCTACTCTGTTTATGTACTAAAGTCACTAATTAAGCCTATAAATACAATAGTGTTCAATATAAGGTGTCCATTAAAGCTGATAATGAAACACAATGTGACTGTAGTATATGATTCTGAGGCACAGAGACTGAAAGAGCTTACACATAAATAGAAATATCATGTTCGACACTATATCTACAGAGATTCGAATTGAATCGCCTGATAGAATACTAATGCCTGAGATTCTCGAAGTTTTCACCTTAGCTGAGTCTCATTAACCTCTCAGCTGCTTGGTGCTGTCTGCGTTGAGGGTACTTACCGGCCCTTTTTAAACGACTAATTTGTGAACATCGTACCAAAGCACCAACAGAATATAAGCCGTTTGTAGTCATTGACTACATGGTGAATGCATTAGATAACAAAATCCATGAAATTCCGTTTGACGTACTAAATTGCACAAGTTTAGTGTGGAAATTATTACCGTTGAGACTTGACTTTCTACAATGACGGAGAGGTTGTAAGAGGGGTGAAGCTAGATTGAGGTATTACTGGGATAAAAATTTAAACTTAGATGTAAAATGTATCGAAAAAATTGTAAGACATATCTTGTGTAATTCAATCGTTTATTAGTATTTAGTATTTTATTTTTACTCTGAAATGGCCATTAATTATAAATATAAAATAGCTTCAAACGGCAAAGCAGCTGTAGAATTTCCTCATATGCGTTTTGCTGTACACTCTCATTACATGAATAGGGTATTGTAACCCTTGAAGTGTGTAGGGATTGGGGGGGTGGGGGCGCTGGGGACTGCGGAAGGAGCATCGATTGTGGCAAACATATTGCAGCATTGCACAACCGTTGTCACTGCGTCTGTGCTAAAAGCATTTAAGTGATTGGACTCCTTCAAGCAAAGAGGCAATTAACCTCCTTTGTCGTCTAACGATAGACAGTTTTATTTGCACCAGCGAGTAATTGTGTTTGCCAAGAGGCATGGACTGTTATTTCTTGTTAAGTTGTGTGCTACTGGAAGCCGCTGCTTTACTACACGAGTTCCAGAAAGCTTACTTCCGCCTTACAATGCTTGCCACATAGGCTAGGCGTGTTAAGAGTTCGGTTGATCCGAAGTCTGAAATTCGTTGACGAACCTCAAGACACTACCAATATTAACTCTCCTCCGTGCCGTTTAACTGGATTTACTCTCGCTGTTTCTAGAAAGTTCAGAATTCATATCTGTAATAGTCTTTACATATTTTTAAAGTACAGTCCACGGATGTCTGTATAATTGTACCATGAATTTACTAAAATCGATTTTATGAAACTGATTTTACACCAATAATACTAAAATAAGTAGAGTTACAGCATTATACATAATATACGCAAGTTATAAACCAGAGTCTGAAAGGGTCTGCGAATGTTCCTGTAGAAGTTCCCTTGCTGTATTTTTTTTTACAAAATTAGAAATCTTAGAGACTCACTTCGAAAGGATTGTACAGAAGCTGTCGAATCAAACTCCAGGAACACAGATCACATGTTATTGGCCCTTTGTTCCTACGAACCAGACTGAATGTGTGCATTCGAAACCTAAAATCACTAAATCACTAAAGTGTACCTTCACGCTAGCGTACAGACGAAACTCTGAATTTACAGGTGAGAGAATTGTAAGGCCAATGTGAAAATAAGAAGTGTAATAAGTAATTTTCTAAATATTACACAGCGATGGAAGTTGGAAGTCACTATATGAACACCTATTGAGAAGACACATTTCTAAATTCCTCGATCTCATCCCCTGTATGCAACTCATTGTTTTTAATCAAATTACTCGTTTCACATTCAATTACTGGAAAAATCTTTTCCAGAAAATACATACTCTTACGTAATATCGTTCACAATAGCTGCTATATGTCCTCAACGACAGCATTCTTTGAAGATGCTAACAAATGGAGCAAATGTAGTTTTATGTCCACTAAGAGGATCTCACAATCCAATAGACAATGCCTTACTTTAAGCTGGAAAACGATCCATAAAAACAGTTTAAAGGTTAAAAAATATTCAATGCGCTATTACATCTCAGAGGTAATCAGAAAACTGGTACACACGTGTGTGGAATGTGATTCTTATAATGTAGGTAAGTAATAGACCAAACGAAGGAAAATTCAAGTCGGATTTGTAGAAAGTTGGTTTCACTTTTCCACGACATTGCCTCACATCATAGATGATTATATCCTAGTGCCATGTTATGAAATTAGGTAGCATATCCAGGGACTTGAAAGGGGGTACATCATCCAGACACTTGAAAGGATGTCGATCCTCAAAATCAAAGGAAAATTGAAAAGATACCTTGAACTGAATGTAAGAGGTCAAATATATTTTATTCATTAACGACTTAAATAAATCAGCAGAACATAAATTATTTTGTTTTCACTCCAGAATTACTGTCGTCCCTGATCGTGCATTAATATGTTCTTCCTGAAAAGGTACAGCATACGTGAGTGTACTGTTAATATTAATGGTGAAGTTTTGTGCTGGTCACAGAAACTTTGCTTTTATATTAATCAGTATGTGACATTAACAGCTTCTCTTTTAATGTTTTTATACACAGATGTGTTTTAATGACTTGAAATCCAGATGGAACGAAAAGAAAACTTACATTAAAAAGAATCATCTGCCAATCTAAATGTTACAGTACGATGATTCACAAAGTTAGCACATTGAAATCAGTTTCTACAAAAAAGTAATAAAATAAAATGTCAGTAGTTAGGACATAGGTTGATTTTCTTAATTTTTAGCTATCTATAAGTTTCGAGTGTGTATATAGGGGATTAACTTAGACAGGGAAATGGAAAAAGGAACATTTCAAGGTGATTCATCTAACTGTTAAGAAATGAAATGGAAAAAAGAGTCTTATATCTACGTTTCGTTAGATGGTAAACTAATGACTTGTCGTTTTTCGCAGCATGTGCCAAAAAGCGCGTCCCATGACCATTCATCAGTCATTGATTTCCAGCTCATCTCTTCGAAATCGTAGTGGAACAGGATAGCGTGACACAACTGTCAATATCTTCTGTAATCATAACGCAAAGTAACTACTCAGCGTAACAAATTTTCTTCGATTATGTTGCAAAATTTTCAGTCCCTGATTTTTAATGGGTGTCATTAAGTCAGATAGTGGCCACCTCAGGCTTTGAATAAAACTGATATTGTTCGTTCTACGGTATTAAGTAGGCACAATTCGTTGTTATAGAGGGAGTCAATTTAAATTTTCACTCTAGGTAGTTTTTTTTACAGCAGTGTACACAAATATGATTAGCATTATACACGTTGTTTTGTTTGGGCTGCAAAGATTATTTTTATTGTTTGTATACAAAACACTGCCTGACAAGACAAGGAAGGCCGCAAACCTAATATTTCAGAACGTAATCATCCTATTCTTACAAAAGGAAGCGAATCTTTAAGAAACACAAAAGAAGAGTACAGTCAACGTAAATGAAATTATGAAAGAAAACTGAAAGCTGTATCATCAGAAATAAAATACAAAATAATATTATTAGACTCCAGCGTCGCCGGCCGGAGTGGCCGTGCGGTTCTAGGCCCTTCAGTCTTGAACTGCGTGACCACTACGATCGCAGGTTCGTGTCCTGCTTCGGGCATGGATGTGTGTGATGTCGTTAGGTTAGTTAGGTTTAAATAGTTCTAAGTTCTAGGGGACTGATGACCACAGATGTTAAGTCCCATAGAGATCAGAGCCATTTGAACCAACTCCAGCGGCAATTTTGATTGCTGCAGCATCCTTAACCATCGGTGGAATACGTAAATTTCTCAACTGGTTGATGATGTCTTTTGATACATGTTTCTTCAACAATCGAAAAACGTAAGTTCAAAATATGGAAGTCTCTTTAAATGTTACACTCTCAGACAAAAAATAACGACATACCACGAAGGAATTACGCGAATCAGACGGAAACCGGTAGATGTTATGTACGAGGTGCGACAATAATGTAATGAGACTGATTTTCTTTGCAAGATGTGGTAACCCTGCAGGCTTGCATAGGCACAATATCTTTGACCTTGGTCTATAAGCTGCTTCTAGTCCAAGCGGCACATCGATGCAACTGTTAAGTCGTGAGTTGTGCTGTAATAAGTTAACATGTGTTTGTGTCTCTCGTCACGGAAATGGAACCGCATAATATTGCGTAACGGTATGCCATTTCTTTTTGCGTTAAATTGGGTGAAAACGCGACGACAGCTTACGGTAAGTTTCAGAAGGCTTTTGGAGGAAGTTATGTCAAGAGCGCAAGTTTTTCGTTGGCATAAAATGTTTAGTGAAGTCAGAATGAATGTTGAAGATGAAGACCGCAGTGGACGACCATCAACCTCACGGACGGATGTCAACTTGGCCAGGGTGTGTGAACTCGTACGATCTGATCGAAGATCATCCGTGAAAATGATTGCAGAAGAACTGAACATCAATCGAGAAATGGTTCGTCTAATAATAACTGAAGATCTTGGTGTGAGAAAGATTTGTGCAAAAATGGTCCCCAAAAATCTCACACCACAACAGCGAGAAACACGGAAAAATGTGGCAGCCGATCTGTTAGAGCAAACGGAATGCAATCCAGATGTGTTGAGCCGCGTTATCACTGGTAATGAAAGTTGATTTTTTTCAGTACGATCAAAAGTGAAATGCATGCTTGTGTGCTTCTTTCATTCCAAGGGAATTGTTCATAATGAGTGGGTGCATTCTTGACACACAGTTAACAAATATGACTACAAAGAAATTTTAGAAAGACTTCGTAAAAGAGTTCTTAGTGTCCGTGCCAACTTTGCTGATAATTGGATTCTGCATCTCGATAATGCGCCATCCCATACTGCTCTGTCAGTATAGCAATTTCTAACCTCAAAACAAATTTCAGTGCTACTACAGCCACTTTATTCACCAGATATCGCTCCGTGCGATTTTTTTCTATTTCCAAGAGTCAAAACGGCGGTCAAGGGACACCATTTTCAAACAACACAAGATGTCCAAAAAGCTGTGACTAGGGTCTTGGAGGATATTACAGAAGATGAGTTCCAGAAATGTTACCATCAGTAGCAGAAGCATTGAAAAAAGTGTGTGCAATCAGAAGGGAACTACTGTGAAGGAGACAACACTAAACTTGACTAAAATGGTAAGCAACATTTTTTCTCATCAGTCTCATTACTTTATTGTCGCACCTCGTACATGTACCTACAGGTAAAGAAATTATTACAATTTCAGAAAAATTGGCTGATTTCTTCAAGAGAAAAAGCTTCACAAACTGAGCAAGTCAATAATGCCTTCCTCCACTTCTGGTGCACACGGAGGCATTTATTCGGATTAGCATTTGGTGCGCTCCTGAGAGACTTTGTGCCAAGTTCATTCTAATTCTGGCGCGTTAGATCGTTAAAATCTCAAGCTGGTTGAAGGGATGTGCTCACAACGCTCCAAACGTTGTCAATTGGGAAGAGATCCGGCGTCCTTACTGGCCAAGGTAGGGTTTCGCAAGGACGAAAACTATCCTTAGAAACTCTTTTCCTGTATGGGTGGGCATTATCTTGCTCAAATGTAAGCTCAGTGTGTCGTCCACGTACGGCTGTGCAGTAAGGGCGGGGCGGACGGCAACCAAAGTGGTCCTGCTATGAAAAGAAACGGCACCCCAGACCATCACTCCTGGTTGTCGGACTGTACGACGGGCAGCAGTCAGGTTGGTGTCCCACCACAGTCCAGGTCGTCTCCAGACGCGTCTTGACTGGTCATCAGGATTCAGTTCGAAGCGGGACTCGTTACTGAAAATAATTCTACGACAGTCAATGAGAATTCGCGCCGAATATGTTTCTGGAGATTGAGCCGTGGTAAAAATTGCTGTTTTGAAGAGCGCGCCGCAGCACGTAGTGTGAGGCAACGCACTCCGTTTGTGGCGGTGGCGCCGCTGTGGCAATCGCAGCGTTGGTGTCTCCCTCTGGTGGGAAAGGGGAAAGGTTACCTGTTCACGTGCCTTTAAGGGGCGCTATGAGCTCGCTAGTGGGGCGAGTCTGGTCAGTTGGTCAGCCGGGTCAGTGTGGGGCAGACAGTGTCTGTCTGTCTTCCGGAGTGCTAGTATGTGTTAGGCCGCCAGTCTGCTCGAGTTTGCTCAGGCAATGAATGGTCATTGGCAGTTGGATCGATCGGTTAGTCGGTCGCGCACTGGAACACAAGATGACTGTCCGTCTTGAGCGTCGGCGCATGTGAGGTCGCCACGGGAGTCCAGTGGCCCGCGCCGTATAGCGAGGGGTAGTGACTTCTCGGCCGACACGAGAGCAACAGGAGTCAACCCACGACATCGTGCTGGCCGGGGCGAGCTGCGACGCCGTGAGACGGGAGATCGGCGCGCCTTCCCGCGTCCGTTGAAGCGGCTGGCAGCGGACGGTTCGGGACAGCCTTTAGGGCGTGCTGCGCCCGGTCTTCGCCAGACATCGCAGTTTATTAAAGGTTAAGTGATTCGTGATATGTTGTTTCATTTACTTGTTAAATTCTACTTGTGTTCTTGGTCAGTCTCTCGTCCCCAGCTTGCCCGTCTGTCTCTCATCCGCATTTGTTAGGCAGTTAGTGTCTGTCTGTCTGTCTGTCTACCGTACGTTAATAGCTACCTCTGTCATGTTTGTCGGATTCGGTGTTAACGAATTTATTGCTTGGAGTGTAACGGCCGAGTTCCTGAAATATGTTTTTATCTTGCCTATCATCTTGAGAGGCGGTATATGTGTAATGTAGACCAAGTTTGTATATATTATGTAAGACTGCACTTCATGGTTTTATTTAAATGGTCATTTTAGTATATAAAGTTGCCACCCTTCCACCGTAAAAGTTTTTTTTTTCTTTTTAAATCAAGTTGCACCTTCGGTGGCTAGTTAATTTTCTAATGTTTGTTTTTTGTACCATTTCCATCCCTCCTACGGGGTGCATAGTTTATGTGCTTGTTTGAGTTGTTAAAATTTTTAGTTTAAAGTAATCTGTTGTGTTGCAGATTTGCACCAGTGTAGTCTTTCAGAGGTTGTTGTGAGCGGTCGTGACTACAGCAGTGTCAAAAGGGAGCGGCAAAGTTCTCAGCCTGAAAGCTCATACTATCAAAATTTGTTCTTTCTGACTCTGAATAAATTGTAACTTGATATTTGGAGGGTGCTTTCTGATTATAATTTTAAATCTGCTTCAAAAAGAAAAAAAAGGGGGCTTTTAGGAATTAAATTCCATTTGTTGAAAGAAATTTAAATTGTTTTCGTCAGTTACCCACTGGCAACTACTTCCACGCTCACATAGTGTGATTAAATGTGTTAATGTCCTTGATGAATCGCTAGAAAATAAAGTAAATTCTTAAGGTTATGAAAGTAAATTTACGGTTCAGAGATGTCCCTGACTGTGGAGCGATACTAATCTCACTGTGGCCCGCCGTACATCCAGTCAGCAGTAATGGTCTGGGGTGGCATTTCTTTTCATAGCAGGAGCTCTTACGATATATTGCCATCTGGGGCACCCTTACAGTACAGCGGTACGTTGACGATATTCTACGGCCCGTTTAATTTCCCTTCATGGCAAGCTATCCTTGCCTCACATTTCAGCAAGATAGTGCCCAACAGCACATGGCGAGAGTTTCTACAGTTTGTCTTATTGCTTGCCAAACTCTACCTTGGCCAGAAAGGTCACCATATCTCTCCGCACATCAGATTTTTGCACCATTATGGGCAAGATCTCCAACTATATCGGTTTTTTGACGATCTATCGCGCCAGTTGCACAGAATTTGGCACCCTATCCGGATAATTCCTTCGTGGTACGTGGTCTTCCTCGTCTCAGAATGTATTTACGGAAATCGGAGCCGTCAAAGACCTACAAACAATTTTTGAAACTCTTAAAAGGCATGCCCAGCATAAGATTGTATGTGATCAAAATTCTGAGACGGCACCAGATATCATAGAGAGACATACGTGTAATAATGTCCACAAAAAAAAAAGGCAGACTAAACATTAACGAAATTATTGAAAGAGATATGACATCACATAAGCATTACTCTTTTTAACATGTACGTCGAAGCGGTAACGAATAAAATGTAAGAAAGCTTCAAAAGAGGGAGAGAATTGTGAGAAGGAACAGGAGTCCTTCATATTTGCAGGCGACATTTCCCTTACAATCTTCAACAGGTAACATATGCTTATGGCTGCTGCCAGTCAGTCTTAAAAATCAGTTTTGTTTTAGAAAGAGAATTCTACTTTAATTTATCAATAACGTTTCAAGAACAAATGTTGTGGCAACGATAAAGCTGCTATAAAAGACAAAATGAACAAAATGATGCCCAACACCTTGGCCTATGTGGAAGCCAAGTTTCAAAGAGACGTACTTCATATTTCTGTGAAAGTCTTTATTGACTTCATTTTGTGAACACTCTTAGGAATGTTTAGAAGTATGTAACTGAATGTTAACTCCATACTTTGGTTTTATAGAATGCAAGCGTAAAATATGTATGTTTTCCTTTGCAAGAATTAACATGTTCAAGGATGGACTACCTTGTCGCTGTTTTCCTTTTTTTACGTTTGTGAATCACATGCTCCAACATCATATACAGTTCCTTTAACAACTCTTTATAATGGTGACTTTTAGTTATTTTAAACACAATAATATTAACAGTATGAGTGTGTAGGAAGATAATGTTCCACATTCATTAGATATCATGTCGTGAGTTTCATACATTTACCCAGTGAACAAAATATACATCTCGTTGTTAGAATTTTGTTGTGTACCTTAAGGCTTCACCTCAAGAACGTACTAATAATCTTATTGTATTTCATATCCACTTTATTTTTTTCTAAAACTGCAATTTACACTCTTCATCTTCAGTAATTTCGAAACTACAGTATAGTTCAGCCATGTTTGTTCATACAAAGTTAATCTTTATCTTGGACTGGATCTTAATTATTCACAGTATACTTTAATTTTGCCACAATGCTTGAAACGCTCATATAACCCTGTTCTTATTAATTTATCCATTAACAGGATCACGTTGTGGATCGTAGATGAAGAGGATTTTTTTCGTCATAACAGGTATTTTTAATCCAGCAGCAGAATAATATCATGCTGGGGCATTGCGTATGACTTCTTAGATGGCAGATGCTTTGAGAGACTTTACCACGAAGCAGTGTATTGATCTTCAAGTACGTATTTCGATATCTTACTTTACATTTACCCTAGTTTTCGGAGGTACTTAAACATGACGAAACCTGCTTTGGTGATGTCTCTGTTCTGCCCACGGTCTAAACCAAAGTTAACTTGATAGCTTGCATTGCATAAATCAAGTTAACGTTTCCGAATAGTTCTTTTTTAATTATTTACATCTTTGTTCATGTAAATTAATTTTAGATCGTCTAATGAGATGTAACTCCAAATCAAGAGAGGCAACACTCGGATTAGCACAGTGAATACGCCTTCAAGGAATGCAGGAATCAAACCCCTGTCTGACGACCCAGTTCTAGGTTCACCGCAGTTACGCAGAATCGGTTAAGGCGATGCCAGGATGGTTTTGATCGAAATATTACGCCTGATAACTCATCCTTGTCCTAGCGGTTAGTGCTCCATTTAAGTGACAACGACGTTTAACTGTTACCTTTCTTACTTTTACGAATCAAATTAAACTGAGTAGCCTGAAGCAATGGTAAGGGATGTCCCTTACAACTCGTGATGGTTGCCATGTAAAGCTGCTCAGATGTGCCTACACTCGCGCCAGACGGCGCATCTGGAACCAGCATTAGGACGTCACTGAGGGCACTTCCTCAACCGACTTTAAACGTGGGATGGTAAGCGGTGTGTGTCCTAGTACTGTGGACGTTACATGTAGGTTTGAGTTTCCGAGATCGACGGTGTTAAGGGAGGATTTTCAATGCTGCAGGGACGATCTTTCGACACATGTAACCTGCAGCACAGGACAACCGAAAGTGTTTTTGAATGTACATCCACAGAGCCATACGGGGCGTTGGACAATCTACGGTTTGCGTTCAAGTAATAACAGCTCCGCCTTCTTTCTCAGAAGTGGAAACTGTTAGAAGTATGCGGTTTGTTTTAAAATACATACGCTCATTGTGAATGTGTGACAGAGATGGCAACACATTATGGTCCACAGAACTTAAGCGCCAGTGGCAAAAGTGATAGTTGCTTTTGGTACTTAAGGTGGTGACTTCTTCATTACAAGGAGAGCGTATAATATTTGGTTTTCTCCGTTTGCTTGGTATGGTGCAGACTGAAATTCAATGCTAGTTGAGTGAGACGCGCTGATAGTGTCATGGATGTGGTACAATTCAAAGAAGGCGGAACGTCATGTGACAACAAACCAAGACAATCTCGGCCTCGTGTCATCCGGTCTGCCAACATGATCGAGCGTGTGGAGAAAGTTGTCTCGGAGAATCGCCGAATGATTGTGGTACACATCGCATCCAAACTTGGTATTTTCGTGCTATCTGTGCAGAGAGTGCTGCTTGAAGGCCTGAAAATGTGAAAACCGTTCTCCAGATAGGTATCACAAATGTTGACTGACGACCACAAGGCTGTGTCCATGGCATGTGGTAGGAGTAGTAGGGAGATGGGGCTGCTAGTACAATTTTTTTTATTAAATTGATACGCAAATTAATTAAATTGATCAATTAATTTTCCCCACCCCAACCACAACCCCAGGAGAAGTCATGTGTTTTCCCCAGTCGGCACGTGGGTCCCCGCCCCCTCACCGACCTCACCACCTTCGCCACACCTCCCCCTCCCCCACGACCCTATTGGAGAGAATTTCGAATTTTGGCGGTAATTTCTTTGTCCCAGGACTGTGCTGACGTCCTACCCCAACCCCCAGCCAGGAATTGGTGTGAAATTCAAAGAGGCGGTGCCTTTATGGGTCTCAAATGCCAGTCCTTCTGGATGAAAAAACCAAGTAAATCTCCCCCCCCCCCAAAAAAAAAAAAAAAAAATCTGAATTATTCCACGAGGCGCTTGAAATTGGCAGTCACCAATAGCAACGCAGCATCCGATAATATTGGGGATCCAGCAGCTCTGCAGCCCCAGTTGCTCTCAGCATAAAGCATCATCCGAGATTTTCCAGTGCTGCCAAGCCGTAGCAGAAGAAGAACAGGAAAAAGTCGCAGGAGAGTACGTAACCCTTGCTTAATGTCTGTGTTTACTCCCGGGTGAGAAAAATGAAGTCTTTGTGCTGCTATTATCGCTTGTAATGGTTTTCCTTCTTTGCTCGTCAGTGGATGCGACGTCCTTCAGCTTATGGAGGTCTGCAGCAGAGAGGTCTGTTGGGACCGGCAGCAGTGGCAGCACCTGGGGATCTTGTCGCGCACCTTGTCAGCTCATTGGAGTAGCACAATGAATTTTTATTGCCGGTTGAAGACACCCAGCCAGCCCATCACTCTCTGAAGTGCACCAGGGGTTCTAATCAGAGTGACGCAGGTGCGTGCTGGGCCCCATCATATGCGCCATAGCAGAATATCCCAGTGATACTGCAGGTACAAAATTAGGATGTAGTGGATGAGAAGATACCAATAAAGCCCTGTACGCCACTACTGTTCACTTCAGTGTATGATTTAACCGCTAGTCGTTCGAAGCTTATACATATTGGTATAGAAGCACCCGCAGACTGAGACTGGCTTGTTGTAATAGAGATCGAGAGTTTAGCTAAAAGTGTTTTGGTGCGGTTTACGGACGTGAAATGAGTTGAACTCTGTCGTGCAATAGTCTATATCAAGCAGCAGTTGGCCGCCGACTATCATCCGAGCCGTCATCCTCTGGACATTAACCGTGCTACCCTAGCTCTGTCCGTTACAACAGTGTACAATGACTTTGCACACCATGTGGAATCTGGTGACACATCCATTTACGTACAATATTTCACCGTTACAAACTTGTTCGGCTTACAGGCGGTGCTATCCATTGTGTTGAAAAGCCGGAACAGATGGATGCCTTGTATTAAAGATGTGTATAGGGACATTGCAAAGTATCTCCGTATGAAGTGTATATGAAAATGACTTCGAAGAGTTAGTCAATAAGGCGCCAACGGAAACTAATCTACTCCCAATATGTTCGAGAGAAACACATGCTGAATTCTATGCTGACAAGGCTTTATTTTCCATATTTTGTACTGGTGTTAAGATAAAGGAAGAACCTGTTGATGCAGTGCACCCTGTGTATGATTACTAAATAAAAAAGGTATATAACTATGTATGTGTTTTATTTCTTACTTCTCATTATATTGTAAGTACTAAAGCTATAGCAGCCAATATTTTGACTGCAAACATGCAACAGCGGAAAATTATGTCATTTAACTAAATTCTCTGTAAAATCCCATTGTACACCAGACCTGACATAGTCGGTATCGCCGGCCGAGGTGGCCGAGCGGTTCTAGGCGCTACAGTCTGGAACCGCGCTACCGCTACGGTCGCAGGTTTGAATCCTGCCTCGGGCATGGATGTGTGTGATGTCCTTAGGTTAGTTAGGTTTAAGTAGTTCGAAGTTCTAGGGAACTGATGACCTTAGAAGTTAAGTCCCATAGTGCTCAGAGCCATTTGAACCATAGTCGGTATCATGGCAGGGCATAGTGTTCATTATCTTCTATAAAAACCACTGCACGCCAATACATGACGTATTAGGTATCATGGCAGTGTGTGTGTAGCAAGAAGACTTTGTTGTAAGCGATTGGAGCTATGGCGGCGTGCAAGAAGACCGGAAGAAGAATGGCGTACTCCTTCCCAACAGCATACGTGCAATAATTGTGCCGGCCGTAGTGGCCGTGCGGTTCTAGGCGCTACAGTCTGGAACCGAGCGACCGCTACGGTCGCAGGTTCTTTTTTTTTTCAATAGTTGTAGGTCCATCCAACTGTGGCAAGACAAACTTTCTCATGTCGCTGCTAACACATATGAATGGAGTCCGCTTTGAACATGTATGTGTATTTTCGAAAACACTGTTTCAGCCCAAATACTAATTATTACAGGAGATATTGCGGGGTGTACATGGTGTGACATACATGATACAGTGATATCCCTATACCAGAAAAAGTAAAGCCAAACACGGTGTTCCTGTTTGACGACGTTGCTGTCGAAAACCAAATTCAAATTCGACGATTTTCTCTTTTGGTCGCCATATGGTTGTTGATGTATTTTATTTGAGTCAGACATATTCCAGAATCCCAAAACAGCTGGTGAGGTATAATGCAAACCTAATTATAGCATTCATGTAGGACAATCTGAATTTAAAACAGATTTACCAGACTCATGTAGGAACCGACACGTCGTTTAACGATTATGTCAAGATATTTGCAGATTGCTGGAATTACTTACAATATGGGTTTCTCGTTGCTGATAAAACAATAAAAATTTCAGAATTTCCTATGTTTATAGCCATGGATAAAGTTGCACACATTCTGGGATATCAGTCTGATAGGATGGGTGCGCATAGACAAAACGTGGACGCGAAATTTCTAACTCTCGAATGTAAAGTTGGAGGCATACGCAAGGAACTAGAGACGTGTTGTTATACCCTTTTTAGACTGAACAATACACTGAATGATCGGGTTAATGCGCACGAAAAGAAAGTAATCGACTTAACTGAAGAGAAAACAGTTGTTATTGAGAAGGGGACATTGTATGAACGGGTTAATGCAATTGAAAAGAAAAAGGCGACATAACTGAAGGGAAAATAGCTGTTACCGAGAAGGGGGAGCAATAGAAGAAGAAGAAGAAGAGCGGATATATAAAACCTCACGCTGGACGGAAATTAGATAAGTATACAACGAGATGTCGAATAAGTATAAAGCCATCGAAACACGGATGGCCGTTCGAGAGAAGTTACGGTTGCTGAGATTAGGGCATTTGGAGCAGGAGCGGACACTGAGAAACTTTTATATCAGTTACTCAATCCCTCAATGAACTCTCAGTAAAATTACACAAAGGCGACAATGTCGACACTATTGGCGGTTTCACTAACCGTCACGGTGACTCTAGGATAGACAAAACATTCGGTGTCAGTGCAGCATATAAATTTAACTGAGAACCCAATAAAGATCGACGGTGGACAGTTTCAAAGAACACGCGGTCTACTGGACCTTATTTGCTAAGACCCACAAAAACTGTAAATTATTCTCCTAAAAATCTGGAAATGTATCGTGAAATATTGCTTTTGACTGATCTGAAAAAGAATGCAAAAAGCCGAAGAAATACAAAGCCATTATGAAACCCATATTTGATGGTGAAAGAGAATGCAATGGTGATGGTATTGACATTCAGCATAAAAGACTGAACAATCGACTCCCACAGTATATACATATTACGATGACCCCAGCCCTGAGCTAATAGATCGGCTACGACTGCTCATGACATCAGCTGCCTCTGGTAAAACAGCTCATGCAAATGAAGTTGTTTCAGTAATTTCTGAGCTTAGGGAGAGAGGTATCATCGATCATCGAATAAGTATGGAGACTGTAGTCCGAGAACTGCACAAACCAACACGCCAAACAAACCCTCGAAGATACGTTATGATTAAAAGTTTGGACGACCTGTGACAGATGGATCTTGTCAACATAACGGAATATTCACGTGTGAATACCGGATTCAAATATATTTTAATGGTCATTGATACTTATTCTAAATTTCGCTGGGCATTACCCATGAGAGAGAAAACAGGGAAGGATGTCGATCAGGTGTTTGACCAATTGGTAAAGACAGGGACGAGTCGAAGCCCAGACAATCTTCGAACTGACCACGGTGACGACTTTTACAACAGATATTTCAAGACCGTGATTGAGCTATTCGACGTTCACCCAACTGAAGACGAGTATCGTGGAACGTCTGAATAGAACAGTGAAATCACAAGTGTGGATGCGATTCAATCTTAGTGGCTCACACAAATAGACTGAGTCCTCCGACAAATAATTACACCGTACATCGAACCAAACATCACACAATCAATATGAGACCAATCGACGTTCGTGATAATAAACTTCTAGATACAGTATACAATCGTATTAAAATGCTAGATCCACGCAAACGTCAATTTAATGTAGGTGATTCAGGACGTATTTCAAAACATGAGACAGTATTTGGGAAGTCAGACACGCCAAACTGGTCAACCAAGACATTCAAAGTTTCCAAAGTGCCCAAAAAGAATCCTAGAACCTATCTCTTAAAGGACAGCAGCAGTTTTGAAACTGCAGACTGCTTTTACACAGAAGAGTTAGAGAAGACTTCGGAACCAGATGTGTATCTCTTAGAGAGGGTCATATTGCGTCGAAGGAATAAAGCGTTTGTTAGATAGCTCGGTTTTCCCACATCACAAAACAGTTGGATCGATGCTAACGATTTGCTATATAACAGGGTGTGCAGACTACAACCACCTCTGTAGCATAACATGTGTGGTAGAAGACGCATTAGAGGAGGAGGCGGTATTCTCGATAAACTACCAGTCGAATTACACTCTCTTGGGTATAAGTGTAAAGTCTTGTACCCAAGGAAGCGTATGTCGTGAATTCTTGGTATCTTGTTTCTACAACTCAAATTCACAGGTGGATTAACACAGTTCTTCTACTTATCTTCAATAGAGTCTATGTGCTGTAGTACAAGATCATCGTAATAGCACAGCTATCTGTCTTCAGACCACAAGTGGCCAATCGGCACCATCCGACCACCGTGTCATCCTCAGCTGAGGATGTGGATAGGAGAGGCCTGTGGTCAGCACGCTGCTCTCGCGGTCGTTATGATGGTTTTCTTTGACCGGAGCCGCTACCAGTCGGTCGAGTAGCTCCTCAATTGGCATCACAAGGCTGAGTGCACCCCGAAACACGGCAACAGCGCATGGTGAACCGGATGGTCACCCATCCAAGTCCCAGCCACGTCCAACAGCGCTTAACTTTGGTGATCTGACGGGAACCAGTGCATCCACTGCGGCAAGGCCGTTGCCTGATCGTAATAGCCCTCTTGCTATAGTCACTACTCTGGTTGCTATGTACTGTTGTACCCTTTGATGAACTATATCTGCTCCATACTTGAACTGACAGATACCAAACTGGAGTGAGAATTAGTGAGGCCCGCTCACTGGCGGTGGCCTAAATACATGCTGTCGAGAGGACGTTGGCGGGGTGTTGCTTGACGGCGTGTCTCTGGCCTCTGTCGTGACAGTAAGATCAAGCGCGCCTATCGATATTCACTTCATCTTTGCTGACTGGTGTGATGGCGACAGCTTATGCCAGCACATTCCTCCACCCCAAAATGTCGCACTGTTGTTGTGTAGGGAAGGTGCAAATGACAACAGGGAGGGAGACAGAACGCTAGATATAGAGATGAGCCGGGAGCTGCAACTGTGGAAGATGGCGTACTCCCGACTGTACCCGCCATCTGGCTTCCGAGAAAACAGTAACATCTTTCGGAAAACAATGCCAGTGCAAAGCTCCAGGTCTGATGGCGTGCCCTGGGGTGATGACAGCGGTGGCGACGGCGACGGCGATTCCACGTCCATCGGGTCGGCGAGTGGAGACGGCAGAAGCGTGGGGGTATCATCCATCCGCTCCTGCTGGGGTGCCCGGTGGCACCATCGAGCGGCTGCAAAGTCCGCACGGTCCCGCGAGGTCGTGAATCTGGGGGAATGAAAGCGGCAGATTCACGGGGCAAATGTCACTCACGAGTTTGGTTCTGATGGCGGCGCTGCAAACCATCGGGACCTTCTATCAAGTCCTGGATCAAACCTCTTTCTCAGGGCTCATGGTTGCAATAAACCCTGAAAAGAAGAAGATCGCTCGGCGCAAAGCGATACTTGCAGATCATTGGCGGCGCTGGATGCTGTGGTGGATGTAGGAAGTGTAGCAGCGACCGATGGCGGCGGCCATGCAGAAGTTCCAACGGTGACGGTCCGTCGCGTGGGTGGGAATGATAGGAGGCGAGAAAGAGTTGCAGCACCTGTTCCCGTGTGTGGGAAGTGCGAAGCTTGACCATTTGTTGTCTGAAGGTGTGAACGAAGCATTCCGCTTCTCCGTTGGACTGCGGGTGAAGCGGAGCACTTGTTAGATGACGAATGCCATTTCGTTCACAAAACTGTTCAAAGTCATATGACGTTAACTGTGGCCGTTGCCCGTAACAGTGACTTCAGAGCAACCTTCCAATGCAAAAAATTGACAACAATACTTGAATGCTGCTATGGAAAACAGTACAGTCATGAGCGCCACAAATGGAAACTTTCTAAAAGACTACACAATAAGCCAACGAGTGTTCCAGAATTGTCCTGCAAAGGCATTGTGCACTCATTCCCATTAGGATTGTGTCTTAGTCCAAGCAAAGAATGTCTGTGGCGGAACGGATTGGTTTTCCGAGTATACTATGACGTCATCTGGTCAATGTGGGAGATTATGCGCTGCCAAGTACAATGCCGCCGCGCTAATTGTTTAGTGCAAACAATTCCCCAATGTCCTTGGTGAAGTAATTGTAACATATCCTTTTGCAACACTGTAGGAATGAGCACACGCAGTTGTCCACTGTCAAATTGTACTAAGATCACACCTTGCTGAAACGTTATGCCGACAAGCAAAGTATCGGCGCACTACTGAGTTCTGGATGCTGTTCAATGAACGACGCCAAGACGTGAGAATGTAACGCAACAAAATCGTAAGATAAGGGTCCACTCTGCTGGACTGTGCAATTTTTCTGTAATTCAACGGAAAGAATTGGTGCGTCCGTCCCCGGTAGCTGAGTGGTCAGCGTGACAGACTGTCAATCCTAAGGGCCCGGGTTCGATTCCCGGCTGGGTCGGAGATTTTTCAACGCCTAGGGACTGGGTGTTGTGTTGTCCTGATCATCATCATTTCATCCCCATCGACGTGCAAGCGGCCGAAGTGGCGTCAAATTGAAATACTAGCACCAGGCGAGGGGTCTACTCGACGGGAGGCCCTCGTCACACGCCATTGTTATTATTAAAGATTGGAGCAATTCAGAGGCCTGGCAACAAGATGCGTTAGAGAATTAAAATCAGAGTCGGGGCCGATCGGAAGGCGAGAAAGGGCGTCAGCACTGCCAAGTTTTGCCGTAGGTCTGTAACAATTTCGAACTGATACTGGGATAGAAGCAAAGCCCAACGTTGCAATTTTGGAGCGGTACGTGTAGGAACCGGATTTGACAGATGAAACAAGGACTGCAAAGGCTTGTGATCTGTCACTAAACAGAACTTGTGACCAAACAGATAGAGATTGAATTTTGTCACACCAGACACAATAGCGAGAGTTTCTTTTTCAATTTTTGAATAATGGTACTAAGTTTGAGTTAACAACTTTCAGGCAGAAGCAGTAGGTCTGTCTTGTGCACCAATTCTGTGCCGAAGCACAGCGCCAATTCCGTAAGAGGAAACGTCTACTTGCAAAATCACTGGTTTGGCAGAATCAAAATGTACGATACATCTGTTACTGAGCAATGTATTGATGAATTTTTGAAATGTGTCGTGACGCTCCTTTGGTCCACAGGGAAGGCACATTTTTCCGACCCAAGCGATACAAAGGAGCCGCGATCCGTGAAGCGTTCGGAATTAAACGAATTTAGTATGTCAGCTTGCCTAGCACTCCCTGCATTTCAGATTGATTTGCGAGGAACAGGCAGTTCACAGATTGCAAGCAAATGAGACAGGAGGTGGTGCACACCATGACTGTTTATCACATGACCTAAGTACTGTAGTTCAGTATGAAAAAAGTCACACATTTCAAGTCGACACTTGAGACCTGTTTCTGACAATATTCGAAAACGAGTACACAAATTGGCATTGTGTTCCTCTGGTGAACTACATGAGACTACAATAACGTCAAGGTATTTCGAACAGAACGGCACGTGAGCAGTCAGCTGTTCCAAGTAGCGTTAAAAAATTCCGGGTGAGGAGGCACTGTCGAAGGGCAAACGCAAATACTTGAATAGTCCTAAGTGTGTATTTACAACAAAGACTTTCAGTGATTCCTCATCTAGTAGCAGAGGCAAATAAGCATCATGCAAATATATTTTAGAAAAATAATGCCCTGCACCAAGCCTGCCCATAAGTTCTTCAGGGCGAGGCAATGGATAAGTGACAATTATTGTCTGTGGATTGACTGTAGTTTTGAAGTCAACACAAGTCTGAATGCGACCAGAAGACTTGGGCATCAAAACCAATGGACTTACCCATTGACTAGTTTGTACTGGAGCAATCACACCATTGTAACTCACAGGCTACTTTGTCTCGTAAATCAATGGGAACGGGACGAGCCCGGAGAAACGTAGGCTGTGCATAGTCTTTCAGGGTAATGTGCGCTACAAAATTATTAGCTTTTCCAAGTCCATCAGCAAAGAGTTGAGAAAATTCCTTAAGCAGCCACAGAAGGTACATTGTCTTGGATGCTAATGCCAAAAAAGTCAAACGAATCTCAGTAAAAACTATTTTCTCTGTCTCTTGATTGTAACACATTAAATTTCGGTCATAGTGTGAGATATGTAAGTGGTAGGAAAATTGCACTGTCCAAATACTGGGATTTCCTCTCCGTTGTATGCAGTGAGGTGCGTGATAGATTTTGACCGGAGTGGTGAGCCTAACTGTTCGTACATGGCACTATTAAGCAAAGTTACAGAAGTACCTATGTCCAATTGAAAGTCAACACGACCGCCACCAATTTGTAGTGTTACAAACAGTTTGTTGGAATGGCGTCGCACTGAGGGCACAACCATACTTCATTTACTGCATGAACCTGTAGTCGATTTTTATAAACACTGCATTCACAGAATGTGAAACCTGCCGCTTAGGGCGAGAAAAGCAGCGAGGGCAAGACTTCACTAAAGTTACAGTCCTGACTACTTGTTTACTAGGCTGTTCAAATGGCTCTGAGCACTATGGGACTTAACATATGAGGTCATCAGTCCCCTAGAACTTAGAACTACTTAAACCTAACTAACCTAAGGACATCACACACATCCATTCCCGAGGCAGGATTCGAACCTGCGACCGTATCGGCCGCACAGTTCCAGACTGAAGTGCCTAGAACCGCTCGGTCACTCCGGCCAGTTTACTAGGCTGTCTGCGCGTCTATGCGCGCGCTCGTTGTGGCTGCTGACTGGAGCGGTCGCGGGCAAGACGCGACTCGACCCGACAAATCGGGATCTGATCAGATTTATCGGCGACTGTGGCGCCGGAACCGGACTGCCCTAATATTTGGAACACTTGATGGAGCGAAGGATCTGAGTACTCAAGAATCTGTACTCTAATTCTGCTAACAGGGCATTGTATGTGATCGCATCACGGTCACTATAAAAGTGGCCACAACTATTCTTGAATTTACGCTTTCTAGTGAGACCCTATAGTCGGTATACCACTGACGTTACGTCTGTTCCAGCTCTTTCTTAAGGCGAAAGAAGTGAAATCTGGTTGCCGCGAGGTGAAGCTGCTGTGCATAATACTCACTTAATGCACCTACTGCTTCGTCATAGGAGAGTGCGTCGGAGGCGACTTAGGGAAGAGTTTTTGAACTAAGCGGAACACAGAGTTTCCCGTGACGGACCGGAAATAATGAGATTTCACAGCACCTTGAACTCTTGGGATGTGACAGTGGGCCTGGAACTGGGTGAGATATTCGAGCCTTTTCTCTTCTTTTTTATGGCAGTACCGAAACGGTGGAATGTTATTTGGTGGAACTTGTTGGAGCGGCTGGTTGGTCGGTTGGATAGCCGACACAGCTTGTGCGACAAGCTATTTCTGTACAGTAGACAGCAACGTGGCGATTTTCTGGTCCTGAAACTGAAAAAATCTGATTCAGTTCCAGAGCAGGAGCAGTCTGCGGCTGAGGAGCTGGGGGAGAGGGTGGAGGGGGCGGGATAGCCAATCTATAGGTAACTAATTGCAGCGAAATAGGAAAAGACAAATAGAAAAGCGATGTGCAAAGCCTCTGAAAAGAGAAATAGATTAGGTCTGCAGCTCCCCTCCTGTAATACCTGCAACAACAAGTAGAAATGGGCAAATAGAATCACTGTAACGACAGCTATGCTACAACAATCTAGAACACTTGAAAAGGAAACAAAACTTGTTGATCATAATAGTCGCCAGTTATTATGACTGTGTTCACCTGTAATGTTTTGTGGTTCCTGGTTGGATGAGGAGAGGGTGGCATGATAGGTGGGTGGCCCGTTTCCTCTCACGTCAACACAAAATGCACACATGGTTAAAATACACTTTATTACAGGAACCACTTGAGTACCTAACTTCAAGAATCTTGTCCGTGTCCACGTCACAAGTGTTATACAATGACTAATGTTCCCTCACAGCTAGCTAAGGTGCGAGGCGACGACTATCACTGCGGAAGACTAGAGCACAGTATGACATATTGAGGTGCAATGCGAACTGAGGCCCGATGCAACGTACTGGGGTACTGAGTGAGAGATTAAAAAATCTCGGGCGGCGGCGGTCTGTATGCACGCTGCCAGGGGGAGTTATCGACGAGTAGCCTTGGAGGCGGTATTCACTTCTCATAGGAGCATCTAGTTCAGCGCCTGCTGTACGATGTTTCCTAGTGTCGACCAGTGCGCTGGCGAAGGCGTGCGCCAGCACAATTTGAGAATGCAATTTGGTACTCTGCCACATACAGTACATTTTTTTGCGCGAAGATGGTATGTGAGACTAAGAGGTTCCCTTCACAGAGGGTGATAGGAGCAAGGAGACATTCACCATATACAACAAACGGACACCGTTTCTGGTGGTGAGCATTCTTGAATTTAATGAACTTTTTTCTTCTGAAGGCATAACAACATGCACCGATTCCTTGGATTCACAGTTCTTCAGATGTCTTTTAAAATACTTTTCTCTCGAAAAGGTATTTAGACACGTGAAGGAAATGTGCTGTTTACATTTGCGTTTATTGAGTTGGGAGTTAAGGAGGGGGGAAAAGTCTTTGATCCATACATAATGCTGTTTATCAACTTTAGAGAATTATTTTCAGCCATAATGGCTATGTTTGTGAACCGTGATTTTATGGGATAATTATTTATTTCCTGTTTCTGCTACCAGTCACTTTTCATTTTATGCTTAATCTAACATAATGCAACGCGTTTCGAACATGTTTTGTTCATCTTCAGGCGTTTATACATACATACATACATACATACACAGAGAAATGTTACTTAAAAATAAACAGTCTTAAACCAGATTAATCTAGAACACTTCGTCCATTGTTTTTTACTGTAGCTCTCTGGTGTGGCATTTGCGTGGAAGGAGGGGGGCAATGTATGGCTAGAAATCGAAATCAGTGATGTCTTCTGTTGATTTTCTTCTTTGTGGTTGACTATATATATCACAGCTTGTATAGGATGCAGATAGATTTGTATCAGTTACGTGTTACGAAAATAGTGTGAAAGGCTTTTGTATGACAGTTGATAACTTCCAATTTCACAATCTTGCTGATTCACTCGCATCACTGGTGTAATAGCAGAGCTGTTGATTGACAATCAGTGACATAATTATAATGTGCAATAGTGTAATGAGCTTTTTTACTTCTTCAGGCCATAAACGTGAACCAATATTCTGGGGTTCTGTGGCTCAAAATTGGTATATCCTGAATCTCTACTGGGAACCCGATACCATCAAAGTCGTAACATCCACGAATGTTAAGGCCTATTCCGTATCGAGGTCTGCGCTGCGGATCTTTTTTGTAATTTCTTTCACAAGCCAAGATTGGCCTTGCAAAACAAGCGTTATCGTTTTTCATTTTCGACATTAATCCATACCTTTTTATCAGCTATTTCGCTGACTGCCTTGGCTGACCGTCTTATTTCCACCTCGGAAAGCCGGGCCAGTATAGCACTCAAGGTTGATTCACGATACCACTCTCCGATTGATGTACTCTGAATATAAAACGCCTTTATCACTCTAGATGTAGTGCAGGCTTTTCTCCTCAACAGCACCCTGCTGTTTGGGGAGTCACTTCGCAGTAGAATACTTCGTTACATTTAATGGCATTAAATTTCGAATTATCTAGGGCTTCGAGGAGCTCTGCCTCCAGCACAGAGAGGCTGATGGGTCGCAATACCCCCTGGCCGGATTCTCAATTCTAGTGAACGAGATATGCCCGTAGCAACCGCCGAGCATTCTCGAGGGGTCATGACCCAGCTAATGTCGTTCACTATCGGGATGGGATAGAGCACTACCTCTGGCCACAGGTTCATCATCACTAACAATTACTAGGAGACGATCGCGTCCACCCAGTGGGGGCGCCTTCTGGAGTGAGGAGTATCTGCCTCACTGCCAATGAGGGTGAACAGTTGGAACTGGAGCAGAAGGAGTCCTGTGGGAGCACCCAGGCTGTGAATGGGGCGCTCGTTGATGCTGCTGCATCCTGGAGCCCTCACCACCACCAGCCTGGAGGCGGGAGATCGTTGTTCTGACTGAACCACCACTGGATGCCAGAGGGTATGCGATGGCCCGGGGTCCGGCACTGCAGAAGCCATAGCGCTTCCGTCGCCTATCACGCGGTCACGATTGGCCCTTTTCATCGTGGTGCACGTCACTCGGGTGCAAGTTTGATACCTGTCCCCACAACCACAGCTTGTAGGGGCTGGTGGCACAGCAGGCTGTTGTGGTGGTGGTGATGGTGGCACCTCTGTAACATACGAATGATGGAAAAGATTTTTTAAATATATGCTGTAAACAACTAACAACAATTAAGTACAACAGCATTCCAGAATAATAAAAATATGTTGTAACAATGACGGTTGCATTATAATCACCTTTTACACTGTGCGTCCAAGTTCGGTCGTTCTTTCTGGTAGTTCTCCCGCCAATTAAATATTTCCTCCTCCTGATTCAAAAGGGCGAGATGGCATTGGCTTTCAGCAGCCGCCATCTCATGCACTCATTTTAGTATTTCACCTTCGCTGGAATTATTGTTGTGGAGCCACTGATCCATCTCACAGAACTCTTCTACAACAAGATATTGATTAATAACAAAAAAAGTCTGTAATGAATTTGCCTACAGCGAAATATTGATTACACAGAAAAACGACAAAAATTAAAAGTTTTACACACCAGATGGAAGTGATGACTCCAGATCATCAGCCTCTATGAACCAAAAAAAAGTCAAGCCATAAAGTTAAGCCAATCAACAATATAACATACGAATCAGCTTAATTTTTCAAGGAACTCCTCGACAGTATTGAAGGAGTGACCCATAAGGAAACTCTTCAGTTTCGATTTGAAAGCGCGTGGATTACTGCTTAGATTTCTGGATGCTTGTGCTAACTTATTGAAAATCGATGCAGCAGTATACTGCACACCTTTCTGCACAAGAGTTAAGGAAGTGCGACCCAAATGCAGACTGGATTTCTGTCGAGTATTAACTCAGTGGAAGTTGCTAATTCTTGGGAATAAGCTGGTATTATTAACAAGAAACAACACTAAAGAACATATATACTGAGATGCCAATGTCAGAATGCCCAGACTGGTGAACAGTGGTCGACAAGAGGTTCGCATACTTACACCACATACTGCTCGAACTGCCTATTCCTGAGATAAAAATATCCTTTGAGAAAGGGAAGAGTTACCCCAAAATAATATAACATATGACATAAGCGAATGAAAATAAGCAAAATAGACTACTTTTCGTGTCGAACGATCACTTACTTGAGATACCGTTCGAACAGTAAAAGTGGCAGCATTAAGTCTTTGAACAAGATCCTGAACGTGGACTTTCCACGACAATTTACTACCTGTCTGAATACCTAGAAATTTGAACTGCTCAGTTTCACTAATCATATCACCTTTATGTGAAATTAAAAGTCGGGTTTTGTTGAAATGTTGTTAAAATCTGTAAAAACTGGGTCTTTTTGTGATTTAGCGTTAGTTTATTTTCTACATGCCATGAACTTACGTCATGAACTGCACTATTTGAAACAGAGCCAATGGTGCACACAACATCCTTTACTACCAAGATAGTGTCACCAGCAAACACATGTATATTGGCCACGACATCTTGGTAGATGATTGTTGCAGTGTCTGTGCGTTTATGGGTTGCAGTTTTTCATATGACTTCTCAAGCCAATGGCAGCACAGCATCTCTTGCCGCAATTGTCACAAATGTATCTTGCTGCTGAGGCAGGAGCAGTGGTAGCATTGCGAAGCTTTTTCTGCCTTAATCTGTCTACAAGCCTTCATTATGCTTCGACATTCCAGATGATATATCATCATGCCACTCTGATCTCATGTTAGCCCGTGCCTCCCATCTGTTTGTTTACAGGAGCCCTTGAACCTCAATACAGGACGTCCTACAGGTCTTTTGGCTATAGAGATCGCTCCAAGCATCACCTCACGTGGTAATCTGTCAGGATCCATACGGTGGACGTGTCCGAGCCAGCGGAGTCGTCTCTGCTTCAAGACAGCTGAAATACTGTTGCAGTTAGTTTTAGATAGCTCTGCTTCTTTGGTCACTCGGTCCTTCCACGTTACTCCGAGGATGGATCTCAGGCACCGCATCTGGAAAGCATTAAGGCGACGTTCTTGTTTGGCAGAGGTAGTCCATGTTTCCGATGCATACAAAAGGATGCTGAGGACGCAAGTTTGATATACAAGAATTTTTGTGGTCAAACAGAGTTTGTTGTTTTTCCAAACACGTGTAGAGAGTTTGCCAAAAGTTGTCGCAGCTCTTCCAATGCGAGCATCAATTTCCTTGTCAACAGACATGTTTGATTCTATAGTAGATCCAAGATAGCAGAAGTTATCTACGACATGCAGAGTAGTGCCATCTAGTGTGATATTCGGCTTTGTGTTAGCACCCTGAACCATAATTACGGTTTTACTACTGTTTACACTCATCGAGAAGAGGTGGCATGCGTGACTAAATCTTGATACTAGCTCTTGAAGCTCTTCTGCGGAGTTCGCAACAATTGCAGCATTATCAGCATACAGGAGTTCACGAGCGACTACCTCGTAGCGCTTTGTCTTACTCTTCAGAAGACTGACATTGAAAAGCCTTCCATATTTCCTAGTATGCAGATGTACTCCGACATTGCAATTCTCGAAAGCCACTTGGAGCAGACCCGAGAGGAAAATTCCAAAAAGTGTAGGTGTCAACACACAGCCTTGTCTTACGCCACAGTTCATACTGAATGGTTTAGATGTACTGCCATCGAAGATTACAGAGCCACGCATGTGTCATGAAAAGATCTTATTAAAGACAGCAAAGTTTATGTCAAAGCGGTAGGTGAATCAAAACAAAATGTCCAGACACTCTGTGACCAAAATGGTACTGAAACAGAGGATGACAGACTAAAGGCCGAAATACTAAATGTCTTCTTCCAAAGTTGTTTCACAGAGGAAGATTGCACTGTAGTTCCTTCTCTAGACTGTCGCACAGATGACAAAATGGTAGATATCGAAATAGACGACAGAGGGATAGAGAAACAATTAAAATCGCTCAAAAGAGGAAAGGCCTCTGGACCCGATGGGATACCAGTTCAATTTTACACAGAGTACGCGAAGGAACTTGCCCCCCTTCTTGCAGCGGTGTACCGTAGGTCTCTAGAAGAGCGTAGCGTTCCAAAGGATTGGAAAAGGGCACAGGTCATCCCCGTTTTCACGAAGGGACGTCGAGCAGATGTGCAGAACTATAGACCTATATCTCTAACGTCGATCAGTTGTAGAATTTTGGAACACGTATTGTGTTCGAGTATAATGACTTTTCTGGAGACTAGAAATCTACTCTGTAGGAATCAGCATGGGTTTCGAAAAAGACGGTTATGTGAAACCCAGCTCGCGCTATTCGTCCACGAGACTCAGAGGGCCATAGACACGGGCTCACAGGTAGATGCCGTGTTTCTTGACTTCCGCAAGGCGTTCGATACAGTTCCCCACAGTCGTTTAATGAACAAAGTAAGAGCATATGGACTATCAGACCAATTGTGTGATTGGATTGAGGAGTTCCTAGATAACAGGACGCAGCATGTCATTCTCAATGGAGAGAAGTCTTCCGAAGTAAGAGTGATTTCAGGTGTGTCGCAGGGGAGTGTCATAGGACCGTTGCTATTCACAATATACATTAATGACCTTGTGGATGCCATCGGAAGTTCACTGAGGCTTCTTGCAGATGATGCTGTGGTGTATAGAGAGGTTGTAACAATGGAAAATTGTACTGAAATGCAGGAGGATCTGCAGCGAATTGACGCATGGTGCAGGGAATGGCAATTGAATCTCAATGTAGACAAATGTAATGTGCTGCGAATACACAGAAAGATAGATCCTTTATCATTTAGCTACAAAATAGCAGGTCAGCAACTGGAAGCAGTTAATACCATAAATTATCTGGGAGTACGCATTAGGAGTGATTTAAAATGGAATGATCATATAATGTTGATCGTCGGTAAAGCAGATGCCAGACTGAGATTCATTTGAAGAATCCTAAGGAAATGCAATCCGAAAACAAAGGAAGTAGGTAACAGTACTCTTGTTCGCCCACTGCTTGAATACTGCTCAGCAGTGTGGGATCCGTACCAGATAGGGTTGATAGAAGATATAGAGAAGATCCAACGGAGAGCAGCGCGCTTCGTTACAGGATCATTTAGTAATCGCGAAAGCGTTACGGAGATGATAGATAAACTCCAGTGGAAGACTCTGCAGGAGAGACGCTCAGTAGCTCGGTACGGGCTTTTGTCAAAGTTTCGAGAACATACCTTAACCGAAGAGTCAAGCAGTATATCGCTCCCTCCTACGTATATCTCGCGAAGAGACCATGAGGATAAAATCAGAGAGATTAGAGCCCACACAGAGGCATACCGACAATCCTTCTTTCCACGAACAATACGAGACTGGAATAGTAGGGAGAACCGATAGAGGTACTCAAGGTACCCTCCGCCACACACCGTCAGGTGGCTTGCGGATGTAGATGTAGATGACGGTGTCAAAGGCTTTGTTGAGGTCAACAAAAGCCACATATAATGGCACTCTGTGTTCGCGACACTTCTCTTGTAGTTGGCGCAAGGTGAATATCATGTCACTTGTGGATCTGCCAGTTCGAAATCCACACTGTGACTCAGGGTAGATCCGAGCAGCCAAGGTTTCCAGTCTCTTCAGGATTATCCTTGCATACGTCTTTCCAGCAATTCTCAAGAGAGATATTCCTCTACAGTTGTTACCTCTGTCGCCTTTTCCCTCATACACTCCTGGAAATGGAAAAAAGAACACATTGACACCGGTGTGTCAGACCCACCATACTTGCTCCGGACACTGCGAGAGGGCTGTACAAGCAATGATCACACGCACGGCACCGCGGACACACCAGGAACCGCGGTGTTGGCCGTCAAATGGCGCTAGCTGCGCAGCATTTGTGCACCGCCGCCGTCAGTGTCAGCCAGTTTGCCGTGGCATACGGAGCTCCATCGCAGTCTTTAACACTGGTAGCATGCCGCGACAGCGTGGACGTGAACCGTATGTGCAGTTGACGGACTTTGAGCGAGGGCGTATAGTGGGCATGCGGGAGGCCGGGTGGACGTACCGCCGAATTGCTCAACACGTGGGGCGTGAGGTCTCCACAGTACACCGATGTTGTCGCCAGTGGTCGGCGGAAGGTGCACGTGCCCGTCGACCTGGGACCGGACCGCAGCGGCGCACGGATGCACGCCAAGACCGTAGGATCCTACGCAGTGCCGTAGGGGACCGCACCGCCACTTCCCAGCAAATTAGGGACACTGTTGCTCCTGGGGTATCGGCGAGGACCATTCGCAACCGTCTCCATGAAGCTGGGCTACGGTCCCGCACACCGTTAGGCCGTCTTCCGCTCACGCCCCAACATCGTGCAGCCCGCCTCCAGTGGTGTCGCGACAGGCGTGAGTGGAGGGACGAATGGAGACGTGTCGTCTTCAGCGATGAGAGTCGCTTCTGCCTTGGTGCCAATGATGGTCGTATGCGTGTTTGGCGCCGTGCAGGTGAGCGCCACAATCAGGACTGCATACGACCGAGGCACACAGGGCCAACACCCGGCATCATGGTGTGGGGAGCGATCTCCTACACTGGCCGTACACCACTGGTGATCGTCGAGGGGACACTGAATAGTGCACGGTACATCCAAACCGTCATCGAACCCATCGTTCTACCATTCCTAGACCGGCAAGGGAACTTGCTGTTCCAACAGGACAATGCACGTCCGCATGTATCCCGTGCCACCCAACGTGCTCTAGAAGGTGTAAGTCAGCTACCCTGGCCAGCAAGATCTCCGGATCTGTCCCCCATTGAGCATGTTTGGGACTGGATGAAGCGTCGTCTCACGCGGTCTGCACGTCCAGCACGAACGCTGGTCCAACTGAGGGGCCAGGTGGAAATGGCATGGCAAGCCGTTGCACAGGACTACATCCAGCATCTCTACGATCGTCTCCATGGGAGAATAGCAGCCTGCATTGCTGCGAAAGGTGAATATACACTGTACTAGTGCCGACATTGTGCATGCTCTGTTGCCTGTGTCTATGTGCCTGTGGTTCTGTCAGTGTGATCATGTGATGTATCTGACCCCAGGAATGTGTCAATAAAGTTTCCCCTTCCTGGGACAATGAATTCACGGTGTTCTTATTTCAATTTCCAGGAGTGTAGATTGTTGCTATATTTGCATCTCGCATGTCTTGAGGTACTGTGTCTTCTTCCCAGCACTGGAGTAGGATTTGATACAATATCGGCAAAACGCAGTCAAGTTTGATGATTTCTGCTGGTTAAGTTATCACGGCCTGTACTCTTGCCTAGCTTTAGACTTCGAGTTTTAATTCGTCAACAGTGGGAGGATCATCAAGCTCAGACATAACAGGGTAAGTTGATAAAGTACCCAAAGCTTCTGAAGAAATGTTGACCTCTTCTGAGTATAGTTTAGCATAGTGCTACACCCATCTATCTAGCTGCTGGTTTTATTGTAGATTGGGTCTCCATTTAGATCTTTTATTGCAGCGAACTTCCTGCTAGTTGGTCCAATGGCCTTTTTGATGCCTTAATACATGCCACTATAATCTCCTTAGTCTCGGCAGATCTGAATAGTTTTGCAAAGGTTGGTCCAATATCTATTTGCGCAATGGCGAGAAACTCGTTGCAGATCTGCTTTGCATGCCTTGTATTCAGCTATTGCTCTTTGGTTTTTAGGATTATTCGTAACCTGTATATGAGCATTACGTTTCTTGTCTATATATGGACGCAACTCACTTTCACATTCAGTATAACAGTCACTTTGAGTCCTACCCTACTTCCCAAATGTTCCGATAGCAGTCTGCATAATATTTTCTTTAGCTAGATGCCACATATTTTCGGCGCTCTGTGCAGTTATAAATTGCTTCAGGATTAAGTTTCATCTCAATTTCTTCACTGAACTTTTTGTATAGCGCATCATCTTGAATGGCTTTGGTGTTGATCTTCACTCTTCGACAAACGCTCTCAGCTGAGTGAATCTTCTTTGGTGTGAACCGTGATTTGGTCATAACTAAAGAGTGATCAGTATCACAGTCAGTACTGTAATATGTGTGGGAATTAAGGACATGACGTAGGTCGCTTATTCTGGTTATGATGAATCCGAGCTGATGCCAATGGCCTGAACATGGGTGTTTCCATGTTACTTTGTGCACGTCTCTGTTCTGGAAGTAAGTGTTAGTGATGCAGAGAGAAAGAGACGTGCAAAGTTCCAACAGTCGCTGACCGTTCTCATTCATATTTCCAATGCCGTATGGGCCAATGCAATCGGTCTAGTTGTTCCGTTTATTCCCAACCCTGGCATTAAAGTCTCCCAGTAGCATGAATTTATCTGATCCACGAACATTCTCCAGGCATTTCCGCAGGTCTTCATAGAACATGTCTTTGACCTCAGGTGGCGCTTTCATAGTGGGAGCATATGCAGAGATTAGTGTGACGGGGCCTGATGTTGTCTTTAATCTCAAAGTTGTTAATCGTTCAGACATAGATTTTAGTTGTTCGCAGCAGCTGAGAAGACTGTTTCGCACTGCAAAGCCAACTCCGTGTTCACGTCTTTCTCCAATTTCTCTCCCTTTCCAGAAAAATGTGTAATAATCTTCACGCAGGTTGCCTTGCCCAGAGAGACGAGTTTCCTGTAATGCAGCCACATCAACGCGAAGACGCAGGAGTTCTCTGTCAACTATGGCTGTTTTTCTGACTGTAGGGGCAGCATCTGTAGGAATGTCATATCCGGGTAACATAGTTCTGACATTCGAGGTTGGAAATCGTGTTATTGAATGGTTGGTTTTGCTCATATGAGCTACTTTATTGTTTTTTTTTTCAGGTGCCTCAGTAACCAACCTTGTATCAAGCACTGCGAGATGCTTGCTGCTCCATACACCCATAGAAGCGCAAGGTGGGGGACGGACTGGTACCTTACTGGCTGGGGGCTACCCAGCTTGAGGCGGGCGGTAACCAGTCAGTTAGCCGCAATGGGCTATCCCAACGATAAGAGTCACCCCTGGCGCCCGCACTCACGTCTCTCAGCGCAAGGCTTAAAACCGGTAACTGCGACTCCCCGCGTTGTATTTTCGATTTACCTGTAATACCAGAGGGCATATCACTTATATAACTAAGGAACTGGAGCACCCCTTATTCGACCATGCCTCACTCAGACCCCACATCACAGCCATTCTCAACCCTGTAAATAATGACTTTTTGCGATCTGCTGTTATTAAATTAAGAGGTGAACCAATTGTGAGCTACTTCCCATATTCCATAATGGTCTAACTTCTTTAGCAATATTTTTTGATCAACACAATAAAAGACCTTAGTTAAATCAAAAAGTATGCCTAGTGTTCGAAATCTTTTGTCGAATCCATCAATTACCTCACAGAGAAAAGTGAATATAGTATTTTCTGTTGTTAAATCGCTTCTAAAGTCGAACTGTACATTTGATAGCAAATTATGTGGTATAAAATGACCAATTATCCTTACATACATAGCCTTTTCAATAACTTTAGCAAACACTGGTGGCATACAAATAGGTCCAAAATTGTCTGCATTATCCCTTTCCCCCATTTTTATAAAGCAAATTTACTACCGAGTACTTTAATCGTTCAGGAAAATGCCCAGTCTTAAAGGAAAAAATTGAAAATATGGCAAAGTACAGGGCTAACATGTGCAGCACAGTACTTTAATAATCAGCAAGGCACTCCATCATACCCATGTGAGCCTTTAATCTTCAGTGATTAAATTGCTGGCTCAGTCTCCCCCTTGTCAGTATCACAGATCAGTATTTCAGACATCGATCTCGGAAAAGCATTTCCCAAGAGAGTTATATGATTCCCTGTAGAAACTAAGTTTTTATTTAAT
Source organism: Schistocerca piceifrons (assembly GCF_021461385.2). Lineage (NCBI taxonomy): Eukaryota > Metazoa > Arthropoda > Insecta > Orthoptera > Acrididae > Schistocerca > Schistocerca piceifrons. The sequence goes on along the minus strand of NC_060142.1, from coordinate 240,586,641 downwards.
TAACCAGCAATGTTCAGAAAATGATTGTAAAATACTGTACATATATATGACTTATCAGTTACAGAAATATGTTTACTATCAACTGACTTTAAATCATCGACTTTGTGCTGCTGACCAGACGTTTCCTTCATAATTGACAATATGGTTTTAATTTTATCCTGTGAATTAGATATCCTATTTTCTTACCACATATTCTTTACCTTCGTAATAACATTTTTAAGCACGTTACAGTATTGTTTGTAATGGGCTATTGTAGATTGATTGTGGCTACTTCTAACATTTAGATATAATTCCCACTTTGTGCTACATGATATCCTCGTCTCGTCCCACTAGTCAGCTACTCAGGCCGCATTTTACTGCTAGTACCCTGTTTAGAACGTTATAATGGAAGGCAGCTCTCAAAGAACATGAGAAACGTGTTATGGAACGCATTATATTTGTCTTCCATGTTATCGGTACTATAAACATCCTGTCACTTTTGTTCCTCAGTAAGGTTGAAAAAAACTCTCTATCGTTTGGTTAGCTTTCCTACAGAGTTTGTAATTATATGTAACAATTGTTTGAGTGCAAAATCCCTTTAGTGTTAACATTTGCTGATCATGGTCTGAAAGGCCATTCATCCTTTTACAAACACAACACCTATCTAGTAATGAAGAATGAATAAAAATATTCTCTATGACTGTGCTACTCTTCCCCTGCAACCTAGTTGAAAAAACACAGTCTGCATCAGATCATATGAGTTAAGGAGATGTACCAACACCCTTTTCCTTGCGCTATCATATACAAAATTAATACTAAAGCACCACAAATAACTAATTTTTGGCACTTCCTATAAAGTGAACCATGAACTCTCTCTACCTTGAGGAGAAATGCTCTGAAGTCAGAGTTAGGGGACCTATTATCAACTACAATTATAAGTTTTGTTTCACTATATTCAACTGGCTCTGCATAACATTCAAATACACGTTCAGTGTAGTGGCATCTATGGACTCAAATGGAATACTGTTTCTTACATACATGGCCACTCCTCCACTCCGCAAAGAACTCCTTGAAAAACAACCAGCTAATCTGTATCCTGGTAAAGGAAGCCTCTGAATAGTCCAATTGTTTAAGTGGTGTTCCTATATTCCAATAATGACAAAGTCAACATTAAAAGCAGATCACCAACTTTATCTCTGACACCTCTTACATTTTGATGAAATATGCTAATTCCTTCTCTACTTGGATACCTGACCTCCTCTGACGATGTTTCCTTTGTTAGAGGGACTTCCTTTAAGCAGGTATACCTATCAGCCAACTTCAATCTAAAGAAGGTGCAGCTCTAGCACCAACTGCTACAGGAATTTTTCCATGAGTGATCCCACCACCACCCACTACACTATCACCTGTAAGCTTTGCCAGCCTCCCCTTCCCATACCTACTGAGATGCAGGCCATGCCTAGTGATAACCGATCTATTGATAGACATATCTGGTGTCACTGAAATGTGACTCATGCCCTCTGCCATCAGCCCCCTCTCCAGCCCCATTTTTACACGCCTAACAGCCGCAAAAAGATGACGCTGCTCATGACGGTGAAATAGTTGCAAGATGTGCACATTAGTTTCACCCGTTTGAGCTATTTTGACCAGATCACCGCCTAAACCATATTCCCCTTCCTTATCAAGACTATTCCCTGCTCGACCCACAGTCACTACCTGATCCTCTTTCGTAAAATTCCTACGTAATTCCTCTATGCTGTCAGTCACCTGAGAGAATCCTTCACTAGGCTTCAAATGCAGCCGGCCGGGGTGGCATAGCGGTTCTAGGCACTAATGCCTGGAGCCGCGCGACCGCTACGGTCGCAGGTTTGAATCCTGCCTCGGGCATAGATGTGTGTGATGTCCTTAGGTTAGTTAGGTTTAAGTAGTTCTAAGTTCTAGGGGACTGATGACCTCAGATGTTAAGTCCCATAGTGCTCAGAGCCATTTGAACCATTTGCTTCAAATGCTGGCGACCTGGTACTCACCTCCCAACGCTTCCTGCAACTGCTGGCTCTCACCTTTACCGTACGAACTATCTAGCAGCACAGCTTCCTTCTTCTGTTGAAATGAATTTTATAATGTAGGTAAGAAATATATTTTTTAAATACATGTCGTTGAATGCAGTAATTATAACCGATGACGCTTATGTTTTGTTATATCGTCTGGTAAGAATAAAATTTCGTAACCGGGAAGAAGTGAGTAAACGTTATACAGTGAAGATATAACGCAAAACCAAAACTGTTCCAGAATATAGTTTAATTATGTCGTTAAATGTATTGCGCCATACGCTCCCCTTGGTCACCGATGGATAAATCTTTGTAAGTTACTATTCAGTGCTTGACGCTATAAGGCACAAACTGAATGTTTCTCTTAACTTTTGCGCCACCTTACAATGCTTTCTTGATTTTCAGTTTTAATCATGATAAGCTGTGTTGTTTGTACAGTCCAAATAAAGAACTTTATAGCTAAATGACTACAGACAGTTTGTAAAAAAAATGTTATTTTAAGAACGTGCCAATTTAATACTAAACTAATAACTGCGTTTTGGATCTGTTCTGCAGTCTGAACAATATCGATACAGAAGTCGCCCCTATATTAGCCTGGTGTATTACGATAGATATACTTCACATATGTTACATCACTCCATCATAATTTGGTGACGTTTTAAATTTCTAAATTGGAATATGTCTTCAGGTTACGCCAGTGGCCTTGCCGCCAACCATGGAGACGCCGTACTTCATACCGTTCAGTTCTTCAGAGCCGCCACGTCAGACGCTGCATGTGGAGGCGCAGACGTCAACGCGACATCTGGAGAGGACCGCGTGGCTGCTAAACTGTTGGTCCGCGACACCACGGCCATTATGACCTGAAACCACAGTTGCCGATTCAATAAAACTTCAGATTCATGAGATGGTCTTGTTATTTATTTTAATTGGAACGGGACTCGCATTTGCGTTGATGATGGTTCGAGTCCCCTTTCGACCACCAAGATTGAGGTTTCCAATGGGTTATCTGAATAGATTAAAGCAAACGGATGGATGGTTCTTTCGGAATAACACTGTTACGAGTTTCTTCTCCATTGCGAGCTCTGTCTGTCATCACCTCTCCGTCGATGAACGTTGGACCATAATATTTCCTACTTCTCATATGTATGTCCGTAAGAAATTAAGTTGAGCAATATTTTTCAAAAAAATACTTGTAACGCCGGAAATGCATATCCTCCTATTTCCATCTATTGTCCTATACATTTTTTCCTTATTTTGTTACCTGCAGATATGACATTTCTGTGTCTTTATATATTGTAATTGTTTTACTATTTATATATATATATATATATATATATATATATATATATTTATTTATTTATTTATTTATTTATTTATGCATTTATGTCGATGTATAATTGGTTTGTTTTGTAAATATTATTTGTATTTTTACGCTGGGTCTTACCTAGGGAAGCCTATGCTATCGAACGATTACATCGATAGGACGTGAGGAGAACCAAAGCCTTTAGGATTTTTGGGAGAGTTAACGGGCCGGCCAGTGTGGCCGTGCGGTTCTAGGCGCTTCAGTCTGGAACCGCGTGACCGCTACGATCGCAGGTTCGAATCCTGCCTCGGGCATGGATATGTGTGATGTCCTTAGGTTAGTTAGGTTTAAGTAGTTCTAAGTTCTAGGGGACTGATGACCTCAGATGTTAAGTCCCATAGTGCTCAGAACCATTTGAACCACTTTTGAGTGTTAACTCTTCCGCGTGGAGCGCGGGCAGAGCGGAGTCTGGCGGGAGTAGGGCGGTGGAGCAGGTGTGTTGAATGATGCTCCAGCGAGTTGCCGCGCTTCCAGGGTTTTGCAGCATATAATTGCGCTCGACTTGCTATGATAGTTTCTGGCACTGTGTCACGGACAGTACACATTAGCAGGCACACATCAAGAGCCCGTTTCGCCTGGTGCCCGTGTCGAAAGAAGGCGCGCCAACATCCAGCTTCTGCAACAGCTACGGCCGACAATCAGTGATTGTCGCCACTTCCTCGAATGACGACTTGAAACCATCAATCACCCAACAAGGAAGACTGAAAGCACGTAAAGTTTTAGAACTGTATGGCAGACCTCAGCTTTTCAAACTATTCCATTAGCATCACTAAAATACAGCAACTTAGCATGAACCTTTGTTGCTCATTGTCCCAATTGCATTACCAAACAGGGTCCCTTCCTTTTCCGAAATGAACTCGAGTGTCATTGAAATTCAAACGTCAGCATTAAAGTAATATCATTCCATTTCACTGCTTTACTTTCAAAGTTCAGTTAAGGTATTCATAGCTGGCTACAATATTTAAATTACACAAGCACAAATTAAGAGTGCGAGTTTTGTTTCCATATTTTAGCTTACCCGTGACTGCAGCTCAGTTTGGTACGTACTAAATTTTACCATTGTTAATTGTTCAGAATCATTTAATTCAAGATCAAAGTTAAATCTCTTATTTCTAAATTGCGTAGATTCAAATAGCTTTTGAAATGATTGTTGAGGTAGCCCAAGACTAACCTTATTTTATTGAATTTCATAGTGCTTCAGAAACAAAGTTCACTATTAATTTCAGTCACTGAATTAACTTTCAATTTTCCGGTTTTGTTAATTCTTTTGCTAAATTAAGTCAGAGTGTAGCGAAATTTATAACTTCTGGCAAACAGTCAGTTTTCACACAACACGTGTCAACCTTCAGTTGCCACGCCTTTAGTGCTAATTATATGTGCAATAACCTTTCTTTTTCAGTTATTATAGTAGTTGCACATAGGGCTGGCGACCGTAATTTTCCCCAAATCTCAAATATCTAACTAAAGCCAGTTAATTGTTAACATAACGACCGCACATTTACTGTCTTTATTAACTTTACCCCTTTTCAAAATTAATTTCCACCAGTTTCATTTGCATTTTTCCTTTCATTTAGATGTAACCCTTTCCTCCCTCTTTACCGACGGATTAACTTCGGTGACGATTGCTTTTCCAAAATTTCCATTAGGTACCGGTACAGGCGGTTTATTTTTTACTGTCATTAAGGTCGATAAGTGAGGGGGAGCTTACATACTGTCCTAATGGTACACAAATACAATCAGTTACAACCCAGAGAACTACCATTTCAAAATTAGCATAATCAGTTTAAACGCAATATCATTGACACTAACGATAATGCTTAAGGGAGTAGAGTGACTAGAAAGTCTCTGCATCTGAGGACACAAACCAGTCACCGTAGTCCAGACACTTCCTCACTATTTCTATGAGCCACATTTTGTAAACCTATGCAACAGAGAATCTAGAACATAATCAACATTCATCACCCTCAGTATACAGTGTATAAGTCACTCGGTTTGTTTTTAAATCATTAGCCTATTTTGAGTCGTACCTGGAAAACCACATGGGTATCTTGTCACATGCAGTGCCCGGTCACAATAGAAAAGTGACGAGTGTCTTTGCAAGTAGAAAACATAAATTAAAGCACTCTTAACGAAATCAAACTCATGCTGCATTTCGTTGAACTCCATTGGGCAAGTAACAATCGAACAGCGCATCGATGCAACCCCAAACAAGTTAACGAAGGAACTGATGCTACGAACGTATGCTCAGCTTTAAGACCTACCCGCAGTTCAGAAACCATTCATTACCACTGCTGCTTATATTGCGGAATTCCTTCTAATGACGTACCTTTCTCACTATGATTTTGAATGACGTTTGCTTTTATTTTGAGCACTATAGTAACGTCAGAGAGGAAAATTCCGCCATGGAGACACATTTTTACTTAATTTTTTATCTGCTAGCTTGCAAACTCGGCATTTCTCTGTATTCGTTTTCCAGTTTTCTATTACAAACGGAAACAAAAAATTATCTGTGTTTGTAGTGTAATACTGAAAATAATTCATTTTTATGTATTCATAAAAACACCTTTGAAATTATGAAACTGTCGTACAAAGAAATATTCATAATGTACAAACGTATAAGTATAGCTGCTTCGCGTGCCTAAAACGTGATTTTGGAAACATCTCTACGGCAACGCCTCTTCATAGTTTCCGCCTACAGAGGTTTGAACTTCGCAGTTGGAAACTATCAAAAACACTGCCAGCTGTCAGAGATTTTATTATTTAGAGTTGACGGTAGAAGACCCTCGGTAGTGAATAATACATGCATTAAAATTTCATGCACGATGCAGCATTTTGTCACGCATCTCAGTGTTTATGACGTCATATCTCTTGAACTATGTGTGTTACCATGGCATAATTTAGGTGGTACATTCAGCGGTATGTCTGGATAGCGTCAGAGAAATTTATTACGAACAGAATTAGTAGCACAGAAGTAATACATTTAAACGTCATGCATGATGTGGCAATTTTTCACACATCTCATTGTTTATGAGATCATATCTCCTGAACTATGAAAGGTAGGTGGTTCTGATCCCGACACGATCCGTGTACCAAGTTTGGTTACAATCGATCCAGTTTTTTTTTAATAGGAGTGGAACATACACACATACACACACACACACACACACACACACACACACACACACACACACACATTCACTCACGTACATAAATATATACACTTTTTTATAATACGTAAGGATTTCACCGAGAGTGATAAAAGACTCATCAGGGACATTTATTGAGTTTGCGATATATTTGTTAACTATCTTATACAAAAATATCTTCTGTGGAATACTTTTATACTGCTTCAGTTACTTTTTACTAATATTTTAGTAGCACAATGCATTTCGGCAGCATGCTGCCATCATCAGGTGCATTATACAGTTACTTATAAATCAGTGGCCGGCCAGTGTGGCCGTGCGGTTCTGGGCGCTTCAGTCTGGAACCGCGTGACCGCTACGGTCACAGGTTCGAATCCTGCCTCGGGCATGGATGTGTGTGATGTCCTTAGGTTAGTTAGGTTTAAGTAGTTCTAAGTTCTAGGGGACTGATGACCTCAGATGTTAAGTCCCATAGTGCACAGAGCCATTTTTTTTATAAATCAGCTTTATGGTTATGTAGCTGTGTGTGTCAGTGTGGTTGAGATTCGAAAAATGGACCTGGATGGAAGGATTAAATGGTTCAAATGGCTCTGAGCGCTATGGGACTTAACATCTGAGCTCATCAGTCTCCTAGAACTTAGAACTAATTAAACCTAACTAACCTAAGGACATCACACACACTCATGCCCAAGGCAGGATTCGAACCTGCGACCGTAGCGGTCGCGCGGTTCCCGACTGAAGCGCCTAGAACCACTCGGCCACACTGGCCGGCCGTGGAAGGATTAGTCTGTAACAATGTGAACGTTATGTGAATAGCATGATTAGGTGATATATTAGTACGTTTCCTTACATTTTTGTTGGTGATTTCATTTTCTGGCACACACAGCACAGCGATATTGCTGGTAAGCTGTGTGGAGCAGCTGAGAATCCCTCCCGAGAGCTCGCCGCAGGCTGCAGCTGACACAGGCCAGTGATACCCTGGATGGGTATTCTGGAGTACTCCACCTGTGGAAAAATAACAATGGTAATCTACCAGACCCAGGAAGAAAACCACAGCAAAGCTAAATTTGGTTAGGTGCTTATTGGCATACTGTCAGTCTCGAAGTGTCACCTCAGGAAACGACTGCAGGAAACCATTGCTAACAGGCTCTGATAAAGATGGACACCTTGGAGAGAGACATGGTGACACCTGGACTATTTAGAGGCGTGTTGGACATATACATGACAACAGTTTCTGGGAGCCATTCAGTTGAAAAAGTGTGGAGTAGGTTGTGAATGGTCTGCCCTGTGTTCATGGTAGACATGTGTGAGGCATAAGGTTATCTGGTGATTAACCAAGAATCTCGAGGAAGAGATCCGCAAAATACAGCCAGGACCAGAGGCAGAAGTGTCTGGACAAGGAGAAAAACAACGTGGAGTGGTGACCTGTTCGCTCTGGCAGGAGGGTAAGGAAGTAACGGGGTAGGTGATTGCCGCAACCATACCCTGACAGTAGACATGTTGACGAGCCAAGCGTTGGTGAGCACAGTGTCCCAGTGTCTGACATACAAGAGAGATAAGGCACGATTCTGGAGAGCTGATGCGATCACAACCATGATGCTGCCACTGTCCCTCCAGAGCAGGCGCACTCATTGCGGATGGACACCTTATTCGGTTAATAGCAGTAGGCCTGGAACTCTCAGTGTCACAGATCCTTGCACCAGCCAGAGTATCTTGCAGAGCACTGGGTCCTCCGTGCTGTAGTGTCCGACGAGTTTGGTCTGGAAACAGACTTCGGGTTCCATGTCCAAGGCAGGGTCATGGCACAGGGGCAGAAGCAAGAGAAGGTCAGCAAGAAACTATTAGCATTAGCATGTAAGGTTGTTGAATGGTACTGAAGGTCATAATTAAAATTTGATAGAAACGGAGCCCACCACTGAAGGCGGCGTGATAGTTGGTCAGAACAATTGTATGTACTTTGTAAAGGGGGAGTAAGGGGCTGCACATCGTGGACAACGGCTGTAGACACAATCATGAAACATTTTCAGGTCAAATATGATTGCTAGGGATTCTTTTTTATCTGTCTGTAGTTACGCTGTGTGGTAGTTGGTCGCTCCACCCGTCAATCACATGTGGAAGCAACGTCCTCAACCCATTGATCGATACGACAGCTGCCAAGATAACGGTTGCAGATGACCATGTGTCACTCTGCAGCTGGACAGGCCCGTTGTTGCTTGTTACCATAAACGATAGAGATTCCTCTGAATGGGGAAGCACATATTGGGTGTAGGATACCTCTGGTAACAAGTCAGCCCTGTTGTTCACCCCTGCATCGAGTAGGTCCATGCAAGTACAGTTGACATTCATTATTGGCTTCGCTTGGCACACTTCAGCCCTCTGTCTGGCTTTCCCACAAGATGTGCTCTTAGCTCTCAGATATTAGCATGATGTCTCCAGTGATGAATCAGACACTGGCTGCAGGAAAGGAACTGTTGAACGCAGTGTCTGATTGCCGAGTTTTTGCCCGCATTGTGTGAATCTGACTGGGGCGGCGGGCATGACTTTGGTTGAGGGAGGCGAGTTTGTCGGGCAGCGAACACTTATGATAGGTCCTGCCTAGTAGCTGAGGATGTGGAACACTGTTCAAAAGCTCTGATACTGGCAATGTATGCTTCTAAAGAAGGGTCCTCCAATTTAGGGAGATACCTGCACAGGTCTTCATTGGGGGATCAAAGATTGAACTTTACTAAATGCTTCCCAGTATCGAACTCTTACAAGATGCATGAATTTAGTGATCAGAGAAGAGCTAATGGTGTGCAGGTATGTACATTAGTGGCGATTTTAACTAACTAAATTGATAAATAACGTTTATTCACAAAGTGAAGGCTACTGCTGAACTTCACTTAACGTGTAACCTCTATAAAGTCTTAACACCATGGTTTCGTATAAGCAAACTGTATTGATCATCATTATTCATCGAGTATCATGCTGGGTCAGGACCGTAACATGAATGCACATATGCTCACACACAAAGACTGAAACATTCAGGGACTAACTGAAGGTAAAGTTCACCATTTTTAGCATAAGTTGAGTCGACAAGACTAGCTTGTCCCACACAGCGGAAAAACCGATTGCAAACACAGAGCATGAAATAAATCATGATCGAGTGAAGAGCAAACGCCGCCCTTCCGAATTTTGTTCACTGATAGCAACATTAACATTCGTGAGGACACTATAACGCCTGACAAATGACTTTACAGGTAGAGAAAGGTCATTACTCCCACAATATCAGCTAATTCACATCCAAAATCGCTGTCTAAGTGCGCTCAGATCCACAGGAAGCAAATTTTATTTTTTGTATCGGTATATGATTGTATCTTGTGCTGATTGATAGGACCCATCCTGAGAATCAAGGAATCATCAGATTTTTAAAAAGTGGTAAAAAGTGTAGAGGAAAGCAAAGGCATGACTACAGACAGCATTCAATGTCTTCCGAACGTGTGTTGCAATCCTTAGACATGACGGTCAAGTTAGATTAGCGGGCAAAGGTGCATCAAAGCAGTCTTCAGACTGAAGACCGCAACAACGACAACGATATATCTTGTATGGCAGACTCACTAGTTCTGGGAAAAAGAGGACACGGAGTAAGTTTTCTGGTATGTTTTCTAGGGTATTACCTAATGCACAATACTGTTCCATTATTTTATCCTTATTTTCGTACAACTAAAGAAATTTTATGTAGTAGTGTAGTGTTATTCCTTTGCTCTGAAGGGCATAGATTGATTGGTAGGAGTATATGTATCGCTTAACACTCGAAAGTATTTAATAATGTCACTCAAGAACGCAAGGGAAATCTATGTAATGTATAAATATACAGATAAAGCTTTCATCAACCCGAAAGGTGGTTCGAGCACCACAGCAATTTTCTAGCCGTGATCCTATTGCTTCTTCCGACCTTTTAACACATTTAGCCAGTCTGTGGTAGGCAATGCAGTTGAACACGGAATATTAGTCAGGGGTCGACGTCGCAATACTCACATTAACAAATCATTGTCGAAAGTATGAGGACCGATAAGCGTAAAAAAGTCTTTGGGCCAATGCCAGATTAGATCTTGGACCTCTGTGTTTTGTGATCTGACACTTACCCAACGAGGCGCCGAGAAAATTTGAAATGATAATATTTACATTTTTATTAGTTACTTAAACAGACGGTCGGATATAGAATAATGGTACCCAGGAAGGCCAGACATCGCAGGGGATGACCTGGCTGACATTCTTTCCTGCTACTATTCCTCCAACTGGAAACTCAAGAAAAAGTTCCAGGATGCAAGACTTGATTTCAAAGGTCAATGTTGAGCCTTTGTTATCTAAGTCACCCTAGCTTAGTTGGAGAATGAAAGTTTGCCCCCTAAAATGGTTCTTTTCCATAGAATATCAATTAAAATATATAAAAGGCATTATACCTAAATTGTATACGTTAAATGTATTAATAAAATAGTAAAATACACTGACGCAAAAAATCGCAGCACCAAAAAAGTATTGATGTAAAGACATTTCGGGAATACATTTGTCTAGGTAGCATATTTAAATGACTAACAATGCAAGAGCACAGGTTAATGTAAGCACAAGATAAGCCATGGCTAATGTGAAATGCTGGTACATTTATAACAACTGTAACCGCCAGAATGTTGAATGCAAGCGTGCAAACGTGAGTGCATTGCGTTATGCAAGTGCCGTATGTCAGTTTGTGGGGCGGAATTCCACGCTCATTGCTCTTGATTCACCAACACAGGAACGGTTATTGATAGTTGTGGACGGCGCTGGAATTGTCGTCCGATGATGCCCCATATGTAGTCGATCGGGAACATATCTGTTGTTCGAACAGGCCAAGGCAACTTCTCGACATTCTGTACAGCATGCTGCGTTACAACAGTGGTATGAGGGAGAGCGTTATCCTGTTGGAAAACACCAACTTGAATGCTGTTCATGATTAGCACCAGAGCAGGTCGGATCACAAATTGACGTACAATTTTGCAGTGAAAGTGAGTGGGATAACCACAAGAGTTCTCCTGCTGCCATACGAAATCACACCCCAGACTGCAATGTAGTGGATGGAACAACCAGCTTCTCCTTGCCCTATTATACGATCCCACTCAAAGTCAGTGAGGAGACGATAATGGCGTCTTTGTCGGCTTAAGGGCGATCTGGGGTGCCACCAACCAACCACGTCCAGTCTTACAGGTAACTAACGACACAGAAAACATAATTTGCAGGTTCACACTGGTACTGCTAGATTTATTCAGTTTTTTTTCCATCGTTGTATGTGGGCGAGGGTAAGGAAAGTACTTGTGGCTCATGTGATACGTCGCATTGACCAGAGATACATTGACAGATGCAGGAAAGTAATATAAAAATATGTTAGTGGTATCACACAAACGGACATCAAACTGATGTGGAATTTCGCTGCGCTGAGGGAATCAGTGTTTGCGCTTGTGAAAGCATTTCAACGTAAGACTATGTGTGGGATCGAGGACGCGAGCGTGCGATGTCGTTTCGCTTCGATGCTTTGAAAAGCTGTTACATAGTTTAACTTCTTCAAAATTTCGTTTCAGTGGTCTTGTAAGCACCTTATTCAATGATGTGTTCTGTTGTTTCTATGGTTGCTGTTTAACTTTGATTACAGAGTATGCAACAACAATGCTACGTCGCCTAAACCGTCGAGGACCGTTGCCTAGCAATTACTTCCGTATTCACTCGAGTACTAGAAGTGCCTATACGAATTCGTTCTGTGAGTTATTGAGTAAAAGGAGCATCAGATTTGATTGAAGTGTTGTAGCGTTGGGTTTTGCGTTTCGAGAACAACTAACGAAGCATTTTAAAGTTCTTCAAGAACTTTACAAGCTTTGTGCGAAGCGAGCGCCCAGCTTCAAAAGCGAGGTGCATTTACTCTCAGGAGGTATGAGTCATTTATTTAACTATCATCTATTTATTTACCAAACAATGGCATCAACAGTGAGAAAATCGTATAAGCTGTAAAAGACTGTGTATTTAGCTGAGAAATATTTAGCTGAGAAATATTTAGCTGAGAAATACTGGCAAACTGAAGAGTGTGGCGAAGAGTTATATGTTTCAGGACACGAATTAGGTAACAAAACACAATGTGCAACAGCTCATTGTTTTAATATTTCATGCAGTTTCAAATGTTAAATTTTCACTTGTACAGGTAGAACTCATTACTTAACTTTTGCCGAAGATCGTGTTCTTTCATCGTGTATTCCCATATGACTTGCTTAGTTTCAAAACGACGACAGTGTAACCGATTTTTGTTACTTGTCGATTACACTTACATGTTGCCCGTGATCGTTGTATCATTGCAGAATTGTGCTGCTGCAATTTTTTTACTTTATTTTCTTTTCTTTTTTTTTTTTTTTTTTGTCTGTAATGAAGTCATTCTGGTACTGATACCAGTTGTGTAGAGTGATATTGAGTTGAGCTGTCACCGTAACAAATGCTTTTTTCTCCTCTGTTGCTTAAGGAAATTGAATAAATATATTGGAGCATGAGGTGTGCGAGAAAAGCAATGATACAGATTTTGAATCAGACTTTTTTTTTTTTTCAACCACAATATTCTCCCCGTCAAAGCAGTTCCTTTCGACTGCCGTACACCGGCGGCGACGTTGTTCCCAGTCTCCCCAGCGGCACTGAAAGCCTTCAACTGGTAGGGTTTTTAACATGGCGGACACATAGGTTTGAAAGTTCTACACAGTCAAAAAATTACGTTCTTTTAAGACACTGTTCAATTTCTGCAAAACAAAAACGTCATAAGGAATCAGGTGAGGTGAATAGGGGGGCTATGGAGCAACAGCAATGCCTTTTGAGATCAAAAATTCCTTGTTGGGAGTGGCCGCGTGACAATTGGAGTGACGGAGCATCCACTTGTCTGCAATGTCCTGTCTCATTCGGGTTCAACCTTTCCCTAAGTCTTTCAAGACATCTTTGTAAAACAGTTGTTTGACAGTGTGGCCGGCCGCTGTGGCCGAGCGGTTCTAGACACTTTAGTCTGGAACCGCGACCGCAACGGTCGCAGGTTCGAAGCCTGCCTCGGGCATGGATGTGTGTGATGTCCTTAGGTTAGTTAGGTTTAAGTAGTTCTAAGTTCTAGGGGACTGATGACCATGGAAGTTAAGTACCATAGTGCTCAGAGCCATTTTTTTTTGACAGTGTCTCCTGGATGAACAAATTCTATATGGAAGAAAACAAATGTCAAAAAAGAAAATCAGCTTTGTTTTTATCTCTGATTTGTTCATTCGAGCTTTTTTCATCGAGGAGATGCCTCTGTGTGCCACTCCTTACCTAGCCACTTGGTCTCAGGATCTTGCTCAAGAATCCAGGATTCATGAGCTATGATAACATGACTGAACCATTCGTTGTCATTGGCAACTCTCTCAACAGGATAAACGCACACGTTTCTTAGATTGTCATTCTGCTCAGTTGTGAGGTTTCTCGGCAGCATTTTTGCACAAATCTTTCGCATGTGCAAAACTTTGGTCAAACTACAATGTACGGTAAAAGTGTCTAAGTGTAACAGGTCACCAATCATCCGTATTATTAAATGCCGGTCTTCAGACAAGAGCACCCACATGTTCGACATTTTCATCGGTTTTTGAAGCTGAAGGTCTTCCATAACAATGTTCAGTTTCAACGTCTTGTCGACCTTACAGAAGTGATTTGTGCCAGCGAAAAACTTGTACTATTGATAGGCAATGTTCCCCTTAGGCCTATTTCAAGTTGAAGTAATATGTTGAATTATAGTTATTTGTTAATTCGACTTTATCACCTATTTGGGCGTTTTCATCATTTAGCAACTGCTGGGCATCTTTCAATAGCAAAACATGGTTATTTAGTCGTACATAGATTTAATTTATTTAATACCTTGTTGCAGTGCTTTTCTAATTTTTTATATCGACTTTCCTAAGCAATGTGCTTAGTATCTATTGGGATTTCTGTTTAACGTTGGTCACAGGGTATACTAACAACAATACTACGCAACCTAAAACCGTCGAGGATCGTTGCCTAGGAATTACTTTCATATTCTCTCGTGTACTAGAATTGTACATACTAATTCGCTCTGTGAGTTATTGAGTAAATGGAGCTTCAGCTTTCTGAACCAAATGATTTGGCGTTGGATTTTGCTTTTCGAGAACAACTAAGGAAACATTTTAAAGTTCTTGGGGAGCCTTAGAAGCTTTGAGCTAAGCGAACACCCGGCCTCATAGGCGAGGTGCATTGTACCCGCAAGAGGTATGAGCCATTGACTTATCTATCACCTACTTATTCATCACACAGGATCATCTGCAGTTAGAATGTCGTATAAGCTTTTAAATGACGGTTTATTTAGTGCAGACTTACTAGCAAATTTAAGCGTCTGGTGGAGAGTGATGTCATTACGGAACCTGAAGTTATTATCTGTATATAACATAAAATAGCGCATTGTGTTAACTTTTCATGGAGTTTCCAATGACACGTGCATACTTGTAGAGGTAAACCTCGTTACCTAGTTTCTGGAGAAGTTCAACTGCTTTCACCTTTTATTCTCAAATTAATTTCTTAATTCCACAATGGCAACCGTGTCAAGATCACGGTACGATTCCACACATGTGGATTGCCTATGACACCCTGTGTGACGTTATGAGTTTACGTTGTGAACGATATAAGCAGGGTGGGTTTTACCAAATGTTAACCTGCTCTTGTGTTAGTTCCTACAGTAATCTATGATATTTGTAAACCATTCTTTTTATTTCAAATACGTCGTGATGTGCGACGCCGTGGTTTGGGTAGAAATTGAGAGTACAGGTTAAACTATTGTGCGAGAAACTAGTAGCGATTATGTTTTTATTTTGTTTTCTGACAAATATTTGTCTGTTTCTTTCTGTATTTTGTACGATTTCCGAGGATAACGGTTGGCAGAACCTTCAGAGCAAAAGATAACTTTTTGCAAGAGAAACGATTAGTGACTGTAATTATCGTGTTGATTCTTACAATTATTTAGCCGTCTTTGTCAGGTGGAAAGTTTGTTGAGGGTCAGGTTAGCCAGGAACCTAAATGCTTTGTTAATATTGTTGTGAGTGAAACGAGTAGTGATGCTATTAATAATTATTTTAAGTTACAAATATTTGGCTGTTTTTCGAATGTGACTTCGCCGAGGTTCACGTATATCAAATCCATTGTTATGATGAGGCTCATATTGTTTCTAAAGTAATTAACTCTTGCGCTGCGCAATTGCTTTTGTGCCATTGTTCGTAGTAATGATTTAGCCGAATGGGATTGAGTTTTTGGTATTTATTGGTCACTTTTTTCTGTTTTTGAGCTTTTAATTTTAGTTTTTAGTTTGGTTCCAATTTTTTGTATATATTTTCCTTCGGTTTGTTCTGTAGAAATTTGTGCATGTTATCCTTCGAATAATATGATGTGATGCGGTTTTTCTTTGTATCCCTGTGCATATTTAGTAGTAGAGGTTAGTCAAAATATATGACTCCAGTGAGAGTTTGTGTCCTTTTGTTTCTTGTGTTCGGTTTATCCTGGAGAACTTTTGGGTGTCATTTTCGGATTACGTGTTTTTTTTTTCTTTTTTTGGTTGGGGGGGGGGGGTTGAGGTGTTGGGGGGGGAGGCAGGAGGGGCAGTCTGGTACTGCAGTTTTTTATTGACCTATATAGGCCCTATGTACACAGCGATACCACTTCTTTGTACTTTTTTTATATTTTTCGGGTTTATTATTGAACAGTTCGTATGTGTTATTTATCGATTATGTCGTTTCGTTGGGCTGTGCCTGATATCGCTGTCTTTGTTTGATCTCTATAAGTCAAGAGAATTATTCAAACCCAGTTTTTTATTTTCTGTATATTTTCGTTTGGTTTATTCTAGAGGAATTAGATTGGGTTGTTTTTGGATATTTTGCTTGGCGTGGAATGATCTTAGGTTAATTAAACTTTTAGATTGTCCCCGCCGACAACTCTCTCATTCCTACGGTTGTAACGTTACTTTCATTTTATTTGCTGATTCAAATATTGCATGGCTTTTTTATGTTGGTTAAAAATTGCGTTATGTAACACACAGTTGTAACGGTATATTTTATTAGAGACGATCCATTTCAGTCTAGGATCAGACCGTCATCGGGTCCAAAAACTATCTCAGGTATGCTTCTGCGTAACTGGAACCGCAGTTATCGGATGTACATTGCTCCAACAGTTATATTAGCTGTATATACGTAACAATATGTCCATTTAACTTCATAGACGTTCTTTCCCAGTGTTATATATCTACAGATAACATCAATGATGGTGTTATGTACACCTGCTATTACAATTACACCAACGCCTATCCGATGCCTTTTTTGGGACCATGATGGTCTGATTCTAGACCGAAATTGATAGTCTCTAACAAAATGTACCGTTACAACTGTGTACTGCATAATGCAGTTCTTAATATTCATTAAAGCTATACAACACCACCTCCACAAAATATTTTTTTGTTTATTTTCAACCAGAATGATCTATATTGTGGCTGCCGTGTTGAAAAATGTCATTGGACTCTTATTAAATATTATATGTGGTTCTCACAGCAACTGTAAATGTGACGTCGTTAGTCAAAGCAGAAACAGAATTGGAGCCCGCTCTATTCTCTTTAATTGCTTAATTTCACAATGTCAATAATCTCAGAGATCTTTCTCGCTTGTTGACTGCCCATACATACTGTATGTGATCTTTCTAGGGTCATTATGCTGTAATTTTCTTCCGGCTTTGAAGATGAAAACGTTTCGGAAACTGGTGCAAAGTGTGTGGAGTTCTACTGGGTATACCACTCCCGTTGCGTAAGGAAATTGAATTAATAGCTTGGAGTATTTTTAACAGTTAAACTGATTGCAAGTTTATTACCTATTTCGGCGTTTTCGTCATTTAGACACTGTTGGATATCTTTCAGTAGCATAACGTGATTATTTCGTCTTACATACAGTTAAATTACTGAAAATTTAATTCAAATGGTTCAAAAGGCTCTGAGAACTATGGCACTTAACTTCTGTGGTCATCAGTCCCCTAGAACTTAGAACTACTTAAACCTAACTAACCTAAGGACATCACACACATTCATGCCCGAGGCAGGATTCGAACCTGCGACCGTAGCAGTCGCGCGGTTCCGGACTGAGCGCCTTAACCGCGAGACCACCGCGGCTGGCAAAATTTAATTCCAGCGCTGGTTTTACTATAGATATCGACGTTCCTATTCAATAGGGCTCTACATTTCCTTGGGTTCCTATTTAATGTTGATCACAGGGTGTGCCAACAACAATGCTCTGTCGGCTAAACCGTTGCATAGCAAATGCTTCCGTATTCTCTCAAGTACTAGAAGTATATATACGAATTCATTCTGTGTGGTGTTGAGCAAAAGGAGCGTCAGATTTGATTCAAGTGTTATAGCGATGGAGATTGTGTTTCGGGAACAACTAAGAGAATCTTTCAAAGTTCTTGGGGAGCTTTAGAAACTTTGAGCGAAGGGAACGCCCAGCTTCAGAAGCGAGGCCCGCTGTACCCTCAAGAGATGTGAGCCATTGACTTAACTATCATCTATTTATTTACCATTCAGAATCATCGACACCTTACAGAATCACCTGCAGTTAGAATATCGTGTAAGTGTTTAAGTGACAGTGAATTTAGTGGAGAAGTAGCGACAGGTTGAAGCTTTACAACGGACAGTGCCGCGATTTCGGAACATGTAATTAGTAACAGTGTAAGATGATGTCTTTATTTTTCATACAGTTTCAAAGATTTGGTACTTGACTTGTAGAGACAAGCTAGTTTACTGAGTTTCTGACGAAGTTCCCGTACATTTATCTCATATTTTCAAATTAATTACCTAGTTTCACAATGGTAACCTTGCCTCCAATTTTCTTCGCTTGTCAGATTTATACATACGTACTGCCTGTGATGATGACTCCGTCGTGCTGCTTCTAACAACCCTACCACAACAAAGGTCAAAAATTAATTGTGATTGTAGTGTTGTTCACGCTGCAAAATATTGCATTTTCGGGCAACAACAAAGTTATATTATGTGGCAGGTGTCATTAGAGCACAGTTAATAAAGTCATTTCTTGAAATAATGGATAACTAAGCACTCATCTTTTCGTGTCTCCCACGCTGGTCTCGTTGTGAACTCATGGCTCAATCGTCGAAAATCTAGATAGCGATTATTCCAATCTCGGATGCAAAGAGGCCTAGGTGTTATTCTGCGATATTCAAAAGCTTTATATATGTGTTTCATAAACTATTCTTGAAGGTTAAACTTTTGCAAGTTAGGACAATGGTGATGTAAATAAGTAATCAGCACCCCGATTTTAAGTTACACTTCTTTTTTATTACTTTTGTTGCCATATCACGTAACTCGTTCCAAAACATCACTTCACAATATAAAACATACTTGAAAATATCTTCCTCACTGTTAAAGTTCACATTTCATAAACTGACTACAATTGCCATCTTTTCAACATGACGACCAAAGCTTGACTCTCTAATATCCGCTTACGCACCAAAAAATCAGAGTTACAAGTACGTCAATGATCATAGTGACAAAAGAAAGAATACACATAAGAATAATATCTTTGCAATATATACATATCGATGTATCGAAGTAGCTCTACATTAATGAAATCAAATCTGAATGTTGTCTCAGAAATATGTTAAGTATTTTACAGAAACACAGCAGAATATTGCTGGTATCGAGAGGTTGAGGTGGGGTGAAGTAATGGTTACGTAATTCAAGCACCATTACATACTGGAACTTTCTTTCGTCTGTGAAGAAGAAGAATCGTTGAAAACTGGTAGCAACTGCAGAGTAAGCTGGCTCTATAACAAAAGAGTTTTCTTTTCCTGTTGCTTAAAGAAACTGAATATCTTGGAGTGTTGTAGCTGTTAAGTCCGTTGGGAGCTGGTTAGCTATTCAGGTGTTTTCGTCAGATACTGCTGGATGTCTTTCAGTCGCAAAATATGATTATTTTGTGTTAAATACATTAATGTTATTTAAAATTTTACACCGCTGCTCGTTTAACCTTTACTGTTGACGTTGCTAAATGGTGTTGCACTCTGCAGTTACTGGCGTTGTTATTTAATGTCGATCTCAGGCCATGCTAACAACAGTGTTGTCGTCTGAACACTCGGGATCGCTTGTCTAGCAGTTACTACCGTATTCTCTCTAGTAATTGAAAGAAGTCGTTCTCCGAGTTTTTGAGTTAAAGACAAAGTTCTTGAGTACATTTGTAAGCTTCGTATGCGAACGCCCTACTCCAGAAGCAAGGGCATTATATCCGCAAGTGGTATGAGCTAGTTATTTAACTGTCAAATGTTTGTTTACCGTATAGAAGCAGATGCAGTTTCAGTATCGTAAAATGTTTTAAATATCTCGGTATTTAGTGGAGAAGTACTGGGAATTTCATTCCAGCGCAATGTTGCAAGTACGTCATGCAGCTAAAAATAGTTGTTAACGTGCTTTACTTGTAGGAACAGATCTCTTTACTGAGCATTTGACGATGTTCAGCTGCTGGAATCGTGTATTCTCAAAATTATTGCTTAGTTTCACAGCGGGAAGGGCGTCGCCTATCGCTATCACATAATATGTTACTTTCTGCCGTCTGTGAATAAGTTCCAGCTGCATAGGGTCACAATGAGTTGTCATGGCACAGAAGCAAAAGTAATTTCTCTTCCTGTTACATAAGGCAATGAAATTAATATCTTTGAGCATTGTTAAATGTTAATTCCTATGGGTGTTTATAAGCTGTACTTGTGTTTCATTCATTTAGATATCGCTGGGTAAACTTCAGTGGCAAGTATGGTTGTTACGTCGTACATGTTGTTTATTTCACATGGCGGTAAAGAGTGCTTCTAGGTTTAGTATTGAACTTATATTGTTGATGACTCTGTCTCAAGGAAGGAGAGCTGCAGCCTGTGGAGAAAACACTGACACAGACGGAGGGGTAGCTTAAAAATCGTAATATCGTCACACAGTGCTGAGAGATTAGGGATTTAAGCCACCACACTGTCACATAGTTAATTAATTGGTAAGTCTATGCCACCAACAGGACGCTGCCACAAGTACACACAAATCAAATTACCGCTCCTGCTTCACAGCGGCAAATTGAGCGGACGTAGGGTAGTAAACAGCCATGGCATAATGACTGGCCAAATATGAAGTTTTAATAACTGTACATGCCGTATATGAGAAAGTAGCGTTGTGTTTTACTGTCTCGTTTATTAATGTTCTATCAAAAGTCAAGGCTATAAATAATTACTATCAAAACATAATTATTTTTTACAGAATAAGTGTAGCACATAATGAACATGACTTTGGCTGAAATCGAAGAACTGATGTTATTTTGATTCCAGTATTATGAATTACTGACAAAGAACTGAAACAGTTTTTGGCTAGTAATAAATGGATTTGCTTTTTCAAGTAAAGCAGTGAGATTCCATCGATTTGGATTTTATAGGTTGTTTCTAACAATGACAGCTATTTTTATTACAAAGACTAAGCTTACAGACCCGACATAACGATCTCAAGTTTTTTCTTGCGATCCACTTGTGAGACTGATATTAAATTAACTCATGGAGATGGTCTGGCCATATCTAATGAACTGCCCGTTATCGTTCCAGCAATGTTCCGACGCATGAGGACGTTTTTCTCCCGGTGTGTGGGAGGGGAGAAAGACGAAAGTCTGCGACTGGAGAAAAACTTGGTCGCTGTTGAGGTGAGACATGTCACTTTGCGTTATAGCTATAATATGCAAAGCATTACTGCCTTAGAGCTACATGATTGTACATTTCATGGTCAATAAATATTACAGACTGTCAGTATTTACTGTAAATCTGGGATCCCCAAACTATTTTGGAAAAGTGACCCCTTTTCGAAAATGAACAGTTACTTCAGACCTCCATGGCCACATTACCTACTTTTAAGATCAACCCCCTTATTCGTAATGGTCCGCTATCTTAAAACAGCTACAACAGAGTGTTATTTTTTAAAAGGGGCTGAAAGAAGTACTTTCGAACTCATTATCTTGTACAAACTTGTCCACACAGACTTGCCGAGTTTTTCATCTTGTACAAACTTGAGACTTTACATTACTACAACAATGCTATTTCCTACAAAAATATTAATAATTCTTAGTACACGTAACACAACATAAACAATACAGTACCTACCTATCTTGAAAGTTTCAAATAAGAACTTGTGTTAATTTAATAGGGGTCGATTTATAGACCTCGTTGACCCCCAAGAACAGTTATCGTTTATGTCGACCCCTAGGAAACCGATATCGACCCCAAGGGATCGATATCGACCACTTTGGGAATCCCTGCTGTAAATAAATGAGTGCCTCCTTTAGGCACCCCATGTGACAAGTCATCGTAAGTAAAATGTTTTAAACGGGCATCTCTGCTCGAGTTGCGCTTATATCGATTGTATGTTGGGTTGGGTGCAGGAAAGGCAGGGCGTTTATGATAAGTGTGGTTCGAGGTGGTAAAACAGTAAAAATTCAACTAAAAGTTAAAATATAAAAATTATAAAAAAATCTCACCGACCGACCGTCATGTCATCCTGAGCCGATAGGCGTCCCTTGATGCGGATATGGAGGGGCTGTTGTCTGCTTTCGTGGCCACATCTAAAATACTGCCACAGATGAATGTCACTGGTGGATGGGTGGATTTGCTGATTACTGGGCCGAAATGGGATGAGCTAGTCATTCAGAGCGAAATGAGATGAGCTAGTCACTCAGCAACACACAAAAGTGTTCAATGTCGACTCCATAACTACAGAATTTTTAAAAAAAATTATCATGTGTCGATTTCACGTACAAAAAAGAGCTTGTCTCTTCTTAAATTCACTTATGCCTTCTCATAAAAAGGTTATATGCACATAAAATATGGCATACAAGAATTTTTTTTGCCACGGGCATTACAGATCGTGTGGTTCTCTCTCCAGAGTATTAAGTCATTAGTTGGAAATATGTCCTATTCAGATGGCAGTCAGGTTGACTTCAGCGTGTCAGAGTGATAAGTATGTGGTGGTACCAGGCCGGACAACTGGCCAGTCACACCTTCTCCTGCAGTCGTATGTTTTTCTGACCTGCAGGATAATGGCACGTTTTGTCTCATTGCGTTTCCTACAGGCCTCCTTGCCTGCATGCTTTGCTTGCTCTTTTCCACAGATCCCACACCCCCTAGCTACTCTCTTCAATGTTATTAGCACATTATATCCCCACTTCTGCCATTAGATAAGGTAATGCTGACATCTTATCCCAGATGCCGATTAAATGATTGCAAGAACTCTGTTGAAGGCCATCAGATTTAGCGCTGACCTAAGACATGGTGAGTTTATACTAACCAAATAATGAACATGCCAGGAATTTGTGTAAGTGACATTATTTAAGAACATCCGCAGTATGATTGTGGTATGAGGGGGGGGGGGGGGAGGGGCAATGGAAGTGTCCCTGTTAAGTTGTAAAGAATTATGCTGAAACGTCTTGTAAGAGCAGGACTTCACTTAACATGCGTCCAAACCATGTGACTGGTTGAAGACGAAATTGCAGACCATTTGATTCCTCTACGAATTACCTGCTAACCAGGGTTAATATATGATGACCAAAGGAAATTTCTACTGGGATTTAAGACGTCCAAGCCTAATGTTGTGTTCGCAAGAACAAACAAGAAAACGGAATAAAAAGATTATAGCTGTGCCTCAAGTAGTTCCACTGTATCATAGTAGCGCTCTTGCGTTCCAACTTAACACTTCGTCCGCAGTATAAAGGAAGTGAACGTGGAAGAACAGAGGTATAGCTTGGATGTTGCAGCCAATCAGTGTGTACTTACTACCGTTATCTCCAGACCCACAAATTCTCAATAAATGTCACACCTTGTAACACCTGTAGTGCTATGTCTGAATCATAAAGATGTTCTATTTCATAAAACTAATAAGTTCTTGTTCCACAGGTTCGTCAGTTCACACTGAACGAGTTTTTTGTGCAGTTACTGCAGAAACGGCTGCAGGAAGAAAAAGAAGGAATCCGTGCCAGTCCGGTGAGTGTAGTTGCAATCAGTATAGACAACGATAGCTCGTGCTTCAAAGTGTAATTTTCGTATCATGATTACATGTACACTCACTTCCTAACGTGATACTGGTTATGGCTCTGTTTCCGGGTGTTTTACCGCGTTGTTTGATTTTGTGCACAATTTTTCTATGAACGTCCCAGCCGTCTTCCTCGGGTGCTGCGAGTTTTGCTGTTACGTGTACTCATTGCATGGACTCTTAACCACTCCGCAAACGTCACACGACCAGAAGAAGATGGCTCGATCAGTTGTTGAAATATTTCCCTCGAAATAGGAACAGAAACACGACAAAACTTCCGGAAGCACATCATTAACCAATAACGCCACGAAAATCTTAGAGATAACGGGATATTAGTTATTTGTTAGTATTACCACTTGCTGAGATGTGAGGACGAGTGACGTTACTTGGACATGAGAGTGAATCACTGAAAACTTAGTATCGATATTGTAATCTGGTAAATTCGTGATAAATATAATAATTTTATATCATATGAATCAGCATAACTTCTGTATTCCTAACTTCTGAATTACTTGATTTGTTGGGTAGCAAAAACTAATAATTGCTTTTCCGACAGGAGCGTCAGTTCACACTGGACGAGTTTTTTGGTGAGCTGCTGCAGAAACGGCTCCAGGAAGATGAATAAAGCCATGCTGATAAGGTGAGTGAAACTTCGATCTGTATGGAGAACAACAGATTTTAATTTCTAAGTATTTCTCGTTTCATGACCACATCGTAACTACCTTCAGAATGGTGATCTGTGTTATTTTCCCGAATCTACAATTGCACCTTTTAATATCACAAAACATCTGTCGTCTTAGATAGAACGATAAGCGAACAAAATCCAAAATTCAATGACCCACCCGTAAATTCTATTATACTGAACTGTGGGTAGTTATCATGATACTTGCAATATAGTTGTTCTGTAACAGTTATGAAATGAGACGTAGCTCTTCAGTGACAGTGATTATTTTGCTCTAGTAATGGTAGGTTCCCGTTAAACTCGAGAATCAGCTGTACATTATGGTTGCGTACACTTTCAGAGTATAGAGAGGATCACAAAAAAAGAAGAAAAAAAACCTTTCTCTCTGTGACTTCCCTCCCACAAAAGAGTTATCAGGTGTTGAATATAGTTTCACCTTGAGCGTTCCACGCTGTTTTTACTTTTTCTTTTGGTTCCGTTCTTTTATACTATATCAACGTTTATTTTCCTATCACATAACTATCCACGAAGCCCCTCCAAATTTCAGTTGAACAATTCGAAAACCTTTTTAAGAAACACCACAATTCCGGCATACGTAGGTATACCAGTAGTCACAGATCTCTCAGTTTCATTATGTGCAGATGTTAATTGAGTATAACGGTTGATATAATGGTCGAAATATTCTTATACAACAACTATCTACCATGATGATATAACGATTTCGTAATCAATTTCTTGAGAAGGAACTGAACTCAGGGAGGAGGGTAGTGGCAAACAGTCGTTGTTGGTAATTTCAATTTTAAGATCATATTTACGATTCTTAGTATCCTTGGGTTGATGAATAGGGGCTACAGGTACATCGCTCCGCTAAAACTATCTCTGGTTAAGAAAAATTTATAAAATGCATTTTCATTGCATGCTTTTACTTAAGAAATACTAGGAAATGCACTACATTTGTTCCTATGGATATAAACTACTAACTTTGCTTCGTATCTGTTGCACAGTGTTTGCAATATCAATACAGAAATCGAACATCGGGCCCTCAGATAATTCTCTGTACGTGTCATAGGAACCCACCGTAATGTGATCACGTTTTTAGTTCTGAATTTTAAATTTGTCTTCAGGTGAGTCCAGCGGCCTCCCCGCCAACCACGGAGGCTCCACACTCCACACCGTGCAGCTGTTCAGAGCCACCAAACCATACGCTGCTCGTGGGGGGCGCCGCCGTCAACTCGGCGTCCGCAGAAGACTGTCTGGCTGCTAAACCGCTAGACTGCGATACCGCGGCCAACAGCACCTGTAATGACAGTTGCCAATTTAATAAAACTTCGGTTTATTTCTATAACTTGGTCGCATTATTGATTTTAGTTCGGTGGCGTTGTGATAACACACGTGACTCGCATTTGGATTGACCGTGGTACAAGTCCCTATTTGACCATCAAGATCTAGGGTTTGCGTGGTTCCTCTAAATAGATTAAAGGCAACTGTATGACAGTTTCTTCCTAATAAGACTCGAATGATTTTCTCCCCAATGCGAGCTCCGCCTGTCATCACCTCTCCGTCGATTGACGTTAGATCCAAATAATTCTATTTCCCTACTTCATTGGAGTAAGAAATTGATTTGACAATATTTTAAAAATGTTGGTGTCCTAATAGTCCACGAATGCAAATATTTATAGCTCACAGAATTAACCTTTCAAGATTTGCTATGCAAATTTCATAGCAAAATCACTGGCACTATTGATAACACTTAAAAGAGTAGAGTGGCTTAAAAGGTCTATGCATCTAAGGGTCACAAGTTAGTCCCTGTAATCCAGACACTCACTCAGTAACTCACTGTGCCACATGCAACATAACCCTAAAATACACAGAAACTAAAGCGTAATCAACAACTGATGTCGTCAGGATACAATGTTACGTCACTGGGGTGACCTCCTCTACTCGTACCTGCCAAACTATATTTGTGCGAAATAGAAGGTATGTTCACAGACTTAGCAATTGGCCATAACAGAAGCATGACGAGTGACTTTGCAAGTTCTCCAAAATAATGAGCCATTTGGAAGGCTTGTGTAGACGAAATATTTGTTAATTATTTCTTATAATGTCCACTTTCAAGGCAAAAATTACTTTTCCACTCTCAATAAAATGACTGTTTAGACGTCTTGCTCTCGAGTGTCAGAGACTTGCGAATGTAGCGAAATGATTTATGCCTCTAAAATTTAACAGTGGGGCTTGAATCTGGGGCAAAAACTTTGAGCTGTTTGGTCACTACAGTACCACAGCACGTCACTCCAACATTTTAATCGTTAAATTTTCTTCACTCGTCAAATAATTGTCCACGTGCGACATAATAACACATTAAGTCTTTGCTAAACTAATTTACACCTGTGATCTGCTGTGATGTGATTTGGATAAAGTCCCCGAGGTGACGGAACTGCTGTGTGAGCCCCTAGTTCTTGGTGAATTATTGGGATAAGCCAGACTTCTACACCTACCATTCACTTTGACTAATTACTTCATCTCAGAGCCAAAATGCAACACAAATTTGATTTAAAAATGTTGATCAGGACGTCATTATCACCAGCTCCCATGCGCCAATATAAAAACAAATAAATTACAGAATCGTAAAAAATACGGATGATATACACTCCTGGAAATGGAAAAAAGAACACATTGACACCGGTGTGTCAGACCCACCATACTTGCTCCGGACACTGCGAGAGGGCTGTACAAGCAATGATCACACGCACGGCACAGCGGACACACCAGGAACCGCGGTGTTGGCCGTCGAATGGCGCTAGCTGCGCAGCATTTGTGCACCGCCGCCGTCAGTGTCAGCCAGTTTGCCGTGGCATACGGAGCTCCATCGCAGTCTTTAACACTGGTAGCATGCCGCGACAGCGTGGACGTGAACCGTATGTGCAGTTGACGGACTTTGAGCGAGGGCGTATAGTGGGCATGCGGGAGGCCGGGTGGACGTACCGCCGAATTGCTCAACACGTGGGGCGTGAGGTCTCCACAGTACATCGATGTTGTCGCCAGTGGTCGGCGGAAGGTGCACGTGCCCGTCGACCTGAGACCGGACCGCAGCGACGCACGGATGCACGCCAAGACCGTAGGATCCTACGCAGTGGCGTAGGGGACCGCACCGCCACTTCCCAGCAAATTAGGGACACTGTTGCTCCTGGGGTATCGGCGAGGACCATTCGCAACCGTCTCCATGAAGCTGGGCTACGGTCCCGCACACCGTTAGGCCGTCTTCCGCTCACGCCCCAACATCGTGCAGCCCGCCTCCAGTGGTGTCGCGACAGGCGTGAATGGAGGGACGAATGGAGACGTGTCGTCTTCAGCGATGAGAGTCGCTTCTGCCTTGGTGCCAATGATGGTCGTATGCGTGTTTGGCGCCGTGCAGGTGAGCGCCACAATCAGGACTGCATACGACCGAGGCACACAGGGCCAACACCCGGCATCATGGTGTGGGGAGCGATCTCCTACACTGGCCGTACACCAATGGTGATCGTCGAGGGGCACTGAATAGTGCACGGTACATCCAAACCGTCATCGAACCCATCGTTCTACCATTCCTAGACCGGCAAGGGAACTTGCTGTTCCAACAGGACAATGCACGTCCACATGTATCCCGTGCCACCCAACGTGCTCTAGAAGGTGTAAGTCAACTACCCTGGCCAGCAAGATCTCCGGATCTGTCCCCCATTGAGCATGTTTGGGACTGGATGAAGCGTCGTCTCACGCGGTCTGCACGACCAGCACGAACGCTGGTCCAACTGAGGCGCCAGGTGGAAATGGCATGGCAAGCCGTTCCACAGGACTACATCCAGCATCTCTACGATCGTCTCCATGGGAGAATAGCAGCCTGCATTGCTGCGAAAGGTGGATATACACTGTACTAGTGCCGACATTGTGCATGCTCTGTTGCCTGTGTCTATGTGCCTGATGTTCTGTCAGTGTGATCATGTGATGTATCTGACCCCAGGAATGTGTCAATAAAGTTTCCCCGTCCTGGGACAATGAATTCACGGTGTTCTTATTTCAATTTCCAGGAGTGTATATTGAACTTAACGGGGAAACTGAGGCCAATTCAGGGTTTTGGGCGGAGACAAATTAAATTATCAAGTAAAAACAACAGTATCACGATGATAGTGACACATACAAACCAAAACAACCAGAAGAATACAATGAGACGATTTTCGTCGAAAATGTAAAAGTAGAAGCATGAAATTAGTGTGGCGCATCTGGTATTTGAAACATCATTTGTCCTATATAACTCAACTGAAAAGCCAGGCATCAGTATAAAAAGAAAATAGTGGTAACAATACAGGAAGCCAAAAAGCAGTACCAATACTTATGGCCAAAGGTCGCGTCGGTTAAAGGACAGCGGTACCAAGTACAGCATTTGAGATTAGCGCACGGCCCGATTCCGCACGTGTACTTTGATGCACGACGTCACATTTGGAACATAAAGCATAGTTTACTCCACTTGATAAACACAACCACAAATAACATTTTATTACCAGGCCGCTGTCATGCTTCAATATAACGACGGCAAGTTAGACCATTACGGCTGCAGACAAACATAAGAAATACGCGAAATATTTTAGTCATTTAATGAAATGAAATTAATTGTCCAAGAGCGAAAATTAGGGGTTCTGGGCGGGGTTAAACTAAAAATACTACAATATGAGTAACAACACTGCAACACAACCACATAATCGAAAAATAACACACACGGATTCCTCCAGAATAAAGGGGTCAAAGAAATTGAAGAATCGCACGACTGAAACCGAATATTTTATTTGATCTATATAGCTGAAACAAATGCAGCGATACCCCTCCCAACCGCACACCACCCGAAAGAAACAGCCATTACAATGAGTACTGGGAATTCCATCCGACGTATATAGCCGTAACACAGAGTAGACCACCCACTCCGCCTCCCCCTCCCCCCCATCCACCCAAAAAAAAAAAAAACAATAATAACAGGTATTGCGTATTTCACTACTTCTATATAGCCGAAATGCAGACATCTCCGTCATAACCCCATGGTACCCTAAATTAAAATTAACCAAACATAAAATTGATAACTTATTTGTGAGAGATATCCCATCCATTAGCAAAGTACAGTCGCACATTGAATAAAAAAGATCATATGTAGGTTCCCACTAACCACAGACAACTTCAAATTAATGAAATCTAGCCCCACAAAACACACACACACACACACACACACACACACACACACACACATACACACACACACACACACACACACCGTCTAGCCAGCAACAAAATATTCAAGCATCACTGCAAGCAAAACACCAAACAAACAAATGACGCACAACATTCAATCTAAAAATTCAGTAAGCTGTAAACGAAAAATAACACTTCAAATACGAAAAACAAATACCTAACTAATAACAACAAGGAGTCGGTCTTATTCAACTGCACCTTCACTACAAACCAAATCACAGACAATTACGAACTGGCGGGGTCCAAACGGTACACATCGAACGAAAAATGTTCAAATGTGTGTGTGTAATCTTATGGTACTTAACTGCTAAGGTCATCAGTCCCTAAGCTTACACACTACTTAACCTGAATTATCCTAAGGACAAACACACACACCCATGCCCGAGGGAGGTCTCCGCCAGGACCAGCCGCACAGTTCACGACTGCAGCGCCTTAGACCGCACGGCTAATACCTGCGTCCATATCGAACGTGCGATTGTAAATCGATCATGTGCCTCTGCTGACGGCGCTATGATCAATTATTTGTGATTGTCATTTTTATTTGTCTTCCGTCGTTCCCTTAGTTGCTCTAAGTTTCATACCACCGCAAATTCGAGACCGCTACGGTCGCATGGATGTGTGTGATGTCCTTAGGTTAGTTAGGTTTAACTAGTTCTAAGTTCTAGGGGACTAATGACCTCAGAAGTTGAGTCCCATAGTGCTCAGAGCTATTTGAACCACCGCAAATTAATGGCAAAAAGAGAATTGTTCCCGTAGCGTACACAGCACATGGCCTTTCACATGACGATAACACCGACGACGAGTAAGCTAAGTCATCTCCTTTGTAATTACAAGTATTATTGTAACGGTCTTCTTTTGTCATCGCTGCAGTGACCACCGTAAACATACTCATAAAGCCCGCCATCAGATTCGCGTGATCGATTTAGGATCGCACGTTCGATATGTACCGTTTGGACCCCGCCACCTCGATAGGCAATCAATCTTGGACATTACCAAATCACAAACCCAAACATCCACCAGAAAGAATCAGCCACCGCTAACAACAACAGCTCTCCTACAAAAACAATCCATTTCGAGTACGCCGCAGCTCCACGATGTCAAACTCGGAGAAAAAGAGAAAAAAGCAATTAGTACGATGGTAATTAGTATGAAGTACTCGTTTCGTTTGTAACAATTTGAACTGCGCTCTTAGATAGCTACCTAACCTCTCCCTTGACAAACGTGCCACGTTCGAAGAACAACGAAATATTTGTGAGAAGCAAGAATATAAATATAACCAGAAATCGTTTGTCTCATAACAATTTAACCTGTTCTCTTAGGTTCCTGCCCACCCTCGGAAATTGTGCCACATAAGGAAATACACAGCGAGATGTTTGGGGATTAACGCATGGTCTGATTCCACCCATCAACTTTGGCTCATGACTTCATATTTGCAATAAATAGCAGATATAGTTTACACCAGTTACTGAAAGCCGGCCGCTATCATCTTTCGCATCCTAAACTCAAGGCGGCACACGGGACGTCACTGAGCAAAGCCGTCGAGTGGAAACGGACCGTGCACTTGGCACCAGCACCTGACCCATGTAGCACAACGAATAGCCCAATATCAGTACAAAAAACAAGAAATTGCAGCAATGGGCAAAACGCAGTATCGAAACCATTGCTTCACCAATACAGCACAACTTAAACCAGCAAATAGTATCACATTTTAGAGTTACATTAAAATAGTGAGTTTTTATTTGAATTAAAATCTGCAGACTTACGTATTTCGTAATCGCCAAAGTATCAACTTTTCTTATTTCAGTGATGTTACCACTAGTGTTCACTAAATAAACTGAGAGAAATAAATGTCGACAGAAAGATGCATTAACAACAAGTGATTCCAAGCACACACAAGTTGTAACCACTGTTATCCTCGTTACTACGACAACCAAAGATAATATTTAAGCTCTGGATGATTAGGAGCGTAAACAAAGTGCAAGCTCATTATTTCTATTAACTAAACTTATGCTTTCACAAACTACCCACACCATCAGAATTTGCAACACTCTCTATAAACCCAACACAAACTGTAAGCATGGCATAAACTGACACTACAAGCACCCCTAAGCAAAACAACCACTGCTTAGCTCTGCATGCGAATGTCAACCGACACACATAACAGCACAGACCCGACGGGCGATATCCAAGTCTCAAGCTGAACCCATTACTACGGTGTCGTATTGTCTGCATTCTATCCTTTCCACGCCAATACATTTTACCAGTCAAATTAACGCTAATATTCTGTAGGTCAGCACCATAATGACTTTGCCGACCACCACGTGCCGAAAGAATGTTGTTTTACTGAAACAAGCCCTATTCTTTGCAGTTTATGTATTTTTCTCTTTCATACTGCTGGAGACAGATGTCTCTATGCTTTTGATTGTTTGAAGAATACTGGAAGCATGTGATAAGAACGATGTGTCCCACCGAAATTAATATGGCAACTTTACCATTGGGATACTAGTCGCTTCGGTATACAGTTTGTCGAAAGGCCCCGTAGGAATAATTTTGTTGCTCTATTCACAGAACAAAGCTGAAGTCCGAAGTGTTGAGGCTTTTGTACAGTGCGCTGCTGTTTCTTCAAGTGAAGAATTCAAAAAGCAGTAACCCCAAAAAAATTTCCTAGTCTAATATAAACGTTCAATATCAGCGTAAGCGTCCCCATTGGACCAGTTCCTTACTTACTGTACGGCGATGAGAACTTAATAGGGCTATAGTAGCCATGAGATATCTTTACTCCATGCAAATTTGTAATACTTCTAGAACGTAAATCACACACCTTCAGGCGACGAGTAAAATTAGACGATAGGTCCTCTTCTAACAGCAGCTTATAACAGGTCGCTGGAATAACGAAAGGTACTAACCCGATGCACACCAAGTAGGTCAGTCTTGTTTTCAAGAAGACACACGTAACTGCAGGCCTATATCACTGACGTTATACCGCTGTAGAACTGTGGAGCATATTTTATGGACACGCATTACGACCTTCTTGGAGATGAGAAACCTCTTCTACAGAAATCAACATGGATTCAGCAAACAGAGATGTAGCGACATTCATCTCGCTATGATTGACTGTGAGATCCAGAGCGCAGAAGAACACCGCGGTCAGGTTAACGTTGTGTTCCTTGACTGCGGTACAGTGCAGTAGTGTAGTAAAACAGAGCTTGGCGAGTGGCAGGCCAGGTGGCTGGCTCCAGGACGTGCTAGCAGACAGAGCTCAAAACGTGTAGCTTAAGGCCAAAGAGAACTCTATAGGGCCGTTACGTTTGCAATATACAGGATGTAATGGATATGAGCTGAGATATTTCTATTGGTGACGGTGATCTGAATAGCATTATAACAGAATTTATGTCATTTGCAGACTAACAATTATAGTTTATGGCATTAAAAGAAAGGATCGCATGATGCGAAATAGTTCATTTCGAGACTAATTTCGTAAGTAACTACGTGTTATCCAGAGAGATTGTCAGATCTCCCAGAAATATAATTACACGTCAGTCTCGACGACATACTGAGAACTTGCTCCAGTTACAATAATACAGTTCCGCATTGGTACGTCGAATATATGAAGCAAACAGGTGTAGAGCTGTGTTATTATAATTGGAGCATGTTCCCAGTATGCCGACAAGACTGGTCTGTTGTTATATTTCCGATATAAATGAGAATCTGCGGATGACGGCTTGCTATTCTCAAAACGGTTTCGAAATGATTTTACGTCAAACTTCTAATATTATAAATTACAACATAAGATCACCCCAGCAATATTTGTGGACTATAGCTATACAAGGATCGTTCAATAAGTAATGTAACACTTTCATTGTGAAAACAGTTTGGTTTTATTGACGATTCCATTTCGCCATATTATTCCCCACTCTTGTGGTCAGAAAAAATATATTGTTTCAACATAATTTCCATTCAGTGCGGTTGCCTTACGCCATCTCACTGATGTCTCTCTTTCCTTGTTCCTTTCTCGAATAGTGCATGGGAAGAACACCTTTCGGCAAAGCTTATTTCTCTGATTTTTTCGTCCTTCCGTGAACCATCTACCGGAAAATAACGTACGCTCACGGAATTTCAACAAGAAATCTCTCTGCGACGTACACTGCCTCTCTTACAGCGTCTGTAAGAATCTCGCACTTACCAACGACCCCACGATAAAACGCAACGCCTTCGCTGCATCTTGTTTCTCTTTACTAGTAGCTCTTTCTGGTAATGGTCCAATACTGATGAGCAATACTCAAGAAATTAGAGGACGAATGTTTTGTAAGTCACTTCTTTCTTGGATGAGTTAACACTCTGCTCAAGTATGCTACAATAAATGTCAGCCTCTTATCTGCTGGCTATTCTCAGGTTCTTTCCGGTTCTTATTGTCTCCAGTGATTTATCGCTTGTGGTATAAAAGAAAGGTAACGGATGCCCTGAATTATGTGTTTGTGTAAGATCTATGTCAACTACACAAGTCGTCAATCCTTTGCAGGTGTTCCTGGATTTCGATACAGTTTCGTGATTTACATCTACATCTACATGGATACTCTGGAAATCACATTTAAGTGCCTGGCAGAGGGTTTCTCTATTATTCCAATCTCGAATAGGGTGCGGAAAGAATGAACACCTATATCTTTCCTTACAAGATCTGATTTCCCTCTTTTATCGTTGTGATTTTTCTCCCTATGTAGGTCGATGACAACAAAATATTTTCGCATTTGGAGGAGAAAGTTGGTGATTTGAATTTCGCGAGAAGATTCCGTTGCAACGATCAACGCATTTCATTTAATGATGTCCAGCCCAAATCCTGTATCATTTAAGTGACACTCTCAAGAATCCGAACGTCAACGCAAGGCTTTGCAAAGGGCGCGCACCTACGGGGAGCTCACAAAACTTCATTGAATTGATCCTTCTCATCCCCCTTACATGTCAGATATCGGACCTTCCGACTTCCATCTGTTTGGCCCAATGAAGGATGCACTCTGCGTGAACAGTACGTGGATGATGGGGAGGTTTTTGATGCAACAACACGTTGGCTCCGTTGTCGACCACGCGTGCATACAGGTCCACGCAGTGAGGTGGCGTAAGGCAACCGCACTGAATGGAAATTATGTTGAAACAATATATTTTTGTAGACAAAAGAGTGGGGAATAATATGGCGAAATGAAATCTTCAATAAAACCAAACTGTTTTCACAATGAAAGTGTTGCATTACTTATTGAACGATCCTGTTATAGCTATAGTCCACAAATATTGCTGGAGTGACCTAATATTGTAATTTATAATTTTAGAAGTTTGACGTAAAATCATTTCGAAACCAATTTCGAGAGTAGCTAGCTGTCATCCGCAGATTCTCATTTCTCTCGGAAATATAATTACAGACCAGTGTTGTCGATATACTGGGAACATGCTCCAATTATAATAATATAGCTCTACACCTGTTTGCTTCATATATTCGACGTACCAATGGGGAACTGTATTATTGTCACTGGAGCAAGTTCTCAGTATGTCGTTGAGACTGACAAGTAATTATATTTCTGGGAGATCTGAGAATCTCAGGATGACACATAGTTACTTACGAAATTAGTCTCGAAATGAACAATTTCACATCAAGCGATCCTTTCTTTTAATGCTATAAATTATAATTGTTAGCCTGCAAATGACATAAATTCTGTTATAATGCTATTCAGATCACCGTCACCAATAGAAATATCTCAACTCATATCCATTACATCCTGTATATTGCAAACGTAACGGCCCTGTAGAGCTCCCTTAGACCTTAAGCTACACGTTTTGAGCTCTGTCTGCTAGCACGTCCTGGAGCCAGCCACCTGGCCTGCCACTCGCCAAGCTCTGTTTTACTACACTACTGCACTGTACCGCAGTCAAGGACCACAACGTTAAGCTGACCGCGGTGTTCTTCTGCGCTCTGGATCTCACAGTCAATCATAGCGAGATGAATGTCGCTACATCTCTGTTTACTGAATTCATGTTGATTTCTGTAGAAGAGGTTTCTCATCTCCAAGAAGGCCGTAATGCGTGACCATAAAATAAGCTCCACAGTTCTACAACGGTATAACGTCAGTGATATAGGCCTGCAGTTACGTGTGTCTTCTTGAAAACGAGACTGACCTACTTGGTGTGCATCGGGTTAGTACCTTTCGTTATTCCAGCGACCTGTTATAAGCTGCTGTTAGAAGAGGACCTATCGTCTAATTTTACTCGTCGCCTGAAGGTGTGTGATTTACGTTCTAGAAGTATTACAAATTTGCATGGAGTAAAGATATCTCATGGCTACTATAGCTCTATTAAGTTCTCATCGCCATACAGTAAGTAAGGAACTGGTCCAATGCGGAAGCTTACGTTGAAACTGAACGTTTATATTAGACTAGGAAAGTTAATTTGGGTTACTGCTTCCTGTATTCTTCACTTGAAGAAACAGCAGCACACTGCGCAAAAGCCTCAACAATTCGGAGTTAAGCTTTGTTCTGTGAATAGAGCAAAAAAATTATTCGTACGGACCCTTTCGACAAAGTGTATACCGAAGAGACTAGTATGCCAATGGCAAAGTTGCCATCGTTCTCATCACATGCCTCCCGTATTGTTTAAACAATCATAAGCATAGTGATATTTGTCTCCAGCAGTATGAAAGAGAAAAATACATGAACTGCAAAGAATAGGGGTTGTTTCAGGAAACAACATTCCTTCGGCACGAGGCGGTCGGCAGAGTCATTATGGCGCTGACCTACAGAATTTTAGCGTTAATTTGACCGGTGAGATGTATTGGCGTGGAAAGGATAGAACGCAGACAATACGACACCATAGTAATTGGTTCAGCTTGAGACTTGGATATCGCCCGTCGGGTCTGTGCTGTGATGTACATGTGTGTGTCAGATGACATACGCATACAGGCAAAGCAACAGTTGTTTTGCTTAGGGGCGCTTGTAGTGTCAGCTTATGCCGTGCTTACAGTTTGGGTTGGGTTTATAGAGAGTGTTGAAAATTCTGACGGTGTGGGTAGTTAGTGAAAGCATAAGTTTAGTTAATAGAAATAATGAGCTTGTACTTTGTTTACGCTCCTAATCATCCAGAGCTTAAATATTATCTTTGGTTGTCGTAGTAACGAGGATAACAGTGGTTACAACTTGTGTGTGCTTGGAATCACTTGTTAATGCATCTTTCTGTCGACATTTATTTCTCTCAGTTTATTTAGTGAACACTAGTAGTAATATCACTGAAATAAGAAAAGTTGATACTTTGACGATTACGAAATACGTAAGTCTGCAGATTTTAATTCTAAATAAAAACTGACTATTTTAACGTAACTGTAAAATGTGATACGTTTTGAGGTTTTAAGTTGTGCTGTATTGGTGAATCCATGGTTTCGATACTGTTTTAAGTCCGTTGCTGTAATTTCTTTCTTTTTGTATTGATATACAGATATTCGTTGTGCTATATAGGTCAGGTGTTGGTGCCAAGTGCACGGTCCATTTACACTCGACGGCTTTGGTCAGTGACGTCCCGTGTGCCGCCTTGAGTTTACGATGTTGTTAGCGGTGGCTGATTCTTTCGGGTGGACGTTTGGGTTTGTGATTAGGTAATTTCCAGGAACGTTTGCCTATCGAAGTGGCGGAGTCCAGACAGTACATATCGAACGTGCTGTCCTAAATCGATCACGCGACTCTGATGGCGGGCGTTATGAGTATGTTTACGGTTGTCACTGCAGCAATGACAAAAGAAAACTGTTACAATAATACTTGTAATTACAAAGCTTATTCGTCGTCGGTGTTATCGTCATGCGAAAGGCCATGTGTTTTGTAAGCTACGGGAACAATTCTCTTTTTGCCATTAATTTGTGGTGGTATGTATCTTAGAGCAACTAAGGGAACGACGGAAAACAGATAAAAATGACAATCGCAAATAATGGATCATAGCGCCGTCAGCAGAGTCACATGACCGATTTACAATCGCACGTTCGATATGTACCGTTTAGACCCCGCCACTTCGATAGGCAATTAATCTTCGAAATTACCTGTGATTTGGTTTGTAGTGAAGGTGCAGTTGAATAAGACCGACTCCTTGGTAGTTATTGGTTTGTTATTTGTTTTTCGTATCTGATGTGTTATTTTTCGTTTACAGCTTGCTGAATTTTTAGATTGAATGTTGTGCGTCATTTGTTTCTTTGGTGTTTTGCCTTGCAGTGGTGCTTGAATATTTTGTTGCTTGCTGTTTGGTGTGTGTGTGTGTGTGTGTGTTGTGGGGTTGGATCTCATTAATTTGAAGTTGTCTGTGGTTAGTAAGAAACTACGTATGATCTTTTTTATTCAGTGTGCGACTGTACTTTGCTTATGGATGGGATATTTCATACTAATGAGATTTTCAATTTTATGCTTGGTTAATTTTAATTTAGGGTACCATGGGGTTATGGCACCGATGACTGCATTCCGCTATATTCAATTAGTGAAATACACAATGCTTGTTATTATTGTTTTATTTGGAGGGGGGAGTGGGGAGGGGGTGGTCTACTCTGTGTTACAGCTATATACGTCAGATGGAATTCCCAGTACTAATTATAATGGCTGCTTTTTCGGTGGTGTGCGGCAGGGTGGGGGAAAGGGGGTATCGCTGCTTTTGTTTCAGCTATATAGATCAAGTAAAATATTCGATTCCAGTCGTGCGATTCTTGAATTTCTTTGTCCCCTTTATTCTGGAAGAATCCGTGCGCGTTATTATTCGATTATGTGGTTGTCTTGCAGTGATGTTACTCATTTTGTAGTACTTTTAGTTTAACCCCTCCCAGAACCCTAATTTTCGCTCTTGGACAATTAATTTCATTTCATTAAATGACTAAAATATTTCGCGTATTTCTTATGTTTGTCTGCAGCCGTAATGGTCTAACTTGCCGTCGTTATATTGAAGCATGTCAGCGGCCTGGTTATAAAATGTTATTTGTGGTTGTGTTTATCAAGTGGAGTAAAGGCGGAATCGGGCCGTGCGCTAATCCCAAATGCTGTACTTGTTACCGCGTTCCATTAACCGCTGCGACCTTTGGCCATAAGTATTGGTACTGCTTTTTGGCTTCCTGTATTGTTACCACTGTTTTCTTTTTATACTGATGCCTGGCTTTTCAGTTGAGTTATGTAGGACAAATGATGTTTCAAATACCAGATGCGCCGCACTAATTTCATGCTTCTACATTTACATTTTCGACGACAATCGTCGAATTGTGTTCTTCCGGTTGTTTTGGTTTGTATGTTTCACTATCATCGTGATATTGTTGTTTTTAGTTGATAATTGAATTTCTGTCCACCCAAAACCGCGAATTGGCCTGAGTTTCCTCGTTAAGTTGAATATTTAATATCCGTAATTTTTACAATTCTGTAATTTGTTTGTTTTTATATTGGCGCATGGGTGCTGGTGGTTATGACGTCCTGGTCAACATTTTTAAATCAAATTTGTGTTGCATTTTGGGTCTGTGATGAAGTAATTAGCCAAAGTGGATGGTAGGTATAGAAGTCTCTGGCTTATCCCAATAATTCACCAAGCACTAGGGGCTCACAAAGCAGTTCTGTCACCTGGGGGACTTTATCCAGATCACGTCACAGCAGATCAAAGGTGTAAATCAGTTTAGTAAAGATTTAATGTGTAATTATGTCGCAAGTGGACAATTATTTCACTAGTGAAGTAAATTTAACGATTAAAATGTTGGAGTGCCGTGCTGTGGTACCGTAATGACCAAAATAGCTCAAAGTTTCTGCCTCAGATACAAGACTCACTGTTAAATTATGGAGTCAAAGATCAATTCGCTACATTCAAAAGTCTTTGACACTCGAGAGTAAGACGCCTAAAAAGTCATTTTATTGAGAGGGGAAAAGTAATTTTTTCCTTGAAAGTGCGTATTATGAGAAAAAATTAACAAAGATATCGCCTACACAAACCTTCCAAATCGCTCATTAGTTTGGAGAAAGAGATAAAAAATAAAGTAAAAATGTGTCTCCTACCACATAATTTGCGTCTCTAGCATTGCTATAGTACTCAAAGTGAAAGTTAAATGATTAATAATCGTTGGGGAAAGGGTACGTCATAAGAAGCGACATCTGCAGTATAAGCAGTACTGGGTTTACTTGTTTCTGGTTGTATAGATATGCTAATGAATTATTGTTCGCGCAACGGGGTGCAATGAAATGCAGGATCAGTTTGATTACGCTAACAGTGCTTTAACTTATGTTTCCAACTTGCAGTCACTCGTCATGCTCCTGTTATGGCCAACTGTTAAGTTGTCAACATACCTTCTATTTGGCACCGATATAGTTTTGCAGGTACGAGTAAAGGTGGTCATTAATGAATAAAAACCACCCCAGTGACGTAACATTGTATCCTGACGACATCAGTTGTTGATTACGCTTTAGTTTCTGTGTATTTTAGGGTTATGTTGCATGTGGCACAGTGAGTTACTGAGTGATCGCCTGGATTACAGGGACTAACTTGTGATCCTTAGATGCATAGACATTTTAAGCCACTCTTCTCTTTTAAGTGTTATCAATAGTGCCAGTGATTATGCTATCAAATTTGCATAGCAAATCTTGAAAGGTTAATCCTGTGAGCTATAAATATTTGCATTCGTGGACCATTAGGACACCAACATTTTTAAAATATTGTCAAATCAATTTCTTACTCCAATGAAGTAGGGAAACAGAATTATTTGGGTCTAACGTCCATCGACGGAGAGGTGATGACAGGCGGAGCTCGCATTGGGGAGGAAATCATTGAAGTCTTATTAGGAAGAACTGGCATACAGTTGCCTTAATCTATTCAGAGAAACCACTCAAACCCTAGATCTTAATGGTCAAATAGGGACTTGTACCACGGTCAATCCAAATGCGAGTCACGTGTGTTATCACAACGCCACCGAACTAAAATAAATAACGCGACCAAGTTATAGCATTAAACCGAAGTTTTATTGAATTGGCGACTGTCATTACAGGTGGTGTTGGCCGCGGTATCGCAGTCTAGCGGTTTAGCAGCCAGACAGTCTTCTGCGGACGCCGAGTTGACGGCGGCGTCCCCAACGAGCAGCGTATGGTTTGGTGGCTCTGAACAGCTGCACGGTGTGGAGTGTGGAGCCTCCGTGGTTGGCGTGGAGGCTGCTGGACTCACCTGAAGACAAATTTAAATTTCAGAACTAAAAACGTGATAATATTACAGTGGGTTCCTATGACACGTAAAGAGAATTATCTGAGGACCAGATGTTTGATTTCTGTATCGATATTGCAAACACTGCGAAACAGATACGAAGCAAAGTTAGTAGTTTATATCCATTGGAAGAAATGTAGTTTTAGCAGAGGGATGGTCCTGTAGCCGCTATTCATCAACCCAAGGATACTAAGTATCGTAAATATGATCTTAAAATTAAAACCTACCAACAACGACTGTTTGCCATTACCCTCCTCCCTGAGTTCAGTTCCTTCTCAAGAAATTGATTACAAACTCGTTATATCATCATGGTAGATAGTTGATGTATAAGAATATTTCGACCATTATATCGACCGTTATACTCAATTAACATCTGCACATAATGAAACTGAGAGAACTGTGACTACTGGTGTACCTACGTATGCCGGAATTTTGGTGTTTCTTGAAAAGGTTTTCGAATTGTTCAACTGAAATTTGGAGGGCTTCATGGATAGTTACGTGATAGGAAAATAAACGCTGATATTGAATAAAAGAACGGAACCAAAAGAAAAGTAAAAGCAGCGTGGAACGCTCAAGGTGAAACTATACCCAAAACCTGATAACTCTTTTGTGGGAGGGAAGACACAGAGAGAAATGTTTTTTTTTCTTTTTTTTTTGTGATCCTCTCTATACTCTGAAAGTGTACGCAACCGTAATGTACAGTTGATTCTCGAGTTTAACTGGAACCTACCATTACTAGAGCAAAATAATCACTGCCGCTGAAGAGCTACGTCACATTTCATAATTCTTACAGAACAACAATATTGCATGTATCACGATAACTAACCACAGTTCAGTATAATAGAATTTACGGGTGGGCCATTGAATTTTGGATTTTGTTCGCTTATCGTTCTATCTAAGATGACAGATGTTTTGTGATATTAAAAGGTGCAATTGTAGATTCGGGAAAATAACACAGATCACCATTCTGAAGGTAGTTACGATGTGGTCATGAAACGAGAAACACTTAGAAATTAAAATCTGTTGTTCTCCATACAGATCGAAGTTTCACTCACCTTATCAGCATGACTTTATTCATCTTCCTGGAGCCGTTTCTGCAGTAGCTCCACAAAAAACTCGTCCAGTGTGAACTGACGCTCCTGTTGGAAAAGCAATTATTAGTTTTTGCTATTCAACATATCAAGTAACTCAGAAGTTAGGAATACAGAAGTTATGCTAATTCATATGATATAAAATTGTTATATTTATCACGAATTTAGCAGGTTACAATATCGATATTAAGTTTTCAGTGATTCACTCTCATGTCCAAGTAACGTCACTCGTCCTCACATATCAGCAAGTGGTAATACTAACAAATAACTAATATCCCGTTATCTCTAAGATTTTCGCGGCGTCATTGGTTAATGATGTGCTTCCGGAAGTTTTGTCGTGTTTCTGTTCCTATTTCGAGGGAAATATTTCAACAACTGATCTAGCCATCTCCTTCTGGTCGTTTGACGTTTGCGGAGTGGTTAAGAGTCCATGCAATGAGTACACGTAACAGCAAAACTCGCAGCACCCGAGGAAGACGGCTGGGACGTTCATAGAAAAATTGTGCACAAAATCAAACAACGCGGTAAAACACCAGGAAGCAGAGCCATAACCAGTATCACGTTAGGAAGTGAGTGTACATGTAATCATGATACGAAAATTACACTTTGAAGCACGAGCTATCATTGTCTATACTGATTGCAACTACACTCACCGGACTGGCACGGATTTCTTCTTTTTCTTCCTGCAGCCGTTTCTGC
Source organism: Schistocerca piceifrons (assembly GCF_021461385.2). Lineage (NCBI taxonomy): Eukaryota > Metazoa > Arthropoda > Insecta > Orthoptera > Acrididae > Schistocerca > Schistocerca piceifrons. Next base: position 240,544,005 of record NC_060142.1, on the reverse strand, counting down.
AGTAACTGCACAAAAAACTCTTCCAGTGTGAACTGACGAACCTGTGGAACAAGAACTTATTAGTTTTATTAAATAGAACATCTTTATGATTCAGACATAGCACTACAGGTGTTACAAGGTGTGACATTTATTGAGTATTTGTGGGTCTGGAGATAACGGTAGTGAGCATACACTGATTGGCTGCAACATCCAAGCTATACCTCTGTCCTTCCACGTTCACTTCCTTTATACTGCGGACGAAGTGTCAAGTTGGAACGCAAGAGCGCTACTATGATACAGTGGAACTACTTGAGGCACAGCTATAATCTTTTTATTCCGTTTTCTTGCTTGTTCTTGCGAACACAACATTAGGCTTGGACGTCTTAAATCCCAGTAGAAATTTCCTTTGGTCATCATATATTAACCCTGGTTAGCAGGTAATTCGTAGAGCAGTCAAATGGTCTGCAATTTCGTCTTCAACCAGTCACATGGTTTGGACGCATGTTAAGTGAAGTCCTGCTCTTACAAGACCTTTCAGCATAATTCTTTACAACTTAACAGGGACACTTCCATTGCCCCCCCCCCTCATACCACAATCATACTGCGAATGTTCTTAAATAATGTCACTTACACAACTTCCTGGCATGTTCATTATTTGGTTAGTATAAACTCACCATGTCTTAGGTCAGAGTTAAATCTGATGGCCTTCAACAGAGTTCTTGCAATCATTTAATCGGCATCTGGGATAAGATGTCAGCATTACCTTATCTAATGGCAGAAGTGGGGATATAATGTGCTAATAACATAGAAGAGAGTAGCTAGGGGCTGTGGGATCTGTGGAAAAGAGCAAGCAAATCATGCAGGCAAGGAGGCCTGTAGGAAACGCAACGAGACAAAACGTGCCATTATCCTGCAGGTCAGAAAAACATACGACTGCAGGAGAAGGTGTGACTGGCCAGTTGTCCGGCCTAGTACCACCACATACTTATCACTCTGACACGCTGAAGTCAACCTGACTGCCATCTGAATAGGACATATTTCCAACTAATGACTTAATACTCTGGAGAGAGGACCACACGATCTGTAATGCCCGTGGCAAAAAAAATTCTTGTATGCCATATTTTATGTGCATATAACCTTTTGATGAGAAGGCATAAGTGAATTTAAGAAGAGACAAGCTCTTTTTTTTACGTGAAATCGACACATGATAATTTTTTTTTAAAAATTCTGTAGTTCTGGTGTCGACATTGAACACTTTTGTGTGTTGCTGAGTGACTAGCTCATCTCATTTCGCTCTGAATGACTAGCTCATCCCATTTCGGCCCAGTAATCAACAAATTCACCCATCCACCAGTGACATTCATCTGTGGCGGTATTTTAGATGTGGCCACGAAAGCAGACAACAGCCCCTCCATATCTGCATCAAGTGACGCCTATCGGCTCAGGATGACATGACGGTCGGTCGGTGAGATTTTTTTATAATTTTTATATTTTATCTTTTAGTTGAATATTTACTGTTTTACCACCTCGAACCACACTTATCATAAACGCCCTGCCTTTCCTACACCCAACCCAACATACAATCGATATAAGCGCAACTCGAGCAGAGATGCCCGTTTAAAACATACTACTTACGATGACTTGTCACATGGGGTGCCTAAAGGAGCCACAGATTCATTTGCAGCAGGCATTCCCAAAGTGGTCGATATCGATCCCTTGGGGTCGATATCGGGTTCCTAGGGGTCGACATAAACGATAACTGTTCTTGGGGGTCAACGAGGTCTAAAAATCGACCCCTATTAAATTAACACAAGTTCTTATTTAAAACTTTCAAGATAGGTAGGTACTGTATTGTTTATGTTGTGTTACGTGTACTAAGAATTATTAATATTTTTGTAGCAAATAGCATTGTTGTAGTAATTTAATGTCTCAAGTTCGTGCAAGTCTGTGTGGACAAGTTTGTGCAAGATAATGAGTTCGAAAGTACGTCTTTCAGTCGCGTTTGAAAAAAAACACTCTGTAGCAGCTGTTTTAAGTTAGCGGACCAGTATGAATAAGGGGGTTGATCTTAAAAGTAGGCAATGTGGCCATGGGGGTCTGAAGTAACAGTTCATTTTCGAAAAGGGGTCACTTGTCCAAAATAGTTTGGGGATCCCTGATTTACAGTAAATACTGACAGTATGTAATATTTATTGACCATAAAATGTACAACAATGTAGCTCTAAGGCAGTAATGCTTTGCATATTATATCTATAACGCAAAGTGACATGGCTCACCTCAACAGCGACCAAGTTCTTCTCCAGTCGCAGACCTTCGTCTTTCTCCCCTCCCACACACCGGGAGAAAAACGTCCTCATGCGTCGGAACATTGCTGAAACGATAACGGGCAGTTCATTAGATATGGCCAGACCATCTCCATAAGTTAATTTAATAGCAGTCCCACAAGTGGATCGCAAGAAAAAACTTGAGATCGTGATGTCGTGTCTGTAAGCTTAGTCTTTGTAAAAAAAAATAGCTGTCAGTGTTAGAAACAACCTATAAAATCCAAATCGATGGAATCTCATTGCTTTACTTGAAAAAGCAAATCCATTTACTACTAGCCAAAAACTGCTTCAGTTCTTCGTCAGTAATTCATAATACTTGAATCAAAATAACATCAGTTCTTCGATTCCAGCCAAAGTCATGTTCATTATGTGCTACATTTATTCTGTAAAAAATAATTTTGTTTTGATAGTAAATACACTCCTGGAAATTGAAATAAGAACACCGTGAATTCATTGTCCCAGGAAGGGGAAACGTTATTGACACATTCCTGGGATCAGATATCACATGATCACACTGACAGAACCACAGGCACATAGACACAGGCAACAGAGCATGCACAATGTCGGCACTAGTACAGTGTATATCCACCTTTCGCAGCAATGCAGGCTGCTATTCTCCCATGGAGACGATCGTAGAGATGCTGGATGTAGTCCTGTGCAACGGCTTGCCATGCCATTTCCACCTGGCCCCTCAGTTGGACCAGCGTTCGTGCTGGACGTGCAGACCGCGTGAGACGACGCTTCATCCAGTCCCAAACATGCTCAATGGGGGACAGATCCGGAGATCTTGCTGGCCAGGGTAGTTGACTTACACCTTCTAGAGCACGTTGGGTGGCACGGGATACATGCGGACGTGCATTGTCCTGTTGGAACAGCAAGTTCCCTTGCCGGTCTAGGAATGGTAGAACGATGGGTTCGATGACGGTTTGGATGTACCGTGCACTATTCAGTGTCCCCTCGACGATCACCAGTGGTGTACGGCCAGTGTAGGAGATCGCTCCCCACACCATGATGCCGGGTGTTGGCCCTGTGTGCCTCGGTCGTATGCAGTCCTGATTGTGGCGCTCACCTGCACGGCGCCAAACACGCATACGACCATCATTGGCACCAAGGCAGAAGCGACTCTCATCGCTGAAGACGACACGTCTCCATTCGTCCCTCCATTCACGCCTGTCGCGACACCACTGGAGGCGGGCTGCACGATGTTGGGGCGTGAGCGGAAGACGGCCTAACGGTGTGCGGGACCGTAGTCCAGCTTCATGGAGACTGTTGCGAATGGTCCTCGCCGATACCCCAGGAGCAACAGTGTCCCTAATTTGCTGGGAAGTGGCGGTGCGGTCCCCTATGGCACTGCGTAGGATCCTACGGTCTTGGCGTGCATCCGTGCGTCGCTGCGGTCCGGTCCCAGGTCGACGGGCACGAGCACCTTCCGCCGACCACTGGCGACAACATCGATGTACTGTGGAGACCTCACGCCCCACGTGCTGAGCAATTCGGCGGTACGTCCACCCGGCCTCCCGCATGCCCACTATACGCCCTCGCTCAAAGTCCGTCAACTGCACATACGGTTCACGTCCACGCTGTCGCGGCATGCTACCAGTGTTAAAGACTGCGATGGAGCTCCGTATGCCACGGCAAACTGGCTGACACTGACGGCGGCGGTGCACAAATGCTGCGCAGCTAGCGCCATTCGACGGCCAACACCGCGGTTCCTGGTGTGTCCGCTGTGCCGTGCGTGTGATCATTGCTTGTACAGCCCTCTCGCAGTGTCCGGAGCAAGTATGGTGGGTCTGACACACCGGTGTCAATGTGTTCTTTTTTCCATTTCCAGGAGTGTATTTATAGGCTTGACTGTTGATAGAACATTAACAAACAAGACAGTAAAACACAACGCTACTTTCACACATACGCCATGTACAGTTATCAGAACTTCATATTTGACCAGTTATTATGCCATGCCTGATTACTAACCTACGTCCTGCGCAATATGGGACTGTGGGGCAGGAGCGGTAATCTGATTTGTATGTACCTGTGGCAGCGTCTTTTTGGTGGCATAGACTTTACTAATTAATTAACTATGTGACAGTGTGGTGGCTTTAATCCCTAATGTCTCAGCAGTGTGTGACGAGATTAAGATTTTTACAGCTACCCCTCCGTCTGTGTCAGTGTTTTCTCCACAGGCTGCAGCTTTCCTTTTCGTGTGGCAGAGTCATCAACAACGTAAGTTCAACACCAAACCTAGAAGCATCCTTCACCGCCATGTGAAATAAACAACAACACGTATGACGTAACAACCATACTTGTCATTGAAATTTACCCAGGGATATCTAAATGAAGAAAACACAAGTTCAGCTTATAAGCACACAACGGAATTAACATTTAACGATGCTCTAAGATATTAATTTCATTGCCTTAAGTGACAGGAAGAGAAAATACTTCTGCTTCTGTGCCATGACAACTCATTGTGACCCTATGCAGCTGGAACTTATTCACAGACGGCAGAAAGTAACATATTATGTGATAGCGATAGGCGACGCCCTTCCCGCTGTGAAACTAAGCAATAATTTTGAGAATACACGATTCCAGCAACTGAACATCGTCAAATGCTCAGTAAAGAGATCTGTACCTACAAGTAAAACACGCTAATAACTATTTTTAGCTGCATGACGTACGTGCAACAATGCACTGGAATGATATTCCCAGTACTTCTCCACTAAATACCTAGTTATTTAAAACATTTTACGATACTGAAACTGCATCTGCTTCTATACGGTAAAGAAACATTTGACAGCTAAATAAATAGCTCATACCACTTGCGGGTATAATGTTCTTGCTTCTGGAATAGGGCGTTCGCACACGAAGCTTACAAATGTCCTCAAGAACTTTGTCTTTAACTCAAAAACTCGGAGAACGACTTCTTTCAATTTCTAGAGAGAGTACGGTAGTAACTGCCAGACAAGCGATCCCGAGTGTTCAGACGACAACACTGTTGTTAGCATGGCCTGAGATCGACATTAAATAACAACGCCAGTAACTGCAGAGTGCAACACCATTTAGCAACGTCAACAGTAAAGGTTAAACGTGCAGCGGTGTAAAATTTTAAATAACTTTAATGTATGTAACACAAAATAATCATATTTTGCGACTGAAAGACATCCAGCAGTATCTGACGAAAACACCTGAATAGCTAACCAGCTCCCAACGGACTTAACAGCTACAACACTCCAAGATATTCAGTTTCTTTAAGCAACAGGAAAAGAAAACTCTTTTGTTCTAGAGCCAGCTTACTCTGCAGTTGCTACCAGTTTTCAACGATTCTTCTTCTTCACAGACGAAAGAAAGTTCCAGCATGTAATGGTGCTTGAATTACGTAACCATTACTTCACCTCACCTCAACCTCTCGATACCAGCAATATTCTGCTGTGTTTCTGTAAAATACTTATATATTTCTGTGACAACATTTAGATTTGATTTCATTAATGTAGAGCTACTTCGATACATCGATATGTGTATATTGCAATGATATTAATCTTATGTGTATTCTTTCTTTTTTCACTATGATCATTGACGTACTTGTAACTCTGATTTTTGGGCGCGTACTTTTTTACATCACCATTGTCCTAACTTGCAAAAGTTTAATTTTCAAGAATAGTTTATGAAACACATCTATAAAGCTTTTGAATATCGCAGAATGACACCTAGGCCTCTTTGCATCCGAGATTGGAATAATCACTATCTAGATTTTCGACGATTGAGCCATGAGTTCACAACGAGACCAGCGTGGGAGACACGAAAAGATGAGTGCCTAGTTATCCATTATTTCAAGACATGACTTTATTAACTGTGCTCTAATGACACCTGCCACGTAATATAACTTTGTTGTTGCCCGAAAATGCAATCTTTTTCAGCGTGAACAACACTAGAATCACAATTTTTGACCTTTGTTGTGGTAGGGTTGTTAGAAACAGCACGACGGAGTCATCATCGCAGGCAGTACGTATGGAGGCAAGGTTACCATTGTGAAACTAGGTAATTAATTTGAAAATATGAGATAAATGTACGGGAACTTCGTCAGAAACTCAGTAAACCTAGCTTGTCTCTACAAGTCAAGTACGAAACCTTTGAAACTGTATGAAAAATAAAGACAACGCGATTTTCACATCTTACACTGTTACTAATTACATGTTCCGAAATCACGGCACTGTCCGTTGTAAAGCTTCAACTTGTCGCTACTTCTCCACTAAATTCACAGTTATTTAAACACTTACACGATATTCTAACTGCAGGTGATTCTGTAAGGTGCAGATGATACTGTATGGTAAATAAATACATGATAGTTAAGTCAATGGCTCACACCTCTTGAGGGTACAGCGGGCCTCGCTTCTGAAGCTGGGCGTTCCCTTCGCTCAAACTTCTAAAGTTACCCAAAAACTTTAAAATGTTCCCTTAGTTGTTCCCGAAACACAGACTTAAACGCTATAACACTTTAATCAAATCTGATGCTTCTTTTACTCAATAACTTTAGTACTCAAGAGAATACGGAAGTAAGACAACGGTTCTCGACGGCTTAGGTAACAGAGAATTGTTGTTAGCATACCCTGCGATCTACATTAAACAGGAACCGCAGGAAATGTAGAGCACACCATTGTATAGGAACGTCGATATCAATAGTAAAACAAGCACACGAATGAAGTTTTAAATAATTTAAATGTATGTAAGACGAAATAATCACGTTTTGCTATTGAAAGATATCCAACAGTGTCTAAATGAGGAAAATGCCAAAATAGATAATAAACTCCCAATTAATTTAACAGTTAAAAATACTCCAAGCTATTAATTCAACTGCCTTAAGCAACGGGAGTGGTATACTCAGTAGAACTCCACACACTTTGCACCAGTTTCCAAAATGTGTTCACCTTCAAAGACGGAAGAAAATTACAGCAGAATGACCCTAGAAAGATCACGTACAGTATGTATGGGTAGTCGACAAGCGGGAAAGATCGCTGAGATTATTGACATTGTGGAACTAAGTAACTAAAGAGAATAGAGCACGCTACAGTTCTACCCCTCTACTTTGCCTCACGACGTCATATTTACAGTAAAGTTGATAGTTTGCACGTGTGAGAATGACAGCCACAGATGATATTTAATAAGAGTCTCATGACATTCTTCAAGATGGCAGCCACAATATAGACCATTATGGTCGAAAAGAAACATAAAAAATATTTTGTGGAAGTGGTGTTGTATAAATTTAAGGAATATTAAGAACTGCATTATACAGTACACAGGTGTAACGGTACATTTTACTAGAGACGATCGATTTCGGTCTAGAATCAGATCATCATGGGTGCAAAAACCGTCTCGGACATGCGTTTGTGTAATTGCAATAGCAGTTAGCAAGTGTACGTAGCACCATCATTGATGTTATCTGTAGATATGTAACATTGGGAAAGAACGTCTATGAGGTTAAATAGACATATTGTTACGTAAATACAGATAATATTACTCTTGGAACAATGTACATTCGATAACTGCGGCTCCAGTTATCGCAGAAGCATACCGGAGATAGTTTTTGGACGCCATGATGGTCTGTTCCTAGACCGAAATGGATCGTCTCTACTACAATGTACTGCTGCAACTGTGTGTTGCATAATACAATTCTTAACCAACATAAAAAGGCACGAAGTATTTCAATCAGCAAATAAAATGAAAGTAACGGGACAAAGGTAGGAATGAGAGAGTTTTGGGTGGGGATAAACTATAAAAAGTTTAATTAACCTAAGATCATTCCAGAGCAACCAAAATATCGAAAAATAATCCACTCTTATTCCTCAAGAATAAACCAAAGGAAAATATACAGAAAATACAAAGCTCGATTTGAATAATTCTCTTGACCTATACAGATCAAACAAAGACAGTGATACTAGACACAGCCCAACGAAACGACATAATCGATAAATAACACCCAGGAACTGGTCAGTAATAAACCCGATAAATATAAAAAACGTACCAAGCAGTGATATCTCTGTGTACATAGAACATATAGCCTGTATAGCTCAACATAAAACAACAGTACCAGTCTGCCCATCCACCCCCTTCCCACACACCCACCCACCCTCCAAAAAAACACAAAAAATCACCTAACCCAAAAATGAGACACGAATTTCTCGAGGGTAAACTGAACACAAGAAACAAAGACACAAACACACACACAAAACCTGACTCATGTCTTTCGAGTGACCTCTATTGCTAAAACAAGCACAGAGATACAAAGAAAAACCACGTGACATCATCTTAATCGAAGGATGACAACACAAATTCCTCAAGAACAAGCCGAAAGAAAATATGTACAAAAAATTGGAATCAAACTAAAAACAAAAATTAAAATCTCAAAAGCCTAAAATAAATAAGTGACCAATAAATACCAAAAACTCAATGCCATTCAGCTAAACCATTACTACGAACCACGGCACAAAAGCAATTAGGTAGCGCAAAAGTTAGTCACTGCAAAAACAATATGAGCCTAATATTAACAACCGATTTCACACACGCGAACCTCAGCGAAGTAACATTCGAAAAATAGCCAAATATTTGTAAATTAAAAAAATTATTAATAACATCACTACTCGTTTCACTCACGGCTATATCAACAAAGCAGTTAAGGTTCCTGGCTAACCTCAACCTCAACAAACTTCCTACCTTATAAAGACAGTTAAATAATTGTAAAAATCAACATGATAACTATCATCACTAATCGTTTCTCTCGCAAAAATTTATCTTTTGCTCTGTAGGTTCTGCCTACCATTACCCTCGGAAATCGTGCAAAATACAGAAAGAAACAGCCAAATATTTGTCAGAAAACAAAATAAGCTGTGACCTCAAGTTACATCCATACCACATAGGACATATTTGACATAAAAAACATGGTTTACAAACATCATGGATTACACTCGTCACTAACACAAGCACAGGTTAACATTTAGTAACAACCCGCCCGGTTCACATCCCTCGCAACGTAAATTCACAACGTCACACAGGGTGTCATAGGTCAAAGCAGATGTGTGGAACCGGGTAGTGCGCTAGACATGGTTGCCATTGTGGAATTAAGAATTTAATTTCAGAATACAAGGTGAAAGCACTTGAACTTCTCCAGAAACTAGGTAACGAGATCTGCCTCTCCAAGTAAGCACTTAACATTGCAAAATTAACACTATGCGCTATTTTATGTTATATACTGTCAATAACTTCACGTTCTGTAATCACATCACACTCTACCTGACACTTCTATTTGACAGTAAGTCTGCACTAAATAAACCGTCATTTAAAAGCTTATACGACATTCTAACTGCAGATGATCCTGTGTGATGAATAAGTAGGTGATAGATAAGTCAATGGCTCATACCTCTTGCGGGTACAATGCACCTCGCCTATGAGGCCGAGTATTCGCTTAGCTCATAGCTTCTAAGGCTCCCCAAGAACTTTAAAATGTTTCCTTAGTTGTTCTCAAAAAGCAAAATCCAACGCAAAATCACTTGATTCAAAGCTGAAGCTCCTTTTACTGAATAACTCACAGAACGAATTCGTATATACAATTCTAGTACACGAGAGAATATGAAAGTAATTCCTAGGCAACGGTCCTCGACGGTTTTAGGTTACATAGAATTGTTGTTAGTATACCCTGTGATCAACGTTAAACAGAAATCCCAGTAAATACAAATCATGTTGTTTAGGAAAGTAAATATCAAAAATTAGAAAAGCACTGCAACAAGGTTTTGAATAAATTAAATCTATGTACGACGAAATAGTCATGTTATACTATTGAAAGATGTCCTGCAGTTCCTAAATCATGAAAACGCCCAGATAGGTTATAAACTCAAAGTCGAATTAACAATTAACTATACTTCAAAATATTAATTAAATTTGAGGTAGGCCTAAAGGGAACATTGCCTATCAATAGTACAAGTTTTTCGCTGGCACAAATCACTTCTGTAAGGTCGACAGGACGTTGAAACTGAACATTTTTATGGAAGACCTTCACCTACGAAAACCGATGAAAATGTTGAACGTGTGCGTACTCTTGTCAGATCAGACCGGCATTTAATAATGCGGATAATTGGTGACCTGTTAAACTTAGACACATTTACCGTACATTATAGTTTGACTAAAGTTTTTCACATGCGAAAGATTTGTGCAAAAATGCTGCCGAAAAACCTCACAACTGAGCAGAATGACAATCTAAGAAACGTGTGCTTTTATCCTGTTAAGAGAGTTGCCAATGACAACGAATGGTTCAGTCGTGTTATCACAGCTCGTGAATCCTGGCTTCTTGAGCAAGATCCTGAGACCAAGTGACAAGGTAAGGGGTGGCACACAGAGACATCTCCTCGACGAAAATAGCTCGAATGAACAAATCAGAGATAAAAGCAAAGCTGATTTCCTTTTTTGACATTTGTTTTCTTGCATAAAGAATTTGTTCATCCAGAGAACACTGTCAACCAACTGTTTTAGAAAGATGTTCTAGAAAGACTTAGGGAAAGGTTGAACGCGAATGAGACAGGACATTGCAGACAAGTGGATGCTCCGTCACTCCAATTGTCACGCGGCCACTCCCAACAAGGAATTTTTGATCTCAAAAGGCATTGCTGTTGCTCCATAGCCCCCCTATTCACCTCACCTGAGTCCTTGTGACGTTTTTGTTTTGCAGAAATTGAACAGTGTCTTAAAAGAACGTAATTTTTTTCTGTGTAGAATTTTCAAACCTATGTGTCCGCCATGTTAAAAACCCTACCAGTTGAAGGCTTTCAGTGCCGCTGGGGAGACTGGGAACAACGTCGCCGCCGGTGTACGGCAGTCGAAAGGAACTGCTTTGACGGGGAGAATATTGTGGTTGAAAAAAAAAAAAAGTCTGATTCAAAATCTGTATCATTGCTTTTCTCGCACACCTCATGCTCCAATATATTTATTCAATTTCCTTAAGCAACAGAGGAGAAAAAAGCATTTGTTACGGTGACAGCTCAACTCAATATCACTCTACACAACTGGTATCAGTACCAGAATGACTTCATTACAGACAAAAAAAAAATAAATAAAAATTGCAGCAGCACAATTCTGCAATGATACAACGATCACGGGCAACATTTAAGTGTAATCGACAAGTAAGAAAAATCGGTTACACTGTCGTCGTTGTGAAACTAAGCAAGTCATATGCGAATACACTTAATACACTTAATTCGTGTCCTGAAACACATAACTCTTCGCCACACTCTTCAGTTTGCCAGTATTTCTCAGCTAAATACACAGTCTTTTACAGCTTATACGATTTTCTCACTGTTGATGCCATTGTTTGGTAAATAAATAGATGATAGTTAAATAAATGACTCATACCTCCTGAGAGTAAATGCACCTCGCTTTTGAAGCTGGGCGCTCGCTTCGCACAAAGCTTGTAAAGTTCTTGAAGAACTTTAAAATGCTTCGTTAGTTGTTCTCGAAACGCAAAACCCAACGCTACAACACTTCAATCAAATCTGATGCTCCTTTTACTCAATAACTCACAGAACGAATTCGTATAGGCACTTCTAGTACTCGAGTGAATACGGAAGTAATTGCTAGGCAACGGTCCTCGACGGTTTAGGCGACGTAGCATTGTTGTTGCATACTCTGTGATCAAAGTTAAACAGCAACCACAGAAACAACAGAGCACATCATTGAATAAGACGCTTACAAGACCACTGAAATGAAATTTTGAAGAAGTTAAACGTATGTAACAGCTTTTCAAAGCATCGAAGCGAAACGACATCGCACGCCCGCGTCCTCGATCCCACACGTAGTCTTACGTTCAAATGCTTTCACACGCACAAACATTGTTTCCCTCAGTGCAGCGAACTTCCACTTCGGTTCGATGTCCGTTTATTGATACCACTGATATATTTTTTGTATTAATTTCCTGTATCTTTCGATGTATCTCTCCGTGAAAATGGAAGACTGGTCAATGCGACGGATCGCGTGAGGCATAAGTACTTTTCTTAGCCTCGTCCACATACAACGATGGAAAAAACTGAATAAATCGAGCAGTACCAGTATGAGCCAGCAAATCATGTTTTCTGAGCGTTAGTTACCTCTGAGACTGGACGTAGTTAGTTGGTGTCACCCAAGAACGCCCTTAAGGCGACAAAGACGCCATTACCGTATCCTCACTGACTTCTAGTGGGATGGTGTAATAGGGCAAGGAGAAGCTGGTTGTTCCTTCTGCTGTATTGCGGTCTAGGGTGTGATTTCGTATGGCAGCAGGAGAACTCTTGTGGTTATCCCACTCACCTTCGCTGCAAAATTGTACATCAATTGGTGATTCGACCTATTCTGCTGCTAATCATGAACAGCATTCAAGTGGGTGTTTTCCAGCAGGATAACTCATTTCCACATACCGCTGTTGTAACACAGCATGCTCTTCAGAATGTCGACATGTTGCCTTGGCCTGAACGATCAACAGATCTGCTTCCAGTCGAGCAGATACGGGAAGTCATCGGAAGACAATTCCAGCGCTGTCCACAACCAGCAACAACCGTTCCTGTGTTGGCGGATCAAGTCCAATGGGCGTGGAATTCCGCCCCGCAAACTGACATCCGGCACCTGCATAACGAAATGCACGCACGTTTGCTTACTTGCGTTCAACAATTTGGCAGTTAAAACTGTTATAAATGTACCAGCATTTCACATTAGCCATGGCTTATCTCATGCTTACATTAACCTGTGCTCTTGCATTGTTAGTCATTTAAACATGTTGCCTAGACAAATGTATTCCCGAAATTTCTTTACTCTACATTAATAACTTTTTGGTGCTGCGATTTTTTGCGTCAGTGTATTTTACTATTTTATTAATACATTTAACGTATACAACTAAGGTCTGATGCCTTTATATATTTTAACTGGTATTCAACAGAAAGAACTATTTTAGGGGGCAAATTTTCACTGTCCAACTAAACTAGGGTGATTTCGAGAACAGAGGCTCAACATGGCGCTTTGAAAGCAAGTCTTGCATCCTGGAACTTTTTCTTGAGTTTCCAGACGGAGGAATAGTAGCAGGAAAGAATGTCAGCCCTGCGATTTCGAGGCCTCCTCCGCTATCAGTATTTTTATATACGGCGCGTCTGTTTAAATATCTAATAAAAGTGTAAATATTATCATTTCAAATTTTCTCGGCGGTTCGTTGGGTACGCGTCAGAGCACGAAACACAGAGGTAACGACGACTGACGGGGATAACGATCACGTATCAAAATGGTTCAAGTGGCTCTGAGCACTATGGGACTTAACTTCTGAGGTCATCAGTCCCATAGAACTTAGAACTACTTAAACCTAACTAACATAAGGACATCACACACACACACACACACACACACACACACACACACACACACATTCCCGGGGCAGGATTCGAACCTGCGACCATAGCGATAGCGCGATTCCAGATTGAAGCGCCTAGAACCGCTCGACCACCCCGGTCGGCGATTACGTATCCGTCTTTCCAAAGATGACTACAAAAATTCAATAATATTGAGTCCTGTTGGTGTGGTGTTTCTTACGCATTACGAATTAATTTCTCTTTTGTGTGAATCTTGTGACATAGTGTACAGAGACCGTACTGAGTGACCTAGAGTGTTTACTTCAGCTTTTTTGAACATACTAGAAAGGTATTATATTTTTATCTTAATTGTACTGAACAGCGTTGTTTAATTCCATGTTCCTTTGGATGTATAGACAGTATTTCACATTATTCATCGTAAAGGGATAAATTTGACTACAGTAAGGCACCAGGTGTGATGTGAATAGTAGTGACACAAGAACCTTGTTGTATAGTTATATCATTGTTGTTTGGAAACAATTCACTGCATCAAAATTCTGAATAAACTTCGTTACAATATACAGAGTGAGTCACTAACTATTGCCACCAAGAATAACTCCAAAAGTATGATAGGAGATGAAAAGTTTGAAGGCTAAAAGTTGCATGGGACAACGGGTGCCACAATATGACGTTGGTTTTTTGTTGCTAGGTGGGGTCGCTTCAGAGATATGAAGGTCAACTTTCTTTTTTAAATCAGATGCTACAGTTTGGTACTTATTTTCTGATAGCGGCTATCGAGACGAATCCAATGATGTGTAACAGTAAGGTCTTTGAAGGTCAACGAAGGTCACAAAGGTGGCATAAACGTCTATTTACAAAAGGTGTTCCAAGGGATGACCAATGGTATAAGTGCAGTGCTGCAATCTTCTTATCATACATTGAGTGGCATTCCTTATCACATCAGCACTTATCGAAGCACATGCTCTGACAGTTCTCTCTCGCATATCTTCAGGTGTAGTTGGAACGTCTTTATAAACAATGTCTTTTCCGAATCCCCACAAGAAAATATCCAGAGGCGTCAAGTCTGGCGAACGAGCCGGCCACGACACATCTCCTTCCCGTCCAAGCGAACGATTTGGGAATTATCTCTGCAAATCATTTCTAGCCATCAGCGAAAAATGTGCCGGACAGCCATCGTGTTGATACCACAATCTGTTCCTTGTTGCTGAAGGTATTTCTTCCAGTAACAGACCTAATGCTTCTTGTAGGAATGTGGTGTACTTTCTACCATTAAGATTTTCTTCGATGAAATACGAGCCTATAATTCTATCCTCCAGAAACCCACACTATACATTCACCGACCACGGTTTTTGGTGTGCAACTTGTCACAGTCAACATGGATTTTCAGTTGCCCAATAATGCATGTTACGAAAATTAATATTTTCCATGGTTCGTGAATGTAGCCTCGTCAGTAAATAAAATCAAATTAATAAATGTGTCATCCTTCTGAATCTGAAGCTGAACCCCGGCAGAATTGTATGCGACGCATACAACCCGTACCTGTTAATTGTTAGTAGAGGCTGATATGGTAAGGATGATATTCATGGTGATGCAGAACACGAGCAACACTACTCTGGCTCATGCGAAGTAACACAAGGATCTCGAACCACAGTGCAAGAGTACCAATTTCCGTTTCCTCGGTAGTAACCTTCCTCTGCCGGATATGTTTCCTATGAGTTAAAAATCTAGTTGTTATCAATTTATCATAAACATATTTAAATGTACGACGTTTAGGGTGAGTAGGTTGAGGATACCGTTCAGCGTATAAGTAGCTCTCACTGAACTTCGTTGGCATTATCCTTAGGTGAGAAGGATATCGATTTGTTCTTCCAAGAAATACGTCATTCACATTCGCTTGATTCGACGATACTACTCTTACCGTTCCTATTAGTATTGTTGTATTGCGAAACCGTAGAAGTTAGAGGGATAAGCGTATTTGGCGTTTATTTACTATTTACACGATAAGCGAGAGATAATTGTCAGAGCGTGTTCTTCGATAAGTGCCGAAGTGATAAGGAATACCATTCAATCCATGATAAGAAGATTGCAGCACTGCGTTCACACCAACGGTCACCACTTCGAACACCTTCTGTAATTCCACGTTCACGCCAGCTTCACAATAAGAAATTGATGAAATGTATGATGAGATAAAAGAAATTATTCAGGTAGTCAAGGGTGACGAAAATTTAATAGTCATGGGTGACTGGAATTCGAGAGTAGGAAAAGGGAGAGAAGGAAACATCGTAGGTGAATATGGATTGGGGGGAAGAAATGAAAGAGGAAGCCGCCTTGTAGAATTTTGCACAGAACATAACTTAATCAAAGCTAACACTTGGTTCAAGAATCATGAAAGAAGGTTGTACACATGGAAGAATCCTGGAGATACTAAAAGGTATCAGATAGATTATATAATGGTAAGACAGAGATTTAGGAACCAGGTTTTAAATTGTAAGACATTTACAGGGGCAGATGTGGACTCTGACCACAATCTATTGGTTATGAACCGTAGATTAAAATCGAAGAAACTGCAAAAAGGTAGGAATTTAAGGAGATGGGACCTGGATAAACGGATAGAACCAGAGGTTGTACAGAGTTTCAGGAAGAGCATAGGGGAACAATTGACAGGAATGTGGGAAAGAAATACAGTAGAAGCAGAATGGGTAGCTCTGAGGGATGAAATAGTGAAGGCAGCAGAGGATCAAATAGGTAAAAAGACGAGGGCTAGTAGAAACCCTTGGGTAACAGAAGAAATATTGAGTTTAATTGATGAAAGGAGAAAATATAAAAATGCAGTAAATGAAGCAGGCAAAAAGGAATACAAACGTCTCAAAAATGATATGATAAGTGCAAAATGGCTAAGCTGGGATGGCTAGAGGACAAATGTAAGGATGTAGAGGCTTATCTCACTAGGGGTAAGATAGAGACTGCCTACAGGAAATTTAAAGAGACCTTTGGAGCCAAGAGAACCACTTGTATGAATATCATGAGCTTTCATGGAAACCCAATTCTAAGCAAAGAAGGGAAAGCACAAAGGTGGAAGGAGTATATAGAGGGTCTATACAAGGGCGATGTACTTGAGGACAATATTATGGAAATGGAAGAGGATTTAGATGAAGATGAAATGGGAGATATGATACTGCGTGAAGAGTTTGACAGAGCACTGAAGGACCTGCGTCGAAACAAGGCCCCCGGAGCAGACAACATTCCATTACAACTACTGACAGCCTTGGGAGCGCCAGTCCTGACTAAACTCTACCATCAGGTGAAATACCCTCAGACTTCAAGAAGAATATAATAATTCCAATCGCAAAGAAAGCCGGTGTTGACAGATGTGAAAATTACCGAACTATCAGTTTAATAACTCACAGCTGCAAAATACTAACGCGAATTCTTTACAGGTGAATAGGAAAACTGGTAGAAGCTGATCTCGGGGAAGATCAGTTTGGATTCCGTAGAAATGTTGGAACACGTGAGGCAATACTAACCTTACGACTTATCTTAGAAGAAAGATTAAGAAAAGGCAAACCTACGTTTCTAGCATTTGTAGACTTAGAGAAAGCTTTTGACAACGTTAACTGGAATACCCTCTTTCAAATTCTGAAGGTGGCAGGGGTAAAATACAGGGAGCGAAAGGCTATTTACAATTTGTACAGAAACCAGATGGCAGTTATAAGAGTCGAGGGACATGAAAGGGAAGCAGTGGTTGGGAAAGGAGTGAGACAGGGTTGTAGCCTCTCCCCGATGTTATTCAATCTGTATACTGAGCAAGCAGTAAAGGAAACAAAAGAAAAATTCGGTGTAGGTATTAAAATTCATGGAGAAGAAATAAAAACTTTGAGGTTCACCGATGACATTGTACTTCTGTCAGAGACAGCAAAGGACTTGGAAGAGCAGTTGAAAGGAATGGACAGTGTCTGGAAAGGAGGGTATAAGATGAACATCAACAAAATCAAAGCGAGGATAATGGAATGTAGTCGAATCAAGTCGGGTGATGCTGAGGGAATTAGATTAGGAAATGAGACACTGAAGGTAGTAAATGAGTTTTGCTATTTGGAGAGCAAAATAACTGATGATGGTCGAAGTAGAGAGGATATAAAATGTAGACTGGCAATGGCAAGGAAAGCGTTTCTGAAGAAGAAATATTTGTTAACATCGAGTATAGATTTAAATGTCAGGAAGTCGTTTCTGAAAGTATTTGTATGGAGTGTAGCCGTATACGGAAGTGAAACGTGGACGATAAATAGTTTATACAAAAAGAGAATAGAAGCTTTCGAAATGTGGTGCTACAGAAGACTGCTGAGGATTAGATGGGTAGATCACATAACCAATGAGGAGGTATTGAATAAAATTGGGGAGAAGAGGAGCTTGTGGCACAACTTGACTAGAAGAAGGGATCGGTTGGTAGGACATGTTCTGAGACATAGACGGATCACCAATTTAGTACTGGAGGGCAGTGTGGAAGGTAAAAATCGTAGAGGGAGAACAAGAGATGAATACACTAAGCAGATTCAGAAGGATGTAGTCTGCAGTAGGTAATGGGAGATGAAGAAGCTTGCACAGGATAGAGTAGCATGGAGAGCTGCTTCAAACCAGTCTCAGGACTGAAGACCACAACAACAACAAAGTTTCAAAGACCTTACTGTTACACATCATTGGATTCGTCTCAATAGCCGCTATCAGAAAATAAGTACTAAACTATAGCAGCCCATTTAAAAAAAAAGGTTGGCCTTCATATCTCTGATCTCTGACGCGATACCACCTACCAACAAAAAATCTACGTTATATTATGGCCCCCGTTGTCCCATGCAACATTTGTCCCACGAACTCTTCAGCTCCTGTCATACTTTCGGAGTAATTCTAGGTGGCAACAGTTACTGACTCACCCTGTATACAGCGTAATTACACAAGTGTAGTGACCTAAGAAGCTTGATCCAGTCTCTGCCATACTACTCAATTTATGAGCTCAGAGTCCCAAATAAATCTACAAATTCAGCAGGATTCAATATGAGGTGCCACTGTCCATTTATTAAAGTTGACAGTGATCAGAAAGTGACCACAGTATATGTTTGTGACCCATAAAAACTGAAAGAGCTACACATAAGCAGAAAGATTGTGTTTGACACTATTTATATAGAAATTCGAATGGAGTCATCTGATAGAAAACTAATGCCTGAGATTCTCTAACTCTTCACCTTAGATGATACTCATTTGTCTCTCAGCTTTTTGCTGTTCACTGTCTTGATTATAGTTACTGACGCTTTTTAAATAACTAATTTGTGATCATCATACGAAGGCACCAACATAATATCGGACGTCTGTAATCACTTACTACGTGTTAAATGCTTTAGACAACAACAAAATCCATGAAAATACGATTTACGAAAACTGTTTGACATATTAAATTCCACAAGTTTCTTGTGGAGATAACCGTTGAGATCTGACTTTCATCAGTGATAGAGTGGTTGTAAGAGGGAAAGGCTATGGTTGGGGTATTACTGCGATAAAAAATAAACTTACATGGAAAATGTATCAAAAAATTGTAAGATGTATCTTGTGTAATTCAATTTTTTATCAGTACTTAGTATTTTATTTTTACTCTGAAATGGTCATTAATTAGAAAATAGCTTCTGTAAGAGTGCTTAAAACAGCAAAGAAGGTGTAGAATTTCCGCGTACAGGTTTTGCCTTACATTTTATTTACGTGAAAAGGGTGTCGAAACCCATGAAGTGGAGGGGCGATGTAGCGGGGACTGCTGAAGGAGAATCGATTGTGGCAAATGTATCGCGGCATGGCACGTCCATTGTCACTGCGTCTGTACTAAAAGCATTTAAGTGGTTGGACTCCTTGAAGTAGACAGGCAATTAACCTCCTTGGTCTTCTAAGGATAGACAGCTTTATGTGCCCCTGTGCGTATTTGTGTTTGCCAAGAAGCATCGACTGTTATCTCTCACTGGGTTGATGCTACTGGAAGTCGCTACTTTATTATGCAACTCAAAGAAAGGTCTACTTCCGTCTTACCACGCTTATTACATAGACACGGCGGGTTAAGCGTTCCGTTGATCCAAACTTTGAATTCCGTTGCACCAACCTCAAGATACCTCCAAATTGTTTAATTGGATTTGCTCAAAATGGTTCAAGTGGCTCTGAGCACTATGGGACTTAACTGCTGTGGTCATCAGTCCCCTAGAACTTAGAACTACTTAAACCTAACTAACCTAAGGACATCACACACATCCATGCCCGAGGCAGGATTCGAACCTGCGACCGTAGCGGTCGCGCGGTTCCATACTGTAGCGCCTAGAACCGCTCGGCCACTCTGGCCGGCTTGGATTTGCTCTCGCTGTTTCTACAGAAATAGGAATTCGTATTAGTAACAGTCTTTACAATAGTCCTTACACATTCTTTAAGTACAGTCCAGGGAGCGCCGTGATAATTGAACGACGAATGTAGTGAAATCGATTTCATGGAAATGATCGTACACTAACAATACAAAAATGATTAGAGTTACAGTATTACACATAACACACGCAATGAGAGAATGTAAGTCAGAATGTGTCTGAAAATATTCCAAAAGAACTGCCCTTGCCTAAGTTTTGCATAAGTTTATAAATTTTAGAGAATCAATAGGAAATGATTGTATGGAAGACTGTCGAATCAATCTCCACGTACGCTAATCACAAACTGCTAGCCCTTTGTTATTACGAACCTGGCTGAATGCGAGTGTTCAAAATCTCAAAACCATAAAACACTACAGTATACCATCACTACTACAAGAAGTACAGTCAGTAATTTCCTAAATATTACACAGGTGACTATAATTGGTATCCATTATGAACATCTATTTAAAAGACACGTTTAGAAAATCCTCGGTCTCATGTCCCACATGCAACTCATTGTTTCATAATCGTTTAAGTTTCAATATCTGGAAAAATCTTGAAGAGAAATTATATACCCTCAATATAATATCGTTCACAGCTGGTACTATATGCTCTCAACGACAACATTCTTTGAAGATGCTAACAAACGAACAAATATAGTATTATATCCAATGATATAATCTCACTTTCCAATAGATAATGCCTTTTATTAAGTAGTAACGCGATCTACAAAAAGTCTAAAGATTAAAAAAATATTCAGTGCGCTGTACCACCTCAGATATAACTAGAAAACTGCTATATACCATTGTGTAATGTGATTCTTACAACGTAGGTAAATAAAAAACCAAATGAAAGGTTTGTAGAAAACTGGTTTCACTTTTACACAGCATCGCCTAAAAAAAAAAAAAAGTCATATACAGGGTTGTTCGGAAGTTCTCATTACAAACTTCTAGAACTGGTAGAGGGGGTGAGTGCACACTATTTTGAATGGGAACCAATGTCCGGAAGCGTACCATTTCCGTTTTTACAAGGGTTTCATCTCAGATGGGGTTCCATCTAAGATGTTTAACTCTTCCACATCTATTTGAGGAACTAAATTAGGCTTGACACAGTACAATTATTAGGTAAAATTTTGAAAGGAAACATAACGAAGAATCCATTTATTAAAAAAATGGCTCTGAGCACTACAGGACTCAACTGCTGAGGTCATAAGTCCCCTGTAACTTAGAACTACTTAAACCTAACTAACCTAAGGACAACACACACATCCATGCCCGAGGCAGGATTCGAACCTGCTACCGTAGCGGTCGCGCGGTTTCAGACTGTAGCGCCTAGAACCGCTCGGCCACCAGCGGCCCGCAATCCATTTATCACCTAAGCAAATTTGCTTGCAGAAACACCTAAATAGTATGTGTTTACATTAAACCAAAACAAAAATAACCGAGCGTAGAGCACTGTACAGATGCATTACAACAGCGGTGACCATCAACGTTGTTACAGGCACTGTACCTTTAAAACATGTTCTGGAATACACTCCCCATGACGCCTGGTATCTCTTCCAATTCCGACGTCCAATATGAATGCGAATCTATCAAAACCAAACGTCTGTCCCTTCAATGCAGCGCCCGCATCTCGTGGTCGTGCGGTGGAGTTCTCGCTTCCCACGCCCGGGTTCCCGGGTTCGATTCCCGGCGGGGTCAGGGATTTTCTCTGCCTCGTGATGGCTGGGTGTTGTGTGCTGTCCTTAGGTTAGTTAGGTTTAAGTAGTTCTAAGTTCTAGGGGACTGATGACCTAAGATGTTAAGTCCCATAGTGCTCAGAGCCATTTGAACCATTTGAACCTTCAATGCAGCAATCTATGATGCGTGGTGGCACCATCATTCTGTCAAGACACCACAGACGAGCAGCATCCCCACAGGCTTCGTATCACATTCCACCTCCACCGTCGACGACGTTCCCTCGTCTCTACCCCTACCACCCAGCATGGCAATCGTGTCAACACCGAAGCAGCCATTGTCTCAGCCTTCCGTCAGCAAGGAATTTACTATCACGAACCAGCGGCGGCAGCGGTTTCCAACGATGTTCTCCAAACACTCTTCCTCACCCACACCTTTAACAACACGGAGGTGGCATCCTTGATGATAGTGATCATAGCAGATGAAGTGGCGGCCGTGATCGCCAATGTCGCGAAGAACAGATCAGGACCCGATGACCTCCCATCTCAATTTTATAGGTCCTTCAGCGCATCCACTCACTTTCGCCCTCTGTAGACGGCCTTATGTGAATGTTGGTAACTTATTGCGTTGCTTGCGTTCTGCGGCGTCCCTGTGGCACTGCCGTCGATAGATATCAGCAGCGTCTTCAGAAGGTGGCACAATGCATGGGGCTCCACCCCATCGATCATAGACGCCATTCAGCACTTACTTCACAAATCCCAGGTCCATGGTCCAGATGAACGAACGATTGGCCAGGCAGATCATTATCCAGCGTTTGGTGTCCACTATTGCTAGAACACTTCGAGCGATAGTGGACACCGAAACATACTGAAGAAGGTCCCAGCACAGGGTCGAAACGACGGTTATTTTAGAAGGAAGCATGACGCGGCCTAACAACTCAGTAGATTTTAACTTTAGTGACAATGGCCACGATAGCTTGCAGACTGACACAGGCATGCACTTTGTCTACTATTTTGCATACAATCGCCCTCGAGCCCGTCATCAAAGGCCTCCTACCCCGCCTTAGGGGACATACTGCGTGGCCACAATTCCGCTGCCGTGCTTATGTGGACGACCTCCTGTTTCTTGCAATGCTCACCCACAGAAGTACACGAAGCCACAGCATGGATCAAGCAATCTGGACGATCGTCGGGCAGTCATCTTAACGTTACCAAATCACTCCAAGTCAAGGGACCACAACCACTGCCCACTGTGACATCACTTGGTTACGTGGCTATCGACTTTACCAGTCCTACCCAACATACCACAGCGAAAACGTACCACCTGTTGTTGCAGTCCACGTGTTACCATGTTCATCACAACTATTTTGCCAGACTGAATCCACTGAAGAGAGTGAGTTACGTCAGCACATACGTGTCGTCTAAATTGGTCCATTCTGCCCAGATTCTCCCTCTACCATCGATCTGGCGTGTCAGTTCCAGCAGGTCGTCGTGCACTTCGTCTCGGCTGCCACCATCTTAAAAATCTGAAACGCGACCATCACACTACCTCTTACTGAAGGTCTTTATGTACAAGATCCTCTTTCGACAACTCACCCTCTGCAGTTGAAAGATTTTTGTAAGTTGTTGTTGATGCATACGCTCCACAGTGCGTTGAAAGGATAATGCCAGGACATGTAACGGCCGACGGTGAGACAGATTTAGTTCACAAAATTAAAAGCGAATGGAAACATAGCACAGCACCGACGACGCTTAAAGAGAAATTTGCATGCCCAGAAGTAATTCAGAATCTTGACAAATCTTTTACAAGGGAAATATTTGTAGGACCTTCCTCTGTACAGAGGAGGTGGATAGCAAATGATAAACAATGTACTAGCCACACGGTGGCAGATATTTCAGCACGAGCGAGGCTAGAGAAATTCACCGTGGCCCAGGCGTATCGTTTGGTCTTCCAAATGCACCCAGTTAAGATAGCAGACGGCGTTAAGTAGAGCGATAATTGCCCTCCTTTTTCCTCTAAAGACCGGGAACCTAATTTGATTTTAACCCCCACTGAGAAGAAATGTGTTTACTGGAGACATCGGTTAATTTTCCATTCTACAGTGATCTGCTTTCTAGCAGAAAATTTCCTTCACTTGCACCCTATCTGAGATTCCTCTGGCTTAGGTGTCGCCTATTCGATATCGAATTTCGATTAAAACTTTCACTGAATGGAACTGTCGTGGCCCCTTGACTTCCACGTGATGTAATTACAATCACCATAACTAAGTGTATGTCAGACACGCCTACCATAAAACTGTAGGCCATCGTTTTGATGGATTCATTTCTTCCATTACCCCTCCTAGTAACAGTGTGGTGGAGGTCTATTTTCGATACGGAACTTTCTCCATACCACACATCACTATGAGGCAAGCCACGTGACAGGTTGTAACGTTTCTTTAATATCAAAAAAAGGCTGATAATACCACTGAGACAATAATGAATCACAGGCAGTTAAATAGGAGGCGAATCCTTCAGGGGAGCGAATAGTAAATCTGTGAATCCAGAATCAAACTCTATATTTTACGTTTTATAGTCTTGGTCCTAGACAAGTTGTCGTCTGTAAGTCATCACCTGTCTAGGAAGTAAGTGCATAGCTGGGATTAGTCGATTCTCATCTACTTACACTGCTGTTATTGTCGAAAGATGCTACAGCTTTCAACTTCCACGCTCCCTATTCGTTGCTGAAATAGTTAAATTATTTTCGAAGCTTTCCTGATTATTATATAGGGTGTTTACAGTCCCCTACACTCCTGAGCAGTCGACAAAGTTGAGTCATTGATCTGTTACGTGTAATGGCATCTAGACAAGCCTGCACTCCTGAAAGCAATCCTGAAATCAAAGACGCAGAGAAAACCTGAGCAGTCACATTGTCTTCTCATGTTTTAAACTCAATTCTCGAATTTCCATCAAAAATGCATTATAAGAGAAAAATTTTGAATAACATCTCTTTCAAATTTACTCAGTTATTTCCAGTTACCGCACACTATCACCTAAGCTATGAAACGCTCAGACCACACAGTTCAGTACAAGGCAAACTCACTGTCATTGAGTGCAGAGCTTTAGGTGATGCAACGTCCGAAAGCGGATGTTCAAACTTTCTTCTTGTTCATATTTATAATAACTTGGTTTTGAATTCGCATGTCTTCCAAAAGCCTAAAACAGAGCAAAGTGATCGTGTGGTCAGAGCCCTTGTCCTCAAATTCAGACTTGGGTGTTCTGCTGTTTCCCGACAACGCTTAAAGTAAAACCCGGAATGGTTCCTTTGAAAATGACACGAGTTTTCTTCCCACTACTTATCCTATTCGAATTTCCACTCCAACTCTGATGGAAACTTTGTTCACGGGACGTTAAGGATAAATCCTCCTTCCTCTTCCCATTAAATTCTGGTAAAATTGTAAGGTGCAATATTTTTTATGGTTTACTTATTCTAGGATTCAAGACAACTGTGTAAGTTGAAATGACAGGTTTAATGACGCAATATCAACACAAAATACACGATTTTACAGTTTTCAATGCAACAATAAAAAACAGTTGTCAGGATAAGGCAACTCGTCAGCATCAAACAGTGAAATAATCCTAAACACAACAATATTAAATATTAACCCTCAGAACGTTAAATTATTCTAAACACGACAATATTAAAGTTTAACTAGAAGTTTCTTTACAAAATCGTTCCTACACTTACGTTATGATGTTGGTCAGTACTACGAAAATCGTCCGATTCCGGTTCAAAGTTCGGTACTATTTTTAGGTTGACAATCAAGTCTACGATGGATGGTTAGCTGTGTGACAAATTGAGCAAAAGATTACCAAAGGTCGCTCGAGTTTACAGTGGACGCAGTCTGGTGAACCAACAAGTTTACGCCGCTGCATGCGGTATTTACCTTCAGCTGCGATGAGCTGTCGTCTGCTAGACCACTCTCTTCCGCTGAATTTCCTATAAAACTAATTACACCTTTGCTGAATTTTCCGGCAGAAACTTTCCCTATGTTTCCTGTTATGCGAAAGAACCTCATCCCTAGTCTTAGAATGTGGCGATATACACGCGCGTGTTGGAGCAGCGTGCATATTGTAATGCCCTCTCAGTTCTAGCAAGAACAATTAACTAATCGGTTGGTTCGTTTCTCCACAGTTGGAGCTAAACGATGCTACAGCTAATTTCTAGCTGGATATCAGCCGCTGTGGACGTAGTGTTCACACAAATAACTCCTCTGCGCCATTCAGTTCAGAGAAGAGTCCCCGAAAATTTCCATCTTGTCTTACTCATAGCCGAACTGTCTCCCCATCTGGGTTCTTTCGTTCTGAATGTCACGGCTTTTTCTGACAAATAGCTGTGTTCCTCTTATTTTGTGGAAACTCTATCTACCTATCACAAAGCCCCTACCATTAAACTGCGTCGAAACTTTGGCTCTTTTCTCCTTCCTAGCTCGTTTCCGCCAATCGGACGTTTTGTGCCCGTTCCAGACGCCTAAATGCACATGTTGACTCTCTCATGGATGTACCACTCACTGGACACGTGATCGAAAATGCGTCACTGGTCTTGTTTCGTATCCATTTGGAATTCCGAAATGCACTTTTCTAAAAGCTTTCCTTCCTGTCCTCCCTCAGATGGGCAGTTATACTCGCTCTCCCTATCCGAGTCACCTGGTCAGTCATTGACTTTCTGCCTGGGACACCCCTTTAAGTGGTTTCCGCGGTACCCCCCGGTAGCGTGGCCTTATCTCTGCGTCGTCCCTCTGAATAACAAACTAAAACACCTCTCGCTGCTTGTTTCACCTCCCACTCAAAATTGCATAACAGGAACTTTGTGTTAATTGCTGTCGATTGAATGTCATCCCTTTTTGCATTACATACTGGTAGGCAAATTTGCCCATTACCACCGAATTAAGTTAGGTGCCATATTCATCTTCCTGGTGCGATATATAAAGCTCTCATCAAAGGTGTGAATCTGACCATTTATTCTGCCACCTTACAACATCTACCAATGAACTATATTGATTTCAGCATGAAAAATATGAGAACCATATACTATGAGTATAATAAGGTATAGCTCAGAAAAATATTCCTATAATTAAACACTTAGCTATTTCGAAGAGGACCATCACCTTATCTGTCTACATCAGTATTAGAATCAGCGTTTGAGCTCGAAAGAGCAAATCGGAAGCCATCTTTGTAAATATTATGTACTTTAGTTAAGGTTATGATCGCATGAATCACTACACATATATTATAGCAAAAGAGTTAAAATCCTATTGAATAATCGATATTACATATCTGTGAGTTTTCCTTCTTTGTATGAAAGAAAGAATTGTATGTCCAAATCCTCACATCAGGTGAACGTGGTGGTGGTGGTGGTAATGCTGGTAGAAAGTAACCAGTTATTCACGTTAAATGTTTTTGAAACATCTCATTCACATTTTTTAAACAGAAGAAAAACATATTTATTTCTACACTGAGGTATCAGAGGTCATGGGGCACCTTCTAATATCGTCTCACACCTCCTTTTGCCTGGCGTAGTGCGGAAACTCGACGTGGCATGGACTCAACAAGTTGTTGAAAGTCCCCTGTAGAAATACTGAGCCATGCTGCCTCTACAACCTTCCACAATAGCGATAGTATGGCCGGTGCAGGATTTTGTGCCTTAACTGACCTCTCGGTTATGTCGCATGTATGTTTGATGGGATTCATGTCGGACGATCTGGGTGGGGAAATCATGTGCTAGAATTGTCCAGAATGTTCCTCAAGCCGGCCGAAGTGGCCGTGCGGTTAAAGGCGCTGCAGTCTGGAACCGCGAGACCGCTACGGTCGCAGGTTCGAATCCTGCCTCGGGCATGGATGTTTGTGATGTCCTTAGGTTAGTTAGGTTTAACTAGTTCTAAGTTCTAGGGGACTAATGACCTCAGCAGTTGAGTCCCATAGTGCTCAGAGCCATTTGAACCAATGTTCCTCAAACCAATCGCGAACAACTGTGGCCTTGAGTGTGGCCACGCGGTTAAAGGCGCTTCAGTCTGGAACCGCAAGACCGCTACGGTCGCAGGTTCGAATCCTGCCCCGGGCATGGATGTGTATGATGTCCTTAGGTTAGTTAGGTTTAAGTAGTTCTAAGTTCTAGGGGACTGATGACCTCAGATATTAAGTCCCACAGTGCTCAGAGCCATTTGAACCATTTGAACTGTGGCCTTGTGACGTGGCATACTGTCATCCATAAAAATTCCTTCGTTGTTTACGAACATGACGCCCATTAATGGCTGCAAATAGGTGAATATAACCATTTCCAATCAGTGGTTGGTTCAGTTGGACGAGAGGATCCAATCCATTCCATGTAAGCACAGTCCACACCATTATGGAGCCATCATCAACTTGCAGAGCGGCTTATTGATAACTCAGTTCCCATAAAGGATCAGCGTCGTACTCGAACCCTACCATAACGTCTTACCAACTGAAATCGGGACTCATCTGGCCAGGCCATGGCTCTCTAGTCGTCTGGGAAACAACCGATGTGGTCACGAGAACAAGAGATGCGCTGCAGGCGATGTCGTGCTGTTAGCAAAGGCACTCGCGTCGTTCGTCTGCTGCCATAGCGCATTAACGCCAAATTTCGCCGCACTGCCCTAACGGATGCGTTTGTCGTACGTCCCACATTGAGTTCTGCGGTCTTCTCGCGCAGCGTTACTTGTGTGTTAGTGCCAACAATTCTACGCCAACTCCACTTTTCTCGGTCGTTAAGTAAACACCGTCGACCTCAGCGTTGTCCTTGGTGAGAGGTAACGACTAAAATTTGGCATTCTTGGCACACTCTTGACGCTGTGTATCTCGGAATATACAATTCTCTGAAGATTTCCGAAATGGAATATCCCATGCACCTAACTTCAACTATCATTCAGTGTTCAAAGACTGTTATCTACGGTCATGCGGCTATAATCACATCGGAGACCATTTCGTACGAATCACCTAAGTACCAGTAACAGCTCCGCCAATGCACTACTCTTTTATATCTAGCGTATACTACCGCCATCTGAATACGTGCGTATCACTATACCAAGACTTTTGTCAGCTCAGTGTATAACCATTTAATATAATAATTGAACTGTGTTGTACACTAATGAATAGCCCATTTCCAGAAATTGCAGCAATTATTTTTGTACTCATTGTAAGCATGATTGAAACACCTTTGAAGTGACAGTGTAAACATAATGTACAGTGGAGAGAACACGCAACAATAAACCGTATACACTACACTTTAATCTCACAAATTAACGTTTGTTAACTTTAATTACGCCTTTTCTGAGGACATAATTTTATCACCACCAAAAACGCGCTGTCATCTGTCTTGGACTTTGTCTGCTGCTGTGGAAAGGTGTCTGTGCTTTTCACTAACACCAGATATGTAACTAAACAATTGTCCACGTGAGGACGTCGGTGCAAGCCATCGAAACGCGCAGTGGCAAAATAAATAAGTAACTGATCAGATCAGATCTTGTTTCAAGTCATTTTTCATTCTATTAGCACCATTTCATTACTACCTGTCAAATTAAAAGTATGATCATTTTTGTTTCTCTAAAAGAGCTGCTCCGATGTACCCGATTGCCGGAAGGCTATAATCTGAGCAAGTTAAATAATGGAATAATTTTTTTCGTACCATTCCATGTGCTGATTCATTCAGTCTACCGCAAGCAATAACCAGGATGTTTATTTTAACATCTCGACCTTAATCTCACAGGAAATGTTTGCGACCAATTGGAACAGGGGCTGAAACGTCGCAATCAACATTCCCTCACTATTGGTGGACTGCGGAAGCTAATAATCAGGTAATGGTTTCAGATGGATACTGTATGCATGAAGACAGTAGTGGATTCTGTTTCTCGCCTAACTGAGGCCATTATCAATTCTACTGGCGGTCTTATACGTTACTAGCATGATGTCTCCTCTTCTTTATTTCTTTTACCATATGCTTTCTTACGCTGAAGAACCAGTAATTACATTTCGAAAATTAAATGTGCTCTGGTTTTTTATATAAATGTATCAAGGCAGAGCGAAAATTGCTTGAATAGTGTTGTACTATGAAATGAATCGATTACCAACCCACAAAGTGTTTTCCGCATGTGGGTAGGCACCATATATTCGCAATTTAAATCTAATGGATTGAAATTGAACTGACGGTCAAAGGAGAAAACTTCATTCCTAAAAAAATTAACATGCTTTATTTATTTATTTTTTCATGTTGTGAGTGCTCACTACTATTGGACGATCCAGAAAACATACCTCATCTTTATTAATATATCATTATGTCAATAATAGCTCTACGGAAACGTTTGCGAAACACCGTACAACATTAAGGAATCTTTGGCTCTTAAATACCCTCGTTGGGCATTTCTTAAACTTTAATCACATCGCAGACGGCAACTGAGATGATGCTGTGACAGCAACACTGTTATTTAACGCCAAGAAGACTACAGTTTCTACGCAGGTGTTGCTGCGAAACCGTACTGACTTTGATGAGCCAACAGTCCTTTTATGTTGAATAACCCGTATAAGAGCCACATTTACATCGCGTGAGTACTGTGCGCCACTTACGAAGCAAGATAGAAAACAAGAAAACTAGTTCTTAAGTTTAAATAAAACTGCCCAACTTGCCAGTGACGTAGCATTCTACTTCAACCATTCCTGGGAGACCAGTAGTAGATTCCAATGCAGCACTGCAGGTTTACTGTAACCCTCGGACCTTCACATTGACGATGAAACAAAGAAATTGCATCGGGATTGAACACAAAAGGCACAATGCCGACTTCCGTCCAGGGGAGTAACGCTTCAAACAGTCTGTGTTTGTGACGTTCC
Source organism: Schistocerca piceifrons (assembly GCF_021461385.2). Taxonomy (NCBI): domain Eukaryota; kingdom Metazoa; phylum Arthropoda; class Insecta; order Orthoptera; family Acrididae; genus Schistocerca; species Schistocerca piceifrons. The sequence goes on along the minus strand of NC_060142.1, from coordinate 240,513,377 downwards.
TGGGAGACCAGTATTAGATTCCGATGTACCGAGGCAGGTTTACTGTAACGCTTGGACATTCACATTGCCGATGAAATTCAGAAATTGAATGGGGATTTAATGCAAAACACACAATACCGACTTCTGTCCAGGAGGAGTAACGCTTCAAACGGTCTGTGCATTGAACCTTTCTTGGGAAACCAGTATTAGATTCCGATGCAAAACACGGCAGGTTTACTGTAACCCTTCGACCTTCACATTGACGATGAAACACAGAAATTACATCGGAATTGAAAAAAAAAGCACAATGCCGACTTCTGGCCACGGGAAGTAACGCTTCAAACAGACTGGATATTGAACCTTTCCTGGGAGACCAGTATTACATTCCAATGCAACGCGGAGGGTTTACTGTAACCCTTCGACCTTCACATTGACGATGAAACACAAAAATTGCATCGGAATTGAAAAAAAAACGTACACTGCCGACTTCTGTCCAGGGGGAGAAACCATTCAAACAGTCTGTGCTTTGAACCTTCCCTGGGAGACCAGTATTACATTCCGATATACCATTGCAGGTTTACTGTTACCCCTGCAAATTCACATTGACGATGAAACACAGAAATTGAATGGGGACTGAATACAAAACGCACATTACCGACTTCTGTCCAGGGAGAGAAACGCTATAACGGTCTGTACATTGAACCTACCTTGGGAAGCCAGTATTCGATTCCAATGCACCGCGGCAGGATTTGCTGTAAACCTTGGACCTTCACAAAGACGATGAAACACAGAAATTGCATTGGGATTAAATACAAAAGGCACAATGCCGACTTCTGTACAGCGGGAGTAACGCTTCAAACAGTTAGTGCTTTAATCCTTTCCTGGGATTCCGGTAGTGGATTCCGATGCACCACTGCATGTTTACCATAGCCCAGGGAACTTCACACTGACAATGAAACACAGACGTTGCATGGGGATTCAATATAAAAGGCTCAATGCCGCCTTCTCTCCAGTGCGAGTAATGCTTCAAACAGTCTGTGCTTTCAACACTTCCTGGGAGACCAGTTTAGATTCCGATGCAACACGGCAGGTTTTCTGTAACAATACCTTCACATTGCCGATGAAACACAGAAATTTCATGGGGATTGAATACAAAACGCACAATACCAACTTCTGTCCAGGGGGAGTAACGCTTTCAACGGTCTGTGTATTGAACCTTTCTTGGGGAACCAGTATTCGATTCCAATGCACTGTGGCAAGATTTGCTGTAATCCTTGGACCTTCACAATGACGATGAAACACAGAAATTGCATCGGAATTGAATACAAAAGGTTCAATGCTGACTTCTATCCAGTGTGAGTACTGCTTCAAACAGGCTGTGCTTTGAAAATTTCCTGCAAGGCCAGTATTAGATTCCGATGCACCACGGCAGGTTAAGTGTAACCCTTGGACCTTCGCAGTGACGATGGAAGACAGAAATTGCATCGGGATTGAATTCAAAAGGCACTATACTGACTTCTGTAAAGGGGGAGTAACGCTTCAGAAGGTCTGTACGTTGAAACTTTCCTTGGAGACCAGTATTCGATTCCGATGCACGACGGCAGGTTTTGCTCTAGTCCTTGGAATTTCACACTGACGATGAAACACACTTATTCCACTGGTATTGAATACATAACGCGCAATGCCGACTTCTGTCCAGGGGGAGAAACCATTCTAACAGTCAGAGCTTTGAACCTTCGCTGGGAGTCCGGTAGTAGATTCCGTTGCAGTACTGCAGGTTTACTGTAACCCTTAGACCTTCACAATGACGATGAAACACAAAAATTGCATCGGTAATGAGTACAAAAGGATCAATGCCGACTTCTGTCCAGGGCGAGTAGTGCTTCAAACGGTCGGTGGTTTGAACCTGCCCTGGGAGCCCAGTAGTACATTCAGATGCACCACTGCAGGTTTACTGTAAAACCTTGTAGCTCCCCATTGGCGATGAAACAAAGAAATTGGACGGGATTCAATAAAAAAGGCTCAATGTCGACTTAAGTCCAGGGGGAGTTACGCTACAAAAAGTCTGTGGAACCTTTCCTGGGAGTCCAGTAGTAGATTCTGATGCACCACGGCAGGTTTACTGTATCCCTTGGACCTTCAGATTGACGATGAAACACAGAAATTGCATTGGGATTGAATACAAAAGGCACCATATTGACTTCTGTCCATGGGGAGTAACACTGTGCATTGAACCTTTTCTGGAGACCTGCACATGGATTCCGATGCACCACGATAGGTTTTGTTGTATCCCTTGGTCCATCACATTGACGATGAAATACAGAAATTGCATCAGGATTGAATATGAAACACACAGGGCCGACTTCTGTCCAGGGCGAGAAGCCATTCAAACAGTCTGTGTTTTGAACCTTCCCTGGGAGACAAGTATTACATTCCGATGCACCGTTGCAGGTTTACTGTAATACCTGTAAGTTCACATTGACGATGAAACACAGAAATTGAATGGGGATTGAATACAAAACGCACAATACCGACTTCTGTCCTGGGGGAGAAACGCTCTAACGGTGTACATTGAACCTACCTTGGGAAGCCAGTATTCGATTCCAATGCACCGCGGCAAGATTTGCTGTAACCCTTGGACCTTCACAATGACGATGAAAAACAGAAATTGCATCTGGACTGAACACAAAATTCACAATGTCGACTTCTGTCCAGGGGGAGTAACGCTTCAAACAGTTCGTGCTTTACACCTTTCCTGGGATTCCGGTAGTGGATTCCAATGCACCACTGCATGTTTACCATAGCCCAGGGAACTTCATACTGTCACTGACACACAGAAATTGCATGATGATTGAATATAAAAGGTATAGTGGAGACTTCTGTCCAGTGCGAGTAATGCTTCAAACAGTCTGTACTTTGAAAATTTCCTGCAAGACCAGTATTAGTTTGTGATGCACCACTGCAGGTTTACTGTAACCCTTAGACCTTCACATTGACGATGAAACACAGAAATTGCATAGGTACTGAATACATAACGCACAATGCCGACTTCTATCCATGGGGAGTAAAGCTTCAAACAGTCTGTGCTTTAAACCATTCCTGGGAGTCCGGTAGTAGCTTCCGTTGCAGCACTGCAGGTTTACTGTAATCCTTAGACCTTCACATTGACGATGAAACACAGAAATTGCGTCGGTATTGAATACAAAAGGCACAATGCCAACTTCTGTCCAGCTTCAAACGGTCTGTGCTTTGAACCTGCCCTGGGAGTCCAGTAGTAGATTCCGAAAAACCACTGCAGGTTTACTGTAAATCCTTGGTGCTTCACATTGGCGATGAAACAAAGAAATTGCAATGGGATTGAATAAAAAAAGGCACAATGTCGACTTAAGTCCAGGGGGACCTTGAAATTGACGACGAAACACAGAAATTGCATTGGGATTGAATACAAAAGGCACCATACAGACTTCTGTCCATGGGGAATAACACTTGAAACGCTCTGTGCCTTGAACCTTTCCTTCGGGACCTATATTAGATTCCGATGCACCACGGCAGGTTTTGCTGTAACCCTTGGTCCATCACATTGACGATGAAACACAGAAATTGCATCAGGGTTGAATACAAAACGTAAAGTGCGGACTTCTGTGCAGGGGGAGTAAAGCTTCAAACAGATTGCGTTTGTAATGTTCCTGGGAGACCAGCATTAGATTCCGGTGCACCACGGCAGGTTTACTGTAACTCATGGACCGTCACATTGCCGATGAAACACAGAAATTGCATCAGGGTTGAATACAAAACGTACAGTGCAGACTTCTGTCCATGAGGAGTAACGCTTGAAACAGTCTGTGCTTTGAACCTATCCTTGGAGACCAGTATTAGATTCCAATGCACCACGGGGGGGTTAACTGTATCCCTTGGACTTTCACATTGACGATGAAGCACAGAAATTGCATCAGCATTGAATACACAAGGCACAATGCCAACTTCAGTCCAGAGGGAGCAACGCTTCAAGCGGCATGTGTTTGAAACTTTCCTGAGAGGCCAGCATTACACTACGATGCACCACGACAGGTTTACAAAGTACCCTTGGACGTGCACATTCATGATGAAACACAGAAATTGCATCGGAATCATATAAAAAATGCACAATGCCTATTTCTATCCAGGGGGAATCGCGGTACAACAGTCTCTGTTGGAACATTTCATGGGAGTCCAGCAGTAAATTACGCACCCCATTGGAAGTTTACTATAATCCTTCGAACTTCACATTGACGAGGAAACACAGAATTTGTATCGGGATTGAATACAAAAAGGCACAATAACGACTACTGCCCTGGGGGACTGACGCTTCATACAGTCTGTGTTGGAATCTTCACTGGGAAACCACTATTAAAATCCTATGCACCACGGCAGGTTCATTATAACCATCAGACCTTCAAATTGACGATGAAACACAGAAATTGCATCGGATTGAATACAAAAGGCAGCATTAAGACTTCTGTCCATGGGGAGTAACCCTTGAAACGCTCTGTACCTTGAACCTTTCGTGGAGACCTGTATTAGATTCCGATGCACCACGGCAGGTTTTGCTGTAACCCTTGTACCATCTCATTGACGATGAAACACAGAAATTGCATCGGGGTTGATTACAAAAGGCACAATGACAACTTATGCCCAGCGGTAGTAACGCTTCAAATAGTCTGTGTTCGAAACTTTCCTGGGAGACCAGTAGTATAGTATATTCGGATGCACCGCTGCAGGTTTACTGTAACCCTAGGAGCTTCATATTGACGATGGAACGCAGAAATTGCATCGGGATTGAATACAAAAGGCACAATGACGACTTCTGTCCAGGGGGGAAAGCCTTCAAACTGTCTGTGTTGGATCCCTTTCTTGTACTCCAGTAGTAGATTCCGATGCAGCACTGTAGGTTTACTGTGACCGTTAAGCCCTCACATTGACGATGAAAAACAGAATATATATCGGGATTAAATACAAAAGGCACAATGCCGACATCTGTCCACGGCGAATAACGCTTCAAGCATTCCGTGCTTTGAAACATTCCTGGGAAACACTATTAGATTCCGACGGAGCACGGCAAGTTTACTGAAACCCCTGGACCTTCACATTGACGATGAAACACATAAATTGCAACGGGATTGAATACAAAAAGGACATTGCTGTCTTCCCTCGTGGGGGAGTAAAGCTTCACACTGTGTTTGGAACCTTTCCCGGCAGTCCGGTAGTAGATTCCGATGCACCACTGCAGGTTTACTGTAACCGTCTGACCTTCACACTGACGATGAAACAGAGAAATTGGATCGGTGTTAAATGCAAAAGGCACAATACCGTCTTCTGTCCGGGGAGAGTAACGCTACAAACAATCTGTGCTTTGAACCTTTCCTCGGAGACCAGTAGTAGATTCCGATGAACCACGGCAAGTTTGCTGTAAGACTTGGACCTTCACATTGACGATAAAAGAAAGATATTGCATCGGGATTGAATTCAAAAGGCACATACCGACTTCAGTACAGGGGGAGTTACGCTTCAAACAGTCTGTGTTGGATCCCTTCCTAGGACTCCAGTAGTAGAGTTTGATGCACCACTGCAGGTTTACTGTAACCCTTAAACCTTCACATTGACGATGAAACACTAAAATTGCATCGGGATTGAATCCAAAAGGCACAATGCCGATTTCTTTTCATGGGGTGTGGCACCTCAAACACTCTGTGCTTTGACTTTTTCCTGGAAGACCAGTATCAGATTCCGATGCAGCACAGAAGGATTACTGTAACCGTTGGACCTTCACATATACGATGAAACACAGAAATACCATCGGGATTGAATACATAGGGCACATTGCCGACTTCTGTCCAGGGAGAGTAACGTTACAAACAATCTGTGCTTTGAACCTTTCCTGGGAGACCAGTAGTAGATTCCGATGAACCACGGCAAGTTTGCTGTAACCCTTGGACCTTCACATTGACAATAAAAGAAAGATATTGCATCGGGATTGAATATAAAAGGCACATACCGACTTCAGTAGAGGGGGTGTTACTCTTCAAACAGTCTGTGTTAGATCCCTTCCAAGGACTCCAGTAGTAGATTCCAATGCACCACTGCAGCTTTTCTGTAACCCTCTGACCTACACACTGACGATGAAAAACAAAGCCGACTTCTGTCGAGGAAGAATAACGCTTAGAATTGTCTGTGCTTTGAACCTGCACAATGCCGATTTCTGTGTTAAAACCTCACATTGACGATGAAACACAGAAATTGCATCGGGATTGAATACAAAAAGCACGATGCCGACTTCTGTCCAGGGGGAGTTGCGGTACAAACAGTCTCTGTTGGAACATTCCCTAGGAGACCAGCAGTAGATTCTGACCCACCACTGGAGGATTACTGTAACCGTTCGACCTTCACTTCACATTGACGATGAAACACAGAAATTAGATCGGGATTAAATACAAAAGGCGCAATGCCGACATCTGTCCACGGCGAATAATGCCTCAAGCATTCTGTGCTTTGAAACATTCCTGGGAAACACTAATAGATTCCGACAGAGCATGGCAGGTTCACTGTAACCCTTGCAACTTCACATTGACGATGAAACAGAGAAAACGCATCCGGATTGGTTGCATAAGGCACAATGTCGACTTCTGTCCAGAGGGAGTAACGCATCAAACGGTCTGTGTTTTTAACCTTTGTGGGAGTCCAGTATTTCATTCCGAAGCACTACTGCATGTTTACTGTAACCCTTGGACCTTCACATTGACGATGGAACAAAGATATTGCATCGGTATTGAATACATAACGCACAATGACGACTTTTGTCCAGGGGGGATAACGCCTCAAACAGTCTGTGCTTTGAACTCTTCCTGGGAGACATCTATTAGATTCCGACGCAGCACGGCAGGTTTACTGAAACCCTTGGGCTTTCATATTGACGATGAAACACAGAAATTGTAATGGGATTGAATACAAAAAGGACATTGCTGAATTCCGTCCTGAGAGAGTAAAGCTTCAAACTGTCTGTGTTTGGAACCTTTCCCGGCAGTCCAATAGTAGATTCCGATGCACCACTGCAGGTTTACTGTAACCCTTGGACCTTCTCACTGACGATGAAACACAGAAATTGGATCGGTGTTACATGCAAAAGGCTTCTGTCCAGGGAGAGTAACGATACAAACAATCTGTGCTTTGAACGTTTCCTGGGAGACCAGTAGTAGATTCCGATGAACCACGGCAAGTTTGCTGTAACTCCTGGACCTTCACATTGACGATAGAAGAAAGATATTGCATCGGGATTGAATACAAAAGGCACATATCGACTTCAATCTGCGTTGGATCCCTTGCTAGGACTCCAGTAGTAGATTTCGATGCACCACTGCAGGTTTACTGTAACCCTTAAACCTTCACATTGACGATGAAACACTGAAATTGCATCGGGATTGAAACCAAAAGGCACAATGCCGACTTCTTGCCAGGGGGAGTGGCACCTCAAACAATCTGTGCTTTGACCCTTTCCTGGGAGACCAGTAGTAGATTCCGATGAACCACGGCATGTTTGCTGTACCTTTGGACCTTCACAATGACAATGAAACACAGAAATTTCATTGGGATAGAATGCAAAAGGCACAATGAAGAGTTCTGTCCAGGGGGAGTAAAGCTTCAAATGGTATGTGTTCTGAACCTTTGTGGCTATACCAGTATTGGATTCCTAGAAAACACTGCAGGTTTACTGTAAGCCTTGGACCTTCACATTGACGATGAAACAAAGAAATGACATCGGGATTGAATACAAAAGGCACAATGCCGGCTTCAGTAGAGGGAGAGTTACGCTTCAAACAGTTGGTGTTGGATCCGCTCCTAGGACTCCAGTAGTAGATTTCGATGCACCACTACAGGTTTACTGTAACCCTCTGACCTTCACACTGATGATGAAACACAGAAATTGCATCGGGATTGAATACAAAAGTCACAATGCCGACTTCTGTCCAGGGGGAGTAACGCTTCAAACAGTCTGTGATTTGAACCTTTCCTGGAAGACCAGTATTAGGTTCCGATGCACCACGGGAATTTTACAGTAACCTTTGGACTTTCACATTGCCGATGAAACACAAGAATTGCGTTGGGATTGAATACAAAAGGCACAATGCCGACTTCTGCCCAGGGGGTGTAACGCATCAAACAGTCTGTGATTTGAGCGGTTATGGGAGACCAGTATTAGAGTCCGATGCTCCATTGCAGGTTACTGTAACCCTTAGACCTTCACATTCACGAGGAAACAAAGAAATTACAACGGCATTGAATAAAAAAGGCACAATGCCGACTTCTGTCCAGTAGGAGTAACGCTTCAAACAGTCTATCTTTTGAACCTTTGTGGGAGAGCAGTATTAGATTCCGATGCACAACAGTAGGTTTACTGTAACCCTTGGACCTTCACATTGACGATGAAACAAAGAAATTGTATCGGGATTGAATAGAAAAGCACAATTCCGACTTCAGTAGAGGGGGAGTTACGCATCAAACAGTCAGTGTTGGATCCCTTGCTAGGACTCCAGTAGTAGATTTCGATGCACCACTGCGGGTTTACTGTAACCCTTAAACCTTCACATTGACGATGAAACACTGAAATTCCATCGGGATTGAATCCAAAAGGCACAATGCCGACTTCTGTCCAGGGGGAGTAACGGTACAAACAGTCTGTGTTTTAAACCTTGCCTAGGAGTCCGATAGTAGATTCTGATGCGTCATTGCAGCTTTACTGTATCCCTTGGTACCTCACATTGACGATTAAATACAGAAATTGCATCGGGATTCAATACAAAGGGCACAATGCCGATTTCTTTCCAGGGGGAGTAACGCTTCCAACAGTTGTGTTGGAACCTTACCTGGGAGACCAGTGTTAGATTCCGATGCACCACTGCAGGTTTTCTGTAACCCTTGGAGCTTCACATAGACGATGAAGCAAAGAAATTGCATCAGGATAGAATACAAATGGCACAATGCCGGGTTCAGTCCAGGGGGAGTTACACTTCAAACAGTCTGTGTTGGAACCCTTACTGTGGGTCCAGTAGTTGATTCCGACGCACCACTGCAGGTTTACTGTAAGCCTTGGACTTTCACATTCACGATGAACCACAGAAACTGCATCGCTATTGAATAAAAAGCGCAGAATGCTATCTTCTGTCAGGGGTACTAACGCTTCAAACAGTCTTGTTGGAAACAATCCTGCGAGTCCATAAGTAGATTCCGGGCGCCACTATAGGTTCACTGTAACCATTGGACCTTAACATTGACGATGAAACCCAGAAATACATCGGGATTGAATACAAAGGGCACAATTCCGGCTTCTGTCCAGGGGGAATAACGTTTCATACGGTCTGTGTTTTGAACGTTTGTGGGAGACCAGTATTAGAGTCCGATGCACAATTTTAGGTTACTGTAAACCTTGGACCTTCACACTGACGATGAAACAAAGAAATTGCATCGGGGTTGAATACAAAAGGCGCAATGACGACTTCTGTCCAAGGGGAGTAATGCCTCAAACAGTGTGTGCTTTGAACCTTTCCTGGGTGTGCAGTAGTAGATTCCGATGCACCACTGCATGTTTACTGTAACCCTCTGACCTTCACACTGACGATGAAACACAGAAATCGCATAGGGATTAAATACAAAAGGCACAATGCCGACTTCTGTCCAAGGAAAGTAACGCCTCAAACAGTCTGCGCTTTGAACCTTTCCTGGGAGTCCAGTAGTAGATAACGATGCACCACTGAAAGTTTACCGTTACCCTTGGACCTTCACATTGACGATGAAACAAAGAAATTGCATCGGGGTTGAATAGCAAAGGCATAATGCCGACTTCTGTCCTGGGGGAGAAACGCTTCAAACGGTCTGTGTTATGAACCTTTGTGGCAGGCCAATAGTGACTTCCGATGCACCACTGCTGGTTTACTGTAACCCTTGGACCTCCGAATTGACGATTAAACACAGAAATTGCATCTGGATTGAATACAAAAGTCAAAATAGCGACTTCTTTCCAGTGGGAGTAACGCTTCAAGCAGTCTGCGTTTGAACCTTTCCTGGGAGACCACTATTAGACTCCGACGCAAACGACAGATTTACTGTAACCCTTGGACCTTCATATCGTGGTAGAAGCACAGAAATTGCATCGGGATTGAATACAAAAGGCACAATGCGGACTTCTGTCTAGGGGGAGTAGCGGTACAAACAGACTCTGTTGGAACTTTTCCTGCGAGACCAACAGTAGATTGCGATGCATCACTGCAAGTTTTCTGTCAGCTTTGGATCTTCACATTGACCATGAAACACAGAAATTGAATCGGGATTGAATACAAAAGGCACAAAACCGACTTCTGTCCATAGGGAATAACGCCTCGAATTGTCTATGTTTTGAATGTGTCCTGATAGACCAGTGTTAGGTTCCGATGCACCACAGCAATTTTACTGCAACCTCTGGACTTTCACATTGACGATGCAACACAGAGACTGCATCGGGATTGAATACAAAATGCACAATGTCGATTTCTGTCCAGGGGTAATAGCGTTATAAACATTCTCTGTTGGAACATTTCCTGGGAGACCAGCAGTAGATTCTGACCCACAACTGGAAGTTTACTGTAACCCATCGTCCTTCACATTGATGAGGAAACAAAGAAATTGCATCGGGATTGAATACAAAAGGCACAATATCGACTGAAGTAGAGGGGGATTTACGCTTCAAACAGTCTGTGTTGGATCCTTTCCTAGGACTCCAGTAGTAGATTCCGATGCACCACTGCAGGTTTACTGTAACCCTTAAACCTTCACATTGACGATGAAACACTGAAATACAATAGGCACAATGCCGACTTCTGTCCAGGGGGAGTAACGCCTTAAAAGAGTCTGTGCTTTGACCCTTTCCTGGGAGACCAGTATTAGATTCCGATGCAGCACAGTAGGTTTACTGTGACCATTGGACCTTCACATTGACGATGAAACACAGAAATTGCTTAGGGATTGAATGTAAAATGCACAATGCAGAATTCTGTCCAAGGGGAGTAGCGGTACAAACAGTCTCTGTTGGAACATTTCCTGGGAGACCAGCAGTAGATTCCGATGCACCACTGCAAGTTTACTGTAACCCTTCGACCATCACATTGACGATGAAACACAGAAATTGTATCCGGATTGAATACAAAAGGCACAATGACGATTTTGTCGCTGGCGGCTCGCCATGTTCGGACGCCGACATTGACTAGCTTCTGGTGAGTTGTACACCACGTTATTTGTTACCTGCTAAATTCCAGCTTCACGAGCACTGTCACCTCAGGCAAGCTGAAACTAGTCCACCTCATGTAACGTAGCCACAATATGACATGCTGAATCATCCTACTGTTATCAGTCTGTAGCAGCCAGTGCTTTTTAGTTACGTACTATTCATTTGAACACTCAGTTCTTAGCTATGGTTTTTTTCGGGGGAACAAATGCACATAATACAGACACAATTTCAACAACAGTGAAATGGCCTAACAATAATAAACAAAAATAATAGATACTCCGACTCACTGTAAAGATCTATCTGAAAGACTGAGGATTTAAGCTTCTATCTGTGTACATTTGCCAGTAATATATGTACATCAAAAAATAATTTGGTACTGTTTACCTAAACAGAATTATCTATGGTCATGAAACATAATTTGGACTGAACTGCCATTCCTCAAGAAAGACTAAAAATAAAATTTTAAAATACAAAATTCTACAATAAATTGCCTAAGAGATTAATAAAATCAAGTTATTTCAAAAGTCTGTTAGAAGGTAGCTAAAAGAAAGCCCTTGTGTCATTTCGCAACACAGTTTTCCTACCACATTTTTTCAGTAAAATCTTTCACCAAATCTCTGCAATGAATAATGCCGACATTGTATCCCCTTTCTGATATCAGCATCTCGCTCACAATGTAAGTTTACCGACTTAGTTTTTCAGGTAAGAGTGGGAAAATCCAGCACACAAAATAGAAACCAGAAATCATTGCCATTGTCCTTATGGCAGTTGATAATGCATTTAGTGTGCACAGTGATTCGTTTTGAGAGGTCAATAAACAGTGCAGCGTTGGACCATGTATTATGAAAAAACTTTTTCGCAGTGGTGTATAAACCAAACGGTGTTGTGCACTATCAGTAAACCAATGGGGTTTCTCATTTTAAAAGACTGGGCTCGTATTCGGCAGGATGGAGGTTCCATTATGGAATCATAGATAGCCCAACTTGGAAGCAAGAGGAAAACTTAAAGATTATCACTCTCGAGGTTGGCTGAAGAACAATGTAACTAAAAACTTCATTTTGTAACTTGCTACGGTAATTATACGAATATCTACAATAATATTCCACTGTCACGCATTTCTTTTTAAGTCAATCATATACAACATTAATTTAATGTTTGCTTCATAAAATTCAACTAATCTGCACGGTCCACATTACCAGCAAACTGTGAAATCCGGGAATTTATGGAATGCCTATTCAGTACACACGTAATACCAAAACGCATTAGGCAGGGTATAAAAGCATCTTAATTAATACTTTGCCGTGGCATTAATAGAATGCTGGGACGTATAAGGCAAAGCATGAAACAGAGAGAGATTACATATTTTAACAGTTACAGTATCCAGAGACATCACTGTTGTAAGAGTTTCAGTCCAGTTTGATGCAGTTCGTTATGTCAGAGCACCACATTGGATGAAAAGGAGACTTCACTTGACTATTGAGAAAATGCAGCGAGACAGGGCTTTTATAGAGATTTACAGATAATGGGGGGTAATTCTTCTAAGAACAGGTTCTTTTTTTCTAAGAGACGGCTGATTCGAGGAAGTAATAATGGACGTGAATGCGGCAAAAACTGCGGAAAAGAAGCAACTTCGTCATTAAAGATTAATGACGAATTACAGTGTAATGACCGTGTTGGAAACATAGAAACTGATACAATCCCTGAATGAAAAATGTGGGACAAGAAACTTTATGAGACCCATTCTGATGAAAAGTGTTGCTATAGTAGGCGAGACAGCATACTAGATATGTTAATGTAACTCATCATGAAACAGAACTTTTCAACGAGATCTGTCAACCCTGCCAGCAGAGCAGAAGGGCTATAGAAAAGAGATGGCTGTAAGAATCACAGATTTCTTGATTCGGCATATCCCCCCTCGCCCCCTCTTGAGTTCGTTACACCTATGACTCACCAGTGGTCAAAGAAGGAATTGCAAAGAAGTTGTACACAAAGTCACAGTCCACAGCGTATAAGACTTCTATCCTAAATACTGAAGATATTCCAGTGAACAAAGAAGTACCCCACAGGTCACATGCAACTCTTTCTATACGTGCAAAGAACAGTTATTTGCAATTTATAAAGACATATCAGTTCTGCTTGCGGCAGTAAATAAAAATTTTTGATTGTTTATTAGATATTAGTAATTGTTTAATGCTGTTAAGAAACATTTACTTCGGGATAAGCCAAAATTCAGAGACAAGCAGTTGTGGTAACTTTTGTGTTTTAATTTAACATTCATTAAATACATAAATTTCTAATTTGTACATGTTACTTCATGCAATTTTATTTCTTTCCAGTGTTCATTTCCCATTTTATAAAATACCTGGACATTTTATCCATTTTCTAGAAACAGTATTACATTAAAATTAAATCAAACACCTTGCCAGAAAGTTGAAGGTATTCCATACAGTACCTAGGCGTCGTATACGGATTTGACCATTTGCGGGTAACATACGCCTTTGATAACAGTAAATTTAGGTTTATAAACCATACTGCTATCGAAGTTCTGCGATAGTATAACGAGACATACTAGCTTGATATTAATAAAATAAGACTGTTTACATTAGTACGAAAATATTTCGCGTGGCTTATTAGCATGCAACGCATCTTCACCCTCGATTCATTTCCCTGCGATAAAACACTTCCCATCAGAATCAATCAGCTAGAATGAGGCCGAGGTTCAGTTTACTACAGAAATGTTCTTGAGTCCTCCGAAAAAGCCGGGTATGAAAATAGTATACTTGAAGCATTACAGTAGTCAAACACTTTTTATACGAAATGAACGTGGACTCCACCGACAAAATTTCACAATGTTCAGATTTACTTCCCGAGGATTTTGGTGTATGGGTCCCGTAGTCTCCACGACTCACTACTGAGTAATCGCATTTTATGTAATTTCCTATCTCTGTTTGTCTTTGTATCTGTACTACAGTGAAAATGTCTGGACAAAAGCTCGAATGCTCACGGAATATGCATTGTCTCTCTCGTTTGGAAACAAAATTGTTCGATTCACTGAGGATTCTTCATCTTAACAATAAAAATCCCCACTTCACTTCTTGCCCTCAAGTTATCAGTCGGCACTGCCCGGCCCCGTCAGTTGTTTTTTTTCTTCCGGCAGTGTCAGTTACATATTAATATTGATAAACACCGGTACGGACAGGCCTGCAAAGTTAGCTAATTTACGATACGTGTGTGGGCTCACTGAAAGTAGTAGAAGGGAGGGCCACCGGCAATATGCTGAATTGTTCCTGCAAATAAGACAGGCATGCAGTACTTTTGCTTGTGTACACAGGCGACTAAGAGAAACCGTATTAGAATGGATGATACTGCCCATACAAGGTACACCAGAACACCCGTTCTGGAAGAAAACGTGTTACACGTTGGTGGCATTAGTGCCACCAGCAGTAGTCAGCCTACACGAACTCTCACCACAAGCCAGACAGATGTTTTGAGAATCTCACATAAACAACGACTGCACTTAAGTCATGCACAGCCAGCGAGATTCCCCTGTCAAGTGGAGTTTCCAGATTCGTTTCTACAACAATGTGCGGAAAACCAGTTTTCCTGCTTACGTGTTGTGTACTGACGAGGCCACGTTCACAAGAGAGGTCGTTCTCAACATTAAGAGTAGCGATGTGTCGAATGTCGAGAACCCACAGGCACTGGTGTGTCGATCCCATCAGCACAGGTTCGCTACGAATGTTTGGGGTAGTATTGTGAGAGATTATGTGATTGGACTTGACGTACTTCCCTATAAATTCAGCGGAATGGTATAAAAAAATATTCCTCCGGCGTGCGTCACAGTTCGTAAGAGATATGTTGCAGAGAATTCGTCGGCTTAAGGAATTTCAGAATGACAGAGCACCCGCACACTTTGCATTACATGTTATAAACCACACTGACGTACAGTTTGGATAGTAATGGAGTGATCGCGGACATCCTGATTCATAGTCTAATCGTTCGCCAGGCATTGCACCAATCGACTTTTTCTTCAGGGAACATGTGATTAGCTTCCGACTGTTACAGCGCGTATTTAAAGCAAACGTGATTTCCAACTTCATAGTAGCGCTACTAGCGTCGCTCTTATGCGACTGAAACGAAATCTGAAAAGATATCTTCTTTCAGATGTAGAAACACGCCTACCATCTTTCGTCTATGTCGCACAACTCCTTCGTGGGTTTGTGATTTTCAATGAGCGTTAGCATACATAGGTAGCTACGCATATTCATTAAAGTTCTTTTTTTACCAAGTAACTTCCTGTCTCTGTGAATATTTCGTTAATCATTTATGGGAAGATCGCGATGTCAATTGAACACGGGGGCATAGCATAATAAATCTGGACTTTACTTAGCTATTCGTGACAGTAGCTCATTCTTATAATACAGCACACCGCCTAAACAATGTCATATGGACAGACCGTAACGATGTAACAGTATTGTAAGAGACTGTAGTGGGTGCTAGCTATAAATTTTCACTGCATGTATACTGTCTGAAATGGTTTCGGTTTACGTTACATTCATTATAATGGAGCCCGTGTTACATGTCTGTAGCAACGTTATGATTATCTTTTGTGTTACATAGTATCTGTACTTTCTTATCGTCCACCGATCGAGGTGGCGCAGTGGTTAGCACAGTGAACTAGCATTCTGGAGGACGACGGTTCAAACCCGCGTCCGGTCATCCTAATTTAGGTTTTCCGTGATTTCCCTAAATCGCTCCACGCAAAAGCCGGGATGGTTCCTCTGAAAGGGCACTGCCAACTTCCTTCCCCATCCTTCCCTAATCCGAGCTTGTGCTCCGTCTCTAATGACCTCGACGCCGAAGGGACGTTAAGCACTAATCTCTTCCCCTCTTGTCCGCAGCTCATGGTCTAGTGGCTAGCGTTGCTGTCTCTGGATCACGGGGCACGGGGTTCGATTCCCGGCCGGGTTGTGGATGTTTCTCTGACCGGGGACTGGGTGTTTGTGTTGTCCTCATTATTTCATCATCATCATCATCATTCGTGACTGTGGCTAGACAAAACTGTGAAAAAAATTAGACTGTGTAAAAATTAGTTCTTTGTACGGGCGCTGATGAGCACGCAATTCAGCGCCCTACAAGCCAAACATCATCAGTATCATCCTCCCCTCTTATTGTCCGCCTTATTGGCTGCCCTCTGTAATAAGAAAGACTGAGGAAAGTAATTGCACATGAGCCTGACCGGGTTGCCACGTGACGTCCACCTACACCAAATACAACTAACAACAACGATCTAGAAGAAGGACTGCAGTGGACCCGGGTTAGATTCCCGGCCGGACTAAAGATTTTCTCCTCTTGGGGACGGGTTATTCAACTGTAATTACCATCGACAGGCAACTCGCCCTGTCTGACGTCAGATGAAAAGACTTGCATCTCTGCGACCGAACTACACCATCACTGTCATGCGATCATTTCATTTGTACATTCTGAAGAAAATGTACTTTATTTCCCTTTTTTCAAAGTCACTAAAGAAAAAAGCTGAAAGCCGAGACCACAGTTACAAAATTTGATTCATTAACTACTGATGTATCAATCATGTGGTCCTCCACACTCACTAGCAACATATCTTCACAATCTGCGACAGAGTATTCCCAGACAAAACATTAGAGACATCTTGAAACCCTGCAAGATATTCCATCTCCTTACAGGTTCTTGTTCTATAAGCAAAAAGGTGGTCCAAAGTGTGACGAGAAATGGCATCAGCTCTAGAACGTCTGAGTAATACTGATGGGCAGAAGATTAGAATGTAACGTTCCGTCGATGACGAGGTTCTTAGTGGTGGAAAACAAGTTTACACTGACGAAGGTTCGGAAAGGACAACGTGCGTGTCTACTCCAAATTCCTTATTCAGTCTGGGGAAACTGTGGAAGCACTAAATTTGGATCGGCGAGACCATATTTCGTTGGACAATGGAAATGTTGGATGGATCTATTTCCTAAGACTAAAAATTTGAGATTCGGGCATGTAAAAATAAGTTGTATCTCTGTGTCACGATGTGGAACTTTTGTTAGAGACTGGCATTCTCTCTGATGTCCTGAGAGGTAATTAATGCATGTGTTGTTGTTTTGGCCATTATATGTGTGGTTTGTCTGGTGCAGTTCTCCATCCTCTTTGTTTGCGAACTATCCACTTCTTTTGTGTATAACTGCTGCAGCCTGCACCATCAACGATCTGCTTTACCTTCAAGGAGGTTCTTTCAATCCAGCTTACCTTCATCCATAGCTTATAACAACGACTCATGTAGAAATATGTGTCAAATTATTCTATCTCTTCGTTTCACTATTTTTCCCATTATACATTTTTTCATAGTGACTCATTACAAGATTCATTCCTTACCTTATCAGGCCATTAGACATCGAAAAATGTCATGCAGCACAAAATTTTAAACGCTTTTAATCGATTCATTTATGTCTTCCCGTAAAAAGCTGTGCTTCAAACATAAATTTTCATGCGCTTTTTCTCTGGTCTAGAGATTTTTTTGAATGTTTGCATCCACACAGTGGTCTCCGATTCGAACACAGTGAAGTACAACTGCTGACTTATGCAGATGATACAGTGTTGCTGAGTGAAACTGAAGAAGAACTGAAAGATATGTACAGATCTCTGAGCCACAGTGCCAGCAAAATGGGGATTTTGATTAACCAAGAGAAAACAGAATATATGGAAATAGATCGAGTCATAAACCCAAATCCTTACTTTGAAATTGACCAACATTCTAAATTCAGAAAAGTTCTTTAAATACCTTGGATCACGTTTCAACAGTTAAAATATCATAACAATGGATATAAACGGAAGAATAGCCTCAGGGTCAAGATGTCTGTACTCACAAAGCATCCCACTCAAAAGTAAAGCTTTGTCAATCACCACAAAGATGAAGATATACAACACTATCATCTGCCCCGTATTACTGTACGGTTCAGAAAGCTGGACACTTACAAAGAATGAACGAGAAAAACTGAATGTTTTCGAAAGACAAGTAATGAGAAAAATCTGGGGACCTGTGTTGGAAAATGGCTTATGGGGAATTCGAAAGAACAATGAAATTTGTCAGATAATGAAGCAACCCAACATCATCCAGAAATTGAAAAGTAGGAAACTGCAATGGGCTGGACATGAGGCAGAATTACCAAAAAAGCATTTGAACTAACTCTCCAGGCAACAAGACCACTGGGCCGACCTCGCAAAAAGTGGAAAGATGACATAAAGAAGGACATCGCAGCATTAGGAGTTTCTGTAGGGTGGAGAGAGAGACTGCATGAGACAGAAGGCGGTGGAAGCAGATGGTAGATGCAGCGCTTTGTCTACAGGGCCTGTGATAGCTGAGGAGAAGTCCCTTTACCTTGTGCAATCCTTGCTACTATATCTTTCCTAGATCTTCCTTTCTTTATCTTCTCTTCTTTGTCGGTAGATAAATTGTTCTACCTCTTCGACATCTTCTTGCCCAAGTTGGACACATCCACCTGCGGCGCAGATCTAAGTTTCCTTCATATTTATGTGCATACACCACCCGTCCAAAAACTTCCACGTGACTGAAATGCAAAACGTGGACGATTCCCAGTGTGAAGCACGAGTTGAACAACATCCCAAAGAAGGACTTTTCTAACAGTTTCACATGGTTGTGATTGCGAGGGACTATATACAACACCTGAAAGATTAAAACCACAATCTTATTAATCCAGTCTCGATACTTTACAGCCAGCAGTTATCATTCCATTATACAGCTGAAGCAATTCCTATTCACTTTCGGCGATTATTGCTACGTCGTCACTGTCCATGAAAATCATTCTCACACCTATATAGTCTATAAAACAATGTAGCTAGCGAGGAGCTGAGAGCGGTAAGGAGAGGGTTGCACCAGAAAATATATTTATTCATAAAATCAATAAATGCCATTACTATGAAATAATTTATTGTTAGTCACCTGAGAGCTTCAATGCGTACAATCAACACACAAAGAGAATTTTACAATTAGAACTTGTAATATAAAATCTGTTAGTCTCATGCTCTCCTGCATCTCTGCTTCCAACTGTATTGGAAAAATACATATGACCTAAAGCAGAAATATGAGTATTCATTATCCAGTTATATACTAATAAAACTAAAGTAAAAGAAGTATTGATCATCGGCTCAGTGTGTTACAAAACACTGTGAGATGATATCAGAAACAGAACTGAAGCCAGAGTTGTCTGTGTCAAAGTGTACATCACAGAAATCAAAATGTGCTGTTGGATAACATTCACCACTGTATAGCTCCACCCAGTGTATTGTGACTTGCCAGGAGCCTCCTAGGAATGCTGTGTAGAAGATGGCCGTCATGCAACTGCTGAAGCCTGTGCCAGTCTTAGACAGTGGTCCTCCAGAGGTCATACGGTGTTTGACGATTGTACCTGCCACGATTTGCTGCAACTCCAACGCGCGTTCTTTTCGTAGTCATCAGTCCCCTGACTGTGCTGGGTGTATTCCAGTCTCTGTCTTACCCTACATTTTTAACTTCTACATTCCCGTCTACTGACAAGGATGTTGTTCAGTGATGCCTTGTCACTTGCCCTATCATTCTATCCCATCTGCTCGCTGTTCTCCACGTGTTCCTTTCTTCGCCGATTCAGCGTAGAACCTCCTCATTTCTCATCTTATCAGTCTGCCACAATCTCAAACATATCAGACGCCTCGATTGTCTTCTGTTCCGGTTCTCTTACAGTCCGTATTCACCACCATACAATGTTGTGCTCCAAACCTACATTCCCACAAATTTCCTCCCTGATTTAAGGTATATGACTGACACCTGTATACTTCTCCTGGCCAGATATGTCTTCTTTGCTTGTTCTAGTCCGCTTTTTAAGTCCTTCTTACTTCGTTTGTCATGGGTTTTTTTCCTTCCAAGGGTAAAAGATTTCCTTTATTTCGTGTACTTCGTGAAGATCAATTCTGGTGTTATATTCCTTGCTTTTGTCATTTCTGGTACCTTTCGTTACTTTGGACTTCCTTCGATTTACTCTCAGTCCACATTATGTACTCATTAGACTGTTCATTCCAATCAACGGATCATGCAGATCTTCTTCACTTTCACTAAGGTTAGCAATCTCATCAACAAATCTTATCGTTAATAACTTTTCACCTCCAGTTTTAATCCCACTCTTGGAGCCTTCTTTAATTTTCGTCATTGTTTCTTCAAGATATAGGTTGAACAGCAGGGGCGAAAAATAACACCCCTGTCTTACGCTATTTTTAGTTAGTGTACGTCGTCCTTAGTCTTCCAGTCTTATAGTACGTTATCTGCCTGTCACTATAGCTTACTCCTATTTTTTCAGAATTTCAAACATCTTGCACTATTTTACATTGTCTCACTCGATTTCTAGGTAAGCTAGATCTCATGAGCGTGTCTTGATTTTGATCCATTATCAGTGACCTATAGGGGTGCCGTTATCTTTCCTAAAGCCCAGTTGATCGACTTCTAATTTTCGTCCTCATTCTTTGGTATATAATTTTTATCAGAAACTAGGATGCATGAGCTATTAAGCTGACTGTGCGATAGTTCTCGCACTAACCTCCCGTTGCTATCTTCTGAGTTGTGTGGATGACATTTCTCTGAAGCACACCTCCATTTCAGCACCCAATTCCGTCAGACTGATTCCTATCTCTTGCAGGAAAATGTCTAAGAGGTGAGTGGCGTCTGTTCCTGAATTTTCGTCTTGAACATGTCACCAAAATTTTGACTGTGTGGGTAGACATAGGTCGAAATTTTCTGTGCCCATAGTGCTCTATACTCAAATTAGCCTAGATTATTATGAGAGGCGGCCGACACATGTATGTGATTCGAGATCGAAACGTAACTGACCATCTTCTCTGCAGATCACTTCCCACCCTTTGGATCTGACTATTTCTATTTTTAAGAATTCCTCTTGCCATTCTCGATTGATATTTCCCGTATTTCTGTCATGCTCATTTCAGTCACTGTGCAAGTTTTGTAAGTAGGCTGTTTAGGTTTTTTTATTGGTAACGCCACCTCTGTATGAAAATCACTGGCTGTGCTGTGTGCAGTCTGTGTCTAGTTTGCATTGTTGTCTGACATTGTAGTGTTGGGCAGCGGCAGCTGGATGTGAACAGCGCATAGCGTTGCGCAGTTGGAGATGAGCCGCCAGCAGTGGTGGATGTGGGGAGAGAGATGGCGGAGTTTTGAAATTTGTCATGAACTGCTATATATATTATGACTATTGAGGTAAATACATTGGTTGTTCTCTATCAAAATCTTTCATTTGCTAACTATGCCTATCAGTAGTTAGTGCCTTCAGTACTTTGAATCTTTTATTTAGCTGGCAGTAGTGATGCTCGCTGTATTGCAGTAGCTTGAGTAGCGAAGATTTTTTGTGAGGTAAGTGATTTGTGAAACTTATAGGTTAATGTTAGTCAGGGCCATTCTTTTGTAGGGATTTTTGAAAGTCAGATTGCGTTGCGCTAAAAAAATATTGTGTATCAGTTTAAGGACAGTCGTGTATAATTGTTCTAAGGGGACGTTTCATAAGTATGTTTTGTAGCTGCCAGCGGTGTGAGTCATTGCCTATTGTCTCTTTGTTGGCGCGCGTCGTTATTGGGGTTTGGAGACCTAACTTCTACAAATTCACCGTGACGAGAGGGCCCTGCTCCGTTTGAATCCCGCCAGTTCTGATGCAATTCAGGTCTGTCGTTACGATCACATCGTCTGTCGTCATGTCGGTAGTTCCTGTAGTTTCTTTCTTGTCGGTTAAGTGGTGGAGAATTTCTCCCTGAATCGTAACTGCGCGCTGGACCGTTGCGTCTAAAGTTATTCTGTCTCCCGTAATAATAATTGTTTTGGTTCCCATATTGTCTGTTTCTCTGACTGTCTCTGTGATAGTCATTACCGTGGAGAGGTGATCTTTCCCTGTAATTATTACTACTCTGCCAACGGTTGTCACATGGGTGGTGTCTGTTTTGGTCACGATTTGTGTTGTGAGAATAGCCTTGTCGCGTCCAGTTATTATCGAGGAATTGTGACGGATGTGACCTGTAATTGTTGTGTTCCTGTTTCCGCATTCCGCGATTGTCAGTGTCAATTTCCAATTCTTGTAACAGTCCCTGAAAAGCTTCAATGTCGTCTTTGCAACGTCCTGCCAAAAGAATGTGTCGTAAATGTTCAGGCAATTTGATTAAGCAAATGCAGATAAGTTCTGAGGGGCTGTATGGGTTTGACAGGTACTGATTCTTGTGCAACATGTCTTCAAAATATTTCATAAGACTGGAAAATTCAGATTGTTCGAAACGTTTCATCATTATGATGCTATGTTTTACTCGGTCTTGTGTGGCTTGAGACCAATACGCTGAGAGGAAGGCATAGTAAAACTCTCCTTCACTGTGGCAATCGTGAATGACCGACCGCATTCTTACAGCTGGTTCATTCTCTAAGTAGCCACACATAAATTCTAATCTGTGCTCTAATGACCAGTTGGGAGGAAAACAATGAGAGAATTGATGGAGCCACGCTTGTGGATGAATGTCGTTGCCAGAATTCTTAAACGTTTTGAATTTACGTGTAGTAATGAACAGCTTATAGTCAAAATCATCGTGTCGGCGAGTCGCATGTCCGTCATTGTTACGTCGTGTCGGCGGTTCAATCTCAAAATTCGGTGCACATTGCCAATTTCTTTCATAATTTCCGAAGTGTCCTGTGTTATTATTTTGTGGTTGTTCCGTATTTCTAAGTCCCTCTTCCCGTATTGGAGCGCGAGTGGCCTCTGAAATACGTAATTCTTGTATTACCTGAGTCAGCTGATCTTGTATTTCCCGGATTTCTCTTTGGTGTTGCGTATTAATTTGATTCTGATTTTGTTTGAATTTCCTAATTTGTTCGCACTCTTCTGTGTCATTAAAGACTACCGGTTTTGTGTCGTTCAGATTATCATCTACTTTCGTAGATAAGTTAGTGAACTGATCCGAAAGTTCGGCTACTTTCTCCGATAGTGAACACATTTCCTCAATGTGTTTTTCTGAACCAAGTTTCAGAGTGTCCATTTGTGTTGAAATCGAATCTACTGTGTCCTTTAAGTTTTCCTGAGTTTTTGCAAGTTGCGTAACCGAATCGGTAGATGCAACTGAGTCAAATTTAGCTTGAAAGGTCTCATGATTTTCATGAACAATAGTTTGCAGTTCTTTTATGGGTGCTTCGTGATTCGGTAATGCATTTTCATGCCGCGAAAAAATAGATTGAAAATGCTCACAAATTTGTGTTTTTACGTCATTACAGACTTTTTGACATTTCGATTCAATGTTATGTAACTCAGTAGTTAAATCTTCACGTGTTTGTTCAAGAGTTTGTTCCAATGAGTCTAACTTTTGAAGCTTTTGCTGTGTTTGTCTCTGATTTTGTTCCATTGTGTCTAACTTTTTAAGATTTTGTTCCACTCTGTCTAACTTTTGAAGATTTTGTCCCATTTGTCTCTGATTTTGTTCCATTTGTTGCATTAATTGCAATAATAATATATTAGTGTCTGGAATCTGTTTCTCTATGTTTTTTGGCAGTGCATTTTCACCGGCAACATTCACATTTTGACAAGCAGAAAATGTGTCTTGACTCATTTGAAAAAACGGTGAGGACGCAAAACCTGAATCTACAGTATTTGCAAAATTGTTTCCTGTCATTTCGGATTCCTGAGGCGAGCTGTTGCCGAGCGATCGATCGATAATGCTTCCCTGTTCACTACCTGATTCACTGTCTACGGCATTGTTTGCCGCCCGCTCCATTTCCCTATGCACAGTTACCAAATTACTACTTTGAACGTCTGTTAATTCATTACTCAGTGGTGCTGGCAAGCTACGCTCGTCGTCACTATTATTTCTCAGTTTACTTTGGAGCCTAGTGTTACGTTTTTCACACGCCATTATTGTCACAATATTTCACACGATAACACAGAAAAGTACAATTTGAAGAGCAAAAATAAGAGAACACATTAACATAGCACTGAAAATAATATCTAGTTAATTGCAAGCGCAGCTGCGAAATACTTGGTGCAAATCTAAATGCATGCCACAACTGTGTACAACAATGAAAAACTACAACTACAAAGGAAATTCTCTCAACAATTACGCGCTAGCAATAAACAATAGCTACACTAATTACACAAACTACAAGAAAAAAAATCAGAAGATTTCAGTGAGGTATCCTAGGCTAAGGGTCGACATATGAAACGTCCCCTTAGAACAATTATACACGACTGTCCTTAAACTGATACACAATATTTTTTTTAGCGCAACGCAATCTGACTTTCAAAAATCCCTACAAAAGAATGGCCCTGACTAACATTAACCTATAAGTTTCACAAATCACTTACCTCACAAAAAATCTTCGCTACTCAAGCTACTGCAATACAGCGAGCATCACTACTGCCAGCTAAATGAAAGATTCAAAGTACTGAAGGCACTAACTACTGATAGGCATAGTTAGCAAATGAAAGATTTTGATAGAGAACAACCAATGTATTTACCTCAATAGTCATAATATATATAGCAGTTCATGACAAATTTCAAAACTCCGCCATCTCTCTCCCCACATCCACCACTGCTGGCGGCTCACCTCCAACTGCGCAACGCTATGCGCTGTTCACATCCAGCTGCCGCTGCCCAACACTACAATGGCAGGCAACAATGCAAACTAGACATAGACTGCACACAGCACAGCCAGTGATTTTCATACAGAGGTGGCGTTACCAATAAAAAAACCTAAACAGCCTACTTACAGTTTGATAAATTTCAAGTGTTATAATTTAATTTCTGTTGGTCAATCAGACATTTAAATCACATGAAGTGTAGAATGTAAACGAATACAACAGTTCATAGTTATCCCCGAATGCTAAGATGAACGTAAAGGTGGCTGCGCGAACTTCGCCCAAGCCAGTTATTGCGGTTTATACAACACTCACCCATTTTTCCACTTGATAACTTAATAATAATATGCGAGACAGATTAATGTTAAGAAATAGTAAAGCGAGAGTCATTACTGGTATAAAACAGACAGTTATTCGCACCAGTACATTCAAAACGACACATATATCTTAACATACCAAGGCCAGGATGAGGAAAGGTGAAAAGGGAATTGACAAATGAAGGATATCAGAAAAAACACGAATATAAATTTGAGAAAGATGGTCGTTTCACTCCCTCTACTCGTCTCAAGTTTAACTGATACCATTTTTATGATTTTACATTTTAAACCCATAAGTTATTTTCTTATTATAGATAACATGTACTATAGTCATACTATTATATGCGTTCTGAAAAGTTATAAATTTCATTTAAACAAGAAAGTACAGAACAAATTTCATGGTGTGTGTGTGTAGGTACCACACCACACATGAATATAGTACTGAGAGAAGATATGTTTATTTGCAACGGAAACAAGCAATCACAGTACGAATCATGTTTATTATAATGAAGCTTGAACATATGGATTAGTCACTGATATAAGTAACTGAACGTATAATAAATGGCCAAAGGATTGTGTTTATGAAATCTAACTTTGCCCCTGGTGAAAGAGCACAATAAAAGAATAAACATGGGAATTGGATACTGCAAGGATGGGTAGTGGTATAAGGAAACAATACGGAAAAATAAGAACGAACACCAGCAGAATTGCCAAAAAGCATGATACGAGCAACTGCATGGCTGAGAAGAGTAAAACTGCGCACTTAGGCCGTCATGAAAGGTACCTAGCATCATGTCCCCCTCGACTCGGTGATACTATTGCCAGCACATTCTTACCACTCTCATACAGCGTGTATGCGGAAGTCAGCGGTGATTACAGCTGGGAACCCTCAGTCCAGCTCGCCCTCTGTACTCAGTACTTAAGTGGAGACATCGTTCAGTATGGACGCAGGTGTCGTCTGGCAGCAAGTCTTTTTTCGCCTGTCTTTTTTTCACCTGTCCGCAAGTGTTTACTCTTCCCTCTGCTAGCGACAACTTCTCTCTCTCTCTCTCTCTCAACCAGATGCAACTTGACTGTTTCTACCAGTGTAGGAATCTCTGTGAGAAATTGCATTACCATGTGTTTATTGAACAGAAATAACGAGCTTATGCTTTACTCTGCTTACACTCCTAATCATCCAGAGCTTAAACATTATCTTTGGTTGTCTTAGTAACGAGGATAACAGTGGTTACAACTTGCGTGTACTTGGAATCACTTGCTAATGCATCTTCCTGTCGACATTTATCTCTCTCAGTTTATTTAGTGAACACTACTAGTAATATCATTGAAATAAGAAAAGGTGATACTGCGACGATTACGAAATACGTAAGTCTGCAGATTTTAGTTCTACGTAAAAATTGAGTATTTTCACGTAATTGCAAAATGTGAGACTTTTTGCGGTTTTAAGTTGTGCTGTATTGGTGAAGCAATGGTTTCGATACTGCGTTTTGTCCATTGCTGCAATTTATTGTTTTTTGTATTGATATTGGGCTATTCGTTGTGCTATATGGGTCAGGTGTTGGTGCCAAGTGCACGGTCCGTTTCCAAAAATGGTTCAAATGGCTCTGAGCACTATACGACTTAACTTCTGAGGTCATCAGTCACCTAGAACTTAGAACTAATTCAACCTAACTAACCTAAGGACATCACACACATCCATGCCCGAGGCAGGATTCGAACCTGCGACCGTAGCGGTCACGCGGTTCCAGACTGAAGCGCCTTTAACCGCACGGCCACACCGGCCGGCGGTCCGTTTCCAATCGACGGCTTTCACCAATGACGTCCCGTGTAGCGTCTTGACTTTACAATGCGAAAGATGTTAGCGGCCGGCTTTTAGTAAATGGTGTACACTATATATGCTATTTATTCCAAACATGATCTCCTGAATCAAAGCTGATGGGTGAAATCGGATCATGCGTTAATCCCCCAAACGTCTCGCTGTTTCTTTCCTTATGTGACACGATTTCCGAGGGTAGGCAGGAACCTAAAAGAACAGCTTAAATTGTTGCGAGATAAACGATTTGTGGTTATATTTATAATCTTGCTTCTCACACATATTTGGTTGTTTCTCGAATGTAGCACGTTTGTCGAGGGTGAGGTTAGGTAGGTATCTAAGAGCGCAGCTCAAATTGTTACGAACGAAGCGAGTAGTGATCATACTAATAATCTTCGTTCTTATAGATTTATTTCAGTTTTTTTTTTTTTCGAGTGTCACATCGTGGAGCCGCGGCGTACTTGAAATGGATTGTTTTTGTAGGAGACATGTTGTTGTTAGCGGCGATTGATTCTTTGTGGTGGGCGTTTGGGTTTGTAGTGAAGGTGCAGTTGAACGAGATTGAATCTTTGGTAATTATTGGTTAGTTATTTGTTTTTGGTATATGAACCGTTATTTTTCGTTTACAGCTAGTTTGATTTTTAGATTGAACGTTCTGCGTTTCTCATTTTTTTTGTGTGGAGTTTTGCCTTGGAGTAGTGTTTGAATATTTTGTTATTGTTGTGCGTGCGTGTGTGTGTGTGTGTTTTGGTGCTAGATTTCATTAATTTCAAGTTGACTATGGTTGGTAAGAACCTTCCTATGATCTTTTTATTCAATAACCGCTTTCCTTCTTTTATGGAATGGATATTTCTTACAAATGAGGTTTTCAAATTTATGTTTGGTTAATTTTAATCTAGGGTATGATGGGGTTATGGTGCCGATCTCTGCGTTTGTGCTATATAGAAGTAGTAAAATACGTAATGGTTATTATTATTTTTCTTTTTTTTTGTGGGGGGGGGGTCTACTTTCAGTGTCTTCGTTTCTGCTATAAACGTCAGATGAAATTCCCAGTACTAATTATTATAGCTGTTTTTTTTAGGTGGGGGGGGGGGGGGTATCGCTGCTTTTGTTTCAGCTATATAGGTCAAGTAAAATTTTCGATTCCAGTCGTGCGATTCTTCAATTTCTTTGACCCCTTTATTCTGGAGGAATACGTGTGCGTTATTTTTCGATTATGTGGTTGTGTTGCAGTGTTGTTACTCATATTGTAGTATTTTTAGTTTAACCCCGCCCAGAACCCCTAATTTTCGCTCTTGGACAATTAATTTCATTTCATTAAATGACTAAAATATTTCGCGTATTTCTTATGTTTGTCTGCAGCCGTAATGGTCTAACTTGCCGTCGTCATATTGAAGCATGTCAGCGGCCTGGTTATAAAATGTTATTTGTGGTTGTGTTTATCAAGTGGAGTAAGCTATGCTTTATATTCCAAATATGACGTCTTGCATCACAGCAGACAGGCGGAATCGGGCCGTGTGCTAATCCCAAATGTAGTTCTTGTTACCGCGTTCCTTTAAACGCCGTGACCTTTGGCCATAAGTATTGTTATCGCTTTTTGGCTATCTACATTGGTACCGCCTTTTTATTTTTATACTGATGGGTGGCTTTTCAGTCGAGTTATGTAAAACAAGTAATGTTTCAGGTACCAGATGCGTCGCACTAATTTGATGGTTTTAATTTTATGTCTTCGACACCAATCGTCGCATTGCCTCCTTCTGGTTGTATTAGTTTGTATGTCTCACTGTCTTCGTGATTTTGTTGTTTGTAATTGATAATTTAACTTGTCTCCGCCTAAAACCCCGAATTGGCCTCGGTTTCCCCGTTAAGTTGAATATTTATTATTCGTAATTTTTAGGATTCTGTAATTGATATTTTTTATATTGGCGCATAGGAGACGGTGATTATGACGTCCTGATCACCATTTTTAAATAAAATTTGTGTTGAATTTTGGGTCTTGTGATGAAGTAATTAGTCAAAGTGGGTGGTATGTGTAGAAGGCTCTGGCTTATCCCAATAATTCACCAAGCACTAGGGGCTCACACAGCAGTTCCGTCACCTCTAGAACTTTGTCCAGATACATCACGGCCGGTCACAGCTGTAAATCAGTTTAGTAAAGATTTAGTGTGTTGTTATGCAGCAAGTGGACAATTATTTGCCGAGTGAAGTAAATTTAAAAGTTGAAGTGACGCCGTGATACTGTAATGACCAAACAGCTCAAAGTTTTTGCCCCAGATTCAAGCCTCACTGTTAAATTGTGAAGGCAAAGATCAATTCGCTACATTAGAAAGTCTTTGGCACTCGAGAGCAAGACGTCTGAACAATCATCTTATTGTGAGGGGAAAAGGAATTTTTTCCTTGAAAGTGGGTATTACAAGAACTAATTAACAAATATATCGTCTACATAAACCTTCCAAATGGCTCATTAGTTTGGAGAAAGAGTTAAAAAATAATAAAGTAAAAATGTGTCTCCTGCCACATAATTTGCCTCTCTAGCATTGCTACAGTGCTCAAAGTGAAAGTTAAAAGATTAAAAATCATAGGAGAAAGGGTGCGTCATAAGAAGCGAAGTCCGCAGTATAAGCAGTACTTGTCACACATGCTCTGTGAATTGTGTGTAGGTTTTAAAGCTAGCATACGTTAGTAGTATCACTTGCTTCATTTATTTGTTTGTGGTTGTACGGATATGCTAATGAATTATTATTCGCGCAACAGGGTACAATGAAATTGAGTAAGTTTCAATACGCGAACAGTGCTTTAACTTATGTTTCTAACTTGCAAAGTCACTCGTCATGCTTCTGTTATGGCCAGTTCCTAAGTGTCTCAACATAGCTTCTATTTCGCACCGATATAGTTTTGCAGGTACGAGAAAAGGTGGTCATTAATAAATAAACGCTAACCGAAAGCCGTAACATTGTATCCTGACGATGTCAATTGTTGATTACGCTTTAGTTTCTGCGTAGTTTAGGGTTATGTTGCATGTGGCACAGTGAGTTACTGAGTGAGCGTCTGGATTACAGGGACTAACTTGTGATTCTTAGATGCATAGGCCTTTTAAGCCACTCTACTCTTTTAAGTGTTATCATTAGTGCCAATGATTTTGCTATAAAACTTGCATAGCAAATAGCCGGCCGAAGTGGCCGTGCGGTTAAAGGCGCTGCAGTCTGGAACCGCAAGACCGCTACGGTCGCAGGTTCGAATCCTGCCTCGGGCATGGATGTTTGTGTTGTCCTTAGGTTAGTTAGGTTTAACTAGTTCTAAGTTCTAGGGGACTAATGACCTCAGCAGTTGAGTCCCATAGTGCTCAGAGCCTTTTGAATTTTTTGCATAGCAAATCTTGAAAGGTTAATCCTGTGAGCTATAAATATTTGCATTCGTGGACCATTACGAAACCAACATTTTTTAAATATTGCTCAAATCAATTTCTTACTCAAATGAAGTAGGGAAATAGAATTATTCGGGCCTAACGTCCATCGACGGAGAGGTGATGACAGACGGAGCTCGCAATCGGGAGAAAATCATTCGAGTCTTATTAGGAAGGAACTGTCATACAGTTGCCTTTAATCTATTTAGAGAAATCACTCAAACCCTAGATCTTGATGGTCAAATAGGGACTTGTACCAAGGTCAATCCAAATGCGAGTCACGTGTGTTATCACAACGCCACCGAACTAAAATAAATAACGCGACCATGTTATAACATTAAACCGAAGTTTTATTGAATTGGCAACTGTCATTTCAGGTGGTATTGGCCGCGGTATCGCAGTCTAGCGGTTTAACAGCCATACAGTCTTCTGGGGACGCCGAGTTGACGGCGGCGCCCCCAACGTGCAGTGTATGGTTTGGTGGGTCTGAACAGCTGCAAGGTGTGGAGTGCGGAGCCTCCGTGGTTGGCGGGGAGGCCGCTGGACTCACCTGAAGACAAGTTTAAATTT
Source organism: Schistocerca piceifrons (assembly GCF_021461385.2). NCBI lineage: Eukaryota > Metazoa > Arthropoda > Insecta > Orthoptera > Acrididae > Schistocerca > Schistocerca piceifrons. Next base: position 240,482,338 of record NC_060142.1, on the reverse strand, counting down.
CAGAACTAAAAACGTGATCACATTACGGAGGGTTCCTATGACACGCAAAGAAAATTATCTGAGGACCCGAGGTTCGATTTCTGTATCGATATTGCGAACACTGTAAAACCGACACGAAGCACAGTTAGTAGTTTATAGCTATTGGAACAAATGTACCACACTTCCTAGTAATGGTCCAGTAAAAGCATGCAATGAAAATACATTTTATAAAGTTTCTGCACACGAGATACAGTTTAGTGTCGTAAATATGAACTTAAAATTAAAAACTACGAACAATGACACTTTGCTACTACCCTGCTGTTTCTTAAAATTGGTTCTTCAAATGATGAATTGAAATTTGGAGCCGTTCATGGATAATCATATGTATAAAAAAACGGAACCAAAAGACAAAGTAAAAGCAGCGTGAAACGCTCAAGGTGAAACTATATTCAAAGGCTGATAACTCTTTTATAGGACGGAGGACTCAGAGAGATATGTTATTTTGTGATCCTCTCTATACTGTGAAAGTGTACGCAACTATCATGTACCGTTGATTCTCGAGTTTAACTAGAACCTACCATTACTACGATTCTGCTCTCAATTCATAACTTTTATAGAACAACAATATCTCAAGGATCGTGATAACTACCCACAGTTCAGTATAACAGAATTTACGGGTGGACCATTGAATTTTGGATTTTGTACGATTACCGTTCTATCTAAGCTTACAGCATTTAAATGATATTAAATAGGTACAATTGCAGATTCGGAAAACTAGCACACATCACTGTTCTGAAGGTAACTACGATGTGGCCATTAGACAAGAAAAACGCTTAGAAACTAAAATCTGTTGTTCTCCATACAGATCGAAGTTTCGCTCACCTTAGCAGCAGGGCTTTATTCATCTTCCTGGAGGCGTGTCTGCAGAAGCTCCACAAAAAACTCGTGAAGTGTGAACTGACGCACCTGTTGGAAGAGAAATTATTAACTTTTATTACACAACATATAGAGTAATTCAAAAGTTATGGTAATTCCTATGGTATGAAAGTATTACTTTTATCACGGATTTAGCAGGTTACAATATCGATATTAAGTTTTCAGTGATTCACTCTCATATAAGAAACGTCACTCGTCCTCACATCTCAGCAGATAGTAATACTAACAAATAACTAATATCCCGTTATCTCTGAGATTTTCGCGGCATCATTGGTTAATAATGTGCTTCCGGAAGTTTTGTCTTGTTTCTGTTCCTATTTTGTGGGCAATATTTCAGCAACTGACCGAGCCATCTACTTTAGGTCGTGTGAAGTTTACGGAGTGGTTAGAGTCCATGCAATGAGTACACGTAACAGCAAAACTCGCTGCACCCGAGGAAGACGGCTGCGATGTTCATCGAAACATTGTGCACGAAATCCAAACAACAACTAGGTAAAACATCCGGAAGCAGAGAAATAACCAGTGTCACGTTAGGTAGTGACTGTACATGTGATTATGAAACGAAAAATACACTTTGAAGCACAAGCTATCGTTCTCTATACTGATTGCAACTACACTCACCGGACTGGCACGGATTTCTTCTTCTTCTTCCTGCAGCCGTTTCTGCAGTAACTGCACAAAAAACTCGTCCAGTGTGAACTGATGAGCCTGTGGAACAAAAACTTATTACTTTTATTAAATAGAACATCTTTATGATACAGACGTAGCACTACAGGTTGGACAAAGTGTGACATTTATTGAGGATTCATGGGTCTGGAGATAACCATGATGAGTTACACTGATAGGCTGCAACATCCAAGGTATACCCCTACTCTTCCCACGCTCACTGCCATCATCCTACGGAAGAAGCGTGAAGCTGGGACGAAAGAGGGCTACTGTGGTAGAGAGAAACTACTTGAGGCACAGCTATAATCTTCTTATTCTGTTCCTGTTCGTTCTTTCGTTGCAAAGAACGTAAGTGGGACTGTAAAAATTTTTGCTGAAGTTCCAGTTTCTCTATTCTCTGACTCTTGGGAACACAACATTAGTCTTGGAAGTCCTAAATTCCAGTATGCATTTCCTTTTGTCATCAGATATTAACCCCGGTTATCATGTAACTCGTAGGGCAGCCAGGTGATCTGCAATTTCGTCTTCAACCAGTCAATAGTTTTAGATGCATGTTAAGTGAAGCTCTACTCTTACAAAACATTTCACCATAATTCTTTACAACTTAACAGGGACACTTCCATTCTCTCTCTCCCCCCCCCCCCCCTCCTCCCCCCTCCGCTACCACAATCGTACCCGGGGCGTTCTTAGCTAATGCCACATACACAACTTCCTGGCATTTTGATTATATGGTTAGTATAAACTCACTATGTCTTAGGTCAGTGCTAACTTTGATGTCCTTCAACAGAGTTCTTGCAATCATTTAATCGGCATTGGGGTCGGCTATCAACATCATCTTATCTAATGCCAGAAGTGGGGATATAATGTCCTAATAACATAAAAGAGAGTAGCTAGGGCTTGTGGGATGTGGGGAAATGGGCAAGCATATCATGCAGCGAAGGAGGCCTATAGAAAACGCAAAGAGACACAACGTGCCATTATTCTATATGTCAGAAAAACATACGACTGCAGAAGATGGTGTGGTTGGCCAGTCGTACGGCCTAGTACCACTGCATACATAACACTTCGACACGCTGAAGTAACCCTGACTACCATATGAATAGGACACATTTCCAACTAATGACTTAATACGCTCGACAGAGGACCACACGATCTGCCATATTTTGATGAGAAGGCATAAGTGAATTTAAGAAGAGACCAGCTCTTTATTTTACTTGAAGTCGACACATGGTAAAATTTTTAAAAAATTGTGTAGCTCTGGAGACGAAGTTGAAGGATTTTGTGTGTTGCTGAGTGACTACATCAACCCATTTCGCTCCAGTAATCCACTCATCCACCAGTGACATTCATCTCTGGCGGTATTTTAGATCTGGCCGCAAAACCTGATAACGGTCCCTGCATATCCCCATCAAGTGACGTCTATGACCTGAGGATGATGTGGCGGTCGGTACCATTGGGTTTTCCGTGGCTTTTTCCGACGAATTAAGTAAGTTAGATGGTATGTTAGATCACTCCATTTAACCCTTTAAAAGAAGTCACTTTCATCACCAGATGTGGAAATCGTTTTAAATATAAATTCGGTAATTGTGTGTGTGTGTGTGTGTGTGTGTGTGTAAGTCAGATTGTTCGATAATTTTATATTTTAACTTTCTGTTGAATTTTTACTCTTTTCCCATCTCGAACCACACTTCTCATAAAAGACCTGCCTTTCCTGCACCGAACGCAATTTACAATTATCGTAAGCGTTACTCGAGCAGAGATGCCCGTTTAAAACGTATTACTTACGACGACTTGTCACATGGGGTTCTCTAGCGGACCACTGATTCATTTACAGTAAATGCTGACAGTCTGTAATATTTATTGACCATGACATGTACAATCATGTAGCTCTAAGGTAGTATTACTTTGCATATTCTATCTACCGGGTGATCAAAAAGTCGGTATAAATTTGAAAAATTAATAAACCACGGAATAATGTAGATAGAGTGATAATGTAGATAGAGAGGTAAAAATTGATACACATGCTTGGAATGACATGGGGTTTTATTAGAACACAAAAAACCAATAAGGTATTGCTAAACGCGTGAAAGATCTCTTGCGAGCGTCGTTTAGTGATGATCGTGGGCTCAGCCGCCACTTTCGTCATGCTTGGCCTCCCAGGTCCCCAGACCTCAGTCCGTGCGATTAATGGCTTTGGAGTTTGCGACCGAACCGCCAAATCTTTCCATCAGTAAATGGGGTATGTTCTCAACTGACTCGGTTGTTTTAACCCCCTCCACTGACGGAATGACCCGCTTCCTAATTCCGTATGTATAAAGCCAATACGGACTTGTAGCTGTCACGCCTTTGCGCTTACTGCTACGTATTTTAACCGTAAATAGCTCAGTCCTAATGGTAAGAGGTAGTAGTGAATTCACGTTGTTAATCTTTGAATACAGCACAGCTGCCCCAAGCTCAGCTCACCTTTACTCCACTCCTACCCTCGCCATTCCACCACATTAACTAGGTGCTACATGGACCTTGCTAAATTCACTTGCGTACACATTTTTGACCGTTACTCGCCAGTATTTACCTATTGGATTAGTACACTCCTAACCGGACTATTTCCCAAAGAGCTGTGATGATTGAACGGGTTCGATCCACGGCCTACAGTGCCCCACAGTTCACACGGTAACACTGCCTACCTGACCCACTTAACTTGGTAGTGAGCTTATGTATCCAATCACCACTGTTAGCAGCAGTGGATAATCCTATCAGCACGACGAGAGCAGCAGACTTACCGTCGAATCCTCCTGAAAATACTTATAACTACGGTCGCCAGCTCTGAAGGAGCAAAAGAATAAATCAATTTTTTGGCTCGTTTCAAAGTGAAACGGCTTGAGTTGAATTTAAACTTAATTCTGAATATTACTATTTCTGATCATTCTAGGTGATTCTACAAAGCAAATACTCTCTCAATTTCTGTGAGTTGGCTTGGTAATTACTACCAAGACACTTTATGCAACTTAGGTTAACAAAATCCTATCCTTCAACTTATTTAATGATTTTGGATATTACTCTTTGGACATTTGATATAGACTTAGTTAAGTGACTTTACTTGAAAGGTTACTCAGAAAAAATTAAGTAACTATAAATAGGCGACTCATTCTGGTGTGACCATTGCTCTTTTCAACATTCTTATACGCTAAAGTATTCTACACCCAAAAGAATTGTAAATGAAAGAGGCGATGGTGGCCTCAGTCTGATTTCACTACACTATGTTTCAGGTTACTACACTTTACAATGAACAACATGCGTCGTAATTTTTCTCATTACTATATTCTGTCTTCTGCACTTGCACAAAAGAAAACTAGTATTCTCCTTTTACATGTATACAAAGTTCGACTTAACAATTGCAAGCAGTCTTGCCTTGGGTAGACGTGTCGGTGCTGGTGGTGAGATGCATGTGGCTAACGCAGCTCTTCACGCCTCATGCCCTTAATGGCGGCTGGAACTACGAGCTGTAGCACTCGTATAAGCTACTTCACGTCCGCCATAAAATCTGGGCGCAGGAACCCCTACAATCAGCACCAGTGGCATAGAGACGGCTTCGACAACCATTCGTCGCGTTCCACTCCACAAACGGCGACGATATTCGCCTCTTCGCTGTTGCACAATCACTTTTGCGTGAGCACAGTTACGCACGTCCGATCACGTCAACACTCCCCAGGCCATTCCATTGTTCAGTCCCTGTGTCTCCAGCTACCTCTAGCTACGCTCGTATCACCAAGAGTGGGAGCGTTCCCCTACCACCTTTTCACCGAAATCATTTAGTATTTAAGAATATTTATATTTATTACCCTGGAGTTCATACCAGTCATAATAATTTACTACTAGCGCCTTATAACATTAAATCATACAGTAATAACTTATAATTACCAAGAAAAAGAATACATTTGACTCCGAGAGCTTAGTGCATTGTCTGACAGGCAGCGCTAATTCCCAGTTTCGCCAATAGATGGCATCAGGGTGCACTCCCTGGCAGTCTCACACCAGCGCGCCCGTTTCCGACGCGCGGGCTCCAAATTACTGTCAGCCCACCATCATTTCAGTTCCGTTACAAGTTACTTGAAGTAGCAAGTGTATCGTGATCGACCGATATCTCTAGGGATGCTAAAAGACAACATCCGACACCAATGCCTCACCTTAACTCCGGACATGCTTTACAGTGCTGCTCACAATATTATTCCTCAACTACACCTATTGTTGAGGAATGATGGTGGACATATTGAGCATATCCTGTAAAGAACATCATCTTTGCTTTGTCTTACTTTTTATGCTAATCATTACAATTCTGATCAGATGAAGCGCCATCTGTCGGACATTTTGAGAACTTTTTTTTTTTTTTTTTTTTTTTTTTGCTTGTTGTAAAACCACATGTCATTCCAAGCATGCGTGACAATTTGTACCTCTCTATCTACATTATTCCGTGATTTATTCTGTTTTCAAATTTATACTGACTTTTTGATCACCCGGTATAACGCAAAGTGACGTGGCTCACCTCAATAGCGACCAAGTTCTCCAGTCGCAGACCTTCGTCTTTCTCCCCTCCCACACACCGGGAGAAAAACGTCTTCATGCGTCGGAACATGGCTGGAACGATAACGGGCAGCATATTAGATATGGCCAGACCATCTCCAAGAGTAAATTTAATAGCACTCTCACAAGTGGATCGCAACAAAAAACTTGGGACCGTGATCTCGTGTCTGTAAACTTAGCCTTTGTAATAAATATAGCAGTCAGTGTTACAAACAACCTATAAAATCCACTTCGATGGAATATCATTCCTTTACTTGAAAAAGCAAATCCATTTATTACTAGCCAAAAACTGTTTCAGTTCTTTGTCAGTAATTCCTCATACTTGAATCAAAATGACATCAGTTCTTCGATTTCAGCCAAAGTCATGTTCATTATGTGCTACATTTATTCTGTAAAAAATAATTTTGTTTTGATAGTAATTATTTATAAGCTTGACTGTTGATAGAACATTAATAACCAAAACAGTACACACAACGCTACTTTCCGATATACGTCAAGTATAGTTATTACGTCTTCATATTTGGCCAGACATTACGCCATGTCTGATTACTAACCTACGTCCGCTCAATACGGCGCTGTGAGGCAGGAGCGGTAATCTGATTTGTGTGTACTTGTGGCAGCGTCTTTTTGGTGGGATAGACTCACTAATTAATTAACTATGTGACAGTGTGGTGGCTTAAATCCCTAATCTCTCTGCAGTGTGTGACGAGATTACAATTTTTACAGCTACCCCTCCGTCTGTGTCAGTGTTATTCTCCCCAGGCTGCACCTCTCCTTCCTTGTGGCAGAGTCATCAACAACGTAAGTTCAACACTAAACCTAGAAGGACTCTTCACCGCCATGTGAAATAAACAACAACACGTATGACGTAACAACCATACTTGACATTTAAATTTACCCAGCGATATCTAAATGAAGAAAACACAAGTACAGCTTATAAACACCCAACGGAATTAACATTTAACGATGCTCCAAGATATCAATTTCATTGCCTTATGTAACAGGAAGAGAAAATACTCTTGCTACTGTGCCTTGTCAACTCATTGTGACCCCATGCAGCTGGAACTTAATCACAGACGGCAGAAAATATTATGTGATAGCGATGGGTGACGCCTTTCCGTTGTGAAACTAAGCAGTAATTTTAAGAATACATGATTCCAGTATCTGCAGATCGTCAAATGATCAATAAAGAAATCTGTCCCTACAAGTCAAGCACTCTCGTAACGTTTCTAGCTGCCTGACGTGCTGAAACTATGCACTGGAATAATAATCTCACAAATACTCCACTACATGCCTAGTTATTTAAAACATTGTACGATATTGAAACTGCATCTGCCTCTACACGGTAAATAAACAGTTGACTGTTAAATAATTAGCTTATACTAGCACCTTGCTTCTGGAGCAGGGCGTTCGCTTGCAAAGCTTACAAAGGTCCTCAAGAACTTTAGAATGTTTCATTACTGGGGCTCGAAAGACAAAATGTAACACTGCCATACATGAATCAAAACAGAAGATTCTTTAACTCAAAAACTTGGAGAACGAATTCGTATCGTTATTTCAATTACTAGATAGAATACGGAAGTAACTGCTAGGCAAAGGATCACGACTATTAAGACGACAGCATTGTTGTTAGCATGGTCCGAGATCGACATTTAATACCAACACCAGTAACTGCAGGGTTCTGCACTATTTAGCAGTGTCAATAGGAAAGGTGAAACGAGCAGTGCTGTAAAATTTTAAATAACATTAATGTGTGTACCACAAAATAATCATATTTTGCGAATGAAAGACATTCAGTAGTATCTGATGAAAACACTTGAATAGCTAACCAACTCTCAATGGATTTAACAGCTGAAAACACTCTAAGATATTCGGTTTCCTTAAGCAGCAGGAGAAGAAAACACTTTTATTACAGAACCAGCTCGACTCAACGTTACTCTGCGCAGTTCCTACCAGCTTACAACTATTCGTCTTCTTCACAGACGAAAGAAAGTTCCAGCAGCACGACGGAGCAATGATTATAGACAGTACGTGTGTATAACTGACAAGCGAGGAAATTTGGAGGCACGGTTACCAATGTGAAACTAGGTAATTAATTTGAGAATATGTGATAAAAGCACGTGAACTTCGTCAGAAACTAAATAAAGTAGTTTGTCTCTACAAGTCAACCGCCAGACCTTTGAAACTGTATGAAAAATTAAGACAATGCGATTTTCACATCTTACACTGTTACTAATTACATGTTCCGAAATCACAATACTGTCCGTTGTAAGGCTTCAACTTGTCAGTACGTCTCCACTAAATTCACAGTGATTCAAATGCTTACACGCTATTCTAACTGCTGGTGATTCTGTAAGGTGTATCATGATTCTGTATGGTAAATAAGTAGGCGATACTTAAGTCGGTGGCTCATATCTCTTGAGGGTAAAACGTGCCTCGCTTCTGAAGCTGGACGTTCCCATCACTCAAAGCGTCTAAAGCTCCCCAAAAAGTTTAAAATGTTCCCTTAGTTGTTCCCGAAACACGAACTCCAAAGCTATAACACTTGAATTAAATCTGATGCTTCTTTTACTCAATAACTCTAGTACTCGAGAGAATACGGAAATAACTGCTAGGCAACGGTCCTCGATGGTTTAGGTGACAGAGCATTGTTGGTAGCATACCCTGTGATCAACATTAAACAGGATCCCCAGTAAATGTATAGGAACGTCGATATAAATAGTAAAACAAGCACTGGTATAAAATTTTAAGTAATTTAAATGTATGTAAGACGAAACACTCACGTTTTGCTATTGAAAGATATCCAACAGTGTCCGAATAACGGAAAGCCGTAATAGCTAATAAAAAGTTTAAAATACTCCAAGCTATTAATTCTATTTCCTTAAGCAATAGGAGTGGTATACTTAGTATAGCTCCACACACTTCGCACCAGTTTCCAAGATTTGTTCCTCTTCGCTGACGAAAGAAAATTACAGCAGAATGACCCTAGAATCATCACATACAGTATGTATGTGCAATCGACAAGCGAGAAAGGTCGCTGACACCATTGTCATTGTGAAACTAAGCAACTAAAGAGAATAGAGCACGCACCAATTCTATCTCTCTGCTTTGACTCACGACGTCATATTTACAGCAAAGTGGATAGATTGCACGCGTGGCTATGACAGGCACAGATAATATTTTATAAGAATCTGACGACATCCTTCAAGACGTCGGCCACAATATAGACCATTATGGTCGGGAAAAAAAACATAAGAAATATTTTGTGGAAGTGGTGTTGTACGACTTTAATGAATATTAAGAACTGCATTATCCAGTACACAGATGTAAAGGTACATTTTACTTGAGACGATCGATTTCGGTCTAGAATCAGATCATCATGGATCCAAAAACCGTGAAGGACATGCGTTTGTGTCATTGTAATAGCAGTTGTACATAACACCATCACTGATGTTAACTGTACAAATGTGACACTGGGAAAAAACGTCTATGAGGTTAAATGCACATATTGTTACGTATATACAGCTAATATAACTGTTGGAACTATGTACATCCGTCTTTTCTATAATGTACTGCTACAACTGTGTGTTGCATAATGCAATTCTTAAGAAACATAAAAAAGGGATGAAAAACTTCAACCAGCAAATAAAATGAAAGTAACCGGACAAAGATAGGAATGAGAGAGTTTTGGGTGGGGACAAACCATAAAAAGTTTAATTAACCTAAGATCATTCCAGAGCAACCAAAATACCGAAAAATAACACACTCTAATTCCTCAAGAATAAACTAAACGAAAATATGCAGAAAATACAAATCTGAATTCGAATAATTCTCTTGACCTATACAGATCAAACAAAGACAGCCAGCGATACTACGCACCGCCCAACGAAACGTCGTAGTCGATAAATAACACCCACGAACTGTACAGTAATAAAACAGAAAAATATAAAAAAGGTACAAAGAATGGTATCGCTGTGTACATAGGGCATATATAGCTCAACAAAAACAACAATACCAGACTGCCCCTCCTCCCCCCTCACCCTCCCCCACCAAAAAAACACAAAAAATCACGTAATCGAAAAACACACGAATTTCTCAAGGGTAAATAGAATACAAGAAACAAAAAGACACAAACACACATACAAAGCTGGACTCATGTACTTCGCGTGACCTCTATTGCTAAAACGAGCGCAGAGATACAAAGAAAAACCAAGTGACATCATCTTAATCGAGGGATAACATACACAAATTCCTCAAGAACAAACCGAAAGAACATTTGTACAAAAAATTGGGATCAAACTAAAATCGTAAATTAAAAGCTCTAAACCCTAAAATAAACAAGTGATCAATAAATACCAAAAACTCAATGCCATTCAGCTAAACCATTACTACGAACCACGACACAAAAGCAATTAGGTAGCGCAAAAGTTAGTCATTGTAAAGACAATATGAGCCTAATATTAACAACAGATTTCACACACGCGAATCTCAGCGAAGTAACACTCGAAAAATAGCCAAATATTTGTAAATTAAAAAAATTATTAATAACATCACTACTCGTTTCACTCACGGCTATATCAACAAAGCAGTTAAGGTTCCTGGCTAACCTCAGCCTCAAAAAACTTCCCACCTTATAAAGACAGCTAAATAACTGTAATAATCAACATGATAACCATAATCACTAATCGTTTCTCTCTCAAAAATTTATCTTTTGCTCTGAAGGTTCTGCCTACCATTACCCTCGGATATCGTGCAAAATATAGCAAGAAGCAGCCAAATATTTGGCAGAAACCAAAATAAAAACATAATCGCTACTAGTTTCTCGCACGACAGTTTAAGCTGTGAACTGAAGTTCCACCCAAACCACATCAGAACATATTTGAAATAAAAACGTATTTTACAAACATCGTAGATTACACTAGTAACTAACACAAGCACAGGTTAACATTTAGTAACAACCCGCCCGGTTCACATCCTTCGCAACGTAAATTCACAACGTCACACAGGGTGTCATGGGTCAAACCAGATGTGTGGAACCGGGTAGTGCGCTTGACACAGTTGCCATTGTGGAATTAAGAATTTAATTTAAGAATACAAGGTGAAAGCACTTGAACTTCGCCAGAAACTAGGTAACGAGATCTGCCTCTTCAAGTAAGCACTTAACATTGCAAAATTAACACTATGCGCTATTTTATGTTATATACTGTCAATAACTTCAGGTTCTGTAATCACATCACACTCCACCTGACACTTCTATTTGACAGTAAGTCTGCACTAAATAAACCGTCATTTAAAAGCTTATACGACATTCTAACTGCAGATGATCCTGTGTGATGAATAAGTAGGTGATAGATAAGTCAATGGCTCATACCTCTTGCGGCTACAACGCACCTCGCCTATGAGGCCGGGTGTTCGCTTAGCTCAAAGCTTCTAAGGCTCCCCAAGAACTTTAAAATGTTTCCTTAGTTGTTCTCAAAAAGCAAAATCCAACGCAAAATCACTTGATTCAAAGCTGAAGCTCCTTTTACTGAATAACTCACAGAACAATTCGTATATACAATTCTAGTACAGGAGAGAATATGAAAGTAATTCCTAGGCAACGGTCCTAGACGGTTTTAAGTTACATAGAATTGTTGTTAGTATACCCTGTGATCAACGTTAAACAGAAATCCCAGTAAATAAAAAGCATGTTGTTTAGGAAAGTAAATATCAAAAATTAGAAAAGCACTGCAACAAGGTTTTGAATAAATTAAATCTATGTAAGACGAAATAATCATATTTTTCTATTGAAAGATGTCCAGCAGTTCCTAAATGATAAACACGCCCAAACAGGTAATAAACTCAAAGACGAATTAACAATTAACTATGTTTCAACATATTAATTCAGTTTGAGGTAGGCCTAAAGGGAACATTGCCTATCAATAGTACAAGTTTTTCGCTGGCACAAATCACTTCTGTAAGGTCGACAGGACGTTGAAACTGAACATTGTAATGAAAGACCTTCACCTTCGAAAACCGATGAAAATGTTGAACGTGTGCGTACTCTTGTCAGATCAGACCGGCATTTAATAATACGGATGATTGGTGACCTGTTAAACTTAGACACTTTTACCGCACATTATAGTTTGACCAAAGTTTGCACATGCGAAAGATTTCTGCCAAAATGCTGCCGAAAAACCTCACAACTGAGCAGAATGACAATCCAAGAAACGTGTGCGTTTATCCTGTTGAGAGGGTTGCCAATGACAACGAATGGTTCAGTCGTGTTATCACAGCTCGTGAATCCTGGCTTCTTGAGCAAGATCCTGAGACCAAGTGACAAGGTAAGGGGTGGCACACTGAGACATCTCCTCGACGAAAATAGTTCGAATGAACAAATCAGAGATAAAAGCAAAGCTGATTTCCTTTTTTGACATTTGTTTTCTTGCATAAAGAATTTGTTCATCCAGGAGACACTGTCAACCAACTGTTTTGCAAAGATGTCCTTGAAAGACTTAGGGAAAGGTTGAACCCGAATGAGACAGGACACTGCAGACAAGTGGATGCTCCGTCACTCCAATTGTCACGCGGCCACTCCCAACAAGGAATTTTTGATCTCAAAAGGCATTGCTGTTGCTCCATAGCCCCCCTATTCACCTCACCTGAATCCTTGTGAGGATTTAGTTTTCCAGAAATTGAGTAATGTCTTAAACGGACGTAATTTTGAGACTGTGTAGAACTTTCAATCCTATGTGTCCGCCATGTTAAAAACCCTACCAGTTGATGGCTTTCAGTGACGCTGGGGAGACTGGTAACAACGTCGCCGCCGGTGTACGGCAGTCGAAAGGAACTGCTTTGACGGGGACAATATTGTGGTTGAAAAAAAAAAGTCTGATTCAAATTCTGTATCACTGTTTTTCTCACACACCTCATGCTCCAAGATATTTATTCAATTTCCTTAAGCAACAAAAGAGGAAAAATCATTTGTTACGGTGACAGCTCAACTCAATATCACTCTACACAACTTGTATCAGAAACTGTGATAGATAAAACATTGCTTTTCTCACACACCTCGTACTCCAAAATTTTAATTCAGTTTTCTTACGCAACAGAAGAGGAAAAATCTTCTGTTACGATGCCAGCTCAACAAACATCACGCTATGTAATTGTCATCAGTACCAAAATGATTTCTCCCTCTCAAACGGAAAAAAATTGCAGCAGCACGATTCTGCAATGATACAACGATCACAGGCAACATGTAGGTGTAATCGACAAGACAGAAAAATCGGTTACACCGTCGTCGTTGTGAAACTAAGTTATTGATTCGAGAATACTTGATGAAAGAACACGATCTTCGGCAAAAACCAAGTAACGAGTTCTGCCTATACAAGTAAAAATTTAACATTTGAAATTGCATGAAATACACTCCTGGAAATTGAAATAAGAACACCGTGAATTTATTGTCCCAGGAAGGGGAAACTTTATTGACACATTCCTGGGGTCAGATACATCACATGATCGCACTGACAGAACCACAGGCACATAGACACAGGCAACAGAGCATGCACAATGTCGGCACTAGTACAGTGTATATCCACTTTCGCAGCAATGCAGGCTGCTATTCTCCCATGGAGACGATCGTAGAGATGCTGGATGTAGTCCTGTGGAACGGCACGCCATGCCATTTCCACCTGGCGCCTCAGTTGGACCAGCGTTCGTGCTGGACGTGCAGACCGCGTGAGACGACGCTTCATCCAGTCCCAAACATGCTCAATGGGGTACAGATCCGGAAATCCTGCTGGCCAGGGTAGTTGACTTACACCTTCTAGAGCACGTTGGGTGGCACGGGATACATGCGGATGTGCATTGTCCTGTTGGAACAGCAAGTTCCCTTGCCGGTCTAGGAATGGTAGAACGATGGGTTCGATGACGGTTTGGATGTACCGTGCACTATTCAGTGTCCCCTCGACGTTCACCAGTGGTGTACAGCCAGTGTAGGAGATCGCTCCCCACACCATGATGCCGGGTGTTGGCCCTGTGTGCCTCGGTCGTATGCAGTCCTGATTGTGGCGCTCACCTGCACGGCGCCAAACACGCATACGACCATCATTGGCACCAAGGCAGAAGCGACTCTCATCGCTGAAGACGACACGTCTCCATTCGTCCCTCCATTCACGCCTGTCGCGACACCACTGGAGCCGGGCTGCACGATGTTGGTGCGTGAGCGGAAGACGGCCTAACGGTGTGCGGGACCGTAGCCCAGCTTCATGGAGACGGTTGCGAATGGTCCTCGCCGATACCCCAGGAGCAACAGTGTCCCTAATTTGCTGGGAAGTGGCGGTGCGGTCCCCTACGGCACTGCGTAGGATCCTACGGTCTTGGCGTGCATCCGTGCGTCGCTGCGGTCCGGTCCCAGGTCGACGGGCACGTGCACCTTCCGCCGACCACTGGCGACAACATCGATGTACTGTGGAGACCTCAAGCCCCACGTGTTGAGCAATTCGGCGGTACGTCCACCCGGCCTCCCGCATGCCCACTATACGCCCTCGCTCAAAGTCCGTCAACTGCACATACGGTTCACGTCCACGTTGTCGCGGCATGCTACCAGTGTTAAAGACTGCGATGGAGCTCCGTATGCCACGGCAAACTGGCTGGCACTGACGGCGGCGGTGCACAAATGCTGCGCAGCTAGCGCCATTCGACGGCCAACACCGCGGTTCCTGGTGTGTTCTCTGTGCCGTGCGTGTGATCATTGCTTGTACAGCCCTCTCGCAGTGTCCGGAGCAAGTATGGTGGGTCTGACACACCGGTGTCAATGTGTTCTTTTTTCCATTTCCGGGAGTGTATTAAAACAATGAGCTGTTTCACCTTATATTTTGTTACCCAGCTCATGTTCTGAAATCACATAACACTTCACCACAAGCTTCAATTTGTCCCTATTTCTCCACTAAATACACAGTCTTTTAAAGCTTATACGATATTCTGACTCTATGGTAAGTAAATAGATGATAGTTAAATAAATGACTCATACCTCCTGAGAGTAAATGCACCTCGCTTTTGAAGCTGGGCGCTCGCTTCGCACAAAGCTGGTAAAGCTCTTGAAGAACTTTCAAATTGCTTCGTTAGTTGTTCTCGAAACGCAAAACCCAACGCTACAACACTTCAATCAAATCTGATGCTCCTTTTACTCAATAACTCACAGAACGAATTCGTATAGGCACTTCTAGTACTCGAGTGAATACGGAAGTAATTGCTAGGCAACGGTCCTCGACGGTTTAGGCGACATGACATTGATGTTTGCATACCCTGTGATCAAAGTTAAACAAACAGCAACCACAGAAACAACAGAGCACATCATTGAATAAGATGCTTACAAGACCATTAAAATGAAATTTTAAAGAAGTTAAACACATGTAGCAGCTTTTCAAAACATCGAAGCGAAACGACATCACACGCTCGCGTCCTCGATCCCACATTTACGTCATACGTTTAAATGCTTTCACACGCACAAACATTGTTTCCCTCAGTGCAGCGAACTTCCACTTCGGTTCGATGTCCGTTTATGTGATACCACTGATACATTTTTTGTATTAATTTCCTGTATCTTTCGATGTGTCTCTCCGTGAAAATGGAAGACTGGTCAATGCGACGGATCGCGTGAGGCATAAGAACTTTTCTTAGCCTCGTCTACATACAACGATGGAAAAAAAACTGAATAAATCTAGCAGTGCCAGTATGAGCCAGCAAATCATGTTTTCTGAGCGTTAGTTACCTCTGAGACTGGACGTAGTTAGTTGGTGTCACCCAAGAACGCCCTTAAGGCGACAAAGACGCCATTACCGTATCCTCACTGACTTCTAATGGGATGGTGTAATAGGGCAAGGAGAAGCTGGTTGTTCCTTCTGCTATATTGCGGTCTAGGGTGTGATTTCGTATGGCAGCAGGAGAGCTCTTGTGGTTATCCCACTCACCTTGGCTGCAAAATTGTACATCAATTGGTGATTCGACCTATTCTGCTACTAATCATGAGCAGCATTCAAGTGGGTGTTTTCCAACAGGATAACTCATTCCCACACACCGCTGTTGTAACACAGCATGCTCTTCAGAATGTCGACATGTTGCCTTGGCCTGAACGTTCAACAGATCTGCTTCCAGTCGAGCAGATACGGGAAGTCATCGGAAGACAATTCCAGCGCTGTCCACAACCAGCAACAACCGTTCCTGTGTTGGCGGATCAAGTGCAATGGGCGTGGAATTCCGCCCCGCAAACTGACATCCGGCACCTGCATAACGAAATGCAAGCATGTTTTCTTACTTGCATTCAACACTCTGGCGGTTACAGCTGTTGTAAATGTACCAGCATTTCACATTACCGATGGCTTATCTGGTGCTTACACTAACCTGTACTCTTGCATTGTTAATCATTTAAACATGTTACCTAAATAAATTCTTTCTTTCTTTCTTTCTTCCTTTCTTTCGCTTACGCCATAGTCCCGCATCAATCGCAGGGTCGGCGTTGTTACAACGGATTTGGCAGTGTTAGTGTTAGGGATGGCCGGATGCCCTTCCTGCCGCCACCCCGTACCCCCCAGGACGGAATCAGTGTACCCCAACTGTCTGCATCTAGTGCAAATCGTGAAATAGTGCGGACGTGTTGCAAATGTCTGCGATACCTGTAACTGAGGCGAAACGTGTTGACCAGCCCGGTATTCACCTAGCGGGATGTGGAAAACCGCCTAAAAACCACATCCAGGCTGGCCAGCACACCGGCCCTCGTCGTTAATCCGCCAGGCGGATTCGATCCGGGGCTGGCGCGCCTACCCGAGTCCAGAAAGCAGCGCATTAGCGCGCTCGGCTACCCTGGTCGGTATGTTACCTAAACAAATGTATTTTAGAAATTTCTTTACTCTACGTTAATAAGTTTTGGATGTTGCGATTTTTTTTTTCATCAGTGTGCTTTACTACTTCATTAATACATTTAACTTACAAAATTAAGGTACCATGCCTTTTATACATTCTTCTGAAAATAACCATTTTAGGGGGCAAATTTTCATTGTATATTCTCTGCCAGGTCATCCCCTACGATGTCAAGGCCTCCCTGGGTCTCAGTATTTTTATTGCTACATGAAAGATTCCTTGAGGATGAAACTATCGGCACATCATTAAATGGAAAGAAATATGCCGTAGAAAGGGATGCAAATAAGATTCAAGGACGGAATATGAGCTATCACCCACACGCCAGGAGCAGAGAACGAAGCAGCCGGTCGTGGAAGAAACCCCCGTCGTCATAGAGCCTTGCCTTCTCTTTCGCCGTCCCACGCCACCAATTTCAGCACAAATTTCAGATAAGGTGCGATCTGATAACAGCTGGAGTCAACCGCAACAGCTGAACGTGTACTATTTCTATTCATTACGTATAATGATTTCCATAATTGCTTGATATCTGAGTAAAGAGGGCGGAATCGTGTGTTTAAGTTGGTGCACTCTGATCGAATCTAGGACATTTTTCTTAAGGAAACTTTCACCTCAGTCAACTAGGCAGCCGTTCAATGGCAGTATACGGTGATGAAGGTGAGAAATCTGTCACCTCTAAAAATATGGTGCCCTGAGCACCCTTTTCACTAATCTTTGTACCTGTAATTGGAAGTCAGCTATGATCGTTTTGAACTAAATATTTCACATAAAATGCCAGTTACTGAGAGATGTAAGGATTATATTTTTGGGGAAAATTAATCATTTTAAATAAATTGGTCGTTCTGTGACAGTTGTCCGTCTCATTTAATTAACAACTACTGACAAGTTGACCCACCCGCCACTACGACCTTCCTTCGGCAGCGGTAAGTGGAGAAAAATAAGATGAGAGCAATGTCGACACGCAGTTAGGATAATGTTGCATCTCTTCCAGCTTACATAACGCAGCATCATTCCCGTAGGAGTCCTAAACGCTTAACATGAATGTAGTGATGGCATTACACAAATATCTACGTCGACTGCTACAGCAAATGCTGTACAACCGCTAAATGTAGAGAATATCTTGATAGACGTATAGAGCTTTCCTGCTGCAAGGAGACCCCTCGCAAATACAACGAAATAGTTTTGAAAAGCGAACTAAAATAAAATAGGAATGCTTTTCATCTGAAACACTCTATGCATAGATTAGTATCTCTGAAGCAAATTCACTCATGTAAGGAAAAGTGCGAATAACTTAATGTAAGGCCCTTTCAAGAGAACATCGAAAATCTGAAAAGTAGAACATCAATCGCTTTCATCCAACTTTAGCTAGACTCATTGCTTCATCACGTAACGACAAATTTTCAACCCTTCGAACTAAGAAAATTCCTAAAAACTGAAATTGGCTACCCAGTTGATGCAAACCGTAACTGTAGTTGGATAAGAGTAGAAAATCCTACGCCCCAACCACAGTGGTACTTATAAATAGCAAAATGTTACTGGTTGTTAAGCCCTAGTTCTCCTGCTCCCTCTCCGTTACCAGGCTACCTATACCATTCGGTCATCAACTCATTCTTTCAAACGAGACATTCTACAATCACATGCCTGATGCACCGATGCCCTGCCAGCAGACATGTTGACAGACCAAGAGTTGGTGAGCACAATGTCCCAGTGTCTGACATGCAAGAGAGATAAGGCACGACGCTGGAGAGCTGATGCGATCACAACCATGATGCTGTCACTGTCCCCCCCTCAGAGCAGTTGCACTCATTGAGGATGGACACCTTATTGCGTCAATACCAGTAGGCCTGGAACTCTCAGTGTCACAGCTCCTTGCACCAGGCAGGTACCTTGCAGAGCACTGGGTCCTTGGTGGTGTGGTGTCCGACGAGTTTGGTCTGCGATGGAAGTTTCACCATGGCTACCTCAGCAGCAACGTCTAGGTGGAAACAGACTTCAGATCCATGTTCAAGGCAGGGTCATGGTCGAGGGGCAGAGGCAAAAAGAGGTCAGCAAGAGACTGTTAGCATTAGCATGTAAGGTTGTTGAGTGGAATTGAATCTCATAATTATAATTTTAAAGAAACAGAGCCCACCACTGAAGTTTTGATCGGAACGTTTGTCTGCACTCTGGAAAGGGGGAGTAAAGGCCTGCAGTTCGTGAACAGTGGTTATAGACAGTAACGAAAATTTTTAGGCCGAATATGATTGTTAGGGATTCTTTTTTATCTGACTATAGTTACGCTTTGTGGTAGTTGGTCACTCCGTCCCGTCAACCACATGTGAAAGGTACGTCCCCAACCCACTGATCGATACGCCAGCTGCCAAGGGTTGCAGAGGACTCTGTGTTAGTCTGCAGCTGGACAGGCCTGTTGTTGCTGCCTACTGTAAACGATAGAGATCCCTCTCAGTGGCGAAGCACATATTGGGTGTGAGATACCTCTGGTAACACGTCAGCCATGTTGTCCACCCCTGCATTGAATGGGTCCGTACAAGCACAACTGACATCCATTTTTGGCACTGCTTGGCCCACTTCAGCCTTATGTGTGGCTTTCCCCCCAGATGGGCACTTAGCGCAATGGTAGTAGCACTGATGTCTCCAGTGATGAATCAGTCTCTGGCTGCAGCAAGGAAGCTGTTGAACGCAGTCTTTGCCCGCATTGTGTGAATCCGACCAGGGTGGCGGGCGTGATTGCGGTTGAGGGAGGCGCATTGGTCGGGCAGCGAACACTTGTGATAGGTCTTGCAGAGTAGCTGAGGATCTGGGACATTATTCAAAAGCTCTCATACTGGCGATGCATGTTGCTAAGAAAGGGTCCTCCAATTTAAGGAGATATCAACACAGATCTTCATAGGGGGCTCAGGGACTGAACTTCACTAAATGCTTCCCAGTATTGTACTCTTACGGGTTGCATGAATTTAGTGATCAGAGGAGAGCTAATGGCATGCAGGTATGCACATTGGAGGCGATTTTTACTAACTAAATTGATAAAGAACGTTTATTCGCAAAGTGGAGGCTACTGCTGAACTTCATTAAACGTATAACCTCTATAAAGTCTTAACACCATGGTTTCGTATAAGTAAACTGTATTGATCATCATTATTCATTGGGGATCAGGCAGGGTCAGGACAGTAACATGGATGCACATACGCTTACACGCAAAGACTGAAACAAGGCAAAGTTCACCATTTTTAGCGGAAGTTGAGTTGGCAAAACTGGCTTGTTCCGCACAGCGGAAAAAGATATAAAATTCAATCGCAAACACAGTGCATGAAATGAATCATGACTGAGTTTAGAGCTGTGGCCGAGCTGTTCTAGGCGCTTCAGTCTGGAACTGCGCGACCGCTACGGTCGCAGGTTCGAATCCTGCCTCGGGCATGGATGTGTGTGATGTTCTTAGGTTAGTTAGGTTTAAGTAGTTCTGAGTTCTAGGGGACTGATGACCTCAGATGTTAAGTCCCATAGTGCTCAGAGCCATTTGAACCATTTGAGTTAAGAGCGAACACCGCCCATCCGATTTAGTTCACTGATAACAAAATTATCATTCGTGAGAACACTATAACGCCTGACAAATGACTTTACTGGTAGTAAAACTTCATTACTCCAAAAATATGAGCTAATTCACATCCAAAATCGTTGTCTAAGTGCATTCAGGTGCGCAAAATGCTAATTTTATATCTTGTATTGGTTTATAATAGTATCTTGTTTTCGTTGATAGGACCCATCCTCAGAATCAAGCAGTGATCACATTTGTAAAGGAAACAAGTCCTGAGACGTTAAAAACTGTAGATGAAGCTGTGCCACTGAGAGTTCCAGGTCTACTGGTATTGACGCAATAAGGTGTCCATCCTCAATGAGTGCACCTGCTCTGAGGGGGGGACAGTGACAGCATCATGGTTGTGATCGCATCAGCTCTCCAGCGTCGTGCCTTATCTCTCTTGCATGTCAGACACTGGGACATTGTGCTCACCAACTCTTGGTCTGTCAACATGTCTGCTGGCAGGGCATCGGTGCGGCAAACACCTACATCGTTACTTCCTGACCCTTCAGCCAGAGCGAACAGGTCACCCCTCCACATCGTTTTTTATCGGAGAGCAGTGACGTCTGAATGCAGGTTGAAATCCATGCGCAGCGACGGTCAGGTCAGATTAGCGGGCAGAGCTGCACTAAACCAGTCTTCAGACTGAAGACTGCAACAACAACAACGTATCTTTTATGGCAGATTTACTAGTTGGGTAGTAAGTTAAGTTTTCGTATATGTTTTCTAGTGTATTATCTAAAGCAAAATCCCGTTCCATTATTTCATCCTTACTATCGTAAAACTAAAGGAATTTTATGTACTAGTGTGATTTTATTCCTTTGATCTGGGGGGCAAGGGTTTGTTGGTAGGAGGATATGTTTTGTTTAGCACTCAAAAGTATTTAATAATGTTACTCAATAATACAAGGGAGATCTACTTAATGTACACATAAGGGGGTTGGAACTTAAATAGTGGCAACTATTTATTCACAACCGATACAAAAGAGTTACATGTTCGCTTCTGTTACTGTCCTTCAAAGTAGTCACCAGCGTTGTATAGAATCCGTTGCCAGCGATGTGGAAGGCGTAGTATACCGTTAGCAGAGCTTGTTCTGTTGATGGTGCGAATGTAGCGGTCTACTGCTTGTCGAATCCCTGGAACAGTTCTGAACCGAATGCCACTAAGTGGTACCTTCATCTTCGGAATCAAATCAAAGTCACAAGGACTTACGTCCGAGGAGTATGGTGGATGGTACAGTGCTTCTCAGTCCCATCGACCGAGCACATTGTCGTGCAAAATGGTGGGTGTGTCGCGCAGAAAGTGTCGCCGCTTCTTTCGCAAACTGGTCGCAGGTGGTGTTCCAAAAACGAACAATAATACTGTTCATTGACGGTCTGCCGTGGAGGAAGGTAATGCGTTAGGATAACATCATCACAGTCGTACACGAGAATGACAATATCTTTCACCATACTGGAGCTCTGACGCAATTTCGACTCTCGCGGCGACCCATAATGACGCCATTCGTTGGACTGGTGTTTCAGTTTTGGCTTCGTGGCATTCGCTTCAGAACTGTTCCAGACCTTCTGCCAGAGGGAACAGGTCACCCCTCCACATCGTTTTTATCCTAGTCCAGATACTTCTACCTCTGATCCTTGCTGTATTTTGCGGGTCTCTTCACTTGGTACTCCTGGTTAACCACCACGGATTCAGATAGTGGCTTCCCTTATGCTTCAGGCATGTATACTATGCCCACAGGGCAGATCATTCACAACCCACTCCACACTTTTTCAATTGAAGGGCTCCCAGAAGCTATTGTCAGGTATATGCCCAACAACCCTCTCAGCAGTCCATGTGTCTCCATGTCTCTCTCCAGTACCTCCATCTTTATCAAAGCCTGCCAACAATGGTTTCCTGCAGTCGTTTCCAACCTCCTGGGCTGGAATATGGCTGAGGTGATGCATGAGAAAGTGTGCCAAAAGCACCTAACCCAATTCAGCTTTGCTGTAGTTTTCTTTCGGGTCTGGTAGATTATCATTATCATTACCTTTTTTTCCAGAGGTGGAGTACTCCACAATGCCCCCCTGCCTCCCTGGGATATCACTGGCCTGTATCAGCTCCAGCCTACGGCAAGCTCTCTGGAGGGGTCCTCAGCTGCTCCACACGCCTTATCAGAAATAACGCCGATAGACATCAGCTTCAGCTACCCAGCTGCATCAGCCGCCAGTGGGACCCAGCCCCTTCCAGGGATGGCGAGAAGTGCTACCACTTCTCCTCCCCTTGGAGGAAGGGGAGGAATGTTGTGTCGTGGCCTTGTGCCTACTCAGCCAGCAACCAAAAACACAGATGGGTTAGGAAGCTACAGTCTTTACAGTGAACACCTCTTTAGATGACATACAAAGGATTGCCGCACTCTGTCTGGCTAACAGGCGGCAACTCAAGCATCGCCATAGGCCAGTGGAACAGTGAACCTTTTCTCCTCCGCGGACCATGTGACTGAAAGGAGTGCCTACATGCAGTGTTTAGGCCAACACCCAAGCTACAGTCGAGCGGCCTGGTCTGAGTGAGTTTCCTGGGCCAGGCACCAATTGCGGAAGCTTTCCCACAATTTTGATCTCACTAAGGACCACAGCTACGACTACACCACCGCCTATGTCATGCTTCCCTCCAGGAGCTACCATTGCAGATCTACAGTATTTGTGGTTTCTACACAAAAAAGATCTCGTCTCCAATGCACGGACCAGCAAGTGTTTTTGTTTTCCATCGACAATACATGGATTTAAACTTCTCTGTATGCCTTGGGGAATTTCATTTCCGCTCCTCCCTTTGGGACTTTAACATCTGCATCTCCCATCCAGACTCTGAGTCTGCCATACTCAACATATGAGCATTGGATCTAGGAACTTTTGTTTTACTGTGATATTTGCATACCATTGTTGTTTTTGTTGTTGTTGTTGTTGTGGTCTTCAGTCCTGAGACTGGTTTGATGCAGCTCTCCATGCTACCCTATCCTGTGCAAGCTTCTTCAACTCCCAGTACTTACTGCAACCCACATCCTTCTGAATCTGCTTGGTCTCCCTCTACGATTTTTACCCTCCACGCTGCCCTCCAATGCTAAATTTGTGATCCCTTGATGCCTCAGAACATGTCCTACTAACCGGTCCCTTCTTTTTGTCAAGTTGTGCCACATACTCCTCTTCTCCCCAATTCTATTCAATACTTCATCATTAGTTATGTGATCTACCCATCTAATCTTCAGCATTCATCTGTAACACCACATTTCGAAAGCTGCTATTCTCTTCTTGTCCAAACTATTTATCGTCCATGTTTCACTTCCATACATGGCTACACTCTATACAAATACTTTCTGAAACGACTTCCTGACACTTAAATCTATACTCGATGTTAACAAATTTCTCTTCATCAGAAACGCTTTCCTTGCCATTGCCAGTCTACATTATATATCTTCTCTACTTCTACCATCATCATTTATTTTGCTCCCCAAATAGCAAAACTCCTTTACTACTTTAAGTGTCACATTTCCTAATCTAATTCCCTCAGCATCACCTGACTTAATTCGACCGCATTCCATTATCCTCGTTTTGCTTTTGTTGATGCTCATCTTACATCCTCCTTTCAAGACACTGTCCATTCCGTTCAACTGCTCTTCCAAGTCCTTTGCTGTCTCTGATAGATTTACAATGTTATCGGCGAACCTCAAAGTTTTTATTTCTTCTCCATGGATTTTAATACCTACTCCGAATTTTTCTTTTGTTTCCTTTACTGCTTGCTCAATATACAGATTGAATAACATCGGGGAGACGCTACAACCCTGTCTCACTCCCTCCCCAACCACTGCTTCCTTTTCATGCCCCCCGACTCTTCTAACTGCCATCTGGTTTCTGTACATATTGTAAATAGCCTTTCGTTCCCTGTAATTTACCCCTGCCACCTCTAGAATTTGAAATAGAGTATACCAGTCAATATTGTCAAAAGCTTTCTCTAAGTCTACAAATGCTAAAAACGTAGGTTTGCCTTTCCTTAATCTTTCTTCTAAGATAAGTTGTAAGGTCAGTATTGCCTCACGAGTTCGAACATTTCTACAGAATCCAAACTGATACAAGATATAAAATTAGCGGTTTGCGCACCTAAACGCCCTTAGACAACGATTTTGGATGTGAATTAGCTCATATTTTTGGAGTAATGAAGTTTTAATACCTGTAAAGTCATTTGACAGGCGTTATAGTGTTCTCACGAATGATGATTTTGTTATCAGTGAACTAAATCGGATGGGCGGTGTTCGCTCTTAACTCAAATGGTTCAAATGGCTCTGAGCACTATGGGACTTAACACCTGAGGTCATCAGTCCCCTAGAACTCAGAACTACTTAAACCTAACTAACATAAGGACATCACACACATCCATGCCCGAGGCAGGATTCGAACCTGCGACCGTAGCGGTCGCGCGGTTCCAGACTGTAGCAACTAGAACCGCTCGGCCACCCCGGCCGGCTGCTGGAATTCTGACGACGCACATCTCGCCCCTCACTCAATTCAACACTCTCCCTATTCAAGAAGCGAGCGGCTCTCTTCCTCGACACCAATCCGTAATTCTTCTTTCAAAGCAGGCAGCAGAGCTATCCAACAAACAGCTTAACAGCTAGTGCCTTAAGTTGTTGACGAGAACAATTTACAGAAGGCTGGAAAAGAAAATTGAGCATGTGTTAGATGAGAATCAGTTTTGCTTTAGGTAAGGTAAAGGCACCAGACAGGCATTTCTGATGGTGCGCCTGACGATGGAAGCGAGACCTAAGAAAATTCAAGACGCCTTCATAGAGTCTGTCGACCTAGGAAAAGCACTGGGCATTGTAAAATGCTGCAAGATATTCAAAATTCTTAACAACATAGGAGTAAGACATAGGGAAGTAGCGTAACACGCAATATGAACAAGAAACAAAAGACAACAAGAGTCGTAGACCAAGAACTATTTGATCCGGTAAGAAAGAGTGTAAGGTAGGGTGCAGTCTTTCGTCCCTACTGTTTCATCTCTTCATCAAAAAAACAATGTGCGAAAAGTAAAAAGATTCAAGTGTGGGACCAAAATTCAGGATGGAAGGACTTCAGTGACAAAATTCGATGATATTATTGCTATCTTCGGTGAAAATGGGAAAAGAGTTACAAGTTATGTTGAAGGCAACGAACAGATTTGAGTACAGGATATAAATTGGTAACTCTCGTAAATCTAAAAAAGAAGAAAAAATGAGGAGTATCAGAAATAAGATTATGGAGAAACTTAACATAAAAACTGGTGACCGCGTAGTAGACGACTTTAATCAATTCTGTTGTTTTGGAATCAAAATAAGACATGACCGTTGAAGCAAGGAGGACCTAAAAATGAACTAGTACAGGCCAAGAGAGCGTTTCTAGCCAAAAGATATTTACTAGTATTAAACCTTGGCCTTAACTTGAGAAGAAAGGTTCTCAGAAGACCCGTTTGGAGTACAGAGTTCTATGGTCGTGAATCATATGCTTTGGGGAAACTAGACTAGAAGACAATCGAAGCGTTTAAGATGTGGTGCTATACAACAATATGTGGACTGATGACATAAGAAACGAGGAGACTCTCCCAGAATTGGTGAAGAGAGGAACATAAGGAAAGTACTGGCAAAAGAAGGGAAAGGGTGACAGGACATGCGCTCCATCAAAGAATAACTTCCATGGAATTACAGAAAGCTGTAAGGGGCACAACTTGTAGGGGAAGACAGAGGCTTGATTATATCAAACAAATAAGTGATTTAGAACGATACAAGCTAAAAAATGGTTCAAATGGCTCTGAGCACTATGGGACTTAACAGCTGTGGTCATCAGTCCCCTAGAACGTAGAACTACTTAAACCTAACTAACCTAAGGACATCACACACATCCATGCCCGAGGCAGGATTCGAACCTGCGACCGTAGCAGTCGCACTGATGCAAGCTCTGCCCTGATATGAAGAGCTTGTCACAAGAGAGGAATTCGTGGTGGTCCTCATCTAGGCAGTCAGATCACAGAAGCGAAAAGCAGTAAATAAATAAATTTAAAAATGTCAAAATGTTAGATTAAGACTCCAAGAGTATTTTCAGTTCCAGTAAAAGAAGATGCACGAATTAAGTTACAGAAAACACTATGATGTGTCAATTTTAACTGTATGAAGTTTAACCCTTTAAGTGGACATGGCGGATTCAGCAGTCCATCACCTGCTCCTTCTCAGAGTGTTCGAGGGGTATATCTATCCGCAGCATTCTGTAGCTTGTGGCTAGTGGGAATGACGAGTTTTAAGCCTGCAGGTGTCATTATTGCTATTAGTTAATGCTTCATCCATTAGACAGTACCTTTCGTCACTCAAGATAACCTATTCTCGACCAGATTTAACGTTTT
Source organism: Schistocerca piceifrons (assembly GCF_021461385.2). Classification (NCBI taxonomy): domain Eukaryota; kingdom Metazoa; phylum Arthropoda; class Insecta; order Orthoptera; family Acrididae; genus Schistocerca; species Schistocerca piceifrons. The sequence continues at coordinate 240,455,316 of NC_060142.1, read as the reverse complement.
ACATCGTTTATGCTGGTGAGGACACAAGTTACGACATTCAGAGCCATGAAGAGAAAAAAAACTCAAATTATTTTGAAGGAAAATTGCTCATGAGTTACTCGAAAAGGGTTATTGTATGCACTTTGACGACGTGTACGCTATCCCAGAGTTGGTTGACCAACTAGCAAGAAAGAACCCCGGCGTTGTCAGTACTATGAAGCAAAAAGGTGTCAAGTGTTGTTCTGATTACAGCGCTTCGTTAATTTCCAAGACTTTTGGCCATATGCATAGGTCTCGCTTTTGGTTTTATGTATTGATGTCTGGCTCTTAAGTTGTATTCTTGCGTCTTCAATGTCAACCATCACATCGAGTTCTTCTGGTTGTTTTGGTTTGTATCTTTTAGTACTTTCGTGATTTTGATGCTTTTATTTGAGAGTTTAATTTGTCTCTGCCCAAAACTCCCATTTTGCCTCGGTTTCCCCGTTAGGTTCAATATCTGTTATTCTGATTTTGTAGGATTCTATAATTGTTTTTTATATTTTGGGGCCATGAGAACGGGTGGTTTTTGTGCCCCGATCGCTATTTTTAAATACAATTTACATTGCATTTTAGGGCTTGTGATGACGTCATTAGTCTAAGTGGACGGTTGTTTAGAACGCTCTGGATTATCCCAGTAATTCAGCAGCTCACAAGGCAATTCTGTCATTTCCAAGGCTTTATCCAGTTCACATCACGGCCGGTCACAGCCGTTAATCAGTTTAGTAAAGATGTAATCTGCTATTTTGTCGCATGTGGTCAGTGATTTGACGAGTAAGGCAAATTGAAATGTTAAAATGTTCGAGCGATGTGCAGTGGTGTCGTAATAACCAACCAGCTCAAGTTTTTGCCACAAATTTAAGCCTCGCTGTTAAATTGTGCAGTCAAGGATCAGTTTACTACATCTGAAAGGCCTTGACATTCGAGAGTAAGACGTCTAAGCAAAGCATTTACTATAGAGGAAATAAGAATTTATCCCTTGAAAGATATTTTTATATATCTTCCTCCAAAACAACTGGATCGATTTTAACCAAACTTGGTACACATATCGCTGTCGGGGTAAGAATCACTTACCTTTGATAGTTCAGTAAATGTGATGTCATAAGCAATAAGATGTGTAAAAAGGTGCCACATCATGCATGACACTTAAATTTATTACATCTATACTACTAAATCTGTTCGTAATCAATTTCGCTGGCAGTTTCTGTACATGCCGCTAAATGCACCAACTAAATTATACCATGGTACATAGTTCAGGAGATATAACGCCATAAACAATGAGATGCGTGAAAAAATATTGTATCATGCATTAAGTTTTAATGCATGTATTATTTAGCACTAAGACTCTTCTTCAGTCGCCTCTGCTTAAGGAAATCTCTGACACCTAGCAGTGTTGTTGACTTCTTACAACTGTGAAGCGCATAAAGCTGTAGGCAGAAACCATGAAGAGTTGTTGCCGTAGAAACGTTTACAAAATCGCGTTGTATAACACGCCAAGTATCTGTACTTATACATTCGTACATATCTTTGTACGATTTATCATAATTTCAGAGTTGTTTTCATGAATTTCTAGAAATAAAATTTTCCCTATATTGCACTAACACAAAGTTCATCATTTGTTTCCGTTTATAACAGAAAACTTGCAATATGAATACTCGAGAAATGCCGGGTTTGCAAGCTAGCAGATATAAAATGAAGTAAAACTGTGTCTCCTATGGCATAATTTTAGTCTCTAACAATACTGCAGTTCTCAAATTAAGTCATTAAAATCATAGCGGGAAGGGTACGTCATAAGAAGGAACTTCCGCAATATAAGCTGTGTTGCTCGTGATTGGTTTCTGAATTGAGAGTAGAACTGAAAGCTGGGCATACGTTCGTAGCATCAGTTCCTTCATTTACTTGTTTGGGGTTGCATCGATACGTTAATCAATTGCTATTTGCACAATGGCGTTCAATAAAATACAGTATCAGCTAGATTTCAGTGAGAGTGCTTTAATTTATGTTTTCTACTTGGAAAGACAATCGTCCCCTTTTCTATTACGACCAGTTGCTGAGTGTGTCAAGATACCTACTGTTTCATACCCATACAGTTTTCCAGGCATGAATAAAGATAGAGTAATGAATAAAAAAAACCGAGTGCCTTGAACACTGTACACTGCGGCCGATAAATAATGATAACGTTTTAGTTTCTGTGTAGTGTAGGGTTACATTACATGTGGCTCGCAGAGTTAATGAGGAAGTGCGGGACTAAGAGGACTAGTTTATGTCCTCAGATGTAGAGATTTTCTAGCCACTCTGCTCTTTTAAGTATTGTCGTTAGTGTCAATGATTTTGTGTTTAAATTGACGTAGCAAATTTTGAAAAGGTAGTTCTGTGGGTTCTAAATGCTTGTACTCGTGTACCATTAGGACAATAACTTTTTTAAAATATCGCTCAACTTAAAAAAATGTTCAAACGTGTGTGAAATCTTATGGGACTTAACTGCTAAGGTCATCAGTCCCTAAGCTTACACACTACTTAACCTAAATCATCCTAAGGACAAACGCATACACCCATGCCCGAGGGAGGACTCGAACCTCCGCCGGGATCAGCCGTACAGTCCATGACTGCAGCGCCATAGACCGCTCGGCTAATCCCGCGCTTCTCGCTCAACTTAATTTCTTATTGAAATACAGAAGGGAAGTATGAAACATTCGGATCTAACGTCCATCGACGGAGAGGTGATTACAGACAGAGCTCGCATTGCGAAGAAAATTATAAGAGTGTTATTCCAAAGGAACCATTCATGCTTTGCCTTAATCTGTTAAATAAATCACTGAAAACTTAAATCTTGGTGGTCAAAGGGGACTTGTACCACCGTCAATACAAATGTGAGTCCAGCGTGTTACCACAATGCCACCTTGTTCCAATTATAATAAATAGCGAGACCATGCTGTCTTATTAACCTGAAGTTTTATTGACTCGGCAACTGCGGTCTCAGGTGGTACTGGCAGCGGTGTGGCGGTCGAACAGTTTAGCAGCCAGATGTTCCTCTCCAGACGTCGCGCTGACCTCAGCGCCCCCACATGCAGCGTCTGACGTGGCGGCTCTGAGGAGCTGAATGGTATGAAGTGCGGCGCCTCCATGGTGGGCGGGGAGGCCACTGTAGTGTCCTGAAGACAAATTTAAATTTCGAAATTAAAAGCGTCACCTCATTATGGCATACTGACGTGACATATGTGAAGAAAACTTATCGTAAGGCACCAGGCTAACATAGAGGCGATTTCTGTATCGACGTTGTTCAGATTGTAGAACAGATCCAAAGCAGAGTTATTAGTTTATGGTTATTGTAAGAAGTAGCTCCAGTAAAAGTACGGTGCAATGACAAAACGTTTTATAAGTTGATCTGCGCCTCAGATACAGGTTAAGCGAAGGGATGTTCCTGTCATCTTTACTTTTCAACCCAAAGACGCTAATTATCGTAAATGTGAATTTAAAAGTGAAAACTATCAGCAGTGACAATTTTCGTCCAACCCATATGCTGAATACAGTTCCTTCTGATGAAATGAACTATAGATTCATTGTATCACGATAGAAGATAGTTGTAATAATTCGCTAGGCGGCGCAAAGGCATGTGTAGTAAGTCATCATTGTTAACAAGAATAAGTGTTTAACCTATTACAGCATATAAATAATTGTGTTAAACAAGATTACATGAAATTTTCAATATAGTTTACAAAAAGGATTCTTAAAATATGTTTTTAATATACTTGTCGTGAATACAAAATTATTTGAATAATAGATGGCGCTTACGTGTTTCTTTGTCTGCTACTAATAGTAGAATTTCACAACAGCGAACTAACGAGTGAGTATTATACAGGTAAAGAATGACTCAAACGAAAATTCTACCTCAACAACCAAACTTTGAAAATGCCACACATTAGTTAACCAATAGCAAATAGCTATCATTCAGATTACCTATATAAAATCTGTTTGACATCAATAAGCAACAATAATGGCACAGTCACATTTGTGCTCCTAATCTAATTGGGTTACACTTCCGTGTCATACATTTTCAAATTCATGGAATCCGATATAACTGTTAGATATTACAATAAAGGTATAATGAAATATGTATTACAGTTACGTGTGTTATATGATAAATAATTAAGTGGCATCATAAAACGAGGGGTGGGAAGTTGGTGTGAGAGGGATGGGAAGGCAGGAGAAGAAGAAGCGTAAGGGAAAATATAGAAACAGCATTAAAATTGGCATATATTTAAAATAACATTTTTTTTCAAAACTATCTGTAGTCCTTTAACTACAAAATTCTTTCTTTGAATTGTAAAAACACCACTGCTCATCATGATTAAAATTTAAAATCTAGAAAGCATTGTAAGGTGTTGTGAAAGTTTGTGCCTTATAGCGTGAAGCACTAAATAGTGGCTTACTATGATTCAGTGGTCGGTGACCAAGGCGAGTGCATGGCGCTGTACATATAACAGTATAATTAAACTATATTGGGGAACAGTTTTGGTTTGCGTCATTCCTTCCCTTATAACACTTATTCACTTGCTCCTTATTACGAAATTTTGCTCTTAGCAGCCGACATAGCAAAATATAAGCGACATTGGTTCTAATTACTGCATTCGACGTCATGTATTTTAAAAATGTATTTGGTACCTATATTGTAAAATTCATGTATTCTTTTTTGACACGATTACCTGTATTATATAATTGGTTGAACATGTATTTTTGCTAACAAACAGTTGCCTCATTATGCTGAGACATTACCATCACCTACCGGTTTATTCAACTTTTTTTCAGCCTTGATCCTTATAGACAGTTTGCACTTACATGTTGTAAAAGAATGTTGACAGGATACTATGTAACCATTGGACAAGTTTCTACAGTTTCGTAGTCTTCAAATGCACCCAATGGTCGCTTAGTCTCACAGTGCTTTCATGCAAATTGTAGCTATTATTGCAGGTGTCGTCATTATTACCCACGATTTAGTATAACAAAATGTACTGGTCACCCATAGATTTTAAAGGGATTGATGATGTGCACAGGCTGATAGCATTTAAGCGATCTTAAAAACATAAGTTGTAGAGGAGGACAAAAAACTAACATCCTGTTCTGAAGGGGCCACAAAATACGCTTTGAAACCAAAATCTTTGTTCTCTGTACTGATGGAAATTACACTCGCCGTAGCAGCAGAGTTTCCTTCCTCTTACTGCAGCCGTTTGTGCAGTAGAACCATATAAATCGCGTTGAGAGTGAAATCACGCTCCTGTTGGAAAATAGCTTATTAGTTTTATGGTATTCAAAATGTGGAGTGATTCAGAAGATCTGCTAATCCTAACATGTATATTTGCTACGAATTCCTACATTTACCACGAACTAAACAGTGAATGATTTTAGTGATTTCAGAAGATCTGCTAATCCTAAAACGTAGATTTGTTACGAATTCCTACATTTACCACAAACTAAACAGTAAATGATTTTAGTGACCAAGTACTATCACTGGACAGACCATATCTCAGCCACTAGTAATACTAACATGCAATAAATTTCCCGTGATCTTTAAGGTTTCCTTGACGAGATTGGTTAATGGTGTGCTACCGGGGGTTTTGCCGAGTTGTTGATTTTATTTTAAGCACAATATTTCAACGACTGACAGAACCGTCTTCGTCAGGCTGTGTGACGTTTGGTGGCTGGTTGGAGTCTACGCGTCGGCTATACGTAACAGCAAAACTCGCAGCACTTAAAGAAAATGGCTGTGACGAACGTCGAAGTATTGCGCACAAAATGATACTAACAGCTGGGCTAAACACCCGGAAGCACAACATTAACTAGTATCACGTTCATAAACGAGCGTTCATGTGATCATCAACGAAAAATACATTTTTCATCTATATCGAACCAAGAATGGTTCAAGAAAATGAAAGAAGGTTGTATGCATGGAAGAAGCCAGGAGATACTGGAAGGTCTCAGATATATCATGTAATGGTAAGACAGAGATTCAGGAACCAGGTTTTAAATTGTAAGACATTTCCAGGGGCAGATGAGGACTCTGACCACAATCTATTGGTTATGATCTGTAGATTAAAACTCAAGAAACTGCAAAAATGTGGGAAAATGAGGAGATGGGACCTGGATAAACTGAAAGAACCAGAGGTTGTAGAGAGCTTCAGGGAGAGCATTAGGGAACGATTGACAAGAATGGAGGAAAGAAAAACAGTAGAAGAAGAATGGGTAGTTTTGAGGGACAAAATAGTGAAGGTAGCAGAGTATCAAGTAGGTAAAAAGATGAGGGCTAATAGAAATCCTTGGGTAACAGAAGAGATATTGAATTTAACTGAAGAAAGGAGAAAATACAAAAATGCAGTAAATGAAGCAGGCAAAAAGGAATACAAACGTCTCAAAAATGAGATCGACAGGAAGTGCAAAATGGCTAAGCAGGAATGGCTAGAGGATGTAGAGGATGTAGAGGCGCATATCACTAGGGGTAAGATTGGTACTGCCTACAGGAAAATTAAAGAGACCTTTGCAGAAGAGAGAACCACTTGCATGAATATCAAGAGCTCAGGTGGAAACCCAGTTCTAAGCAAAGAAGGAAAAGCAGAAAGGTGGAAGGAGTATATAGAGGGTCTATACAAGGGCGATTTACTTGTGGACAATATTATGGAAATGGAAGAGGATGTAGATGAAGATGAAATGGGAGATACGATACTGCGTGAAGAGTTTGACAGAGCACTGAAATACCTGAGTCGAAACAAGGATCCTGGAGTAGACAACATTCCATTAGAACTACTGACAGCCTTGGGAGAGCCAGTCCTGACAGAACTCTACCATCTGGTCAGCAAGATGTATGAGACAGGCGAAATATCCTCAGACTTCAAGAAGAATATAATAATTCCAATCCCAAAGAAAGCAGGTGTTGACAGATGTGAAAATTACCGAACTATCAGTGTAATAAGTCACAGCTGCAAAATACTACCGCGAATTCTTTACAGACGAATGGAAAAAGCAGTAGAAGCCGACCTCGGGGAAGATCAGTTTGGATTCCGTAGAAATATTGGAACACTTGAGTCTATACTGACCTTACAACTTATCTTAGAAGAAAGATTAAGGAAAGGCAAACCTACGTTTTTAGCATTTGTAGACTTAGAGAAAGCTTTTGACAATATTGACTGGAATACTCTATTTCAAATTCTAGAGGGGGCAGGGGTAAATTACAGGGAACGAAAGGCTATTTATGATTTGTACAGAAACCAGATGGCAGTTATAAGAGTCAAGGGACATGAAAGGGAAGCAGTGGTTGGGAAGGGAGTGAGACAGGGTTGCAGCCTCTCCCCGATGTTATTCAATCTGTATATTGAGCAAGCAGTAAAGGAAACAAAAGAAATATTCGGAGTAGGTATTAAAATCCATGGAGAAGAAATAAAATCTTTGAGGTTCGCCGATAACATTGTAAATCTATCAGAGACAGCAAAGGACTTGGAAGAGCAGTTGAACGGAATGGACAGTGTCTTGAAAGGAGGATGTAAGATGAACATCAACAAAAGCAAAACGAGGATAATGGAATGCGGTCGAATTAAGTCAGGTGATGCTGAGGGAATTAGATTAGGAAATGAGACACTTAAAGTAGTAAAGGAGTTTTGCTATTTGGGGAGCAAAATAACTGATGATGGTTGAAGTAGAGAGGACATAAAACGTAGACTGGCAATGGCAAGGAAAGCGTTTCTGAAGAAGAGAAATTTGTTAACATCGAGTATAGATTTAAGTGTCAGGAAGTCGTTTCTGAAAGTATTTGTATGGAGTGTAGCGATGTATGGAAGTGAAACGTGGACGATAAATAGTTTAGACAAGAAGAGAATACAAGCTTTCGAAATGTGGTGCTACAGAAGAATGCTGAAGATTAGATGGGTAGATCACATAACTAATGTGGAGGTATTGAATAGAATGGGGGAGGAGTTTGTGGCACAACTTGACAGGAAGAAGGAACCGGTTGGTAGGACATGTACTGAGGCATCAAGGGATCACAAATTTAGCATTGGAGGGCAGCGTGGATGGAGACCAAGACATGAATACACTAAGCAGATTCAGACGGATGTAGGTTGCAGTAAGTACTGGGGGATGAAGAAGCTTGCACAGGATAGAGTAGCATGGAGAGCTGCATCAAACCAATCTCTGGACTGAAGACCACAACAACAAAATCGAGCCAATTAATAGCCACCATAGCAGGACGGCTTTATTCTTCCCACTACAGGCAATTGTGCAGCACCTCCATAAAAAAAGGGTCGTCAAGATGAACTGAAACTCCTGTTGAAAAATAACTTATTAGTCTTATGATCTCCAATATGACGTAATTCACAAGTTTCCTTAGTCCTAACACGTACAGATGTTACGAAGTACTACATTTATCATGAATTTTGCAGGAATAGTTACCGATATTAAATACACAGTGATTGTTTGTAATATCCAAGTAACATCTTAGGAACTAGTAATATTAACAAACATCTAATATGCTGTGATCTCTAAGTTTTTCTCAGAGAGATCGATAAATGGTGTGCTTCAGAGATGTATGGCGAATTAATGTTCCCGTTTTATGAACAATATTTTAACGAGCGACTGAGCCATCTTCTTCAGGTGAAGCAACGTCTGCTGACTGGTTGCAACCCAGGCAGAAAGTTTACGTAACAGCAAAACTTGCAGCACCAGAAGAAAATGGTTGAGTCGGCTGTCGAAGAACTGTGCACACAACAGAAATAACAGCTCGGTAATACACCCGGAAGCAGAGTACTAACTCGTAATTCGTTCTGGAGTGAGTGACAATTTGATCACGAAACGAGAAATGCACTTTTGAAACGAAATTATGTTTTTCTCTATACTGATTTAATTTACACTCACTGTAGCAGCACAGATTTCTTGCTCTTCCTGCTGTCGTTTGTGAAATAACTGCATAAAAAACGCGTCGAGAGTGAACTGATGCTCCTGTTGGAAAAGAACTTATGAATTTTATAATACACAACACGTTTAGTAATTCAGAGATAGCTCGAATACTCAACATGTACAGGTGCTATGAAGTGTTACATTTATCAAGAATTCTGGAAAAAATTGGATATTTGTGGTACGTTTCTATGGGACCAAACTGCTGAGGTCATCGGTTCCTAGGCTTACACACTATTTAATTTAACTTAAATTAACTTACGCTAAGGACAACACACACACACCCATGCCATAGGGAGGACTCGAACCTCCGACAGGGAAACCGCACGAACCGCGACAAGGCGCCCGAGACCTCGCGGCTGCCCCGCGCGGCACGAATTTTGGCGGCCGGAGACGTCGATAGTAAGTATCCATTGATTGACTTCAGTATCCAAGTTACAGACTATTCTGCCCACAGATGAGAGTTGGAGATGCTATCCAGGAACACTCTTCAGATTTCAATGGCCTTAGGTACGCCAACGTCCAAACGAATTTCGATACACAATCAAACTTTTAATGTTGTCACTTTCCGTAGTTTACTACAATCATCGACCGAACGTACCCTTCACCTGGAAGGACAGATGGCTACAGTGGAATTAATTTAGACACAGCTGTAATCTTTTTACCCGTGTTCCTGTGTGTTCTTTCTCTGGAGAGAAAAGTAAGTGGGACTTAAAATTTTTTTCTAAAAGCTCCAGTTTCTCTGTGCAAGCATAACACACTATGTGTTCCTCCAAAACACAAGAATAGGATGCACCCCTTCAATCCAAGTATTTATTTCGACTGCTCATCAACTATTCATCCAGATCTGCTGATAACTAGTATAATTTATTATATGTGTGAAATCTTATGGGACTTACCTGCTAACGTCATCAGTCCCTAAGCTTACACACTACTCAACCTAAATTATCCTAAGGACAAACACACACACCCATGCCCGAGGGAGGACGCGAACCTCCGCCGGGATCAGCCGCTAACTAGTAGAACCATTAGATATTCTGCAAAGTTGCCATCAACCAGTCGCTCGTGTTGGCCTCATATTAAGTGAAACTCTGCACCTACATGACGTTTCGGCATAATTTTCTAGAACTTAACAGCCACACTAGAAACTCTCTATGTCTTAGGTTAGTGTTAAATTTAATGCCCCTTAATAGATATGATACAACCATGTAATCGGAATTCGGGCTAGACTATCAGCATTAACTTACCTAACGCAAGAATTTCAGATATAATGCCGTGATAACATGGAGGAGGGGAGCTACAGTCTGTGGGATATGGGTTAAAGAGCAAGCGGATGCTGCAGCCAAGGATTCTTGTAGGAAACACAACACGACGCAGTGTGCCATTACTCTGCAGGTCACACATACGACTGAGCAGATGTGACTGACCAACTATCCGGCCAAGTCCCACCTCATACACATCACTCTGACGTGATAAAGTTACCCTGATTCCCCTCCGAATAGGACACAGTTCCTACTAATGGCTTCATACTATGGGTAAATGCCAACAAATATATTTTTTGGCGCATGAAAATAACAGACTTCTTCACTGCCAAGCACAGACGTTTCCATTACGTGGTACACTTATTCTGCAAAGAATAATTCTGTCTTGACAGTAGTTATTTAAAGACTTCACTGTTAGATAAAACATTAATAAGCAATATAGAACATCACATTTCCTGGAAGATTAAAACTGTGTCCGGACCGAGACTCAAACTCGGGACCTTTAGCTTTCGCTACCGACTGAGCTACCCAAGCACGACTCACGCCCCGTCCTCACAGCTTTAATTCCGCCAGTACCTCGTCTCCTACCTTCCAAACTTCACAGAAGCTCTCCTGCTAACCTTGCAGAACTAGCACTCCTGGAAGAAAGGAGACATGGCTTAGCCACAGCCTGGGGGATGTTTCTAGAATGAAATTTTCACTCTACAGCGGAGTGTGCGCTGATATGAAACTTCCTGGCAGATTATCTAGAATATAGAATATCGCTACACTAGTGTCAGATATATACCGGGTGTAGGTATTAGAACTACATATTTGGCCAGACATTACACCGCGATCTGCTGACTAACATACGTCCACTCAATATTCTGCTGTGAGGCGGGAGCGGTAATTTGATTTGTGCGGACGTACGGCAACATTGTGGTGGCGTAAGTCACAATTCTGTCCGTAGTGTCTGAGGAGATCACGATTTTTCCAGCTACCCATCTGTCTGAGTCAGCGTATTTTGGCTGAGTTGCACTGTCCCTTCGTTGTATCAAAGTCATCAACAATATAATTTCAACACTAAACCTAAATGCACCCTTCAGCGCCATGGGAGCCAAACAATAACATATACTGATATCATGGAATTATATTGTCCTTCAGACATATTAGTCTAAACTTTATCTTCGATAATGATAGAAACTGATGAAATGAATTGAATTTTTTGCCATGGCTGAGACTTGAAACCGGCTTTCCCGTTTATTAAGACAGATTTGTTAGTCATTACACCGCGATAGCAGTACAGAAAAGACAGATCCATGGATTATCCTAGTCCATTATCCTCCCTAACACAAACTTCAGTTCATGCCATCAGCCTTTTTTCCCTTCTTACATTGTCAGTATTACTGAGGCACCCCAGCTACTTATGTAATGTGGAAATCCAGTCTGTACCTCAGGCGTTGGTGATCTATTGGTCTGCTGGAATTCCGTTTTCCTCGAGACATATGAGACTCATCTTCATTTTTTATACTCCTACAGTGACGTAATGGCTAGCACATCAGCCTAGTAAGCTGGAGAGCAGGTTTAAGTCCTGGCTGTTGGCACAAATTGTAGTTCATTTCTTCAGCTTGTGTCATTATAGAAGATGAAGTTGGTATTCTATGTCTGAAGGTGATTTTCCCATTACGAACATAGCTGGGGTGCGATTCCAATACTGAAGAGCTTCAACAATAATGACAATTTAAGAAGGGGAAAATAGGCTGATAAAGTAAATTGCAGTTTGTGTTAGAGAGGGCATTTGACTAGAGCAATCTGTGCAGCTGCATTATCTATGCCACTGTGGTGGTCTTATGGCCAGCACATTTGATTAGAAAGAAGAAAACCTCCGTTGGGGTCTCGGCTGGGGCACAAATTTTAATTCGTCAGTATCGAAATAATATGAAGGCTGTAATGAGCATATATTGCAATCGAAATACACTCCTGGAAATGGAAAAAAGAACACATTGACACCGGTGTGTCAGACCCACCATACTTGCTCCGGGCACTGCGAGAGGGCTGTACAAGCAATGATCACACGCACGGCACAGCGGACACACCAGGAACCGCGGTGTTGGCCGTCGAATGGCGCTAGCTGCGCAGCATTTGTGCACCGCCGCCGTCAGTGTCAGCCAGTTTGCCGTGGCATACGGAGCTCCATCGCAGTCTTTAACACTGGTAGCATGCCGCGACAGCGTGGACGTGAACCGTATGTGCAGTTGACGGAATTTGAGCGAGGGCGTATAGTGGGCATGCGGGAGGCCGGGTGGACGTACCGCCGAATTGCTCAACACGTGGGGCGTGAGGTCTCCACAGTACATCGATGTTGTCGCCAGTGGTCGGCGGAAGGTGCACGTGCCCGTCGACCTGGGACCGGACCGCAGCGACGCACGGATGCACGCCAAGACCGTAGGATCCTACGCAGTGCCGTAGGGGACCGCACCGCCACTTCCCAGCAAATTAGGGACACTGTTGCTCCTGGGGTATCGGCGAGGACCATTCGCAACCGTCTCCATGAAGCTGGGCTACGGTCCCGCACACCGTTAGGCCGTCTTCCGCTCACGCCCCAACATCGTGCAGCCCGCCTCCAGTGGTGTCGCGACAGGCGTGAATGGAGGGACGAATGGAGACGTGTCGTCTTCAGCGATGAGAGTCGCTTCTGCCTTGGTGCCAATGATGGTCGTATGCGTGTTTGGCGCCGTGCAGGTGAGCGCCACAATCAGGACTGCATACGACCGAGGCACACAGGGCCAACACCCGGCATCATGGTGTGGGGAGCGATCTCCTACACTGACCGTACACCACTGGTGATCGTCGAGGGGACACTGAATAGTGCACGGTACATCCAAACCGTCATCGAACCCATCGTTCTACCATTCCTAGACCGGCAAGGGAACTTGCTGTTCCAACAGGACAATGCACGTCCGCATGTATCCCGTGCCACCCAACGTGCTCTAGAAGGGGTAAGTCAACTACCCTGGCCAGCAAGATCTCCGGATCTGTCCCCCATTCAGCATGTTTGGGACTGGATGAAGCGTCGTCTCACGCGGTCTGCACGTCCAGCACGAACGCTGGTCCAACTGAGGCGCCAGGTGGAAATGGCATGGCAAGCCGTTCCACAGGACTACATCCAGCATCTCTACGATCGTCTCCATGGGAGAATAGCAGCCTGCATTGCTGCGAAAGGTGGATATACACTGTACTAGTGCCGACATTGTGCATGCTCTGTTGCCTGTGTCTATGTGCCTGTGGTTCTGTCAGTGTGATCATGTGATGTATCTGACCCCAGGAATGTGTCAATAAAGTTTCCCCTTCCTGGGACAATGAATTCACGGTGTTCTTATTTCAATTTCCAGGAGTGTATATCCAGGGATGTCTAAATGAAGAAAATAACCGAATGGTTTATAAATAGCCAATCGAATTAACGTTTAACAATGCTCCAAGATATTAATTCATTTCCCTTAAGCAACACAAGGAGAAAACACTTTTGCTACGGTGACATGTCAACTCAGTACGACCTTACAGAGCTGGAACCGGATTCCAACGTGTCTTCTACTTCAGAGACGGCAGAACATTACAACAGCACTACACAGCAAAGACACAGACCGTATGAATGTGTAATCGAGGGCGATAGAGATAGGTTACTCCGTTATCATTGTGAAATCAATCAATAAATTTAAGAATACACTATTCCAGCACACGAACACTGTCATAACTTCAATAAAGAGATATGTCGCTACAAGTTAGGCACTGAATCTTTGAAGCCAGATGACAAATTGAAACAGTGGATTGGAATGTGAATTGAACTCTATATTTTCCGTTTCGCTTTTATTCCTATTATTAATTATACGTTCCGCAATCACGTCACACTCTATCTGATGTCAATTTTCCAGTGCTTCTCCGTTATGTTCAAAGTCATTTAAAAGCTTATACTGTATTATAACTGTGAATGACTCTGCATGGTAAATAAATAGGTGACAGTTAGGTCAATGGCTAATAACTCTTGCAAAACAACGCACCTCGCCTCTGGAGCTTGGCGTTCGCTTCGTTCAAAGCTTCTGAAGTTTTCCAAGAACTTTAAATGTTTCGTTAGTTGTACTTGAAACACAAAGTCCAAGACTACAATACTTGAATCAAAACTAAAGCTTCTTCCACTCAAGAACACAAAGGACGTATTCGTATCGACTTCAAGTACTCGAGAGAAAACGGAACTAATTGCTTAGCAATGACACACCATACTTCAGGCGACATAGGATTCTTTTCAACATGTCCTGTGATGAACATTTAACGCCAAATCCAGTGATTACAGGGCACACCATTATTTGACATCGTCGACAGACCTGATTAGACAAGCAATAGAACAAAATTTTAAATAATTGAAATATCTGTACAACATAGTACCCATATTTTGCCATTGAAAACTACCCAGTTATAACCATACATATTATGGAAATGTATATATCTATGTATGTACATATGTACGTATGTTCCACAGCTACTCCCAAACCACGGCACCAATTTCAACCAAAATTGGTACACGTATCACTTACTGTCTCAAAAGAATCGCCGTTGGCGTAAGAAGCACCTACCTATCAAAGGAGTAGCCAATCACCCGCGAATTCCCTATGTTTATTCAAAGAGTATTTGAAAATGATAGCATTTAGTGACTTGCAACAAACTTTACACATAATTTCAAGCCTTTACGATACTTTTTCTCGCTGTGAAACCCCCACAAAACGATGAAAGGAATAACGTATGTCGGATACTACGTTTTCGCTGTTGATGCAGTAACTCTGCCATATCAGGCCAGACGTTTTAACTTATTACTTCCTTACTACGAACTGTATTACCTACACGTTTTGCAGACACTATTAACATATATCACTGAGTGTGAATGCAAAATTATTTCGTTGTACGACACATAGTTCAGGAGAACACATAATTCAAGAGATATGATGTTGTGTGAAAAACTGCCTCATAATTCCTGACGTTTAAATTTAATACTTATTTCCTAGTAACTCTATTCCAATTCATTCCGCAGGCAGTATTCCAATAATGCAGCTAAATGTACCGCCAAAATTATATCATTTTATGGACATAGTTCACAAGACATGGAATCACAAACACTGAGTTGTGTGCAAAACTGTTGCATCATGCATGACGTTTAAATGTATTACTTATTTGCTACTAAATCTATTCGCAACACATTTCGAAGACAGTATCCACATATACCCACTAAATGTATATACAAAATTGTATCCTTGTTGACACATTGTTTAGGAGATATGGCATCATAAGCATCAAACTATGTGAAAACGATACTGTAGGACGAAATTCACTAGAGATACAGGTGAAATATATGCACAAATACGTGCTAAATCCGTTAAATATATGTGAGATATGTATGACGCGTACTTAAATGGGCAAATCCATGGAAAAAAATTTCCTCCTTAACCCCCGTTCGAATTCAACCACACTTGGCACCCATACTACTTACTATCTGGAAAGAAACGCTGTGATGTAAGAGCCAGAAACATCCTAGTTGGGTAAAGGTGGTAACGAGGAGAGAGAAAGTGGCAGGATGAGACGGAGAGACAGAGGGGAAGAAGGAGGGGTTTGCACATATAGGGGAGGAGGAGATGGAGAGAGAGAGAGAGAGAGAGAGAGAGAGAGAGAGAGATGGAGGGGGAAATGGGCGGAAACGGAAGACCTGGGCAGAAAAAAGTGGAGGAAATGGACAGAGAAAGAGAGAGATTGAAGGAGTAGACAGGCAGAGGGTTTGAGGAGGAGATGGACAGAGTGGGGGAGAAGGAGTTGGACCGATGGGAAAGAGAAAGAAGGACATAGTGAGGGGGGAAGAGGAGACGTAAAGAGAGGGGGGGAGGAGATAAACAGAGAGAAGGGAGGAGGAGTTGGACAGAGAGAGGAGGAAGGAAGAGACTGATATATATATATATATATATATATATATATATATATATATATATATATATATATATATATATATATATACACAGGCAATGGCCAGGTATTCTGCTAAACTAAATAATAAAGGCACCTGATACCTAATAAATACCCAGTGGATTTAACAGCTGACGATGCTGCAAGATATTAATTCGAATTCCTTAAGCAACAAGTGGAGAAAACGCTATTGATACCGTGCCACCTGAACTCAGCAACGCTCTATACAGTTAGCTACAGCGTCCCAGGGATCCTCTTCGTTATAGACGGTAGAAATTACAGTAGCATAACCCTAAAACGGTTACAGCCAGTATATAATAGACAAGGGAGAAAGATCGGTGACGCCGTTAGCATTCTGAAACCAACCAATTAATTCGAAAAAACACGCTGATAGAATATGAACTTCCCCAAAGCTAAGTAAAGAGTTCTGCCTCTACGAGTAAACACCTAACTTTTGAAACTGAATGAAAAGTTAAAGCAATGCAATATTTAGCTTAATATGCTGTTATCAAATACATGTTCTGAAACCACATCACATTCCGCCATATGCATCTACTTGCTAGTGTTTCTCCACTATATACACAGTCATTTAAATGCTCGTATGGTATTCTAACTGCAGATAGTTTTTGTGGTAAATAAAAAGGTGACAGTTAAGTCAATGGTTCGTACGTCTTGCAGGTACAACGCACCTTGCGTCTGAAGCTGGGCACTCGCTTCCCCCAAAGCTTTTAAAGCCCCCCAAGAACATTAAAATGTATTGTTAGTTGTATTCGAAACACAAATTCCAACACTACAATACTTGAATCAAAACTGAAGCTTCTTCCACTGAATAACACAAAGAATATATTCCTATCGACATTTTAAGACTCGAAGTTGAGACCGAATCAGGCCTAGGCCCAGTCCTGGAGTGGCAGAGGAAGAAGAAGCTGTGATTACGAGGAGGGGATTCGTGTAAGATCGGCTATCGCGCAGTCATACTATGGCGAGCGATCGACCGGAATGGTTATTTGCTCTGTCAGACAAAGCGACTATGCACGTCCAGTTCTAAGTTCTAGGGGACTGATGGCCATAGATTTTAAGCCCCAGACTGCTCAGAGCTACTTTTGAAAACTTACACATTGGCTTATAATATGCTCAGCACAATAAAATTATTTAGTGACTGAAAATTTCACATTGGCTTGGAACCGACGTAAGCGCTTGCATAGTTATTCCATACCCAATTGACTATGCTGCAATATATCAATTCATTTTCGTAAAGCAACAGGGAGAGAAAACACTGGTGTTAGGGTGCCATCTGAACTCCAAGGGGAAGTGTCGTGGATGTGTCACTGGACTGTTATTTTTCTCTAAATAGGTAAACAAATTGATGGATAGGTGTGAGCAGCAATCTGTGACTGTTTACTGGTCGTATGGAAGTAGACGTGTACAATAAAAATAATTAAAATGACCAGGAGAAATGATTAATTAGTGATCGAATGCAGTTTCAGTAGTATTGTGCTTGCAACAGTCATGTATATTAAATATTTAGGCATAACGTTGCTAAGCGACATTAAACAGAAAGAGAGAAGGTGTTTTGCCAGCCTTGACAGAAAATATCCGCAGGATATGTTTTGCCTAGATGCAGAGGCAGGCCTGCCAATCGTAAGTATCAAGCCATCAGGATGGAGGACTCTAAGTAGATGACGGTGGGAATTGAAAAATCCAAGACAGCTGTGATGGGAAATTCGAAAATGAAAGATGGTGGAGAACCAAGAAAAATCATAAAAAATTCAAACGTAATTTTAAAAAATCTAATGTAGTGGAACTAGCCCAGTTGTACCTTGTAACCTTTTCTTCTGTCCAGCTAATCATAGCTTTCGCAGGCTATAAAGCGAAACAGCCAAAACGAAACAGCCAGTGACAACATAGTCCCAGAATAGCCATATTGTCTGGACGATATGAAATATTTTTTGCGTCATGTACAAAGAAATGTATCAAAATATTGAGCAAAGAGTGTAAGTTACAGTATTTCCACATCTCAAGCAGGTCAGGAAAACTCATACACACACTTACAATGATTATGCTGTAAACTTAGAGGGAAAGCAGCAATTGTGGACACCCGAAGTTTGATTACTGCACTGCGCTAGGTTTAAGAGACAATAGACGCTTATAATAAATATTTTTCGATTCTAAATTTTTCTATGGTGCAAGTCACGTGTCACAATGTCCCGCCAAGCATTAAATGTCTGCGATACAAATAAATGCTTTGTTCATGATAAGTAATATCTGTCAATATTTGTACCAAAATATGATTGTGAAGTCTCAAATTAAGTTCTCCAGTGCTATTTACATTCTTAAACACAGGGGTAGGCAAACTAATATGAACACCTGTTCTTACTTGGGAATGATTTATTAATAAAGGGTTGGATCCTCATTTACCCGTAATAAAGCTGCGATTCTTCTTGTAATACTGACATGTAATGATTGTATAGTCTTCAGTGGAATGTTACGCCACTCTTTGATCAGAACCTCTTCTAACACCTGTAGTGACGAGGGAGGCGGAAATCTGCTCCGGAGTCTGCACTCCAATACCTGCCACAAGGGTTCGATGAAGTTCAAGTTCAGGGACTGTGCTAGCCAGGGAGGACGCTGCAGTTCACTTGCATGCTCCTCATACGACGATTCTATTGTCTGGCTCTGTGAATGGGTGCGTTATCGTCCTGAAATATGGCATCATTGTTGGGGAACAACATTTGAATCATTGGGTGCACCCGATCACCTAAAATGCTCACATAATTGTTGGCTGTAAAGCGGTCTTTCAGAGTAATGATGGGACCAGCAGAATACCATGATATGGCTGCTCACACTATCACACTTCCACCTCCATGCGTAACCGTTGGAATCAAGCAATCAGGATTGTAGGCTTCTTTTGGCGTTTTCCAGACGTAAACCCAGCCCGATGTTGTAAATAACGAAAACGTTAACTCGTCGGACCATATGACATGTTTCCACTGATCAGCCGTCCAGGATTTATGTATGCTCCTGAGACCATGTTTTATGCATGGTTGTCGTCGCTAACGGTTTCGGTATAGCAGCTCGTCCGTGAATATTCGCTCTATGGAGTTCTCGGAGGACAATGTCGATAGATTCAGGGTCTCGAAGATGGCTATTGGGTTCTGCAGTAACTTTAGCTGCCGTAGATATGTGCTGTTTTGACACAATTCGTGTTACAGTGCGACAATCTCTGTCATTTAGTTTTGATTTGCGCCCACTATTACGTTTACATGATGAAGTCTTTGCATGTCTTGTGTAGGCTGTTATGACTGTTGAAACAGTTGCTCTTGAAATATTTAATATGTTGGCTGTCTTCGTTACTGATGCTCCAGCTAAACGGGCCCCCAAAAACTGCCCTCTTTGGAACTCTGTTAGGTCTTTCATGGCACGTCGACCTCGGCCTCTGAATGGAAATACGAAGTGTGCACTACTCATAAACAACCTGCACTGCTGCCTATAGTCTGGGAGACGAGTCTTTGGTATTGACAGCTCGGTAGCGTCTTTCCGTTGCCTAGCGACCGCAGGCAGGCAGCCAATGACGGCCTGACTTTGAGCAGGTAGCAAGGGCCACGTTGCCGCTCTGAAACCCGGTCGCGCGCGCTTATGAAACTTACCAGTGTCTCGCGTGCAGGCGGTGCGGTCGTTCGTCGTTTGTTTGAAGTTGAATTCGCAGTTTATTTCGTTTTTGTTGTTTTTAGTGTTTCTTTGTTTATGTTTCGTTGTAAACTATGTCTAGTGCGGCGGATAGTACCAGCCCAACACAAGAAGTGAAACGGAGGAAGAAAAGATTTCTACACACCCAGGCCCGTGAATTCGTGTGCTCTGTGAGGGATTACTTTGAGAAAGAAAAGGACAAAGGTGGGCCCTTAATTTCTGTTGTTCAGGTTGTGAAGAGAACTGCAGCAGCATTGAAAATAAGTAAGAACACTGTTGTAAAGATAGGGAAAGAACAGTATAGTGTAGATTGTGACGAGAGTGGCACAACAAAGCTGCACACACCAGGAAAGAAGCGACCGAGAAATAAGCAGGTGACAGCTTTGGTCGATTTTCAGAAAGACGCTATTCGTCGTCATATATACAGCTATTATAAGAGAAGGGAACATCCCACTCTATCTAAATTACAGGTGTCGCTTCAGAAAGACGATCTTCTTAAAGGGAGCAAATTTTCATTGCGTACAGTGTTGAAAGACATAGGCTTCAGCTATTCACTGTTTAACTGACGCAAAATATTAATGGAAACGACAGATGTAGTTGCATGGCGGTGCAGATTTCTGCGCAGGATCATGGGTGTGGAATTCGAAAGTATAGTGTGGTTAGATGAAACTTGGGTCAATGCCAGCCATTCTTTACGTAGAGGCTGGAATGATGGAACGCCCGAGGGGACAATGGCAGTGCCTGTTGGCAAAGGAGGGCGTATTATTGTCTTACATGCAGGAACATCGAAAGGTTTTGTGCCAAACTGCTTGAAAATGTTTCGGTCAAAAAAGACGGGAGATTACCATGAAGAAATGAACAGTGTAGTATTTCAAGAATGGTTCGAGACATCGCTTATGACGAATCTGACAAGTCCATCAGTGATTGTTATGGACAATGCGCCTTATCATTCCGTTGTTCACGATAAGGCACCAACCTTGGTAACAAAAAAAGACGATATCATTCAGTGGTTGAAACGGCGAAAAGTAGATTTCAGAGAAGATTTAAGGAAGGCGGAACTGCTCGAAATTGTGACACAAAAGAAACCCCAATTTCCAACATATGTAATTGACGAGATTGCTAAAAGGCACGGGCATGAAATCGTTCGGCTTCCTCCATACCACTGTCACTTCAATGCAATTGAAGGAGTGTGGGCGCAGATAAAAAATTACATTGCTGCAAACAATAAAAAATTCACGATCTCTGAAGTGGAAACTCTCCTTCCAGCAGCTATCAATAAAGTGACAAGCGAGACGTGGGCTAAAATTGTAAACAGCACTGCAAGTGCCATCAGAGAGGCAGCCAAAACCGAAGGGGTTGTGGAAGAATGCATCGAAAATTTAATTATACATCTGGGAGAGAGCAGTGATAGTTCGAGTAGTGCTGAGGAAGACAATGTCAAATCAGATTCTGACAGTGATGTGAGTGGTGTTTTTCCATTACAGTAACTACAACGTATTCAGGAATGTAAGGAGGGAGTTTGCTATCGATCTACAACCAGATCATCATATTGTGAGTACTTTCTTCAGATTATAACTCTTAATACACTGACCAATTATTCTGTAGCTTGTAGTAGAACAAATTAATAATGCTAATAGTTAACAATGGAAACCAAAACTGCTAATGTTCAACAACTTGCGAAAATAGTTTTCATTTCAGTTGTGAAGTTTAAGAAATAACTTTATTATGTTTCAGCATCTTAGATACTTGTACTAAATAGCTCTTATCAGTTTTCGAGTTAATATATTTCAAGCATCAACTTTAAATAAATTCACTCGTACCAATACGACTTGTATTTTATCTCGCTTTTATTTCTGCTGCTAGAGAATGCGTGTAGCAGACAGGGCGCCGCGTGCTGTGAGCCGCGTTCGGCAACAGTGCCGTCTGCCCGCCGGAACTGTCGGTACCAGTCACTCGTCTCACGGACTATAGTCCGCATTGAACACGCACAGTCCAACGCGACACGGGCCTTACCTGCATTGTTGACCGTCAGGCAGACCCAGCCCACTACTACCACTGTTCACATGATTTTTCCTATGCCCTGTAGTTATAAATAACATACTAAGCAGACACTTGACACTTCATGTTGGGTATAATTGAAGGAGTGCAAAGCAGCATGTCTAAGTTTATAACTGCAGAATACTCATTTTGGCTAAAGCAAACAAATGATTAGTCAGTCTGAAGTATTGCCAGCTATTGGAAGAAATTCGGTTTTTTAAGCCAACGTTTGATGTAAGACACAATGGATACTCATATTAAATATTTCCACGTCAAAATGCTTGTCAAACTGCATGGCGAAATTCGCTTAAGATACAGGTAAACTATGTGTGCAAATACACGCTAAATAAGTTAAATATATGTGAAATATATGTGATATGTGCGTATGTGTGCAAAGCCACGGCTAAACAGCTCCTCCTAAACACCCTCATCGATTTCAGGCCAACTTCGTACACATAGGAAAGAAATACTGTTGCGTTTGGAACCAGTAACATCCTATTGAGGAATTGGCGATAATGGGTAGAGAGCAAAGGGCGAGGTGGAGATGGACAGATGGAGAGGGGACGGAGGAGTTGGACGCAGATAGAGAAGACGAGGAGATGGAAAGAAAGGGATTGGGGGGGGGGGGGAATGGACAGAGATGGAAGAGGAGGAAATGGGCAGAGAGAGGGAAGAGGAGAAGATGGAGAGGGAAAGGAAAGAGGAGATGGGCAGAGAGAGAAATAAGGAGGAGGTGGACTAATAGAATATTGGAATAAATATAAACCCAGCCAATGCTGGGTATTCAGCTAGTCTAAATGATAAAAACACACAAACAACCAATAAATAACAAATTGATTTAACAGCTGGCGGTGCTGCAAGATAATAATTACATTTTTTAAGCAACAGGATGAGAAAACCTTTTGGTACCGTGCCACCTGGACTCAACATGCCTCTATAGTTAGCACAAGTTTCCAATGCGTCTTCTTCATCATAGGCGCTAGAAAATTACTGTAGCATGGCCCTAAAACGATTACAGTTGGTATTAATGTGTAATCGTCATACGAGAAAGGCTGGTGACACCGTAAAGGGGTTGGCATTGCAGTCTGAGTCTATGTTACTGACACTTCATAGAACGAACTGTCGTCACTTGATCACGTCCTACTAACAGTCCATCTACGGGCACTTCGACAGACTTTTAGTGCATGGGAAGTTAGGGATGAATTGCGTAAATCGCATGATGGGTTTGTGGAGTTTTATCAAGAAGGACAGAAGGAAGGAGTATTAACTGAAGCACAGGGGAAATACCGAGGGCTACAATTCTCGTATGGAAAACTAAGGGAACAGCAGGCGATAGTGATGGACATGGTACCAAGAAACCTAGTACGCAAAAAAGGGTTCGCTAGATGCTGATGGGAAGCTACTGAATACGGTGTTTGTTACAGCCGATAACTAAGACATCCGGCATTTGAACGGCACAATAGAGCGCATAAAAGGGGTAGCGGATATTATCAGATCAACAGCAGAATGGCATACCTTCTGCCAAACCTGGAGCATCATGTGCTGAATGATATCAGGATAGTGTGAGAATTAACTGCCGCACTAGCGCAAAGTGCGAGAGATGCCATACGGATTTTAAACAGCAGCTACAATCCTTGCAAAATCGACTGAACACACTGGACTGAAAAAAGGCTTTGGTCAGGTTGCTACAAGCTTTAACTGACAGTGTGAATGACACCAGGATGGGTGTGACTACTTTACAAGGCACAGTACACCATGCCATCCATGAACAACTCAGTTATGAATTATTGCCACCACATAACTTCTTAACAGGACTACTCACAGCGTAAAAGGAACTCACAACAGAGTTATGGCACCAACTAAAGGAGATTTGGCACTATACTACCAAGTGATCACCCTTGAAATAAGTACTGATGGTGCAGTTCGATTTCCAGTAGCAAGCATGAACTATCCAGTGAAGTGGGAAACTCCTGGAAATGGGTACCTGTGCAAACCATGGAAGTAATAATAATTTCGGAGCAAAGGAATAGCTATGCTCTGTTTATTGAGTGTCTTTTCTGCCAACTAGAGTGTAGCTGTTAACGTTGTGTGACAGTAGGTCCGCAGCTCGTGGTCGTGCGGTAGCGTTCTCGCTTCCCGCGCCCGGGTTCCTGGGTTCGATTCCCGGCGGGGTCAGGGATTTTCTCTGCCTCGTGATGACTGGGTGTTGTGTGAGGTCCTTAGGTTAGTTAGGTTTAAGTAGTTCTAAGTTCTAGGGGACTGATGACCATAGCTGTTAAGTCCCATAGTGCTCAAAGCCATTTTGACAGTAGGTTTCCTTAAGTTTTTTTTATAGTAAAACAGTTATTAGCTAGATAGATAGGGACTGTGTCTGTTTTGTGCGGATGCCGGAGGAATTGGCCAAAGTCCAAACGCAGCTGGAAGCTTTAATGGCAACAGTCAACAAGCTCCAGAGTGCCACCTTGAGGTGCGGCGGGGATAGGGTGCCTCGGGCAGCCTCTGCTATACTAGATGTGCAGGGGGGGGAGGGGGGGTATGTCACAGCTCTCTGTCACTGAGCCGACCTCAGGTGCGACTGAGCCGGCTGGTCCACTCTCACCTCAGTGTGGGTGGCAGACTGTGTGGAGGTCTAGAGGCTCAAGGCGAAGGCAGCATGGGGGAAGCAGGCTCCTGCCAAATCCCATGCACTTTGCTAATAGATTCAGTGTGCTGTCTGATGTTGGAGGGGAGGCTGAGCCGGATCAGAATGCACCTTCTGCCAGGATAGTGGCTGCTCCTTCAGCAAGGTCCGGACACGCACTTCGGGGTAGGGGTTTGTTAGTTATTGGGAGCTCCAATGTTAGGTGGGTCATGGAGCCCCTCAGGAACATAGCGGCTAGGGCGGGGAAGAAGTCCAACGTTCACTCGGTGTACTTGCCGGGGGGCCTTGTCCGGCGGCTATCGAGCGTGCGGGGTGCAGCCAGCTGCAGATTGTTGCACATGTCGGCACCAACATGCCTGTCGTCGGGGTTCCAGAGAAATCCTTGTGTCATTTCGGCGGCTGGCTAAATTGGTGAAGGCGGCCTCCATTTCTCGAGGAGTGGAAGCCAAGCTGACGATCTGCAGCATCGTACCCAGGGTGGACCGGGGTCCTCTGGTTTGGAGTCGAGTGGAGAATCTAAACCAGAGGCTACGTCGACTCTGTGACGAAAATGGTTGTAGATTCCTCGACCTACGCTATGGGGTGGAAGGTTGTAGGACGCCCCTCGATAGATCAGGGGTGCACTACACACAGGAAGCAGCTACACGGGTAGCACAGTACTTGTGGCATGCACATGGGGGTTTTTTAGGTAAGGTTCCTCCCCATGGGAAACAAACTGCTGGCCCGAAAAATTACCAGTTCATGACACTGATGATGGTGTGCCAACTGTAAAAATTGTTAGTTCGCCTAAACAGGTCATTCCAAAGGATTTAAATATGCTTAATCTCATGTTAGTAAATTGTCGAAGTGTCTGTAGCAAGATCCTCGAGTTAATCTCCGAAATAAACAGTAGCAATGCCAATATTGTATATGGTACCGAAAGCTAGTTGAAACCACACATAAAAAGCAGTGAAATTTTGAACTCTGATTGGACAATGTTTAGGAAGGATAGGACTGACACTGTAGGAGGTGGTGTGTTCATTGCAGTTAAAAGCTGCTTAAACGCAGTTGAGATCGATACTGCGTCGGACTGTGAACTAGTTTGGATAAAGCTGTAAACTAGACAAGGATTGACCATTGTATTAGGATGTTTTTATAGACCACCAGCATCCGCAACAAACGTCGCAGAACGTTTCAGGGAAAGTCTTGAGTACATAGGAAGTAAATATCCAAATTATCCATTAGTTATAGGTGGAGACTTTAATCTAGCATCCATTGACTGGGAAAATTAGACGTTTATCACAGGGGGCAGAAGCAAAGATTCGTGTGAAGTTATTCTAGGAGCGTTCTCAACATACAACCTTGAGCAATTAGTTAGAAAATCAACTGGAGATGGGAACATATTAGATATCTTGGCGACAAAGAGACCTGATCTTTTTGAGGAACTTAATCTAGAAGATGGTATTAGCGACCATAATGTCGTTGTGGCTTCTATATTAGTGGAAGTTGCAAAAAAAAAAAGCAGCGTAGAGTTTTCTTGTTTGGGGAAGCAAATAAAAGTGTCATTAATGAATATTTTAATAGTCAGCTCCAAGCATTCACCGCGGGACACAAAGATATTGAGCGTCTTTGGTCGGAATTTAAAGGTATTGTTCACCACGTGCTAGAGAAGTATGTGCCTTGCAAAAGTATAGGGGAGGGAAGGGATTCACCTTGGTACAACGAACATGTTAGGAGGTTGCTGAGAAAGCAGAGAATTTTGCACAGTCATTTTAAACGTAGTCACTGCCCCGCTGACAAACAGAAATTATGTGAAATGAAAGCAGCTGTCAGAAGGACAATGAGAGAGTCTTTTAGCAAATCTGAAAGCAATATTTTATCTGCAGATTCTAAAAATAACCTCAAAAAATTATGGTCATTCGTAAAATCTGTGAACGCTACAAATAATTCAATACCTTCTCTTGCTGACAGTACGGGTAATGTGACTGTTGATGATAAACGGAAGGCCGAAATTCTAAACCTAGCATTCAAGAACTCGTTTACGATAGAGGACTGCAGCACTACTCCCCCTTTCAATTATCGAACAAACGAAAGGATGGCTGACATAGTGTTTAGTGTATCTGAGATTGTAAAACAGTTAAGACCCTTAGACGCCAGAAAGGCATCTGTCCCAGACGGTATCCCCGTAAGATTTTATGTTGACTATGCTAAAAATATAGCACCATTCTTATCCGTCATCTATCACAGATCATTGGAACGGCGGAAAGTTCCACGGGACTGGAAGAAGGCCCAGGTCATAGCAATCTATAAAAACGGTAGAAAATCGGATGCACATAATTACCGGCCAATTTCACTGACATCGATTTGTTGTAGAATCATGGAACATATTTTGTGTTCAGACATAATGACATTTCTAGACTATGAGAAGTTCATCTGCAGAAACCAGCACGGTTTTAGGAAACAGCGGTCATGCGAGACACAGCTGGCCCTCTTTGTGCATGATATACAACAGGCTCTAGATACCGGCTCCCAGGTTTATGCCATATTTCTCGACTTTCGAAAGGCTTTCGACTCAGTTCCGCATTGTCGCTTGCTACAAAAAGTGCGCGCTTACGGTCTATGCAATGACATATGCGGATGGATAGAAAGTTTTCTAACAGACTGGGAGCAGTATGTCGTCCTGAACGGGGTAACTTCAACAGAAACAAGAGTAACTTCAGGGGTTCCCCAGGGCAGCGTAATAGGTCCTCTGCTTTTTACTATTTACATAAACGATCTGGTTGGGCCCTTCTATAAATTTTCTGGAAACTCGCGTGCTTGCTCAGCAGCTATATTTGTAGCAGCCGAAAATAAGAGAAGGTACTGAAATAACCGAGCGCCCTAAAAACATGAACAGTGAGGATGGTTATAAACTACCTACAGGCAGTCTTCCAGCGATTCCACCCCCGACAGTCAGCAGCATCACTTGATCCGGATTTAGCAACACAAACAGCGGCCAAGGGAGAACGGCCTTGAGACCTTCACGCTTCGCTTCAGAAAAACACCACCGCAAGGATCCTAGCTGCCGATTTGCTATTGCCTACCACTCACTTACTAGAGTGACACAGGCAACAGCCCGCCTATATGCTATTTCCAACCAATCAGCTCCTAGTGTTGCCTTCCAATCAACCACCAAAGTAGCACAGACACTAGCCCACCATGCAGTCATCCCCTTCTTTGGCAACTGCTCTTCACGTTGTTCATTGATATCGCAGATATTTTACGTCCGTCACCAGCAGATAAACGAAAAAGCCAGTATATAGGGGAAGACATTCACCAACGTCCGGAAGTTAACTGCCCTGAAGAGTACCGCAGCAAGTCGGTCCAAACTTTGGCAATTTAGGCACTTTAGTGTTTTAAAATGACGCGGCATAAAAGCCAAAATTATTTTATTCAAAATGGTACTAGCCGTGAAAGCCTACGAAGAAGCAAACAAAGCTTCACGTTACGAATTAAACATAGACAACACTGGTGTAATATTCCACAATATTTATTATTTGTTACACGAACCTGTTTTTGGCTGTTGCGCCATCGTCAGGTACAAAGATGAGTATGTGATGCAGTGAAATTTTCTTGGATCAAAGATTTTAAACTAGTACATTTACAGAGTATCTCCATTTCCACAGATGAAACTGTTAATATTATAATAGGAATAAAACAAGCGAGGTTATTTCAGTGTAAATTCGATGTAAGATATTTAACTAAGATAAAATATATAACATATTAACTAATGAACTATAGACAAATTACAGCAGTTGTACGTAGAAGAACATAATTGAACAATAAGTATTGGTAACATATTCCAATGAGTGTGGCTGAACAAAAAAATCTTTAATAGATCATAAATTTCAAACAGATAAGATATAATAGTGATATTAAGCAGGTAAGTGATGCAGCTGTGATTAATACAAAGTAAAACTTTTTGACACAACAAGAAAAATAATAATAACTGAAATATAGGAAATGGAGCATGTGAGTAAGGGGGGGGGGGGGGGGGGGGGAATTATTACAACATGTCCTGAGTGGGATGATGAGCAGTATTATCAGTTACAGGTGGTGAGTTAGGGAACTGTGCCTGGTCATTCAGTACTAGCCCTGTGTTTATCAATTTCCATAAGTTCAAGACAGTTAATCCTCCTTTTGTGGATATGATGTAATACTTCATGTTGAAAGTTACAAGGCGAAACATACTTCTTGGTTGAGACTCTATGGCATGAACAGCATGATCGACGTGGTACCATAGGTTCTCGATATTTTACATCCACAGAGTTTGATGGCCAGGGGGTGAATTAAGCCACTGTGGCACTCTTCGATCCACGCATATACACTGCGAGCTGCGTGAGAAGTTGCGTTGCCGTGCTGGTAGGTATCATCGTACCAAGGAAAAATAAACTGCATGTAGAGATGGGGATGGTCTCCGACGAAAGATGATACTTGTGTTATCCCATAGTGTCTTCCAGAATGACGAGATGACCAAGGCAATGCCACGAAAAGATACGTCAGACCATACATAACACTTCCTCCTCCGGCCTGAACCCCTCCGAAGATGGTTGCAGGATGTTTGCCTTCAGATCTTTTACCCCAGTGGAGTATAACACGTGATTCAAGTGAAAAGGGCCACCTGTCACCATTCAGTGGACGTCCATTTGCGGTACTCCAGCCTTCATCGCCAATGGAAAGCAATCAGCATATGTGCATGAACCAGGTGCCTATTGCAGAGGCACATAAGCAGCAACGTTCGCTGAACGGTTGTTGAGGGCACATTTTGATAGCCCATTGGTTCATATAGGCAGTCAGTTGTCCAACAGTTGCACGTCTGTTGGCCCATACGCATCTCTGCAGCCGTCGTCAGCCCTGTCATCTATGGCCAGTGGTGCATCATAGTTGTCTCGGTGCCAATTCTTGACAGCGCCATTTTGCCATGCATAGTATACATTAACCACGTCGACATGGAAACACTTTACAAATTTAGCCATTTCCGAAATCTTTCACCCTTGGACACAAAGCCAATGTTCATTATCTTTTGGACGTCAGGTAAATCGCTGTTTCCGCTTTACAACGACTGCCTTGCTTCCCGCGTCCACCTGATATGCTTTATATACTCTCCAGTGCTAGTGTTGCCACCTGTCCTTTCTGAGTGGTTATTGCACGTTGACGTCGAACATGGTCGTTGGTCACATTAATGTGACTGCACCTTATGACTGTAGCTTTATTTGTTGATAAGTGCATAATTAGATTAAAACAACTTTTTGATTGACAATTTCAGTCTGGAACCGCGCGACCGCTAAGGTCGCAGGTTCGAATCCTGCCTCGGGCATGGATGTGTGTGATGTCCTTAGGTTAGTTAGGTTTAAATAGTTCTAAGTTCTAGGGGACTGATGACCTCAGATGTCAAGTCCCATAGTGCTCAGAGCCATTTGAACCATTTGATTGACAATTTGCAGCGGAGGCGTCAGTGTTGCCGGCGTGCCGCCAGCCACTCTTCACAAGGCTCTGCAAGAACCTACAGAGCAAGCAACACGGAGAGCATGTGGCGGTCGCAATAGAAATGTTCAAATGTTTGTGAATGTCTTGGGGACCAAACTGCTGACATCATCGGTCCCTAGACGTACACACTACTTAAACTAGCTTAAACGAACTTATGCTAAGAACCACACACACACACATGCGTTCCCAATGGAGGACTCGAGCATCCGGCGGGAGGGGCCGCACAATCCGTGACATGGAGCCTCAAACTGCGCGGCCACTCCGCACGGAACTGCGAATGGCTGGCGCTTGCTCCCCCAACACTCTAGTAGCTGGTAAGTCAGTCACAAAGTCATTTTAATAGCAATATAGATCATCAGATACACACACTCCACATTTGTACCTTTTAAACCCCTCGAACTCACTCTAGGTTCAGATTTAACCCACCTGCCACACAGATTGCCATTTTTAAGACCTTGTAAGATTGTAAGTTTAAGTATCTCTCGCGCAAAATTTCACCAGCTAGTCTCAAAAATGCAATTACTTCTCTATCGAATTCACCGACATTTTAATGTTTCTCGGATTTTCACCCTTAGTACTTAAACCACATACTACACAATTACAACAGAGAAACACTAATGTTACCGAACCATCAGGGCCATTCTTGCAAGATACTGACACGAATTATTTACAGAAGAATGGAAAAACTGATAGAGGAAACAACTGGGGAGATCAGTTTGGATTGCAGAGAAATGTAGGAATACGCATTGCGGTACTGACTCTACAACTTATGTTAGAAGATAGATTAAGGAAAGACAAACCCTCGTTTATGGCTTTTGCAGATTTGGAGAAAGCTTTTGACAACGCCAACTACAATACACTCTTTGAAATTCTGAAGGTAGTAGGGTTAAAGTATAGGGACCGGAATATTTCACACATCAAAAAAAGTTTTGCATCACCTCGGCCTCGTGAGTTCCGGAACTAGTACAAAAAATTGGAATAGAGATCAACATAAACATCATTTCCGCCCTTTTTAGTGCTGATGAAAACCACACATTGCATGTTGTGCCACCACACAGCGAGACCTTCAGAGCTGGTGGTCCAGATTACTGTAAATACCGGTACCTCTAATACCCAGCAGCACGTCCTCTTGCTTTGATGCATGCCAGTATTCGTCGTGGCATACTACCTACAAGTTCATCAAGACCACTGTTGGTCCAGATTGTCCTACTCCTCAACGGCGACTCAGCGTAGATCCCTCAGAGTGGTTAGTGGGTCACGTAGTCCTTAAACAGCCCTTTTCAGTCTATCCCAGACATGTTCGATAGGGTTCATGTCTGGAGAACATGCTGGCCACTCCAGTCGAGCGATGTCGTTATCCTGACGAAAGTCATTCACAAGATGTGCACGATGGGGCGCGAATTGTCGTCAATGAAAACGAATGCCTCGCCAATGTGCTTCTGATATGGTCGCATTATCGATCGGAGGATGGCATTCACGTATCGTACGTTACAGGGCCTTCCATGACTACCAGCAGCGTACTTCGGCCAAACATAATGCCACCCCAAAACAGCAGGCACCCTCTACCTTGATACACTCGCTGGACAGTGTGCCTAAGCGTTCAGGCCGACCGGGTTGCCTCCAAAAACGTGTCCGACGACTGTCTGGTTGAAGGCATATGCGACACTCATCGGTAAAGAGAACGTGATGCCAATCCTGCGCGGTCCATTCGGCATGTTGTTGGACCATCTGTACCGCGCTGCATGATGTCGTGGTTGCAAAGATGGACCTCGCCATGGACGTCGGGAGTGAAGTTCCGCATCATGCAGCCTATTGCGCACAGTTTGGGTTGTAACACGCAAAGCATTATTCAACATGGTGACGTTGAAGTCAGGATTCCCCCGAATCATAATTCGTAGGTACCGGACATCCATTGCAGTAGTAGCACTTGGAAGGCCTGAGCTAGGCATGTCATCGACAATTTCTCTCTCTCTGAATCTCCTCCATGTCCGAACAACATTGCTTTGGTTCACTCCGAGACGCCTGGACACTTCCCTTGTTGAGAGCCCTTCCTGGCACAAAGTAACAATGCGGACGCGATCGAACCGCGGTGTTGGCCGTCTAGGCATTGTTCAACTACAGACAACACGAACCGTGTACCTCCTTCCTGGTGGAATGACTGGAACCAACCAGCTCCCAGCTCTCGGACCCCCCCCCCCCCCCCCCCAGTTAATAGGCGCTGCTCATGCATGGTTGTTTACATCTTTCGGTGGGTTTAGTGACATCTCTGAACAGTCAAAGACACTGTGTCTGTGATACAAAACCCACAGTCAAAACGTCTATCTTCAGGAGTTCTGGGAACCGGGGTGATGCAGAACTTTTTTTGATGTGTGTATATTCAACTTCTATAGAACCAGACGGCATTTATAAGAGTCGAGAGAAATGAAAGGAAAGCAGTGCGTGAGAAGAGAGTGAGACAGGGTTGTAGCCTATCCCGTATTTATTCAATCTCTGCATTACGCAACCAGTAAACGAAACCAAAGGAAAATATGGAGAAGGTATTATATTTCAGGGACAAGAAATAAAATCTTTGAGATTTGCCTATGACATTGTATCTCTATCAGACAGCAACGGACTTGGGAGAGCTGTTGAATGGCATGGACAGTGTCTAAAGAAGGATGTAAGAAGAATATTAACAAAAGTGAAACAAGGGTAATGGAATGTTGTTCGATTAAGTTAGTCGGTGCTGAGGGAATTATATTAGAAATAAAGACACTAAAAGTAGTACATGAGTTTTGCTGCTTTGGTAGCAAAATAACTGATGACGACGAACTAGAGAGGATACATAATGTAGATTGACAGTGAGAAGAAAAGAGTTTCTGAACAGGAGAGATTTGTTGACATGGAATATACACTACTGGCCATTAAAATTGCTACACCACGAATATGATGTGCTACAGACCGAAATCGCGATAGGCTACAATCCGACCTTTATCAAAGTCGGAAATGTGATGGTACGCATTTCTCCTCCTTACACGAGGCATCACAACAACGTTTCCTCAGGGAACGCCTGTCAACTGCTGTTTGTGTACGAGAAATCACTTGGAAACTTTCCTCGTGTCAGCACGTTGTAGGTGTCTCCAACGGCGCCAACGTTGTGTGAATGGTCTGAAAAGCTAATCATTTGCATATCACAGCATAGATCCTGAGAAATCAGTACCCAGAACAGCCACCTCTTGCCGTAATAACGGCCTTGATACGCCTGGGCATTGAGTCAAACAAAGTTTGGATGGCGTGTACAGGTACAGCTGCCCATGCAGCTTCAATGCAATACCACAGTTCATGAAGAGTAGTGACTGGCATAATGTGACGAGCCAGTTGCTAGGCCATCATTGACCAGAGGTTTTCAATTGGTGAGAGATCCGGAGAATGTGCTGGCCAGGACAGCAGTCGAACATTTTCTGTATCCAGAAACGCCTGTACAGGACCTGCAACATGCGGTCGTGTATTATCCTGCTGAAATGTAAGGTTTCGCAGGGATCGAATGAAGGTTAGAGCCACGGGTCGTAACACATCTGAAATGTAACGTCCACTGTTGCGAACAAGAGGTGACCGAGACGTGTAAACAGTGGCTCGCTATACCATGACGCCGGGTGATACGCCAGTATGGCGATGACGAATACACGCTTCCAATGTGCGTTCACCGCGATGTCGCCAAACACGGATGCGACCATCATGATGCTGCAAACAGAAGCTGGATTCATCCGAAAAATGACATTTTGCTATTCGTGCACTCAGGTTCGTCGTTGAGTACACCATCGCAGGCGCTCCTGTCTGCAGTGTCAAGGGTAACCGCACCCATGGTCTCCAAGTTGGTAGTCCATGCTGCTGCAAACGTCGTCGAACCGTTCTTGCAGATGGTGGTTGTATTGCAAACGTCCCCATCTGTTGACTCATGGATCGAGAAGTGGCTGCACGATCCGTAACAGCCATGCGGATATGATGCCTGTCATCTCGACTGCTAGTGATACGAGGCCGTTGGGATGCAGCACGGCGTTCCATATTACCCTCCTGAACCCACCGATTCCATATTCTGCTAATAGTCATTGGATCTCGATCAACGCGAGCAGCAATGTCGCGATACGATAAACCGAAATCGCGATAGGCTACGATCCGACCTTTATCAAAGTCGGAAACACGATGGTACGCATTTCTCCTCCTTACACGAGGCATCACAACAACGTTTCACCAGGGAACGCCTGTCAACTACTGTTTGTGTATGAGAAATCGGTTGGAAACTTTCCTCATGTCAGCACGTTGTAGGTGTCGCCAAGGGCGCCAACGTTGTGTGAATGCGTCTGTAGCACGTCATATTCGTGGTGTAGCAATTTTAATGGCCAGTAGTGTATAAGTCCAGGATGCCTTGCCATGAAGGACAACGAAACAGAACGCAGAATATCATAGACGTACCGCTTTGCAGTAAGTGTGCAGCGGATGACAACAGCAGGGGTTTTGCTATGAAAATAGTGGCAAACCCAGCCCGTCTCTTCTATCTGTTGGGTCGTGTAGTAGGTGGCAGTCAGGTTGGAATCCCACCTGCTGTCCAGGGCGTCTCCATGCGCGACTTCAGCCTGCAATCTCGTTGACTGTAGTAGAATTGTCATCGGTGATGAGTCCCGCTTCGAACTAATCCCTGATGACCAGCGAAGATGTGTCTGGAGACGTCCCGAAGAGCGGTAGGATACCACCCTAACTGTCTCCCAGCATACGGCCAGAAAGCCAGGAGTGATGGTCAGGGATGACATTTTCATTCATAGTAGGACCCCTTTGGTTGCCATCCGCGGTAGCCTTACAGCTGTATGTCGATGATATCCTACGATCCGTTTGGTTGGCCTCAATCGCAGACCAACCTGAGCTTACATTTCAGCAGGATAATGCCTACCCACACACTGCGAGAATTTCTTCTGCTTCTCTTCGTCTTGTCAAATCATGTCATAGCCAGTACGGTCACCAGACCTCGCCACAATTGGAGCATCGTGGGCTGGGAGTTCCAACCATCTCGCGATTTTGACGATCTAGTGTGTCAGCTGGACAGAATTTGGCACGATACCACTCAGGAGGACATCCAACGAAAATATTAAGGTCAAGTCGAGTAACTGCTTGTATAAGGTCCATAGGTGGACCAATGCGGTACTGACTTGGTCAGTTTGTGAAGATCTTTCTCGTGAATAAATCATCCAGTTTTTATGAAATTAGTATCATTTGTATGTCTCTACATATGCTTCACAACTATTGATTTCCGTCCCATTCCGATAATTCCTTCATGGTGTATGGTGTTTTACTTTTTCTTTTTATCTCCTTTTCTTTCCTTAGAGTGTATTATATATAACGACCCGCCAGGCTAGCCGAGAGCGCTAAAGCGCTGCTTCCTCGACTCGGGTAGGCGCGCCGGCCCCGGATCGAATCCGCTAGGCGGATTAACGACGACGGCCGGTGTGCCGGCCAGCCTGGATGTGGTTTTTAGGCGGTTTTCCACATCCTCCTAGGTGAATACCGGGCCGGTCCCCATGTCCCGCCTCAGTTACACGACTCGCAGACATTTGAAACACGTTCACACTATTTCACGATTTACACTAGACGCAGACAGCTGGGGTACATTAATTCTGCCCAGGGGGTATTGGGTGGCGGCAGGAAGGGCATCCGGCCACCCCTTACAATTAACGATGCCAAATCCATACTTAACCCTGCCGACCCTGCGCATAATGCGGGATGAAGGCGGTAGCAAAAGAAAAGAAAAAGTGTATTATATATAACGCTGTTAGTTTATGGCATGCGAGGTGTTTACTATTAAAGGGAAAAATTGTTATCTCACAATTGTTTAACAGCAGGTATTTCTTCAGATCAGAAGAAGGTATTATGCGTGTGGCGTATGTACCACCGGGCATGATCATTATTAGGTAAGAGAGGCTACCACAAAAACAAATATTAGAGCTCTACTGACCTAAATGTAATGTGTGGTTGCGTAACTGCAGCACTGCCACCATTGTGCTATCCTATAGTTCCAACAGGAGGGTCTCTTCCATCACATGTGTTCACCTGGCTGCTCCCTCACTGAATCACAGATTCCGCTGTCACCGCCAGCAATGGCTGCCCAAAGTCATGGCTCCTTCGTGTTTACACCTTGTGATAGCAACACTTCCTGCTTTTCTTGTGGTCCGTTATTGAAAGAACAGTACTGCATCTGCACTCTGCAGTTATTTGTTATTCTAGTGAGAGTGTACGTTACGTTTCCTCACGGTGAACTCACGGTCTGTTTCTATTTTGTTCCGACAACCGCAAAACAGTTGCTCTTGTGAATTTTTCTTCTCTGATTATTGCTATCGGTATTTGATTCTTCACTGCAGTTCCTGTGCCAAACCCTGCTTCAGATGCTCCGGGAAATTTCACTTTTTCTCCTCTGAATGCTAAAACATTTTGCTGACTCCAGCCTACATAGGACGAAAAGAGTATCGCAATAAAGTAAGAGAAATCACAAAAAAATGTTCAAATGTATGTGAAATCTTATGGGACTTAACTACTAAGGTCATCAGTCCCTAAGCTTACACACTACTTAACTTAAAATATCCTAAGGACAAACACACACACCCATGCCCGAGAGAGGACTCGAACCTCCGTCGGGACGAGCCGCACAGTCCATGACTGCTGCGCCTGAGACCGCTCGGCTAATCCCGAGCGGCGCGAGGAATCACGGCTCAAACGCAATGACTTAGGTGTTCATTTCTCACACGCGTGCTTCTCTAGAATGTAACGGTCCAGGAATGGTATGAAAGTCGTTCTATAAACTCCTTGTCAAACACTTATGTTTGAATTGCAGTGTAATCATGACGTGGGTGTAAATATATTTCTATGCCAATGTCTTTACAGAAAGGCGGCACTGCGTCTCTGGAAGTAGCTGTTTTCTTACTCCAGAGAAGCACGTTTTCTGCGTAGACAGTTTATTTTTGAAATAGCCACTTTATTTCATGATTTGTCCCCTTGAGAATTATCAGGCTATTTCTGTTGCCTGCATCACAGTACAAAATTGTACGCGATACAACCATATGGTCCACACACATCTGTATGGAGGATGTAACGTTTGATGGAGTCCTTAATAACGGTTTCGCACGATCGTAGTAGTTAGGAACACAGTTATCTCAGGCGTGAACTGCATACGTTAGAAGGGAAAGGGTCACAAGTGTCCCTTTTTACTAATGGATTTTGCGTCTGAGAATGTTGTGTCGTGACTACTGTGGATGTGTGAAGCATTTATTAAGTATACCAGCAAATGTTGCTTCTTCCATACAGATGTATGGCATATGATGTTAAATGCTTACAATTTTTTACTGTGATACAAGCAACAGAGGTGTCTGATAAATCTCAAGAGGGCGAAATTAGCCATTAGTTAAATTATAAACTGAAGTGAGCATTTAAGAAATAAAGAGCTTACGCAGGAAAATAACTTCTCTCAACAGATTCACAACAACTGTGTATCCATACATACAAAAGACTACTTCTATTACTATCTTACGAAATAAGCTTAGATCACTGTTTCCATCGTGGAGAATTTTAAAAATTTTACGAAATTATGACCTCAAGTTTGCAACTGGTTGCAGAATAACAAAAATAAACATTCTCAGCACCTTGTGATGGCTATAAACGAAAAAACGTCGTTTATAGAAGCTGTGACGGACGATCTGAAGAGGACTTTTTATACAACAGTTATTATCGGTTTCGGGAGAATCAGGCCGTCTTCAGCACTAAAACTAAAATAAGGTAGGACGGTTGTTACAACCAGTGCCATCTGTTGCCTGCCGTTACAACGACGGACATGAGCTGACGCTAATTCTAGCAATGGTCCTGTAGTTGTTTTTGTTAAATAAAATACGTGCAATTTTGCAAAGCAAATGAAGGACAGTAAACGCAGCAGTCGTTTTAAACTGTCGAACATAGAAACAACAGTTTTATATCAAATATATCACAGAAGCAGATTTCAGGAAAGTTCAGTTTAGGTTTCGGAGAAATATAGCAACAGGGGAGGCAAATGTGGCTATACGGCGTATGCTAGAATATTGTTCGAAGTAAGGCAAACCAACTCTTATAATAAATATACCTTTCTATAATGCTGATTGAATACATGACCGGTATTTGATATTCTCAAGGTGTCAGGTACAAAATACAGAAAGCAAAATGTTATCTACGACTCTTACGGAAACCAAACTGCTACTGTAAGAGTTGGAGATGAAAACGTTGCATTAATTGAGAAGAAAAGTGAGACAGGATAGTAGGCTCTATCCCGCGTTATTCAGTATGTACATTGAGCATGTAGTTAACGAAACCAAGAAGAAAATTGGAAAGGGAAATGAAGATGAGGGAGAAAAATAATAACTTTTAGGTTTGTCGATGACACTGTAATCCTGTCAGAGCCGAGAAAGAACTTGGAAGATAGATCAAGAAGAATATATAGTACTCTGAAAAGAGATTAGAAAAAGAATATCAAAAAATTAAGACAAGGAAAATGGAGTGAAGGCGAATTAATCATGCAAATTAGATTAGGAAATGAGACGCTAAAACTTGTGGTTAAAGTTTGCTATTTGGGAAGAAAAATGTCGATGGCCGAATTAAAAAGGATACGAAATCCAGACAC
Source organism: Schistocerca piceifrons (assembly GCF_021461385.2). NCBI lineage: Eukaryota > Metazoa > Arthropoda > Insecta > Orthoptera > Acrididae > Schistocerca > Schistocerca piceifrons. The sequence goes on along the minus strand of NC_060142.1, from coordinate 240,416,597 downwards.
GCAATAGTCAGAAAAGTGTTCCTGAAAAAGAGGAATTTGCTAGTACCGAATATAAATTAAAGTCTTATGAAATCTTTCGTGAAGGTATTTGTCTGGTGTGCAGCCTTCTACAGAAGTAAATGGTTCAAAGGGCTCGGAGCACTATGGGACTTAACATCTGAGGTCATCAGTCCCCTAAAACTTGTTCTAAGTTTTAGGGGCTTGATGACCTCAGATGTTAAGTCCCATAGTGCTCAGAGCCATTTGAACCATTTACTTCTACTACTTAAACCCAACTAACCTAATGATATCACAAGCATCCAGTCCGAGGCAGGATTCGAACCTGCTACGGTAGTGGTCGCGCGGATCCAGACTGAACCGCCTAGAACCGCTCGGCCACACCGGCCGGCTCACAGAAGTAAAATGTGGATGCTAATCAGTCCATACAGGAAGACAATAGAAGCTTTTGCAACGTGGTACTACATAAGAATGCTGAATATTGGATGAAAACATTAGGATTACTAGTGTAGAGCTAACGATTCGAGTTAGATAAATAAACGTGCGAAAACTTGACAAAAGAACAAATAAGTTGATAGAACAGATCCCGAGTCATCAAAGAGTAGTTAGGTGGGTAGTAAAGGAAAGTTTCGATTGGTTAAAAAATATTTGTATACTAGCTTGGGTAGATTCGTAAAAACCTCCCCTCGGACTAAAGCTTACAACAACAATAATATAGTGTTCACGAGAATGTACGACCGAAAGAAAACCGGGCTCCTGACAGCGAGGTGGCACTACCAACAGCGAAGGCCATCGTGTCCAGTGTATGACCCTAGCGCATCGTATTGCATCTGCAGCAGCAGTCTGAGCAGCCAGCAGTTGGCACCACAGCGACACGACGAACCGTCACAAGTCGGTTGCTTCAAGGGCATTTCCGAGCTTCTAGCATGCATTCCACTGGCCCAAAAGCACCGTCATTTGCGACTTCAGTGGTGTCAAGCGATAGCTCATTGGAGGGCAGGGTGGAGATCTGTTGTGTTTCATGATGAATGTTGATCCTGCCTCGGTGCCAGTGACGGCCATCGGTTCGTAGAAGTAGGCCAGTTGAGCGCCTGAACCTACAGCTGGCTTATGGTCTGGAATGCGATTTCGCATGATAGCAGGAGTACTCTCGTGGTTATCCCACTCACCCTGATTGCAAATCCGTCTGTCAGTCTGGTGATTCGACCTGCTGTGCTGCCATTCATTCAAGAAACGTAGTAGGACTAATCCACTAATTTACAGGCCCATATCGTTAAGGTCGATATGCATCAGGATTTTAGAACATATATTGTGTTCGAACATTATGAATTACCTCGAGAAAACGGTCTATTTACACACAGTCAACATGGGTTTAGAAAACATCGTTCCTGTGAAACATAACTAGTTCTTTATTCACATGAAGTGTTGAGTGCTATTGACAAGGTATTTCAGATCAATTCCGTATTTCTGGATTTCCGGAAGGCTTTTGACACTGTACCACACAAGGGGCTCGTTGTGAAATTGCGTGATTACGGAATATCGTCTCAGTTATGTGACTGGATTTGTGATTTCCTGTCAGAGAGGTCACAGTTCGTAGTAATTGACGGAAAGTCATCGAGTAAAACAGAAGTGATTTCTGGCGTTCCCCAAGGTAGCGTTATAGGCAATTTGCTGTTCCTTATCTATGTAAACGATTTGGGAGACAATCTGAGCAGCCGTCCGAGGTTGTTTGCAGATGACGCTGTCGTTTATCGACTAATAAAGTCATCAGAAGATCAAAACCAACTGCAAAACGATTTAGAGGAAATATCTGAATGGTGTGAAAAGTGCCAGTTGGCTCCAAATAACGAAAAGTATGAGTTCATCCACATCAGTGCTAAAAGGAACTCTTTAAACTTCGGTTACACGATAAATCAGTCTAATCTAAAAGCCGTAAATTCAACTAAATACCTAGATTCTGCAATTACGAACAACTTAAATTGGAAGGAACACATAGAAAATGTTGTGGGGAAGGCTAACCAAAGACTTTTATTGGCAGGACAATTAGAAAATGTAACAGATTTACTAAAGGAAACTGCCTACATTACGCTTGTCCGCCCTCTTTTAGAATACTGCTGCGCGGTGTGGGATCCTTACCAGATAGGATTGACGGAGTATATCGAAAAAGTTGAAAGAACGCCAGCACGTTTTGTATTATCGCGAAATATGGGAGAGAGTGTCACATAAATGATACAGGATTTGGGCTGGAAATAATTACAAGAAAGGCGTTTTTCGTTGCGACGGAATCTTCTCAAGAAATTCCAATCACCAACTTTCTCCTCCGAATGCTAAAATATTTTGTTGACACCGACCTACAAAGAGAGGAACGATCACCACGATAAAATAGGGGAAATCAGAGCTCGTACGGAAAGGTTCAAATGGCTCTGAGCACTATGGGACTTAACTTCTCAGGTCATCAGTCCCCTAGAACTTAGAACTACTTAAACCTAACTAACCTAAGGACATCACACACATCTATGCCCGAGGCAGGATTCGAACCTGCGACCGTAGTGATGGCGCGGTTCCAGACCGTAGCGCCTAGAACCGCTCGGCCATCGTACGGAAAGATATAGGTGTTCATTCTTTCCGCGTGCTATACGAGATTGGAATAATAGAGAATTGTGAAGGTGGTTCGATGAAACCTCTGCCAGGTACTTAAATGTGATTTGCAGAGTATCCATGGAGATGTAGATGTACATTCATGAACAGCATTCCAGCGGTATTTTCAACAGGATAACGCTCACCCACATACCGCTGTTGTAACCTAACGTGCTCTACAGAGTGTCATGTTGCCTGGGCCTGCTCGATCACCATACCTGTCTCCAGTCGAATACGTCATCTGACGAGAACTCTACCGTCATCTACAACCAGCATCAACCGCCCCTAAATTGACCGATCAAGTGCAACAGGCATGGAACTGCATCCCACAAACTGACATACGACGCCTGCACAACACAGCGCATGCACGTTTGAATGTTTGCCTTTTAGCATTCTGGCAGTTACACCGGTTATTAATGTATGATATTTCACATCTGCAATGGCTTATCTGGCGCTTACATAAATCTGTTACCTTGCACCGTTAATCACTTAAAAACGTTACGTAGACAAATGTATTCGCGAAATTTCATTCCCTTAGAATAATTATTTGTTGGTACTGCGGTTTTTTTTTTTCGTCAGCGTATAGTATAGCTAGTAATTGTCAGAATCGCACACTTGTCCTCATGAGACACCTAATTGAGAGAAACAGCAAGTGTATGGGAGATATTAGCATTTCCTGGACTTGTATGGTATATCGCCTTACACGGAAGAAAATGAATCTCTCCGTTCGTGTCAGTGACGCCACATTTGCAGGGAATGGAGGTGGGACGCGTCACCTGCGGGAATTCGCTCTATTTCCGCCGCGGAGAGCCGGGAGGTTCAGTGCTCTGGGCTGATGAACCTGACGCGAAAAGCCCAGCCGGGCAGCAGCGGCGGGGAGGGGGAGCGCAAACAAATTTGTCAGTCGTCGCACCTGGATGCTGCAGCTCGCGTTGTGTACAACGCTCCCCCGTATAGCGAGTGACGTACGTGTGCGGCCTGAGATCTCACACTGCGGAGAGGGCGCCGACGAGAGCCACACGTTAAGTCGAAAATGAAAAACCCTTTTTGTTACAAATTTTCTTATAAGATCTTAGCCGTGCGTGTCTCATGTTCGTGCCATCTATTATTTAACATCTTGTTCAAAATGGTTCAAATGGCTCTGAGCACTATGGGACTTAACATCTATGGTCATCAGTCCCCTAGAACTACTTAAACCTAACTAACCTAAGGACATCACACAACACCCAGCCATCACGAGGCAGAGAAAATCCCTGACCCCGCCGGGAATCGAACCCGGGAACCCGGGCGTGGGAAGCGAGAACGCTACCGCACGACCACGATAACATCTTGTCTTTACCATACGGTCGCCTCGTCATTTTAATTTCAATTACTGGTGTCACTGAATTGCTGTCCTGCCTGCCCGTGAGTGGCAGCAGCAACGCTTATCGGTATTAGCTCAGCTGTATTGTCTTTGCTGGACGGCTATTACTTCCCGCTCGTCGTGTGTCGTGGTGAGATCGCACCTGGGAGTCGTTGAGTTGGAACGGGGCAGAAGTGCAGTAGAGACGTAGCAGCAGTCGGGGACGGAGCGCTAGGGGGGAGGCGCGGACAGCCAGTACTCGCCGACCGTTCGGGACACAGGACGAACTGTCCGGAGCACGGAGATGGCAGCGGGATCGACCGTTGGTCTGTCGTTCAGTTAGTCTCCTCTTTCGGCGACGTGTGTTTGGTCTTTTGACCGTTTCTGGGCCTCGTCACTGGGTCATCTTGCTGGACGTGGCTCGGTTACTTCTAGTGCGGAGACGTCGTGGCCAATGGGCAAGAGTAACCTCTGCATGATTGGGTCAGAGCCAGTGTGCCCAGATCGCTGTGTCTCCCAGTTCCGGTCGGACATCGGACATCCCCTTAGAAAAAATTGTGAATTACTGTGCTGGTAAACCCCTTACGTTATTTGATTTTCAAACAGCTGAGCAGAACTGAACGTACTCACACATTTCTCACTTTACTTATTCTGATCATCACTAAATTGACACACAATATTTTTAGCGCAACGCAATCTGACTTTCAATAATCCCTACAAAACAATGGCCCTGACTAACAATAACCTATACCTTTCATGGCCGGCCGCGGTGGTCTCGCGGTTCTAGGCGCGCAGTCCGGAACCATGCGACTGCTACGGTCGCAGGTTCGAATCCTGCCTCGGGCATGGATGTGTGTGATGTCCTTAGGTTAGTTAGGTTTAAGTAGTTCTAAGTTCTAGGGGACTGATGACCACATCAGTTGAGTCCCATAGTGCTCAGAGACATTTGAACCATTTTATACCTTTCATGAATCACTTACCTCACAAAAATCTTCGTTATTAGAACTACTGCAATACAGCGAGCGCCAATACTGCCAGCTAAATAAAAGATTCTAACTACTGAAGGCACTAACTACTGATAGCCATAGTTATCAAATGAAAGATTTTGACAAAGAACAAACGTGTATCTGTCTTAATAGTGTTCAAAAGTAATTATATATATATATATATATATATATATATATATATATATATATATAATCAGTTCATGACATCCAGTCTTACAAATTTACTGTCTCTGATGGACACAAGTCCAGATCATCCACTAACTCCGCCATCTCTCTCCCCACATCCACCACTGCTGGCGGCTCACCTCCAATTGCGCATCGCTAAGCGCTATTCATATCCAGCTGTCCAACACTACAATAGCAAACAACAATGCAAACCAGCCACAGACTGCACACAGCACAACCAGTGATTTTCATACAGAGCGCTACGTGGCGTTACCAAGTTAAAAACCTAAACAGCCTACTTACACACTGTGTACCCTGTGTTAGTTAGTTCGACTGAGCAATGCTGTCTGCGTACTGCAGTAGCCAGTTGGTCGGTTGCGACAGAGCAACGAGTGAGTGTTCTCTTACCACGGCGTGTAGTTCCACAGCCGTTGCGATGTTCATGTATGTCAGTAGTTACTGTGCCTTGGCTTATTAACACATCAATATTTGAAGACGGCTGGCCGGTGTGGCCAAGCGGTTCTAGGCGCTTCTGTCTGGAACCGCGCGACCACTACGATCGCAGGTTCGAATCCTGCCTCGGGCATGGATGTGTGTGATGTCCTTAGGTTTGTTAGGTTTAAGTAGTTCTAAGTTCTAGGCGACTGATGACCTCAGATGTTAAGTCCCATAGTGCTCAGAGCCATTTGAACCATTTGAAGACGAGTGTTACTGGTCTCTTCGCCTCGCTGGCATTGTGGTTGTAATGCCGTTGGTCTAGTGACCGAAATCAGGTAGTTGGTTAGTTCGTCGGCTGTCTGAAGGTTGGGTTGCCTTCCGGTTAAGAGATTGTTGGTTAGGCTGCCTGTCTCGCCTAAACGGGCGTTAGTGTTACTATTTCATGCCGACCCTTGGAGACTTCTGAGCGCCGTTCCGTGTGTTACATTGTAACTTCCCTGTTTGAGTTTTAGTATTTTGGTTCATGTGTGGCCTTCAGGCGATTTTTAATATATCCTGAATTAATGTCCTTGTATCGCCCTTAAGGCACAAGATTGTTATATTTTATATGGGGCTTTCTCCCGAATTTTACATGAAATCTTTTAAGGCTTTAAGCTGTTAAATTATTGTGTTGATGTGTGGCCTTCAGTCGAGTTTAATATCTCTTAAACTGATGTTCCTAAGATTCCGATGCTTTGCTATGGGGTCTTCAGCCGAATTTGCTTGAAATGTTTTAAGATAAGGCATTCTGCCGTTTGATTGAAACACTTCTTATTGCTTAACATGCGGCCTCCAGCCGAGTTCCGATTAGATTAAAGTACTAAGGCCGTCAGCCTGTTTAGATTAAAGATTTAGAAAATATTTTGGGTCAGACCTCCAGAAGAACCTTGTTTTTTAATTTTTGCTTAGGCCTTGCGTCTTGCATTTTGAGTGTGGCCTTCAGCCGTTCTAAAGTTAGTTAAAGGAGGTCGATTGAGGTTTTGAGTGTTTTGCATTCTTGTGTAATATGTTGTGTGGACAAATAAAGTTTGTATGTTGAGTGCAACCGACAGGAACTCATTTTGGCCCCTTTCCACAACCTAACCCGCTCTGGCCTGCTAGCCCGAGCATCTCGAAATTCTGTGCCATCTAGCTGATTCCATCTGTGAAGATAAACAGTAACACACAGAAAGGAAAAGTCCTCGGGCGGACGGACGGATCGCCGTATTAGACACGCACAATGTTTCGACAGCAGCTGGAGTCATTACCAGACGCCCTGATGGACTGATGCCAACAAGCTGGGGCGGCAATTACGCTGCCGGCCATTGAAGCCGCAACACTAGTAAGGATACCAAACAACGAAATTTTTCGTGCTTGTGCAGTACAGAACGAAAGAATTTACGATTAAATTTGTCGGTTATTTTAGGGTAAACACGGTGCGAAATTTACACATAGTGCACTTCTGACAGCAACAACGGCTCTAACCCGTCTGAGAATCGACTCTGAGTTTTGATTACAGATATGGGCATGTTACTGCATGCTGCTCCATCTCATATGCCACATTTAGTGGCAACGGGGAACACGGCCGTGATAAACTCCTTGAAAGAGGTGAGTTACCTGCATTGGCCGTTTTTCGTTTCCATGTTATTTTTATTTTGTGAACTACGAGCGTTTGGAAGTGTAGACATCCTCAAGCAACTCACACATGTAAAGCAAAACGAAATTAGATTACAAAATTCAAAGCAACCAATGGTTCTAGTCACCATCGTAAACTCATACTGAAAACAGAACAAAAGGAGCACTCGCAATGTTTAACCCCTTAACTATATAGTTTTTGAGTTAATAGTCATGTAACGTAATGGGTAGCCCATGGTTGATCTGATATGCATGAAAGTAAAATAAAAATTATACACCATGAATAACAGTATGATGTTATTGGCCGGGAGACTCTGTCTGTGATCGTTCAGTCACCTGATGCCTTCTTTCTATTTGACGCCACTTCGGCGACTTGCGCGGCAATGAACACGAGACGAAATAACAAGAACAACGGAACCTTCCAGTCTCTGGACGAAGAAAATCTCAAACTCGGCCGGGAATTGAACCCGCAACCCTGCAAACTATGGGCAGAGACTCTAGCCACATTTTTTAAAAAATTATAAAATGAACGAATAACAGAATTTGGCTCACATTATAATGCGCTATTTTTCCCCCTGAAAGCACGTATTTAAAGTAATCAATTAAAGTAAAGCAAAAGAAGTCACTTCGACAAAAACAAAAGGGTTAACTCAGAAAAATGTTATATGAAGGAATACGGCGTTAATTTTAACGTGCGCACACCTTCTTTCCTCCGTCACTTCTACATCGTGTAACATTTAAATCTAAACAAGAGTGTCCACAAAAAGGGGTATTTCAACTCATTCAACTCCTTGTCGATGAAAAACAAGATATATTAGAAAAAAGCTCACAATAACGTGGCATCCTGAGCCACGTCCCATGGGCTGTGGCCATATATTGGGAAAAGGCACACGGATCTTCGTCATATCCTCTCATCATCATGTAGTGGACATAATGTCCAACAAGCCACATGATGGTATTGTTCTTCGATCGGGGAAAGAAGTATGAATCGGGACGCACGAGAATCTCCCCCGAGACAGCCGCCTCCGACGTCCTGAGGAGAAAAGCCAGTTGTCGGCGAAGCAATCTCCAATGGCCATGACCGCAGGAGATCAACCGATGATGTAATGTATCAGTTTCATGGTAACGAGTGCAGCGATCCGTCGCATTGAGGCCAATATGAAAAAGTCGCACGTTGGTAGGCACAATGTCATGAACAACTTGGTACCACGAGGACGCCACTTCCATCGGGAAAATCGGGAGGCTAACGTTAGGTGAAACAATCTTCTAATTCATTTCTGGCAACAGAGCTTCCACAGAGAGAGAATACTATGAGGAACTGGCCACCGTCTTAACAGCAGTTTTAGGGAGAGATTCGCTTGGGAAAGAATATCTACTCCTAAATAACTGACTTCAAGAAAAAATTCCTTAACTTGCCGTAGTTTATAACTAATCCTACTAATATCTACTGGAGGTGTTGAACTCGCCTGTCGGATACAGCCATAAAGGGGAGCTGTAAGTGACTGGGGGCGCGTACACATGTTAAAACGGTGCGATGGATGAGTAAGGCAGAAGCCTTAACCCGAATGCCAAGTAGGCCCAAACCTCCCAGCAGACGGGGGCACCCATAACCGCATAACGCACGCGAAATACAGAGTTGCGCCAAATAAACCTGCCATTTAAACTTTGCAACTTACAGTACATCATTGCAGGAAGCAGAAAGATTTGCGCAGTAAAATAAGCCTTACTTAACACATACGTTTCCTTGGCCCGGACCTACTATATATATAGGACCTACTATATAGTTAAGGGGTTAAACATTGAAGACGTGAGAGGGAGCGACGCTCGTGTTCAATGATTGCTCCCTGAATCTTACTCGTGACAGACTTCCAGTTTATCGTAGCCATCTTAAGCGGACAATTGTCAATTATAACACCTAACGATTGATATCGGGTGACTTTCAAAGCCCATGGAATTTTAACAGGGTCAAATCCTCGCAAACAGAGTAAGCGACATTTCTGGTCATTAACCCGAGTACGACCCGGAAGTCAACTTTGATGGCTGGCGATGATGGTAGCCAACAATAGCGATAGTCGGCTATTTACCGCTCGCACCACGATTTTATAATCATAGTTGAGGGTTATCGGGCGGACCTGTTCCACATGCAAACGTCCCGGCTTTTTGGGAATCAGGACTATTTTAGCAACCTTAAAGCTGGGTGGGAGAGGGCCTCCGCGGAATGCTTCATTTACCATAAAAGTTATCGTATCTCCTATCAGGGGCCAAAATTGAATATAAAATTCTTTGGGAAGGCCGTAGAAGACAGGCGATTTGTGGGAGCGATGGAATACAGAGAAAAACTCTTCCTAGAGAGCTGGCGTAACAACACTATCAAGGACGGAGGTAAAATCAACAGACGGTGGACCGTCTGGATCCACTTCAATATAAAGTTAGGAAAAGTACTTGTAAAGTTCACGCATGATATCAGATTGGGAGAACCACTCATGACCATCTAGAGAACGAATGGTAGTAAGACACGTCCTTTGAGATCGCTTATTAAGCCGAAGAAGATGGTAGAGTGTGCTCAACTCATCCTGTACGATTGAACGAGGTTGGGAACGCAATCGGACACCATCCATTTGCCAACGTTTGAGTTGTAGAAGTTTTGCCTTCACACGGTGGACGTCGGCAACTCTCAAGGGGGCATCACGAGCGTTATCGTAAAGATCGCGACGGACAGCATAATAAAATTCACTAATTCGCCTTATTACAACCGCTTTTTCAGCGCTAAAATGCTTGAGTGTATTTCGAATCCGGGGTTTAGCAAAGGTAACCCATCATTCTAGAAGGGAGGGATAACGCGCCTGTGACTGGGTTGTCCGCCGCCATACGTCTGCGGTGATGCCTTCCACAGATGTAGCTTCCATAAAGGCCGCGAAAGATGGACCCGCTGCGGGATATGATTAAAAGTCATTGAAACAGCACAGTGATCAGTGAAACTGGCAGGAATTGCACCAACTGATAGAAGTTGACTACATATGGGGGGCAGATAAATAAAAGTGGTCCAATCGGCTACCTGAAGTAGCTGTAAAAAACGTAAACCGCACCAATGTAGGATATCTGAAAACCCAAGGGTCTCATCTACTCGACGTAAGACGCAATTAAACTCCCCCCCCCCCCCAACAAAACTTTGCGCGTTCCGTCGGAGTAAATAAACAACTTCTTCCTTATAAAATCGCGCGCATCGGATGAACGACCCAGCTGAGCGTAAAGAAAAATTAAGGTGAGGTCATAAAAACTACAGCCAGTACCGCGACCATCATCTATCGTTTCGAAGTCCGTCAGCGGTATTCCATCTCGATAAAGCAAAGCCATGGCGGTGGAATTTTCAGGCGCGACATTGAAAAACAGAGTATCCATGAAGACAGAACGCATCAGATAATACCTCTTGTAAACACACGCTATCAGCTTCGAAATCGTAAATAAACTGGCTTAACGCAGCAAGCCGTAATTGGGAACATATCCTATTAACATTGGGGGTTAGAAATGTATATGCCTGCATCCATTAGCACATTAAGGTCAATTAAACAACACTAAGGAAAATGCATTTATCACGTCCTACTCTCCTCAACGTCCGGAGGCGGTAGAAAGAAGGTATAATGCTAGACCTCATCACCGGAAGCCGAGGAATCCTCGTTTTTATTTTTACGACTCGCCGCTGCACGTGCAGTTTGAAAACGCTGTTTCACACCACTCCGTGAAAACATACACTCTTGATGTGGAAAGGTTGGGGGCACGTCAAGCTCCGATTTGATAGAGGAGCCATCGCCACTGCACTCATCGGAAATCGGGGAGCACAACTCTGAACGACTAAAAGCAACACCAGATACAGAAGAAAGCAACATCAGATACAGAAGAGACAGGTAATATAGTGCCGGTGTCGGATGGCATCTCCTGATCACCAGGAAGAGAATCCGTAGAATCCTGTTGCTCCATGGTCTCAGCGTGGAGGAGGGGTGGTATTTCACTGGAACACTGTAAAGACTGGCCAGCAGGCAACGTCTCTGCTGGAACATCTGAAATCACGGGAACCGTCGCGTCTACGGGTGAAGTGGGGGACGCAGATTCAACACACATTTTAACATCAACAAAAGCAGCTACATCATCTCTGGTAATACTGGAATCACAATTAACGTCAGTAGACAACTCACAGTGCCAGAAGGTGCACCCTCTGACAACGCCGTATCAGAAGAACTAGACTGGAGAGGGCATCCTCGAAATCTGTACCGTCCTCAGTCCGCCGACGTTTGACTTTTGCTGCAGGAGCCGTAGTCCCCTCGTGGACAGAGGCCGCACTGGGACGCGCCGGTAACGGTGGAAATCCGCGAGGAGTAGAAGGTGATGTTGCCCCTACATCGCTTAAAGCTGGAGATTAACTGACAGCAGACTGAGATGACACTATGTCTGCTAATGTTAAAGGAAGACGTTTTTGATAAGACGACGTCAGAACAGTAGTACGGCGTGGGCAATCGGATCTGAGATGACCGCTTTCGTTACAGAGAAAACACGTTCCTTCTTGCCCTGCATACGTAACATGGATACGGTAACTACAAACAGTTAAGTGGGAAGGAATATTCTTTTTTATTATAACACTGGAAGCGATGTTGTGCTGGCCAGCGTTCCCATCGGATATGCCGTATTACTCCAAACGGAAGCAACGATGTTTTAAGAAATGAATCGTCCACTTCAGGAGGAAGGTTATAGATTCTACCCGGAGTATACTCGAGCGCCGCATTTTCAAGGAGGACTTCACTAACGGATCCATCTCGATGCGCAAACAACACTTTAGGAACCAACCCGAGAGAGAAGCCGTTCTACTTGAACGGTATCATGAAACTTCACAAAGAATCCATACAAATCAGAATCAAAGTAAGCATCATCTACCGGATCAGGAGTAACACGGATAACATCAGCCAACCAATCGTGAATTTCTAAAGAGCGAGACTGAACACGACGCGCACTCTTGTCAAAACTGAAACGAACAGTAGCTCGACGAGGAACAGACTTAGGAGACTCGACAGACACCATAGTGCGGGCAAAAAACACTGCCGCCAAGAGAAAAACGACAACGAACTCCACTACGCAAATACGATGTGACTCCGGCAGATACACCAAGACTGAGTAGCTTCCACACAAGCGGCGCTGCGGCACAGACGGAAGTTAACTACAACCTGCTCGCACGACGCGCAAGGCGACACTTAGCCACTGGATCTCCAGCTGCTGCCAGTTAAACACTGTGTAACTACAAGAAAAAATAGTATGTACGCAACAGATGTAAACGTCCTATAATAAAATGGTTTACGACATTACTGTACCAAGCCATTTATAAGTGTGAAGGATGACTGAACTATATGCAGTGACACCTCGTATAAAAAAAACCACAGATAAACCTGTGTGATCAGATGCGCTCTATCTGCCGTCTACAGTGGATGGAGGAAAATATGGAAACAACAAAATTACAACACTTTACCATCTGTACACAACTACTGCGAGGGTAGTGTAGGAGGGAGAGGACTAGGCCCAAGTAAGGGCTGAACATCATTCGTAAGCAAAATATTTGTTGAACAACGTATGCTTAAAAGGTCAATCAAACCAGTTAAGAAGAATTACTTGTAAGCTTTCAACAATTAATTAAAAAACACATTAAAAAACAACAAGTTCAAAATTGTTCAAATGGCTCTGAGCACTATGGGACTTAACATCTATGGTCATCAATCCCTTACAACTTAGAACTACTTAAACCTAACTAACCTAAGGACATCACACACATCCATGCTCGAGGCAGGATTCGAACCTGCGATCGTAGCGGTCACGCGGGTCCAGACTGAAGCGCCTAGAACCGCACGGCCACACCGGCCGGCCAACAACAAGTCTCAAAAGGTACTAAAATTCATAAACTTTACGGTCCCTGGACATGTGCTGCAGTGTTTACTTTGCATTCAAGTAAAACTTTAATACACTGTCACACTGACCCATATTACACTGTTAAAGATATAGGACACCCAAAATGTTGTACATGGTTATGAAAATATCTGTGTTCAAAGGCACCAAATGAGTTTTGCACTTAACTATCACAGTTATGGGAGCAAATACTTTCGACAAGTCTCATCACAGATGCCAAGAAATTTGTCGCATCTGATTGAGAATCAATCACTTATCATTAAGTTTCAGTTCCTATAATCAGTTGCCATATAATTACTAGGACATAGAAAAGTACAAGCTTATGTGACGGAGGAACGATGCAAAAATTAAATACACTATCTATACTTGAAACCTGCAACAAGAAGAATGTGCGTCACAAACATTTTAGCAATTCACCTTATCGTATTTTCTAACGTCGTGTTTACTGTTTCAGAATTTCTGGGTATCACAAAATGTTCCACAACACTACAGACCAAAGGAATGAAAACTTAACTAAAACAATGACCTTAAAATTTATATTCAGTTCCCCAAAAATGCACACGCACGCACGCACACACATATTACAAAAAATACATACATTTAAAAAAACGAGACAGGTATAATTTGCGTCAATCATTTTTTTTTCTTTTTTGGCACACACGAATACTACTGATCAAGAGGCAGCGCATCCCACGATCACAGAATCCAACCGGCTGCACCCAGATAGTAACTCAGCATAAATCGGATAGACACCTCGCCGAAAATCGAGACAATTCTGCGCATGGCGCTAGTTACTGCTAGTATTATCTGGCAAGAAAAAGATTCTTTAAGTTAACGAAGTCATACATGTTTAACCCTTTAGTCATGGAACTGAACACAATATGGTTACAAGTGTAATTACGCACCCACATACCAATAAAGTGCTGGCAACTGTGGACGAGCGGTTCTAGGCGCTTCAGTCCGGAACCGCGCTACTGCTACGGTCGCAGGTTCGAATCCTGCCTCGTGCATGGATGTGTGTGATGTCCTTAGGTTAGTTAGGTTTAAATAGTTCCCAGTCTAGAGGACTGATGACCTCAGACGTTAAGTCCCATAGTGCTTAGAGCCATTTGAACCAGTAAAGTGGCGGAAACAACGTGCTCCAGTACTAATAGCAAAACAGCAATCAGGGTCTTATTACCGAACACACATCAAAATCTCAACAAGGAGGTAAGAATATTCACCCACCAATCGCATTTCAGTTTCAAAATAACGCCCGATGGCGTAACAGCAACAAGGTGCGGCCACGCGGGACGGAAAATCAACGAGATTTGAATAGATCCACACGGTTGGAAAACGAACTTCGATTACCTCAGCATCCAGTACCTTAAATATCAAGAAATTGGGACGAATCCTTTTCTCCCAGAATTAACAAGATAGGTAGCAAGCATTAAAGCCACTCACAGCAATAAATGAGGTTATAAATGTTCAAATGTGTGTGACTTCCTAAGGGACCAAACTGCATAGGTCATCAGTCCCTAGACTTACACACTACTTAATCTAACTTATGCTAAGAACAACACACACACCCATGCCCGAGGGAGGACTCGAACCTCCGGCGGGAGTGGCTGCACAGCCCGTGACAGGACACCTCAAACCGCGCGGGTACTCCGAACGGCAAATGAGGTTACTTAAACCAAAGTCCACAGATCTGTCATAGATAAGAAGGTAAAAACACACTACGTCTTAATTACAGAAAATGACAAATTTACTTTGACGTACAAACAAATGTAGACCTCCTGAACTCGCACTCAACGTACCGACGAACGGAGCTTAAGCAAGCCGGAAGACTGAGCCGGTAGTTCTAGTTATAATAGTCGTGAAGGCGGGTAAGGCGCATAAGCAGACGGCGACACATAGTTCAAAGGCGGCACGCTTTCCTCTTAATCAAGACGTCGCACCCACGGAATACATTCGGCCGCCTAGTGTTGTACGAAGCCGGCAGGATGCAAACGTATTCTCGGATACGTGGCCCCAAGCGGAATACCGCAATGCAGCGCCGGCCTTGTGGGCGTGCGGTTCTAGGCGCTGCAGTCTGGAGCCGAGCGACCGCAGCGGTCGCAGGTTCGAATCCTGCCTCGGGCATGGATGTGTGTGATGTGCTTAGGTTAGTTAGGTTTAATTAGTTCTAAGTTCTAGGCGACTGATGACCTCAGAAGTTAAGTCGCATAATGCTCAGAGCTATTTTGAACAGCAGTGCAGCCGTCCGACAGAGAAATCGCAAGGCTCAAATCACAACACGCCGTGCCTGAAGAGCCTTCCTGCTCCGCCGCCTGCCGCGTCCGACACACTCCTCACACTGACATTTGTTTACGCCAAAACGGCACTCCCTTCGCTAGAGGTAAACATGGCATTTGGAGGACGTGCTGCAACATATCGACGCAGTAAGGCTCGACCATTTATAATACGGTGTGGGTAACCCGTTGGCATTCACAAGAGCTTCCAGTCGTCTGTGAATGAATGAATACAGATCCTGTATTTTTTTCAAGGGAATCTTATACTACTCGTCCAGAGAAACAGTAACACGTTCAGGTAACGACGAGAAAACTGGATAGCAATTGTGCACAATTCTCTCCAAAGTACACCACAAAGACTCAATAATATTCAGGTCTGTGGACTGTGCTCACAAATAGAGGTATGACAATGCATTCTCCTGTTCAGAGAACCAGCCTTCGATGATTCGAGCTGTGTCAACAGGACCCTGTTGTCTTGGAACATAGCACCACCATTGGGGAACAAACCGTGTGTCATGGGATGGACCTGAACATTGTCACATAATCCCATGCAGAGTAACCATAAGTCTCCCGGAATACCACGATCTGGTTGCCTAAATGATCAACGAAGTCTAGACATTTTTCACTCTTGTGACGTAAACCTGGCCATAAGTTGGAAACAGTGTGAAACCAGACTCATCCGACCAAATGACTTTCTTCCATTGCTCCGTAATACAGTTTTTGATGGGTTCAGCACCACGTTTTCTGTTATGAGTAGCTGCAGCATTGTTTGGTTTTGCACTTCCAGCTTTCCCTGCAATTCCCTGCTTGTTTTGGTACTGACAGAGTTCGTGAGTGTGACATTCAGTCCTTCAGTGCCTATCGTAGCAGTCGTCGTCTTATTTTTCGTCAAAATACTCATGAATGATCGTCTGTCACGATCTGTCAACACACAGTTTCGTCTGCGTTGTAACTTAGCGATGATTGCATTCTGCTTTCCCTGTATCTGGTATAAGTCTTCGATACGATGCCTCCTGAGACACGAACCACTTCGGCAACCTTGGTTACGGAATCACCCACCATACGAGGATCAACAATTTGCCCACGTTCATAGTCCCTTGGCTCCGATATAATGCAGTCACACAACTACACAGAACACTGTTCAACCACAATTGATACTTACGAAGTATTGATGATGATGTACGCCAGCGCAATCTGCAGGCTTGGCTAGCATTTGCGTGTTTGTTCAAACATGCATTTCTTGCGGTGTTTCCATATTTTTGTTCAACCCCTTTATATTATCAGAGATATTAACGTGAATGTTAGGAAGGCAAGCAAGGAAGCGTTATTTTATCTTTATTCTGTGTACAAGGACCGTAAGTGATGCCATAGAAATATAAATTGCCTTAATACCACCTTTATAACAGTTACTTTTTATTTACATAGTTTACGCCTGCATTGACGACCTGCATTGACGAACTAAAATCAGACATTATACAACAATCTACAGTGAATAAATTTAGATTTTAGCAGTCAACAATTTCTTTCTTTCCCAAAACTTCTTCATTCGAAGTGATCTCGCAGGTCCTTTTTCTGCAAGTATGACATAGTTCTTCCGTCGTGATGTTTTGAATATCATCGTATGTATTTGTTCTTCAGAAGCAGCTTCTCCTCAGTATGTTCAATTTGATCTTTGATAATACTCAGATCATTCAGATCCATTTATACTTCTTTAAACCAGCTGTTTTTTGTTTTACCAATCCAAAAGCAGTCATAAAGTTGTTTTAAGACTGTAGTATTCGGTAAGCGATAAATCTGGCAAAAAAATACAACCTTTCTTTTTCGCATCGTATCAACAATGGATTCACTTTCTTAGTAAACCAACGAGTCGTGCAAGACTCTCCACTGACCATTAACTTGGTGTTTTTTATTGATAATCAAAAATGGTTCAAATGGCTCTGAGCACTATGGGACTTAACATCTGTGGTCATCAGTCCCCCAGAACTTAGAACTACTTAAACCTACCTAACCTAAGGACATCACACACATCCATGCGCGAGGCAGGATTCGAACCTGCGACCGTAGCAGTCGCGCGGTTCCGGACTGTGCGCCTAGAACCGCTAGACCACCGCGGCCGGCTATTGATAATCGTCTGACGGATTCTTCTATCAACTTTCTGCAACTTATCAGTTGTTGATTGAGTGTTTAAATAATGTTTCACTTGCATATATTGCCTCCGGTTTAACGACTTGGAATAATGCCGAAGATTAGTGTTTATTGAAAGA
Source organism: Schistocerca piceifrons (assembly GCF_021461385.2). Lineage (NCBI taxonomy): Eukaryota > Metazoa > Arthropoda > Insecta > Orthoptera > Acrididae > Schistocerca > Schistocerca piceifrons. Next base: position 240,398,881 of record NC_060142.1, on the reverse strand, counting down.
GGTGGTTTTTTGTAAGTTGACCATGTAGATCTCCGTGCTCGTTGTAGTTTTAATGTTCTACAATCTCTTAATGCTCTTTCATTGGCATTACAAGTAAATAATCTCACCAAGATATTTAATTTTTTAAAACCTAAATTTTTTATCATCTTTTAGTGTAATATGGTGTGTGTTAACTAGGAAAGCGGGCATCATTCCTGTTTTCTTAAAAGAAATTTGCAACCAGATCTTTGCCGCTAAACGTTCTAGTTCTTGTATCTGAAACTTCGTTTCATCGATACTCTTTGCTAACAACGCCAAATCGTCTGTAAATGCAAGACAGTTAAGTCGAACATTTCTTCCAAACTTAATAGATGCTGGACATATCCTGTTCCATTTTCTCATGGTTTTCTCCATCACACAATTAAACAGCAATGGAGACACCTGATCACCTTGTCGAAAGTCAGTTTGAATCTCAAAAGATTTAGAGAATTTGTTTCCGAATCTTATTCTGGATTTAGTATTTCTATGGGTTACTGCAGTGAGGTTGACAAGTTTTTAATGTAAACCAACTTGTGTAAAGATAGACAGTACAGACTCAATACCGATAGTATCATAGGCATTTTTGTAATCGACGGTGATGATCACTAGCGTCTTGTTCCTGACCCTATGATGTTTTGTTGTCCATTTAAGACTAATAACTTGATCTGGACAGCTTTGTTCTGGACGAAAACCTTCTTGTTATTCACCTAACTCACCATCAAGCTGTTCATGACTTCTGAAATATAGAACCTTAAAGAAAATTTTGTAAGTAGTATCCGGCAAGGATATACCTATATAATTATTTGGATCCGCTCTGTCTCCATTCTTGTGTAGTGGACTAATCATTGCAACATTCCATTCCTCTGGCAATTTCTCAGTACTGGAAATGACAATAAGATCTTTATGTAAATTCAGAATAGCTGGTACATTTTTATAAATTCAAAGTTCTGCCACTAGTTAAGTCTCGCTTATAATTACGAAGTGAATTAATCGCTGCTTGTACTTCGTATGGATGTGCGGGTACAATTTCTTCCGGATGCATTTTGTGTCGCCGATAAGGGTCAAATTCCAAATAATCTCTAGGTTCCGCACTATTTAGTAGCTGTTGACGTATTCGACCAAAATCGTTGACTTGAGAGAATTGTTATGTGCTAATAGTTGTTATACAAAGTTTGCAACAAGAAAATGAAGTGAAATAAGGTACAGGTTCCCATCTTCATTCTTAAAAACACAGCCATTATGAACATTAAGATAAAATGATTAAGACAAAACAATAAACAATATAACCACAGGTGACACTGTTTACGTGAGAAAAAAAATGTTCAAATGGGTGTGAAAGCTTATGGGACTTAACTGCTAAGGTCATCAGTCCCTAAACTTACACACTACTTAAATTATCCTAAAAACAAACACACACACACCCATGCCCGAGGGAGGACTCGATCTCCGCCTGGACCAGCCGTTTTCGTGAGATATTAGTTCAGCATCATCAGGGCAAGTCCTTGTTCATGCACCAGCAAACTTCTTAAACATAGCAGTCTGAAGAAAACCTCTGGATAAAAGATACAGTGACTCACAAAAGTATTCGCCACCGGTGTTATGTTTTATTTTTACTTCGTTATACACAGGCATCACATATTACAGGAGTAGTCTCGGCACAAAATGGTATAGGGCTACGTAATCAATAACAGAACAGCATTTTCTTATTTGCAGACTTAACTCAAACAATAATACATGAAGAAACATGCCCACTATCACAGCCACAAAAGTTTTCGGGCGGCAGATATAACGATCACAACCTTGTACATTTTAAAACCTTGTATGCAGTCCTTTTCGGTTAATCACTTTTTCCAAGCGTTTAGGCAATCTGTGAACGATCTTTCGCCACCATTCTTTCAGTATTCGTTCCTTTAAAGCTTGTTTTCATGTCACTGGCGTTTGACGTACTTTTCGCTTCAATTCACTCCAAAGATTTTCTATTGGGTTCAAGCCTAGACTCTGAGGGGGGGGGGGGTATCCATAACCTTAGGGCAATTATACAGCGTCCATAGTCTCACAATATCCGCTTTATGCTTCGGATCATTGTCTCGATACAATTTGAACGCCCTCGAAAGCTCGAAACTTGTAGCACTTTGCGGTAAGTTCTCTTTTAGGATATTCAGATACTTATGCTTGTCCATTGTACCTTCAATGAACGCTAATTCGCCTACCCCAGATGACGACATGGAACCCCAAGTCATGATACCTCCACAGCCGTGTTTAATTGTGGGTTGCAGATGCTTCGACTGAAATTCTTCACGTAGTTTTCTCCAAGTCATAGGTCTTCCGTTTGAGGAGAGCATCTGCTGTTGACATTTATCGACAAAAATTACTTCGTCCCACCAAACTGACACTTTTATTTACGTGCTGCTCCGTAAAGTCCAAACGTTGCTCTCTATTCCTCTCATTTATCATACGCTTCTTCCTGCTTACTCAACAATTATACCCCTCTCGCCTGATAATTCGTTGGACTGTTTCAGGGTGCACGTCCTTCCCATATTCCATCTGCACTGCGGCAGAAATTTTCGTTGCCGACAAATATGGATTTGTTTTAATTTTTCTTATTACTCAGGCTTCCTCTCTTCTATTCAGCTTCCTTGGCCACCCTGTTTTTGGTTTATCAAATGGCTCTGAGCACTATGGGACACAACTGCTGAGGTCATTAGTCCCCCAGAACTTAGAACTACTTAAACCTAACTAACCTAAGGACATCACAAACATCCACGCCCGAGGCAGGATTCGAACCTGCGACCGTAGCTGTCTTGCGGTTCCAGACTGCAGCGCCTTTAACCGCACGGCCACTTCGGCCGGCTTTGGTTTATCTTCAGTTCTATCTTCTCTGTTGAATCTCCGTATAATGTCACCTACAGCGCTCTTACTCATTTGTAACAATGCTGCAATCTGTCTTTCGGAACGTCCTTTAGCGTGACGGAAAATAATAATTGTCTCCTTTCAAATGACATTGTTTCCATTTCGCCCCATCGCACTGTGCACCATGCGAGTTAACAACACGGAAACTCAGCACAGAATGAGCCTGCTCGGTCTACAGCTAGCACCACGGCCGCCTATGCGACCTGTGCCCGAATAATAAAGTGACTGCTTGTTGTCGTGTCTTATAATGAAAATATGCATTACACGTAGTTAATTATATTATACAGCGACCAGCTTGTGGTACATTCTCAGACAATATTCCACTACAGGATGGACCGGCAATTGCTTCTCGTGGGTCTGAAATCTTCAAAGAGAACTTCACATTTCAAGAACAATGAGCATGGTCGAATACTTTTGTGATGCACTGTATACGGAATAAAGACAAAATTCTCAAAGTTGTTAAGGCCATTTATATTTTTACAATTTTTAATAATGTTTACAGTTTATGTTTCTATCGTCGTAGTTCTGATAATTTTATCCAGGGATTCTCTCTCGAATATTGTGTTTAATAAGTGACAACAGATAGCCTAATATTAGTGGTACATCTCGCAAGAGTGAGGTTAGACATCTGGACATCATGCTGCCCAGGGCGTTCTGGGTTACAGAGAGCCTTCTCTAATGTCGTGGTATCGAGTCGCATTACCAACTTTGGTGAGGCAACACAATCTCTATACGACACCACAAAAACAGTTTTACACCCTCCGTATCGAGGTATGGTAGGTCACGAAAACGCAGGAAATGAAGTCGTTTCTCCTCCTGCTGAAAGAGTAGACTTAGAAGATAGGGCATACGCACCGACGTTAAAACTTCGTAAATTGAATGTCTCCTGTCGAAATTATACTAACTAAAGGTGATCATGTTGTGCATGCAAGGGCATCCCATACCAACATGCCATTTGCTGGGTCCATATAACGTTCATTCTCCTCGGAAACTTCTCACTGGATACGTTCTTCGTGACACTTAATGCAGAACAGGGAGTCGTGTGAAAAGACTAAATTGTTTCAGTCTATGTACAATGTTTTCGTTGAACTGAGGGCCATGAGAAAGACATACCATGGCACATACATCACAGCATGTGACACTGCACGTTTTATCAGTGCCAGAAGCTTGAAACTATTTCAGATGAGTGTAATAATTCTTGAATGTGAGTTTAAATGCATACAACCTTTCAGCAGCACACTTTTTAGAATCTTTAGCGGATACCCTTTCACTGACATACTGATTTCCCATGGGCCCTGCCCAAGGACGAGCATTTGAGAAGTATGGCTGACAAAGCCACTAGTGTGACGTCAGACGTTCGTTGCAGGGCCCGTATTTCTCGAGGGTCTCGCATTGAACACACCAACGTCGGCGGGCCTCTGTCTGCTGCTTCAAGAAAACCACAGCAATGATCGTGGTGCTGACCTGACTGCCCGTGGCGCTCTGGACGTGAAGGCACTGCCGGCGCGATTGCTTATCTCGCTGCAAAGAACACCATTTCCTCATTCAAGGCACACGTCGCGACTGTACGATACTACAAGGCTGAACGACCGTTTGAGACCATTGAGATACTGCATGATAAGTATAACTCATCCAAATAGAGCCCATATTCACTTGAAAATCGTAGGATCCCAACTAACGCGAGCAGCAATACCGCGTGCCGGCCGTGGTGGCCGAGCGGTTCTAGGCGCTTCAGTCCGGAACCGCGCGACTGCTACGGTCGTAGGTTCGAATCCTGCCTCGGGCATGGATATGTGTGGTGTCCTTAGGCTAGTGAGGTTTAAGTAGTTCTAAGTTCTAGGGGACTGATGACCTCCGATGTTAAGTCCCATAGTGCTCAGAGCCATTTGAACCATTTGAACCAGCAATACCGCCAAACTACTAACCGCAATCTCGATAGACAACGATCCTAAAGCTGCCAATTTTGGACTGTTGGATGAGCTGTTTCTCCTTCTTACACAGGGCACAACACGGTCTTCTCACAAGCAACATTCAGAACGTATTTCTGAACGAGCAACCCGCTGCATAATCTTTGCTTGTAGAATGAGGCGGCAAAAGGCATATGATACCTTATAATACCGTGTCGGACTTGCTTCATCCCGGCGTAGTACAGCAACTCGACGTGGTATCGACTCAACGGGTCGTTGGAAGTACCCCGCAGAAATAGTGCGAAAGTATTGCTATTGCAGGATTTTTTGCACGAAGTGACCTATCGATTACGTCCCATAAATGTTCGATGGGATTCATGCCGGGCGATCTGGTTGGCCACATCAATCGCTAGAACTGCCAGAATGTTCTTCAAGTCAATCGCAAACAATTGTGCTCCTGTGACATGGCGCATCGTCTTCCATAAAAATTCCAACATTGTTTGGGAACATGAATGGCTTGCAAAAGTCTCCAAATAGCTGAACATGACGATTTCCAGTCAATGATCGGCTCACTTGGACCAGAGGACCCAGTCCATTCCATGTAAACGCACCCCTCTCCATTATGGAGCCACCACCTGCTTGCACAATGCCTTGGGTCCATGGCTTCGTGGACGCTGCACCACACTCGAACCCTACTATCAGCTCTTACCAACTGCAACCGGGACCCTTCTACCCATGGTACGGTTACCAGTCTTCTAGGGTACAACCAATACGGTCACGGGCCTAGGAGAGGCGCTGCAGGCGATGTCGTACTGTTACCAAAGGCACTCGTATCGGTCATCGGCTTCCATAGCCCATTAACGCTAAATCTCGCCACACTATCCTAACGGATACGTTTGTCTTACGTCCCACATTGATTTCTGCGTTTACTTCACGCATTATTCTTGTCTGTTAGCATTGACAACCCTACACAAACGCCACTGCTCTCGGCCATTACGTGAAGGTCGTCTGCCGCTACGTTGTCCGTGGTGATGGGTAATGTCTGAAATTTGGTATTTTGGACACACTCTTGACACTGTGGCTCTCGGAATACTGAATTCCCTAACGATTTCCGAAATGTAATGTCCCATGCGTCTAGCTCCAATTACCATTGTGTGTTCAAGGTCTGTTAATTGTCGTCGTACGGCCATAATAACAATGAAAACTTTTTCACATTAATTACTTGAATACAAATGACATCTACGTCAATGCACTAACCTGTTATTCCTTGTGTACCCAATATTACCGCCATCTGCGTATGCACCCGATGTCATCTCAGTGTGTGGAAAATGAAGATATCATTACTTCTACCTCCTTTGTTGGTTTGCGGTTAAATGGTAATGATACGCATACTCAGGCCTGTAGTAAATTTCATGCCATCGTCTTTTTTATCTTATGACGAAATTATGTATGCAATGACATATTTTATAAGTCTCCCTGATGTTCAGAAGGTTTAATTAGAATTCTTACATATCTTGATGGAGCTGTTAGTGAATTAATCAACCTGCTGCGCTAGTATTAGTCTTAGTGCTAGGAAAGGGAAATTTTGTTAAAACTGAGTAAAGGCGCGGTTGGGCGATGAAGTCTGGGGCCACTGGCAGTGTGTGGTAATAGTCGGCAGCCAGTAGGCCAGGCAGAGTAAACATGGCGCGAAGCTGCAGTGGCGTATTGTACGTACCATTTGTTTGGTGGTGAGGTAGGGAAAAGCAGCGTGGCTTTAAGTTATTGTGATGTATGAGGCAAGGTAGGAGTGGCGATGTGTAAATGGTTGACGTATGGGAATTTACCCCTGCCATAAGTTCTGCCTCTCTCTGACAGTACGTCAGAAGTGAGGGGAAACGCAGTATAAATAGTCAGGCACTTTCAGCTTGAGGGATGTGCCAGGTCAGTTGAGAGTCAGGTCGGACCTGTGATGGTCTATGCTTTTAGGGACCAGTCTGGCAGCAATGCTGTAAATATTATGTGTAAACCTGTACTTTGATTGTATGTACTTGTTCGGGCTGTATTCCGCCTCCAGGGACACAACACTGGGGCGGGACAGAATGGGAGCCGCGTACTTGGAGATTGCACGTCTTCCTGCAGGAAGGCAGTGACAGCAGTCTGCAGTGGGTCCACGATGGACCACGTTCGCTTCCCACCTGTCGTACCGGGGTCCGGGCGAGGCGTATGCTGCGGGAGGAGCGGTAGCGCTGCAGCAGCGCCAGAGACGGTGGCGGGTGTTGCCATCCGGCATGCACCACCAGCGGCAAGTTGCAGCACCGCATCCAGGAGGACGCGGGTTCGAGTCCGGTCCTGTCCAGGGAGCAGCGGCGGCCCGAGGGCCATGGGTGATTAGTACATCCACCTTTGTCCCATGGTCAGACGGAGCAGGCCAAACGAGGTGGAGGGCGGCGGGAACCAGGAACTGTAACGGTCTCCGGAATCATGGGCAGGCTCGGCGGCCGACTCCCAGCTGAGCAGCCTTGATGATGAAGCAGCGGCGTTGGCATTCCTGGAGTAGCTGATCCGGCTGGACTCACAGAACAGCGCTGCAGGCTGCATGCCGACACTATGCTGCACTCATCGAAGTACTGTAAATTATGTGAACAAAGCAATGCTACCGAATACCGCTGTATTACTCTGCACTGCCCCTCAATGCTCTTGAACTTGCTCGGCCGCCTGACGAGAAGCGGCGTAGTGGGCCCTGGCTTCAGCTCTGCCAACTGGAGTTCCAGGTTCGACCAGCGACATCATGCAACAGTGGTATCAGAAGTGGTGCCGGTTACAACGCTGGTACCGGATTTCCACTCCCACATCTTATATCCAGCAAGTAGCGTTGAGGTGTGCCCGTGAAGAGGGATATTTGAAGGTTTTGCTTGCGTTCGTGGTGGGTGGTCGTACACTTCTCGTCGTTCGGAAAGTGTTCGTCCACACCGGTAAAGGGAGGAAAGCAGGACTATCGCCTGTACACAAGCACGATGGGGATGGGTGAGTGATGTTTGATTTATTGTTTATGTGTCATTCATTTGTGTTTCAAGGGGTTAAGTGTCAATTAGGATGGACTTTTTGAAGGTGTCTTTTGTAAGGCCTTAGGAGCCTGCAGATTTACCCGAATTCAGGGGAAATGGGGGACATGTCGACATAGCGCCTAAGCGATGTAATTTTTGTAACCTGTTAGGTCATAGATTACGGTGTACAAAGTGGGTGCCAAAGAGTTGTTTTATTTGTTAAAGATTTGGACATTTGGCGCACAACTGTTCAGAATCATCGCCACAAGAACTAAGTTTTAGGAGTAGCAGAGTGGAATTAATACTAACAGTAGAGCTATAAGCATAAATGGTGAAAACACAGCAGGCAGCGGAGGTTGTGGTAGTGACTACAGTGGAAGCTGTAGCCACTCTAACTGAGCAAATTCGGGTATTGTCGGAGGCAAGGATAAGAGACCAAGAAAAATATGAAGAATTATAGGGGAGATTTGAGGCATTGCAAGTAAATTGCAGGTTGGGGAGTGTCATAGACTGTTTGACCAGGCAATCACGGCACCTATTAACCCCTCTTCGGGTAAAACAACGGAGGATGTGTCAGTATTCCTTAATGACATTATCACAATGGCTGAGGCCATTGGGTGGTCGGATGTTGTAATGTTGAGAGTGGCGAAGTTACGCTTGAAAGGGGACGCCAAGTTGTTTGTACTGTACCATGAAACGTCCAATAATGTGGGGACGTTGCAGAGCTTGAGGCTGGGTTACGCTAGAGGTACCGAAAACAGAATAGTACCAGGTTTTTTCGAGAAAAATTAAGTGAATTAGTTATGAGAAGAAATGAAACTGGAGGTTTTCTCACACAGGATTCGAAAGCTGAATGCACAAGCGTTCGAACTATCACCGAATGGGGAGACGAATAGAGTGCTGTTACAGGAGGCCGAGAGCAGAGCGTTAGATGTGTTTTTGCAGGGAGTACCGCCGGAGATGTCACGTCGGGTGAGAATGGAGAATCCCAGTATTCTTGCGGCGGCTCTAAGGATTGCCACACAGTTATAGGAGGTAGATTATGCGACGAAGCAAAGGGTGGAGCATATTCTGGCAGCGGAAATTAAGTATTTTGGTTGTGGCCAGGTAGGGCATATTACGAGGCAGTATCAGCGTCAGTTGCGATGCAACTTACGTGGGAAAATGGGTGAACTGAAAGAGTAAAAGTAGGGGGAACCTCGGCGACAGCAGCCGTTAAACGAGAACGGTACTGCTTCAACCGTCGGAGGGCCGGTCCCAGTGAAATTAGGTAATGCGCTTGTAGGTGCACGGACGGAATGCTGCTTATTAGGCTTGGTGAACGGAAAGGAACAGAGGTTTCTAGTTGACACGGGGGCACACGTGTCTGTTATTAGTCTAGACTTGGTTAGCAGGAGAAGGCTTGAGCCACCAAGTTATAGGTTGCGTGGGGTTGGGGATAATAAAGTGGTTCAAATGGTTCAAATGGCTCTGAGCACTATGCGACTTAACTTCTGAGGTCATCAGTCGCCTAGAACTTAGAACTAATTAAACCTAACTAACCTAAGGACATCACACACATCCATGCCCGAGGCAGGATTCGAACCTGCGACCGTAGCGGTCACGCGGTTCCAGACTGAAGCGCCTTTAACCGCACGGCCACACCGGCCTGCAATAAAGTGGAGTCATTGGGTACGACGGTACTTCAATTTGTGATCGCAGGAACTAAATTTAGTCAGCAGGTAGAGGTGTTACGATGTGCGGGTGAGGGATATTCGGTGATTCTCGTACTGGACTTCCTTGACAAATATCGTGCAAAGATAGATCTTTGGCAGCAAACTGTGGAACTCTGTGGAACAATGTTTGCATGGGGGAAACGGTTGTAAATGGACGAATGACGCAAGGCGCACTTAACACGAAGGTGACGCCAGCTAAACTGCGACCGGATTCATTAAAGGTCGATCAGCAGGATAACATACCGGCAGGTACAGGGAAGGTAGTCTGGGTTTCGATAAATACCGACTTACCACTGTTTTGTGCAGAGGAGTTTAGATCACGCAAGTTATGTGGAAGGAGATTATTGGGTTCCTGTAAGTATAGATAACTTTGGCAGAGCGGATTTTAGCTTGTCGAAAGGGTTGTTATTGGCCACAGTGGGAGTTTTTGATGAAGATGACCTCGATAGCGAGGATATAGAGGTGAGCCATAAGCAAAAGGTCGATGCAGCGCAATTGAGGGGAAAAGTACAGCATTTGCAGGGAGACGACAGGAATGTGTTGGAGGAATTGTTATTGACATTTATAGTCCAGTGAAACTGTCAGAAAAAAAGCCTCTACCTTGCAAAAGGTAGGGTAGAAGATTTTATTTTTTTAATTCGTTCATATTGTTGGAAACGTTAGAAAACCAAGTTTTGCCAACAAAATTTCTCTTGGGAAAACTTTCTGCAGTCAAAAAACTTTCGGACTTTTTTCAGTTTTTTCAAAATATCTCAGTTTCATTTGCTCATATCGCTTTGACGTCTATTTTCTTTTTTAAAGAGCACAAAATTCTCTACAAATTTGATTATTACCATTTTTCTCTACTCCCAGTATCTAAGGCGCTACAGCGCGTCAATGAATACCAATTTTTCAAATTTAGAGCAAAGTGGCAAATTACCTAATTTTTGAACACTGTTATTTCATTTTCTATTTGTGTAGTATAAACATATTACTCATCATGTTATTCATTGGAATTTACCATCTCACTCTGCTGCAGGGCCAGGACAAACAGCATCATATTCAGTAACTACGAACACATTCTCGTCGGATTGCGTGAAGTTTATTTGTGTTACAATATGTAACACGATTGCAAGCAGGTGCCTTACATTTTCTAAGTTGATTGACGTTAATGATCAGTTATAAGAAAAAGTATGTAGGAATTGTTCTTTAGCGGACAAAAGCGTATTTATTCTTTGGAGGGCGGAAGGCAATTATCTCTGGTGATTGTTCACAGCGCGCTCACAGCTATTAGCACACAACAATAAGGGTCCTACAGTTTTGAGTCGCTTCCATTCAGTATATGTTGTGGTGCTGAAAATGAACGTGATGGTATAGACTTGCGTAAGCTGCGTGATTGGTTTTCAGTGCACCCTCCCTTCCCTGAAAGTGATTTTATAATGTCTATCAGCAGTGGTGTTGTCGGAACGGAGGATGTTAATTGTCATATGTGTCACGAAGAGGGGGAAAAAGGTATGAAAAGAATATTTGGTGACAATTTCCACGATGTAAAGTTCGGTAGAAAAATAAAGTTGTGACTCTCCTTTCTGCGTTCAATTCTGTAAAAGCTGGGAGCACTGAAATTACTCCTGTTGATCCTTTAACTCTTTTCCAAAGGACTTGTTTTAATGAAGCAAAGTGAAGAAGAGTTAAAAGCCTTTCTGAAATATGAACTTGCTCCTTACCCAATGTCCCTATTCTCAGAAAAAGGCATGCGAAAAGGAACAAAATCTTCATTTTACAATGCCTTCGTTCCAGTGGAAGATGTGAAGTCAGGTGGACCGAGTAAATTTTTTGTCATTGATGGAGGGCACCTTATCCGCAAAGTGACTTGGACTCGAAATGTTTGCTTCAAGTCAATAGTCCAAAGCTATGTTTCTTACCTGCAACGTCATTTTGGATCTCAGTTTGCTATTGTATTTGGTGGGTATCCATGTGAGGGAGACAAATGTAGCACAAAGAGTGCTGAGAGGATTCGTAGGTCCAAAAAACCTTCTTCGGTTGACGTTGTGGTTGAATCAGAGATGGTGAATCAAGTCCCTCAGGACAAGTTCTTGTACAATGAACGAAACAAGATGTGTTTGATCACACTTCTTAAAAAGGAATTTCTGGAGTGTAGCACTGAAGTGCATCAGGCACAAGAAGATGCTGATGTTATGATTGTAACATCTGCCATTTCAAGAACCAAAGATTTTGGAAGTGTTGTCATTGTAGGAGAAGATGTTGACCTGCTTGTGCTCATGACCGGTTTGGGGCAAGGCATTGAAGACTTATTTTTCTTAAAGCCAGGAAGAGGAAATGCAGAAGACAAGTGGTTTTCCACTGCATCTTACAAGTTTGACAGTGAATATATTCTGTTCACTCACGCCTTTAGCGGAGGTGATACAACATCCGCTTTTTTTGGTCAAGGAAAAATTAAGTGCTGCAATATTGTTGCGAAAAATGAACACCTAACCTCAGCGCTTTGCACGTTCAATAAACCACATGCTACCCGCGAAGAAATAATGACAGCATGAGAACAGGTTACTATCGCATTGTATAGTGGAGGTGTCAGCAGTTCCCATACACTAGACCATTTGCGGTACCCGCTATTCGCCAAGTCTGCCACAAAAAGCAAACTGAATCTTGCACGGTTGCCACCTACACAAGATGCTGCACGACATCATTCGTTGCGGTCTTACCAACAAGTCCAAAGCTGGTTGGGAAACTGGAAACTTCCTGAGAAATGGGGCTGGAATCACAGTGACCACGGTCCAATACCCGTTATAATGAGCCAAAATCCGGCACCTGAAGCACTTTTTCACGTTGTTTCATGCTCATGCAAGCTGAACTGTGGCGGAGCATGCTCCTGCAGAAAAGCGGGTTTGAAATGTTCTTCAATTTGCAAGAAATGTACTGGGGTCAACTGTGAAAACGTGCCAAAATTTTTATATGAAGACAGTGAAGAAGATGTTATGGAGGATTTTGAGGAAACCGCTGACGAAATCAACGAACTTGCTGAGGCTGACTCCCTGTTAAAAGAAGAGGTCAATCTGGAATCAGCTCTATGTACAGACCCTGAATCCGTAACTCAAGGTATTTCTGGTGACACTGAGGAACCTGGCCCATCAAAACGTTGGAAGTGATGCTCATATCTGTCTCAAATATTAAACACCCAGAACTTTCAACATTTTTAGTAACTGACAATGCATTTTAAGTGTAATAAAGCTACTTATTTTTAATGTCAACTGTGTGGCTTTTATACACAAGAATAATTACCTACCTAATTAGGTTGCCTATTGCAGCTAATAATAGTTCAGTTTCCTGAGACAATTTATTTTGTGTGTGTGTGTGTGTGTGTGTGTGTGTGTGTGAGTGTGTGTGTGTGTGTCTATGTCACTTAATGATGTATTTTTATATTTATAGTTTTACAAATACCAGGGCTGAGGTGGCCCATAGTGAACTTCTTGTAGTAATATAAGACTCACAATAGTTGGGTGCCCAGCAATCCTCATGTTGCATATAGAGAAATTGAATACCTGAAAATGAGGTGGTAAATTCCAACATATAACATGATGTATAATGTATTTATACTACACAAACAGAAACTGAAAAAACAGTGTTCAAAAATAAGGTATCTTTCTACTATGCTCAAAATTTGAAAAATTGGTATTTTTTGAAGCGCTGTAGCGCCTTAGATATTGGGAGTACAAAAAAAATGGCAAGAATCAAATTTGTGGAGAATTTTGTGCTCTTTAAAAAAGAAACTGGACGTTAAAGTGATAGGAGCAAAACAACTGAGATATTTTGAAAAAACTGAAAAAAGGCCGGAATTTTCAAAGTTTTTTGACTGCAGAAAGTTTTCCCAAGCTAAATTTTGTTGGCAAAACTCGGTTTTCTAATCTTTCCAACCATATGAACGAGTTGAAAAAATAAACTCTTCTATCCCACCTTTACAAGGTATATCTGCTATTTGACTGGACTATTAGTGATTTATTCGGAACCGTGGGTTGGTTACCGGCAACACCGATTACGAAGCATCACATACCAACGGAAGATAATACACCAGTGTTTAGGAAACCATATAGGGTAGCACGTAATACGCAACCGCGACTAAAGGAGTTGATACAGGGCGGTCCATTGATCGTGAACGGGCCAAATATCTCACGAAATAAGCGTCAAACGAAAAAACTACAAAGAACGAAACATGTCTAGCTTGAAGGGGGAAACCAGATGGCGCTATGGTTGGCACGCTAGATAGCGCTACCATTGGCCAAACTGATGTCAACTGCGTTTTTTTAAGTAGGAACCCCCATTTTTTATTACATATTCGTGTAGCACGTAAAGAAATATGAATGTTTTAGTTTAGTTGGACCCCTTTTTTCGCTTTGTGATAGATGGCGCTGTAATAGTCACAAACGTATACGTACGTGATATCACGTAACATTCCGCCAGTAGGGACGGTATTTGCTTCATGATACATTACCCGTATTAAAGTGGACCGTTTGCCAATTGCGGAAAAGGTCGATATCGTGTTGATGTACGGCTGTTGTGATCAAAATGCCCAACGGGCGTGTGCTATGTGTGCTGCTCGGTATCCTGGACGACATCATCCAAGTGTCTGGATGATAGTTACGTTATTTATGGAAACAGGAAGTGTTCAGCCACATGTGAAACGTCAACCGCGACCTGCAACAAATGATGATGCCCAAGTAGGTGTTATAGCTGCTGTCGCGGCTAATCCGCACATCGGTAGCAGACAAATTGCGCGAGAATCGGGAATCTCAAAAACGTCGTGTTGAAAATGCTACATCAACATCGATTGCACCCGTACCATATTTCTATGCACCAGAAATTGCATGGCGACGAGTTTGAACGTCGTGTATAATTCTGCCACTGGACACAAGAGAAATACCGAGCGAGGTGGCGCAGTGGTTAGCACACTGGACTCGCATTCGGGAGGACGACTGTTCAATTCCGTCTCCGGCCATCCTGATTTAGGTTTTCCGTGATTTCCCTAAATCGCTTCAGGCAAATGCCGGGATGGTTCCTTTGAAAGGGCACGGCCGATTTCCTTCCCCATCCTTCCCTAACCCGAGCTTGCGCTCCGTCTCTAATGACCTCGTTGTCGACGGGACGTTAAACACTAATCTCCTCCACAAGAGAAATTACGGGACGATGACAGATTTTTTGCACGCGTTCTATTTAGCGACGAAGCGTCATTCACCAACAGCGGTAACGTAAACCGGCATAATATGCACTATTGGGCAACGGAAAATCCACGATGGCTGCGACAAGTGGAACATCAGCGACCTTGGCGGGTTAATGTATGGTGCGGCATTATGGGAGGAAGGATAATTGGCCCCCATTTTATCGATGGCAATCTAAATGGTGCAATGTATGCTGATTTCCTACGTAATGTTCTACCGATGTTACTACAAGATGTTTCACTGCATGACAGAATAGCGATGTACTTCCAACATGATGGATGTCCGGCACATAGTTCGCGTCCAGTTGAAGCGGTATTGAATAGCATACTTCATGACAGGTGGATTGGTCGCCAAAGCACCATACCATGGCCCGCACTTTCACCGGATCTGACGTCCCCGGATTTCTCTCTGTGGGGAAAGTTGAAGGATATTTGCTATCGTGATCCACCGGCAGCGCTATCTAGCGGGCCAACCATAGCGTCATCTGGTTTCCCCCTTCAAGCTAGACGTATTTCGTTCTTTGTACTTTTTTCATTTGATGTTTATTTTGTGAGAAATTTGGCCTGGTCACTATCAACGGATCACCTTGTAGAACAACAACTATAGGATGGAATCATAGAGCATAGCGATAGTCCGTATTCAAGCAATGTAGTTCTCATACCTAAGAAGTCGGTGGACGGCACAAGGTTGTGATTATAGGTTTCTGAACGCGAAAACCATATCAAATTTCGAATATCGCGGACGCATTGGATAATCTGGGACAATGTAAGTATTTTACGACGATGGATTTACGGAGTGGATGCCACCAGTTAGAAGTAGCGACAGAGGATAGGGCAAAGATAGCTTTTGCTGTTCCTGGGGGACACTATCAGTATATACGTACGACGTTCGGGTTGAAGAATGCACCGGCAACTTTTAAGCGATTATTAGATAGGATTTTAAGGGGGTTGAAACCAAAGACATGTATGGTTACCTAGACGAAGATAGATAATAGTTGTGTTTTTCATGTTTGTTGTTTTAGATTTGTCATTGTATGGGGGAGACTATTTTCATAGAATTCAATAGGCGCAGAGTGTACCATCGGGAACTTTTGAGGATGTCGTACGATGTTATAGTAACATGTAGTGTAAGTAACACGGGCCACTATACCAATATTCTTTCATGTGTCATTGCTATAGGTGAGGACAGATGGGGCGCGAGTTTACATCGACGTCAATTTTCCAGTACCCGGAGTTGATTCACGTTATGAGTGTTACTCTGTTCATCCATACCCAGTGAAATGAAAGGAGATCGGGAAATGGGTGCAGATTAGGACGCAAGACATACTTTTTACTTCGGCGATCAGAGAAGCTCATGGAGTACTACCATTGGAGGAGTTGGAGCATTGTACGCAAGGACGAGTGATGATTTGCCCTAATCGGCCAGTTTTTTCGGATAGTAGTACATGCAAAGTTGAATTGTTCCTGAGGATTACTAATGGCTCAGATCTTCCAGAAGATAGGGAGGCATTGGTCATATTCGGTATTTACGCCGATATGGGTGATGGTCACTTATTATACCAATCAGAGAGCGGGTAAAATAAGGAGGTTGCAACTGCGTGAGAGTGGAATAATTATAAATAGTACAGTTTGTGAAATTGTGGGGAAGGATTTCCGTTTTCCAGCATCACGTATGGGTGAAACAGCTTTAACTTTGTCACAGAGACTGTTGTTTTATCCGGAATGGGTTCTGGAGATATTACCAATGCAGAATTTGACACATTTAAACTCTACATTAAATCCAGAGTTTTTGGAAACGTTGCATTCGTTTATTAATGCACAGGAAGGATCTATTACGGTTAATAAAGTATTGGAGCACGTTAAAACGTTACAACAGAATCGCACCCACAGAATAATGACAGTGAGCATTTCAGCCACAGGGTGTGCCGCTTCTCTATTTTTCTTGAGTATAGCTTTGTGGAGAATGTGGAAACGTGTGCCAGTAGAGGAAGTGCCAACACATCAGTTGCCTACAGCATGGGTAACCAGTGTAAACAGTGTATAGGGGTAGCGTTAATGTTTTTATGTTCTCATTAGTTTCAGTCTGTAGAATATAAGTTTTGTGAACAAGGTATGTTTACGCAGCCACAGGCCACCACTGTTATATTTCGATTCGGGACGAATCTTGTTGAAAGGAGGGAGATGTGCTGCACTAGTATTAGTCTTAGTTGCAGGAAAGGGGAATCTTGTTAAAATTCAGTAAAGGCGCGGTTGGGCGATGAAGTCTGGGGCCACTGGCAGTGTGTGGTAATAGTCGGCAGCCAGTAGGCCAGGCAGAGTAAACATGGTGCGGAGCTGCAGTGGCGTATTGCACGTACCATTTGTTTCGTGTGGAGCAACAGTGAGGCAGGGAAAAGCAGCGTGGCTTTAAGTTATTGTGATGTGTGAGGCAAGGCAGGAGTGGCGAGTGTAAATGGTTGACGTATGGGAATTTACCCCTGCCATATGTTCTGTCTCTCTCTGACACTACGGCAGAAGTGAGGAGAAAAGCAGTGTAAATAGTCAGGGACTTTCAGCTTGAGGGGTGTGCCAGGTAAGTCGAGAGTCAGGTTGGACCTGTGCTGGTCTATGCTTTTAGGGGCCAGTCTGACAGAAATGTTGTAAATATTCTGTGTAAACCTGTACTTTGTTTCTACACTCCTGGAAATGGAAAAAAGAACACATTGACACCGGTGTGTCAGACCCACCATACTTTCTCCGGACACTGCGAGAGGGCTGTACAAGCAATGATCACACGCACGGCACAGCGGACACACCAGGAACCGCGGTGTTGGCCGTCGAATGGCGCTAGCTGCGCAGCATTTGTGCACCGCCGCCGTCAGTATCAGCCAGTTTGCCGTGGCATACGGAGCTCCATCGCAATCTTTAACACTGGTAGCATGCCGCGACAGCGTGGACGTGAACCGTATGTGCAGTTGACGGACTTTGAGCGAGGGCGTATAGTGGGCATGCGGGAGGCCGGGTGGACGTACCGCCGAATTGCTCAACACGTGGGGCGTGAGGTCTCCACAGTACATCGATGTTGTCGCCAGTGGTCGGCGGAAGGTGCACGTGCCCGTCGACCTGGGACCGGACCGCAGCGACGCACGGATGCACGCCAAGACCGTAGGATCCTACGCAGTGCCGTAGGGGACCGCACCGCCACTTCCCAGCAAATTAGGGACACTGTTGCTCCTGGGGTATCGGCGAGGACCATTCGCAACCGTCTCCATGAAGCTGGGCTACGGTCCCGCACACCGTTAGGTCGTCTTCCGCTCACGCCCCAACATCGTGCAGCCCGCCTCCAGTGGTGTCGCGACAGGCGTGAATGGAGGGACGAATGGAGACGTGTCGTCTTCAGCGATGAGAGTCGCTTCTGCCTTGGTGCCAATGATGGTCGTATGCGTGTTTGGCGCCGTGCAGGTGAGCGCCACAATCAGGACTGCATACGACCGAGGCACACAGGGCCAACACCCGGCATCATGGTGTGGGGAGCGATCTCTTACACTGGCCGTACACCACTGGTGATCGTCGAGGGGACACTGAATAGTGCACGGTACATCCAAACCGTCATCGAACCCATCGTTCTACCATTCCTAGACCGGCAAGGGAACTTGCTGTTCCAACAGGACAATGCACGTCCGCATGTATCCTGTGCCACCCAACGTGCTCTAGAAGGTGTAAGTCAACTACCCTGGCCAGCAAGATCTCCGGATCTGTCCCCCATTGAGCATGTTTGGGACTGGATGAAGCGTCGTCTCACACGGTCTGCACGTCCAGCACGAACGCTGGTCCAACTGAGGCGCCAGGTGGAAATGGCATGGCAAGCCGTTCCACAGGACTACATCCAGCATCTCTACGATCGTCTCCATGGGAGAATAGCAGCCTGCATTGCTGCGAAAGGTGGATATATATACACTGTACTAGTGCCGACATTGTGCATGCTCTGTTGCCTGTGTCTATGTGCCTGAGGTTCTGTCAGTGTGATCATGTGATGTATCTGACCCCAGTAATGTGTCAATAAAGTTTCCCCTTCCTGGGACAATGAATTCACGGTGTTCTTATTTCAATTTCCAGGAGTGTATGTACTTGTTCGGGCTGTATTCCACCTCCAGGGAGACAACACCAACGAGGGATGGAACGGCAGCCAGGTTGGAGATTGCACGGTCTGCCTGAAGGAGGCAGTGACAGCAGTCTGCAGCGGGTCCAGGACGGGCCACGTTCACTTCCCACCTGGCGTATCGGGGTCCGGGCGAGGCGTATGCTGCGGGAGGAGCGGTAGCGCTGCAGCAGCGCCAGAGACGGTGGCGGGTGTTGCCATCCGGCAAGCGCCACCAGCGGCAAGTTGCAGCACCAGCTGAGCGACCTTGATGATGGAGCAGCAGTAACAGCATACCAGAAGTTGCTGAGCCGGCCTGCACTCTCGGAACAGCACTGTGGGCGGCACGCCGACACTACGCTGTACCCATCGAAGTACTGTAAATTATGTGAATAAAGCAATGCTACCGAATACCACTGTATCACTCTGCACTGCCCCTCAATGCTCTTGAACTTGCTCAGCCGCCTGACGAGAAGTTGCAGAGTGGGCCCCGGCTTCAGCTCTGCCAACTGGAATCCTATGTTCGATTACCGACGGCCTGCAACAAACCTGAAGGTGACGATCAAGTGCAGAAACAGTTAATCTGAACATTGTAAAACTTTTAAATTATCTTGTACATGATAAACTGTAAGAACAATCAGTAATTTAAGCGTTACCTTGTGGTATTAACAATGTATGGCAGCGTAAGCTCTATAGTTGAGCTTTAGTGTTTTGTTTTAAGAGAAGCTGACTTCACTGTGCCAGAAAACCACTCTTTGCAATATGATGTGACAAGGAATAGGAAAGGAAATCATTAACGAGAGAATGGGAGCCCTCCAACATGTATAACCACGTTCAGTGTCCGTTTCAACAGAACCTATGACTAAGTGAAGGTCAACTGCCAATACAGCAGACGCCGCCTAGCTTAGGCATAGGTTTCTTGCATCTGACACTGAACATTATTCCAAGTTTTGATTTCATGATGGCAGTAGATGTTACATCGCTATGGAGAAAAGAATATATGAAGCGTTCTAGGTGTATTTCTTCAAACACATCCAAAATTATGGTAGATTCATTTAGAAATTTATACCATAAGATCTTTCGTGAATAAGGAAAGAATGAGGTGGTATATTGTTGTGGGACACCTTTATCCGACTAGTTGCTGCACTATGAAATATGGCTTAACAGAAAGAAATGCTTTAAGTATTTTACTATACATTGACTGTAAGGTGCTATCCCAAAAAAGCAAGACGACTACTTTCAAGGGATTGTGTCATCTATAGGAAGAATATAATGTTAGAAGTTATAAAGAATAGACAAAAGTAATACAATTGTGAGATAATGGTCCAACAAGAACTGTAATAGTCTTAGATAAAGTGCTTCCAAACAAACTTCATCCTTTCATGTATTTGTAGTATTAAAACACACAATAATAAATATAAGGATATCGAGCATAAACTGGCCAAGTGTGGATATATATGTAGTTATATCTTCTGTAAGCTAAAAATAAGTCTAGACATGACACAAGAATAAAATTTTATAAAGTTATGGCCCTCTCAACATTTGTGTGTTAGTGTGCGTCGTGTAAAAGAACATTGACCAATCTCCTGAAACCAGAAACGAAATTCTAGAGCAGGACAAGAGACTACCCTAGGACAGATCATACACGGTACAGTCACATTAATGTGACCACCACCTATGTTCGATGTCAACGTGTAATAACCACTCACAGACGGCAGATGGTAGCATAAGCAGTGAAGGGTATATAAAGCGTGTCTAGGGGACGCATAAGACGGTGGTGTTGTTGCCGTATTGCGGAAATGGAGCGATTTATCTATTGCCCAAAAGGGCATCATCATTGCCTTTCGGACCAAGAGTGGAAGCACTCCGAAATGACTAAGTTTGTAAACTGTTCGCACGGCGTCGTGATAAAATATATCAGGCATTGCAAAAGGGCGCTATGCCAAAACTGGCGCTGTTGCAACAGTGGTGCACCACGGGCCATAGATGACAAGAGCGAACGACGGCTGCGGAGATGTCTATGCGAGAATAGACGTGCAGTTGTTGGCAACCGACCGTCCATATGAACCGAGGGGCTACCAACAGTGTCTCCTCAACGACCATTCTGCGAACGTTGCTGCGTATGGAGATCCGCAGCAGGGACCTGGTTCATGCAGCCATGCTGACTGCTGTCCATCGGAGACGAAGGCTGGAATTTGCACGCCTGTATCGCAACTATACGTCCACTAAATGGCGACAGATGGACTTTTCAGGTGAATCACGTTTTATGTACCATCGGACAGATGGCTGTTGGCGTGTACGGTGTCAAATGTCTGAAAGAAAACACCCTTCAGCAATCGGCATAAGAGCCCATGCCGGAGGATAGAGCATTATGGACAGGGGAACGTATTCCTGTCACTCTCTGGGTGATCTCGTCATTCTGGAAGACAGAATGGATCAAAAAAATACGTACCTATCCTTGGGAGCCGTGTCCATCCCTACATGCAGTTTGCATTTCCTCGGCAAGATGGCTGAGCTGTGTGCAGCTCGTGTTCTTGCCGTTCATTACTTGGCGTCTTGTAATAGCGGTAGTGGCGTCTCGTTTCCTTCTTGTGTTACTGGCGCCACTGGGTTTGCTAGTAGTTTGTCTGTGAGTGGCAGCAGCAGCGGTTGTCGATAGCCAGTACTGTGGTACTACCTTTGGTGCGACCGCAGGTATTTGCGGGTAGTCGTGTGTGTCAGGCAATTGGGCTTCGGGCGGAACAGTGAGGAGGTCCGCAGCGCGCGGGCAGGCCGGGACTGCTGACGGCGTGCAGGCACTGTCGGATAGAGAGGCTGTAGTTGACGACCGAACCCAGGATATTTGAAGTTGAGTGAACCTAATCCAGTAGTGAAACGTCCACTGTTTGAGATCTCACTGTTGTTTGCGTGTTGCTGCTCCCACGGTCAGTGAGACCATCTGCAACAAGTGGAGTCTGTCAGGTTGGCGGAAGCTATTAGCCGTCTTCTACTGCTTGATATTAGTTTGAAATTGGTGTTATTATTGGTGAAGTACAACCAGCGCTATCTTAATGCCTAGCGGCCGCTAACGCCCCAGTTACCTGCTCTGGAGGTTAGCGTAATTTGCGGCAGTGTACTTTTCCTCGTCTTGCCGATGCTGTCCGGCATGGAGTGTAGTTTGACAACTTCCTTGATTGAGGTATGGATAATTGTTTTCCTTGTCTACCTTGGTTATAGTGGTCCCTTCTGCCTTTTTTGCTGTTTTAAACACCAGATACTGGAGATGCAGTGCTGTCTGTCACTTCGCCCTTGCCTGAATTATTCCATCGTTGTAGTGTTTATCTGGCGTTTAAGCCGTCTCTAGTTTGAGCTGCCCTCCTTAGGCGATCATTACACTTGGCTGCCAGTCTCACCGCTTGCACAGCTGTAGTGACCTTCCTCAGGTCGATCCAGGGAGTACTGTCTGTGGATCACTCCGTCTTACTTGGCCAAGTCGTCATAATTGTTTAAAATTTACTTTAATGTTTTAACGTGTAGTTGCTTTCCTCGGTTGTAATTCAGGCCTTCAGCCATTGTTTGCAACATTGCTTGTGGCCTTCAGACAACAACAAAATTTCAATTCAGTCTAAATAAGGCCTTCAGCCGTCACTATAGCCTGTTACAGTTCGTTAAGATTGTTTAAAAAGGTTTTAGTGTTTTTAACGTGTAATTACCTTCCTTACTTGTAATTAGGGCCTTCATCCGTTTAGTATTTTGAAATTGCTTGCAGTGTTCAGCCGACAAATAATTTTCAATTCAGTCTTAACAAGGCCTTCAGCCTTCACTATAGCCTGTTATAGTTTGTTAAGATTTTGAAACTGCTTGTGGCCTTCAGCCGACGAATAATTTTAAATTTTTTCTTAATCTGGCTTTCAGCCGTTGATTGTAACATTGCTTGTGGCCTTCAGCCGACAAATAATTTGCAATTCTTTCTTAATAAGGCCTTCAGCTGTTACTATAGCTTGTTACAGTGTTTTATTGTTCAAGAAGAAAATATCTTAGTATTTCTTAACTTGTAACTGCCTTCCTCACTTGTAATTCAGGCCTTCAGCTGTTGAGTGCTCTGAAGTTGCTTGTGGCCTTCAGCCGACAAATAATTTGGAATTCCTTTTTGTAAGGCCTTCAGTTGTCAATGTAGCCAATTCCTTTAAAATGATTGTTGAAAATTATTTCCTCAAATAAAGTGTATGTGTTTACTGTAGCCGACGGTAGCTGATTACGGCCCGATCCACAATCGTTGCCTTATCCTGCCTCTCCCTGACTACCAGGTCACAATGGCATCTAATAGCGGGACAACCCAATGTGTCCCACAGCCAGACACATGCGTGCGTGTTTTGAAGAGCACCAGGACGCATTTAGCGTACTCCCCTGACCACCACACTCCCCGGATTTAAACCCAATCAAGAATCCGTGGGAGCATCTCGATCGCGCTATTCGCGCCATGAATCTTCAATCGCGATGCCACAATGCCGGAGTCAGCATGGCTCCACACCTCTTTCGGGACCTTCCACAACCTCATTAACTGTCTTTCTCCATGACTCGCTGCGGTCCGCTCTGCAGATGGTGCTTATTTAGGCTTCTGACAGGTGTTCACATTTATGGGACTGGACAGTGTAGCCTACGAATATTAAATCGGATGGCTACTGATAAAAGAATAAATATATATTGCAACATAGAGCATGAACACATACAAATGACGCACAAAAGGGTCCGCTGTTCAGGATTTGGCAAATTTTATTTTCTTATTTAACTTTGTAGGCGGATGTCCTTCCTACAACCAAAGTCGTCTAGGTATCCAAACGGAGGGAAGTCTGTCTGTAAATCGTGTAAACTTTCTTCTGTGCTTGATGGTATTTTAACTGTTTGTCATCGTATTCCCTGGGGCGAAATTTGCTTGCCAATACACAGTTTGCCTAAACGAGCTTGGCAAACGGCCTAAAAGTATGGTCAGACTGGCCAGTGTTCCAGCCCATGGTGGTCACTGCGGCGCGAGGAATCGATCAGAGGCTGGCTCCCATCCCAGTCTCGCAAGCTAGCAAGCTGTGCTCTATGCTGTACGAGGAGGTGGAGGAAGACAGATAAGAACACCAAGAAAGAGACAGAAAAATAATTTCTGAAAGGGCAACAGGGTTCATGACCATTTGTTAATTGGCTCTGAGCACTATGGGACTTAACATCTGAGGTCATCAGTCCCCTAGAACGTAGAACTACTTAAACCTAACTAACCTAGGGACATAACACACATCCATGCCCGAGGCAGGATTCGAACCTGCGACCGTAGCAGTCACGCGGTTCCAGACTGAAGCGCCTAGAACCGCTCGGCTACTCAGGCCGGCTCGTTCACGACCAACCCATAGAGTGTATAAGAACAAGAAGAAATATCTGGTGCTTCTCATTCCTTCTCTTAAACATCTCAAATATTTGCAAAAAACTTTCAAGACTTGCAATAATTGGTAACGACACAATACTTACCAACCACCCAAACTCATTGATGCCAGAGACAGCGCAGATGACCCTTGAAGAGGCTTATAAATGCTCCATAGCAATCGCTGTGCTTCTAAGTTCAATCAAGAGTCAAATTACGCATTTCAAGACTAATTAAAATTAACTTCTTCATAACGTCAATGGTAACTACTCATTATAGTTAAATGAAAAACTACGCATACAATTCCTTGGTTTGTGTTGAATAAGAAGTTAAGATGCAAACGATCATTTATACGGCAATCACACCAACAGAATGGCATGTTTTATAAAGAGAAGTCTCTCACAGTGTTCCGTTGCAGAGTCTTAGTTTATTTCGTATGTAATGGAATTACGTTTTAGGCTAACGCAACTGAAGTAAATGAAACTGTTACTCAGATGCAAATCGAGCAATAAAGATATGGAACAATTTAGATGACACTCCTGTTGCAAAGACCTCTTCACGTAACTTACAATCCTCAAACAAATTTCACAGTAGATTCACTCAGTAAAGTTATTTGCGGCTAATCAACTTCAGATTCATAAAGCCACAACACAATTATGAACAATAACTTCCATTTATACCTCCACCTCTTTGATTATGCTACAGAGAAAGTTACGCTTTCTGGTGCACAGGTCATTAACAACCTGCCTATAAACCCAAAGCTGGGAACACAGAATTAAATTCAAAAGAAAATAAATTTTTCAGTTGCCTCTTTCTTCCAAAAAATATCTGGTGGTTCGGATTATAGGGGTGGACATTCTTGATATCTGCTGGGCAAGATTGTGTTGATATTAGACTGTATGTATAAACGAAACATAGTAGACTACTATACAAATAACGTACATAGTGTATTTACTACAGCTGCTCGTCTTTCATGAGAAATGTATTGGTTGACTCGTTCTCTTTCACTATGCGATCTATAGAACATCGATGAATCACTCTTTCTTTTATCTCCCAATGAATCTCGATTTCGCAGCTGCCATATTCACCAAGACCCATGGGATCATGAGAACAAAAGATGTACTGACCTGATACAAACTGTAACGGAAACAGTGTTATTTGTACATTTGCGTAGTGTGTTGTGAATTAGAAATATGATTTATTACTGACTATTTAAAGAAGAATGTGAGGAGAAAGATGTTATAGCACTATTGAGACCTGGTAGTCAAGGGAAAGCAGGATTCGGTTACGATTATGGACGGAGCCGTAATCAGTGACTATTGGGTGCCTTTTACAATGGCACACAATTTATTGTAAACCAGTAATTCCAGACTCAACAATAAATAAAAAATACCACACGTTATTAATGAAGGAATAAACAACAGCGTAAATAATAGTGTTTTCAGTGAGTTACAATCTAGAAAATCACAATTAAATACATATACAACAGATAATGTTTTAAAAGCAAGCCACTGTGATCTGGGCAGAAGGCCTTACACGCCAGGAATGGCAATAAATTAAGAACTGTTTAAAACTCGCTGCAAATTACAAATTACAGGTATTGAAATATTAAAGGCGAGTCGCCACGAACACGCAGACGACATCAGACGGAAGGAATGCCAGTAAATAAGGTTTTAAAGACTCACTGAGTAAATACAAATACCAAATTAGAATTTTAAGGCAAGAGACCACAATCACGGCTGAAGGCCTTACACGCCAAGAATGACAATAAATTAAGAATTGTTTAAAAACTCGCTGCAATTTACTACTTATAGGTATTGAAATATTAAGGTAAGTCGCCACAACACAGCAAAAGGCATCAGGAATGGCAGTAAATAAGGTCTTAAGGCTTACTGCTAAAATACAAATACCAAATAGAATTTTAAGGCAAATGACCATAATCACGGCTGAAGGCCTTACACACCAGGAATGGAAGTACTATAAAAATTTTGAAACCTGCTGTAAAACAGTAAATGCAATAGCAAAAGTTAATTAAAAAAACAAGCAACTGATGCAGACAGTGCTCCAGGAATCGACCTCTGAGAAGGTCCGGCAACAAACACTTTCGCGGGCGATGAGATACGCAGGCAAGAGTTGCATCCGCTTCAAAAGATGGTAACTCAGACTAGTGACAGTCTAACGAATGACTAATGATAATCTTGCTGAAGCTACCTGACGTCCAATAAACCAAATGCAACGATGGAACAATACGCCAAAGCCGGAACCGGCGCTTTGCAATACATCCAAAATACTATGTTTAGAGCCCCCGGAACGAGAAAGGAATCATTACCACCAGAGTAGAAGAATCACCAACCGGCCTACAATCAAGAAAGCTGTCAAAAGTACCCGCCTTACCGGACAGCAGCGGCAAGGTGAGGAAATGTACACTGCTGTTACATACACTAACCCCCAGGGCAGGTAACTGGGGCGTTAGCGCCACCAGCAAGAAAAATTACCACTGGTTGAACTTAACAAATTGTACCAAGCTGAACGCAGTAAATAGTAATAAGAAGAGGAAAGCTAATCAGGTGCGCCTTCCCCAAGCACTCCACTCGCTGCTCTTCGCCTCGGCGACACTACGAGCAGCAACACGAACCCAAGTCACTGGAGAATCGCGGGATTTCACAGTGGTGGAGGTTTCTCTACTTAGATTGAAATGCACTCATCATAAAGCTTGCTGCATCCGGTTTACGATGAAGTCGTGCACCCTCGTGACCACAGCCCTTCCATCCGGCAGTCCATGCGTGCCACCAGCGGTCCCGGCGTGTTCTAGCACTACGCGGACGTGGCTTCTCCTCAGTCCCCAACCGAACTCTCCACTCACACAACTCGGAAAAACAACAACGTCGCCCCAAAGATAGGGCAACAGTTACTACATATCGATAACCGCCGCTGCTGCCACTAGCAGAAAGGCAACGCTTGCGAAACGGAATGGTGCCAGTCAACACGAGAAGAAGACAAACAACCGCAGCGATGCCAACTAAAGGATACCGTCTAGCTTCCAACAGAGCAACAAACAGCACCAACGCGAGCCGCCGCACGCCTCTTTTTTTTTTTTTTTTTTTTTTTGTCATCAGTCTACTGACTGGTTTGATGCGGCCCGCCACGAATTCCTTTCCTGTGCTAACCTCTTCATCTCAGGGTAACACTTGCAACCTACGTCCTCAATTATTTGCTTGACGTATTCCAATCTCGGTCTTCCTCTACAGTTTTTGCCCTATACAGCTCCCTCTAGTACCATGGAAGTCATTCCCTCATGTCTTAGCAGATGTCCTATCATCCTGTCCCTTCTCCTTATCAGTGTTTCTCACATATTCCTTTCCTCTTCGATTCTGCATAGAACCTCCTCATTCCTTACCTTATCAGTCCACCTAATTTTCAACATTCGTCTATAGCACCACATCTCAAATGCTTCGATTCTCTTCTGTTCCGGTTTTCCCACAGTCCATGTTTCACTACCATACAATGCTATACTCCAGACGTACATCCTCAGAAATTTCTTCCTCAAATTAAGGCTGGTATTTGATATTAATAGACTTCTCTTGGCCAGAAATGCCGTTTTTGCCATAGCGAGTCTGCTTTTCATGTCCTCGTTGCTCCGTCCGTCATTGGTTATTTTACTGCCTAGGTAGCAGAATTCCTTAACTTCGTCGACTTCGTGACCATCAATCCTGATGATAAGTTTCTCGCTGTTCTCATTTCTACTACTTCTCATTACCTTCGTCATTCTCCGATTTACTCTCAAACCATACGGTGTACTCATTAGACTGTTGATTCCGTTCAGCAAATCATTTAATTCTTCTTCACTTTCACTCAGGATAGCAATGTCATCAGCGAACTGTATCATTGATATCCTTTCACCTTGTATTTTAATTCCACTCCTGAACCTTTCTTTTATTTCCATCATTGCTTCCTCGATGTACAGATTGAAGAGTAGGGGCGAAAGGCTACAGCCTTGTCTTACACCCTTCTTAATACGAGCACTTCGTTCTTGATCGTCCACGCTTATTATTCCCTGTTGGTTGTTGTACGTATTGTATATGACCCGTCTCTTCCTATAGCTTACCCCTACTTTTTTCAGAATCTCGAACAGCTTGCACCATTTTATATTGTCAAACGCTTTTTCCAGGTCGACAAATCCTATGAAAGTGTCTTGATTTTTCTTTAGCCTTGCTTCCATTGTTAGCTGTAACGTCAGAGTTGCCTCTCTCGTCCCTTTACTTTTCCTAAAGCCAAACTGATCGTCACCTAGCGCATTCTCAATTTTCTTTTCCATTCTTCTGTATATTATTCTTGTAAGCAGCTTCGATGCATGAGCTGTTAAGCTGATTGCACGATAATTCTCGGACTTGTCAGCTCTTGCCGTCTTCGGAATTGTGTGGATGATGCTTTTCCGAAAGTCAGATGGTATATCGCCAGACTCATATATTCTACACATCAACGTGAATAGTCGTTTTGTTGCCACTCCCCCAATGATTTTAGAAATTCTGATGGAATGTTATCTATCCCTTCTGCCTTATTTGACCGTAAGTCCTCCAAAGCTCTTTTAAATTCCGATTCTAATACTGGATCCCCTATCTCTTCTAAATCGACTCCTGTTTCTTCTTCTATCACATCAGACAAATCTTCACCCTTATAGAGGCTTTCAATGTATTCTTTCCACCTATCTGCTCTCTCCTCTGCATTTAACAGTGGAATTCCCGTTGCACTCTTAATGTTACCACCGTTGCTTTTAATGTCACCAAAGGTTGTTTTGACTTTCCTGTATGCTGAGTCTGTCCTTCCGACAATCATATCTTTTTCGATGTCTTCACATTTTTCCTGCAGCCATTTCGTCTTAGCTTCCCTGCACTTCCTATTTATTTCATTCCTCAGCGACTTGTATTTCTGTATTCCTGATTTTCCCGGAACATGTTTGGACTTCCTCCTTTCATCAATCACCTGAAGTATTTCTTCTGTTACCCATGGTTTCCTCGCAGCTACCTTCTTTGTGCCTATGTTTTCCTTCCCAACTTCTGTGATGGCCCTTTTTAGAGATGTCCATTCCTCTTCAACTGTACTGCCTACTGCGCTATTCCTTATTGCTGTATCTATAGCGTTAGAGAACTTCAAACGTATCTCGTCATTCCTTAGTACTTCCGTATCCCACTTCCTTGCGTATTGATTCTTCCTGACTAATATCTTGAACGTCAGCCTACTCTTCATCACTACTATATTGTGATCTGAGTCTATATCTGCTCCTGGGTACGCCTTACAGTCCGGTATCTGATTTCGGAATCTCTGTCTGACCATGATGTAATCTAATTGAAATCTTCCCGTAGCTCCCGGCCTTTTCCAAGTATACCTCCTCCTCTTGTGATTCTTGAACAGGGTATTCGCTATTACTAGCTGAAACTTGTTACAGAACTCAACTAGTCTTTCTCATCTTTCATTCCTTGTCCCAAGCCCATATTCTCCTGTAACCTTTTCTTCTGCTCGTTTCCCTACAACTGCATTCCAGTCGCCCATGACTATTAGATTTTCGTCCCCCTTTACATACTGCATTACCCTTTCACTACCCTCATACACTTTCTCTGTCTGTTCATCTTCAGCTTGCGACGTCGGCATGTATACCTGAACTATCGTTGTCGGTGTTGGTCTGCTGTCGATTCTGATTAGAACAAACAGGTCACTGAACTGTTCACAATAACACACCCTCTGCCCTACCTTCCTATTCATAACGAATCCTACACCTGTTATATCATTTTCTGCTGCTGTTGATATTGCCCGATACTCATCTGACCAGAAATCCTTGTCTTCCTTCCACTTCACTTCACTGACCCCTACTATATCTAGATTGAGCCTTTGCATTTCCCTTTTCAGATTTTCTGGTTTCCCTACCACGTTCAATCTTTTTCTCATGGTAACCTCCCCCTTGGCAGTGCCCTCCCGGAGATCCGAATGGGGGACTATTCCGGAATCTTTTGCCAATGGAGAGATCATCATGACACTTCTTCAAATACAGGCCACATGTCCTGTGGATGCACGTTACGTTTCTTTAATGCAGTGGTTTCCATTGCCTTCTACATCCTCATGTCGTTGATCATTGCTGATTCTTCCGCCTTTAGGCGCAATTTCCCACCCCTAGGACAAGAGAGTGTCCTGAACCTCTATCCGCTCCTCCGCCGTCTTTGACAAGGCCGTTGGCAGAATGAGGCTGACTTCTTATGCCGGAAGTCTTCAGCGGCCAATGCTGATTATTTATCAAAATTTAGGCAGTGGCGGGGATCGAACCCGGGACCGAAGACGTTTTAATTATGAATCAAAGACGCTACCCCTAGACCACGGGTAGCCCCCGCACGCCTGAACTATGGTAAAAGTATATTGTGAATAATAATGAAATATTTTATTTCTTCGTTATAACTTAAGGTTTTTAAAACAGTCATATTTTTAAAGTCTGGGATCTTCCTGAGGATTCAATAATTTATTATTATGAAAAGAGCAGAATTCAGCCAACGAAATGGGAAGGCGTGAGGACTGACATTTCCTATAAGAGAAAGTGCACAATAGGCCAGCCCAGTGGACATTGTCGATCCAGGGTTAGGAGTTGGACTGTGTCGTTTCTGGTTCAGGAATGTCTTTTCTATGGACAAGACACACAGCGGACAGGCCGAAGTGCTCAAGCTGGCTAGCTGGCAGCGGTTGAGTGAGGTCACGTTCTTAATACACTAAGGTGACAAGTCATCTGACTGCGATTTGTACGTTTACAGATGGCATTAGTACGGCGTACACAAGGTACAAAATGGCAGTGCATTGTTGGAGCTGTCATTTGTACTCAGGTGACTCATGTGAAAGGGTTTATGATGTTGTTATGACCGCACGTCGGGAATTAACAGACTTTGTACACGAAATGGTAGTTGGAGCTAGGCGCATGGGACATTCCATTTCGGAAATCGTTGGGGAATTCAGTATTCCGAGATCCACAGTGTCAAGAGCGTGCCCAAAATACCAAATTTCAGGCATTACCTCTCACCACGGACAACGCAGTGGCCGTCGGTCTTCAACACTACGTGAAAAAATGTAGAAATCAATATGGGACGTACGACTAACGTATCCATTAGGACAGTTTGGCGAAATTTGGCGTTAATGGGCTGTGGCAGCAGATGACGGATTCGAATTCCTTTGTTAACAGCACGATATCGCCTGCAGCACATCTCCTTGGCTCGTGACTGGAAAACCGTGACCTGGTCAGATGAGTTGCGATTTCAATGGATAAGAGCTGATAGTAGCGTTCGTGTGTGGCACAGACCCTACGTAGCCCTGAACCCAAATTGCTAACAAGGCACTGTGCAAACTGATAGTGTCTCCATAATGGTGTGGGCTGTGTTTACATGGAATGGACTGGGTCCTCTGATCCAGCTGAACCTATCGTTGTTTGGAAATGGTTATGTTCGGCTACTTGGAGACCATCTGCAGCCATTTATGGATTTCATATTGCGAAACAACGATGTCATATTACTGCACCTCGATGGTTCGCGATTGGGTTGAAGAAAATTCTGGCAATACCAGCGAATGATTTGGCCACACATATTGCCGTATATGAATCTCATCGAATATTTATGGGTCATAGTGGAGAGGTTAGTCCGTACATAAAATCATTCACCGACAATTCTTTGAAATTATTGATGGTTATAGAGGCAGCATTGACTTTTGCATGCTGCGTCTAAGTGCTGTAGTACGTCGCGCAAAAAAAAGTCGCACAACTTTAGTCAGCTCATTTTACTTGCTGTTAACACTGTCGCAAATTACGAGGGAAGGCCATAATTACTGGGTGAGGCCAAAAATGTTGCCCAGAGAACATATTTCCAGGGTACAAAGAAACACAAAAGACGAAAGGAAACACAGTATTAACCTGGCTATAGTAGATGTTGAAAGTGACAATTATTCATCTCTTAGTACTTTTGAGCCCCAGTCAGCACGTTGCTGAAGGTTGACCGAAGCCGGTCTCCTGGACTTAGTACAATCTCATCCGAAAAATTTTCTGCTGCATCTCTGGAAAACTATGGGGATTGGTGCGATACATCTTAGCATTGAGGGCTTCCCAAACAAACTAATCGATCACTGACTGATCAAATGACCTGGGCTGCGACCAGACTGAGGTCTGCTGACAACTCTGTTAGGCGTGAACTTTTTGCCGGCTGTATGGGCAGTTGCGCCATTCTGTTGAAAGTAACTACGTATTTTTCTCCTCCGTTAATGCTGTCAAATATTTTCAAAATGTTGGCAATGTAATGCGCCAAAGTCAGCGTCCGATGATAGAAGATGAAACCAATAATGCAGCGTGCAGGCACTGCACACCTAACGCAACCTTCTGATCATGCAATGGTGTTCCATGGAAGCTATGCGAATTCTCCGCTGTCCAGAACCCGTGATTCTGTGAGTTGACATAACCACTCAGGTGAAACCAAGCTTGCCGCGCGGGATTAGCCGAGCGGTTTAGGGGCGCTGCAGTCATGGACTGTGCGGCTGGTCCTGGCGGAGGTTCGAGTCCTCCCTCGGGCATGGGTATGTGTGTTTGTCCTTAGTATAATTTAGGTTAAGTAGTGCGTAGGCTTAGGGACTGATGACCTTAGCAGTTAAGTCCCATAAGATTTAATACACATTTGAATATTTTTTTTTTCTAACCAAGCTTCATCAGACATCAAGAACAGATCTATGTCCTAGTCATTCATTGTTATCTCAGTGAACAACCACTCCCAAAACTGGAGGCGCTGAGAAGCATGTCTTGGGTTTAATGCCTGAACAACAGACACGCGGTAGGGATGCATCTGTATGATCGACGTGATATGGGTTGTTGTTTGGGGAAGGAGACCAGACAGCGAGGTCATCGGTCTCTCGACGTGATAAGGCGGTCCCTTGCGACAGACGTCGGTTTGATTTGGTAGGACTGTGAAGCATTTTCTGTTCAACTGCAGCCACAATTTCTGATGTGTGGGCTCGTTTCGGAATGTTTTTTTCTTGTTCGAATCAGATCCTGTCTGACGCCATCTTCGCACTAAACGTTGCACAGCACTCTTAGCTGGCATTTTGACACCGTTAAACTTCCACGACTTTGTTGACACGTAATTTTCCACAACGAATACCCGCTTCTACACTATGAGACCCATCCTCCCCTTCGAACTGTTCCACTCACCACCGACACACCTCGCACTACGCTCTGAACCGGCGTGGATGACATGAAGGGCACGCCACAGGGTGTAATTATATGTATACATTCACGTCCAACGTAGTCATTCGCCAGGGCCACTTTTATTTGCTACACCCTGTAGCACCTGTGTAGTAATAAGTACTCTCATGTAAACTGTAGTAGTGGATGCACAACATTTCCACGTCTCGCGTCCGTCGGCCGTCGTAATTTAATATATTATTATTGTTATTATTATTTTTTGATTGTTCCCTTGGTCATGTAGCATTTGCGTTAATTTTTTCTCCTGCTCATGTAGCATCTGAGCCAATTTTTCGTCTCTTTGTTGCCCTTGCTCATGGAGCATCTGAGCAAATTTCTGATCTCTCTCCCTATCTCTTTCTTCTAATCTGTGCAGAAATTCTGCAAATGGGTCTGCAATCGGTGAGCATACTGGTGCCCCGCTTAATCTAGCACTCGATTGGCCCCCCTGCCCAGGCAGTGGAGTTGTTGTTACTCTATTTCCATTCTGCTGTGGAGCGTCACTCACCGTCCACAGATCCTCGCCCCCCGCTCCGGAAATTATGTTATCCGAGGCGGTGGCTTGGGATTCGTTTACGTATTTCAAATGACCCTCACTTTCCATATTAATTTTGTTCGTCTGGCACGGATGCTTTAGCTTGTCCTATCTTACCCATAATAAATTCACTTTAAGCCACTGACGGATCTTTAACACTGATACACACACGAAAATTATCCCCTCCAAAAATAAACATATAAATACACAAAACGAATAATTATCCCCTCCATAAATAAACACATAAATACACAAAACACCGAAGGTATCTCATGTGCACATGGGTTCGATATTCCGCACAGAGCTACACAGGATGCTTGCACAATAGGCCTTACCTTACTTATTTTTCTTTCTCGCAATCCTTTTTCTTTTCTACACTTTTTCTTCTCCAGATCTCCTCAGGGCGTGGTTTTGTTGTTGTACATGTAAAAGAATTCATATAGGCATTAATATTTTACAACAATTAGACACATACATAATTGTATTCATTACAATAGAGTCAGATTTAGTAAATGTATTTTCTTTGATCGGGCCCCAAAGTTGCGGCGCCAATCTCGCGTCCGTCGGCCGTCATAATTTAATATATTATTATTGTTATTATTATTTTTTGATTGTTGCCGACTTACGTGGTGGGCCTTAATAAAAATGATATTTCATTCAATTTTGATTTACGATTAAATGCTTTCCTGAAGTTCTCCTTTTTAACAATATTAATCTCAAATTATTTGTTACGTTAATGAATGTTAGATTCGCTGAACCTTAAAACATGAGCATACAAGTTGAACATTGGAATAAACTTTTCATATTAATTTCCTCGGCTAGTCAGCTCACTTTAAAGCAAAAGATCTTTAGTTATTAATTACAATTGCGGCCCACGCACGCGCGAGAGTATTTTTTCTTACCTCCGTTAACCATTGCCACGTAGTCGGATTCCTGGCTCTGGCTGTCGGCTATGGTACTGAAAATAAGAATCTTAAAGCTACGTATTTTCTGCAACGTCGGGCGGCTGTGGAGAAAAATTAATGTTATGTTAATAGCGGGCGAGTTTTTCGCTTCCGCTAATTTTTCATCAGTTAATATCGCCACGTAATGGCGTCGTTGGCTGCATCGGCCGCTGCGATTGTTCAACTGTAAATTACTTGAATGCAGGTTAATTCAAGGAAGGCGGACATGAAGTCGGGATCACCTCTTACAAATTAAAAGTGCACAATAATATTAAATCAATATATTATCTGCTTAACTCATACAAATATGCTTACATTTGCCACCATTCGCAAGATGTCCGTCTACACACAACCAAGACGAGAGAATAAGTCGAGAAGACTGAAAAATTAACAAAAGAGCGTATCTTGTCGTCTCTTTATATCATTTAGTTATATTTCGTTGCACTCGAAACCTACATAGAGAAATTATTATTTTACGGCTACATGATAAAAATATGTTATTCAATTTTTAAATGTCTCTTCTTTTTAAATACTATTTTTAAGTCTTTTCGTATACAGGCTAAATTATGGCGTTGCGATTATTGCACCATCTCACTACAAGAATGGTTGAAAAAGTTATACTTCATAGCGTGTTTGATCTATGTAAGTAATATGAGATATGGAGAACTGCGGTAGAATTTTTAGACCATATTCTCAACTGTACTGCTTCTGACTAAGAAAGCCACTAGGACTTGACTCCATTATTATTCTTCTAAAGGACAGTCAGACTTGTATTAACGTAGACTGTCACGAAATTTGCTATTGTATTATTAAATTAACAGTTGATTCGACGAAGTGTTACAGTCTTAATTTAAGTTCGTATCACTTATTTTGCTTAAATCCTATCTTCAAATTACTATTTATTATGTGGAACAGAAACTGCATTTAATGTAGTGTTTTTGTGATCTATAGACGTACGTAAGTGGAGACACGCAACTTTGATGGGTCGCATTGTAACAGTACTTGCTTAAACACATTTGCTATAACACTACAACAAATTATGTCTGATGTCAATAATTAATTTCATTTTTCTTTGCGAAGTTCGTATAGACGTTTGACAATGAAGTCATTTAAGATTTTGTTAGGTTCATTCTAATTTTAAAGAAAAAATTACATTAATTCAAGTCTAGGTTCATAAACTGCTCCAATTTAATGAACAGATGTAACATATATCTTACGAAATATATGACTCCTTGGCATTACCGACATGACTCAATGGTCACTAAAGAGCAATATAAAATCACTTGAGCTCATTTTAAAAACCCATTCGTTCTTAGTTTCTGTTAGAGTACAGTCGTCTTAATACAAATGTATTTGTATGTTTCACAGTAATAAAAATAATTACGTGTTCAAATATACACTGCAGAGCCAAGGAAATTGGTAGACCTGCCTAATTTCGTGTAGGGCCCCCGTGAGCTGGCAGAAGTGCCGCAACACGAAGTGGCATGGACTCGACTAATGCTGAAGTAGTGCTAGATGGAAATGAAACCTTGAATCCTGCAGGGATGTCCATAAATCCATATGAGTACGAGGGAGCGGAGATCTCTTCTGAGCTTCACGTTGCAAGATACCCCAGATATGCTCAATAATGTTCACGTCTGGAAAATTTCGTACCCAGAGGAAGTGTTTAAACTCAGAAGAGTGTACCTGGAGCCATTCTGTAGCAATTCTAGACGTGTGGGGTGTCTCATTATCCTGCTGGAATTGCTGAAATCCGTCGGAATGCACAATGGACATGAATGGATGCAGGTGATCAGACATCACACTTACGTACGTGTCACCTGTAAGACTCATATCTAGGCGTATCAGGAGTCCCATATCACTCAAACCACACCAGCCCCCACACAATTACGGAGCCTCCACAAGCTTGAACACTCCCCTGCGACATCCAGGATTCATGGATTCATGAGTTTGTCTCCATATACGTACGTCCATCCACTCGATACAATTGGAAATGAGACTCGTCCGACCAGGCAACATGTTTCCAGTCATCAACAGTCCGATGTCGGTGTTGACGGGCCCAGGTGAGGCGTAAAGCTTTGTGTCGTGCAGCCATCAAGGGTAGACGAGTGGGCCTTCGGCTTCGAAAGCCCATATCGATCATCTTTCGTTGAATGGTTCGCACGCTGACCCTTGTTGATATCTCATCACTGAAATCTGCAAAGAATTTCCGGAAGTCGTCGACTCACCTCGGAAGATGTTCTCCGTAGTTGAGAACGAAACGTCAGGGAGAAGAAGTTCTACAGATCGACCACGGCAACTTAGCCCGGAAGAGTTTACTGATAAAGACGCCGGCAGTGAAAGCCTACATGGAATAATTTCCGGAAGGGTTGCTCTTCTGTCACATTGAACCATTCTCTTCGGCCTTTGTTGGCCCCGGTCTTGCAGGGTCTTTTTCGGGCTGCAGCGATGTTCGAGATTTGATGTTTCACCGGATTCCTGATATCCATGGTACACTCATGAAATGGTCGTGCGGGAAAATCTCCACTTCATCGCTATCTCAGAGATGCTGTGTCCCATCGCTCGTGCGCCGACTATAACACCACGTTCACACTCACTTAAATCTTGATAACCTGCCACTCAAAACATGGTTCTAAGCACTATGGGACTTGACATCTGAGGTCATCAGTCACCTAGACTTACAACTACTTAAATCTAACTAACCTAAGGGCATTACACTCATCTATGTCCGAGGCAGCATTCGAACCTGCGACCGTAGCGGTCGCGCGGTTCCTGACTGAAGCGCTTAGAACAGCTAGGCCACAGCGGCCTAACCTGCCACTGTAGCAGCAGTAACAGATCTAACAACTGCAACAGACACTTGTTGTCTTATAAAGGCTTCGCCGACCGCAGCGCCGTATTCTACTTGTTTGTATAGTTGTGTGTTAAGCGGGGGCCTAGAAACGACGGAGAGGCTCCGTCCCCGTCGCAGCCGCAGTGGTACACAACCCCGCGACGGCTACAGCAGTCCATTTCACCCCTCCGCTGCCCCACACCGAACCCAGGGTTATTGTGCGGTTCGCCCCCCCCCCCCTCCCCAGGGAATGTCTCACACCAGACGACTGAGACGACTGTAACCCCTATGTTTGCGTGGTAGAGTAATGGTGATGAACGCGTACGTGGAGTACTTGTTTGCGTAGCAATCGCCGACATAGTGTAGCTGAGACGGAATGATGGGTGTGAAATCTTATGGGACTTAACTGCTAAGGTCATCAGTCCCTAAGCTTACACACTACTTAACCTAAATTAACCTAAGGACAAACACACACATCCATGCCCGAGGGAGGACTCGAACTTCCGCCGGGACCAGCCGCACAGTCCATGACTGCAGCGCCTTAGTCCGCTCGGCTAATCCCACGCGGCTGAGGCAGAAGAAGGGGAACCAGCCCGCATTCGCCGTGGCAGATGTAAAAACGCCTAAAAACCATCCTCAGGCTGGTCCGAAGCTCGGAGTCGTGCCGGGGACCAGGAGCTCCTTCCCACCCGGGAAGCCGTGCGTTAGACTGCACGGCCAGCCGGGCGGGTTGGTTCAAATGGCTCTGAGCACTATGGGACTTAACTTCTAAGGTCATCAGTCCCCTAGAAGTTAGATCTACGTAAACCTAACTAACCTAAGGACATCACACAAATCCATGCCCGAGGCAGGATTCGAACCTGCGACCGTAGCAGTCAAGTGGTTCCGGACTGAAGCGCCTAGAACCGCATGGCCACCGCGGCCGGCCAACTGGGCAGGCTTCTACGTGTTTACACATCTGACAGAAGCGTCCCGTATTTTTGTACTGTCTCTGAACACTAACGTATCACTTGGTAACAGTCTCTCCTCTCATATTACAATTGACTGTAATCTTTGGTTCATAGTTCTGTAGAATGCAACTCCCGCAATTCTGACTCTGTAATGAGACGATGCTGTCATCTTCGGCGATGATTGGGTTGAGCGGGCCTCTGCTCTGAGGTAAGTAAGCCTTCTCCAGCAGTGGCGTGTGGATCTGTTGAGGGAGTGTCTACGCAGAGTCTTCCATTCGTCACTGAGTCTAGCAGCGACTGTGCTTATGTGTGGTTCCGTCACGAGGTACCAATCTTGTACCTCGTACAATGTATACTTTGTTTTTGGATTCGACTTCATCATAGTTTTCCGTTAAACGCTCCGGAAGAAGTGTGGTGTCGTACGCTTTCGATAACACGCCGGGCATTCTTCATCTAGGGGTTGGCAGTAACTCGTGTGACTGCCCTGCCAATCCGCAGCCGCTTCGATAACACACCCTCTGCTGCAAGCACGAGTAACGTAAATATCAAAACGGCTTAAGTAGGCGCCGCATCGACACCAGCCAGTCTAATCGTGGAGTTCACCTGGAGTCTCCGCAGCGTTACTGGTGGGCCTCTCTGTTATTGTGATTGCTCTACAGATAGAGCAGAGGTTGTAGCGTCATTATGCAAAGTTCGCACAAAGCTGATAAGAAAAAAATACAATAAAGAAGACTATACAGTTAGAAAAATACACAAAAGTCTACAACAGCATACTTATTATCGTGGTCCGATACCAAAGTAGTAAGGTCTATTACCATGGTTGACGTACTTCTGCAGTGACATGTATCATTTAGTTCGTGAGACTAGAGCATAATGCTCATCTTCTTAGGTTAGCAGCAACTAGCTTCTTGACATGGGCCGCAGGATTTGTAGCGTGCTAAGAGTACCTGATACGGGCACTTGTGTTGTTTCCTACCAGCAGAATATTACAGCGTTTGACAACATGCTTGTCTTTGAGCCGATTTAGGAGATATGCTGCAATACAAATCCTGCTAGCTAAAGTGGGGCTTTAACCAGCATGTAGGGCCGGTAGTGCTCTAGGCTTCGGCGTACATGGTATGGAAGGAATCCTACTCCTGGCTCCAGTAGCATGTCGACATCGCTCTGCTGACTGCAGAGGAAGCTGTAGGTTTGACTCTGGTATAAATGGTGCCGGTAACGACGTGCGAGGCGACAAGAATTGAACTTCCATAGGTGTCCATAAATGTGTGAACGATTCCACTACATCCGTTACAGTGAGGTGGGCCTGAGATCTTACTGGTGGTTCGACCACGTCTTGGGCGGTGTGCCTGTGAGGAGGGGGTTATAGTAGGTTCCAGTTTGGTAACTGTGCGAATATAGTGGTCGTTCCTAAGACATCTTTAATGTGGGGTGCGCAAGTTGCGCAGCCGAAGTTGCTTTTTACGGCAGATCATTCGCTCTTGTCCAACCGCGACATCTTACCGATTTTAGCACCTGTGACCTACAATGATGCTTTCCCTCCAACCCATGCTCTGGCTGAAGGTGTGAACCCAGACATGGAAGCCCACTCAATAATAGGGTTTCCAATTATGCCTGTGGTCTATCTGCGTGGGGTGCAGAGGTTAAACAGCGTCCAAGGCTTGCGCTCTTGCAAATGTTTGGTCAGACAATGACTGTTGATAAAGGCGGTTCTAAATTGTGGGGAAGCTGGCCAGGCCTTCCTCAGATGACGTGGCCGTGATTGCTTTTTCATCTATATCTGGAAATTCGGACCAGTCCCTCCATCTCTGAATTAGATGCTGTCTGAAACGGGGCAATTATCACGTGTTCGATCCGATTTCTCTAGCAGAGCAGCTGAATCACAGATGAGGTCAAGTGGGGATCAGTATCAGCAACAATACTGCACAGAGCTTCTTCGATAGAAGATAGTCACAAGGGCATGAACAGTAGTGCCTTATGTTGTTGTAGACGTAATATAATATGTTGTGTCTAGACAAGACAGCCTAGACACAATGAGAGGAAGTAGCCGAAAGGCACGCGCTAAGTCACGCAGGCTAGTAGATAGGTCTGAAACAGGATACGTAATTAATGCTATAAAGAAAAGTACGTAGCTTCTGGAATACTTAACTTTAATCCATCCTTGGTACATCTGGAGATTGTGGCGATACAAGTGAGACTCTTTAGATACAAGCTATGCAAGGCTAATGGCGCCTTGCTAGGTCGTAGCGATGGACTTAGCTGAAGGCTATTCTAACTATCTGCTCTGCAAATGAGCGAGGCTTCGTCAGTGTGCATCGCTAGCTACGTCGTCCGTACAACTGGGGCGAGTGCTAGTACGTCTCTCTAGACCTGCCGTGTGGTGGCGCTCGGTCTGCTATCACTGAAAGTGGCGACACGCGAGTCCGACATGTACTAATGAACCGCGGCCGATTTAAAGGCTACCACCTAGCAAGTGTGGTGTCTGGCGGTGACACCACATAATATATAACGGATAATGTAAGGAAGATTACAGAGCACTGTTGTTGTTGTTGTGGTCTTCAGTCCTGAGACTGGTTTGATGCAGCTCTCCATGCTACT
Organism: Schistocerca piceifrons; assembly: GCF_021461385.2. Taxonomy (NCBI): domain Eukaryota; kingdom Metazoa; phylum Arthropoda; class Insecta; order Orthoptera; family Acrididae; genus Schistocerca; species Schistocerca piceifrons. Next base: position 240,357,495 of record NC_060142.1, on the reverse strand, counting down.
CTATCCTGTGCAAGCTTTTTCATCTCCCAGTACCTACTGCAACCTACATCCTTCTGAATCTGCTTAGTGTATTCATCTCTTGGTCTCCCTCTACGATTTTTACCCTCCACGCTGCCCTCCAATACTAAATTGGTGATCCCTTGATGCCTCAGAACATGTCCTACCAACCGATCCCTTCTTCTGGTCAAGTTGTGCCACAAACTTCTCTTCTCCCCAATCCTATTCAATACTTCCTCATTAGTTATGTGATCTACCCATCTAATCTTCAGCATTCTTCTGTAGCACCACATTTCGAAAGCTTCTATTCTCTTCTTGTCCAAACTATTTATCGTCCATGTTTCACTTCCATACATGGCTACACTCCATACGAATACTTTCAGAAATGACTTCCTGACACTTAAATCTGTACTGGATGTTAACAAATTTCTCTTCTTCAGAAACGCTTTCCTTGCCATTGCCAGCCTACATTTTATATCCTCTCTACTTCGACCATCATCAGTTATTTTGCTCCCCAAATAGCAAAACTCCTTTACTACTTTAAGTGCCTCATTTCCTAATCTAATTCCCTCAGCATCACCCGAAATAATTAGACTACATTCCATTATCCTTGTTTTGCTTTTGTTGATGTTCATCTTATATCCTCCTTTCAAGACACTGTCCATTCCATTCAACAGCTCTTCCAAGTCCTTTGCTGTCTCTGACAGAATTACAATGTCATCGGCGAACCTCAAAGTTTTTATTTCTTCTCCATGAATTTTAATACCTACTCCGAATTTTTCTTTTGTTTCATTTACTGCTTGCTCAATATACAGATTGAACAACATCGGGGAGAGGCTACAACCCTGTCTTACTCCCTTCCCAACCACTGCTTCCCTTTCATGTCCCTCGACTCTTATAACTGCCATCTGGTTTCTGTACAAATTGTAAATAGCCTTTCGCTCCCTGTATTTTACCCCTGCCACCTTTAGAATTTGAAAGAGAGTATTCCAGTCAACATTGTCAAAAGCTTTCTCTAAGTCTACAAATGCTAGAAACGTAGGTTTGCCTTTCCTTAATCTTTCTTCTAAGATAAGTCGTAAGGTCAGTATTGCCTCACGTGTTCCAGTGTTTCTACGGAATCCAAACTGATCTTCCCCGAGGTTGGCTTCTACTAGTTTTTCCATTCGTCTGTAAAGAATTCGTGTTAGTATTTTGCAGCTGTGACTTATTAAGCTGATAGTTCGGTAATTTTCACATCTGTCAACACCTGCTTTCTTTGGGATTGGAATTATTATATTCTTCTTGAAGTCTGAGGGTATTTCGCCTGTTTCATACATCTTGCTCACCAGATGGTAGAGTTTTGTCAGGACTGGCTCTCCCACGGCCGTCAGTAGTTCCAATGGAATATTGTCTACTCCGGGAGCCTTGTTTCGACTCAGGTCTTTCAGTGCTATGTCAAACTCTTCACGCAAAATCATATCTCCCATTTCATCTTCATCTACATCCTCTTCCATTTCCATAATATTGTCCTCAAGTACATCGCCCTTGTATAGACCCTCTATATACTCCTTCCACCTTTCTGCTTTCCCTTCTTTGCTTAGAACTGGGTTTCCATCTGAGCTCTTGATATTCATACAAGTCGTTCTCTTATCTCCAAAGGTCTCTTTAATTTTCCTGTAGGCGGTATCTATCTTACCCCTAGTGAGATAGGCCTCTACATCCTTACATTTGTCTTCTAGCCATCCCTGCTTAGCCATTTTGCACTTCCTGTCGATCTCATTTTTGAGACGTTTGTATTCCTTTTTGCCTGTTTCACTTACTGCATTTTTATATTTTCTCCTTTCATCAATTAAATTCAATATTTCTTCTGTTACCCAAGGATTTCTACTAGCCCTCGTCTTTTTACCTACTTGATCCTCTGCTGCCTTCACTACTTCATCCCTCAAAGCTACCCATTCTTCTTCTACTGTATTTATTTCCCCCATTCCTGTCAATTGCTCCCTTATGCTCTCCCTGAATCTCTGTACAACCTCTGGTTCTTTTAGTTTATCCAGGTCCCATCTCCTTAAATTCCCACCTTTTTGCAGTTTCTTCAGTTTTAATCTACAGGTCATAACCAATAGATTGTGGTCAGAGTCCACATCTGCCCCTGGAAATGTCTTACAATTTAAAACCTGGTTCCTAAATCTCTGTCTTACCATTATATAATCTATCTGATACCTTTTAGTATCTCCAGGGTTCTTCCATGTATACAACCTTCTTTCATGATTCTTAAACCAAGTGTTAGTTATGAACTACCTGCAACAAAACAGCTCTCCGAAATAGTACAGCAAACACATAATACACTCACTCCTACGTGAGATTTGGCGTAGACTACAGAGAAAATCGGTGGGCTGGAACCGCTTTTTTTGCGTGTATGCTTGGATCACATATTCAGTGTCTTTGCCCAGTCACGCCCAGTAAACATAGTCGCATGCCTGGGGTTATATGCGAGACATCTCCTAGTGTGAACTTCGAAGCATTCGGAGGATACAGGGGTGGGAATGGGTGAAATAATGATTCTGCACTCTTCGTCCTCAGTAGCTAGCAGCAGAACACCCTTGGTGGTCTTCAGTCAGTAATGCAAGAAGAAGAATGTCTTATACGCCGGATTGGTATCGTTATGTAAGTGCTCCGATCACCCACAGAAGGAGAGGCTACTTCACGACCGGTGATACGAGATTCATCAAGGGTTCTTTTCATAACGTCATCCAGGACAAAACAGAACGCCTCGTGTGTATCAGAGTCATTCACCAACGAAGCTCTTTGAAAAGACATCTCTGAGGAAGGCCGTCAATTATAAGCATCGCAGCATCCATAATGCAGTTTCGAAAAATTCAATGGAAGGAAGGGCCATTTTATGAAACCGCTACAATTAAATTTGAGGCATCTGTGGGAGCGACGAAATTAATGCTAATCGAACTTTTCCATTCTCATCACAGAACTGGCGCTCAGTCGGATTTAACTGGATGTCTGCATTACGCTGCTTGCAATGATAAGTATCTCCGTAGCAAAATTATATTTCGACAAGTTTCGACATTTTATTAAGAAGGCCATTCTCAGTCCAAACGAAGTTCATCGTAGAAATTCAGTGTTTTCAGCACAAAATAAATTTCTCTCTCTCTCTCTCTCTCTCTCTCTCTCTGTGCTTCAGTGTGATAGCAGCAACACCGAGACACCATTTTCTTCTGGCTGTTTTCTTTCTCACAGGTTGCTTTGAGATAAATATTCTCACTTTGATTGACATGTATAAAATTTCATTTTATTTTTTAAATAAGGAGGTAAATCACAAAACATAATACGTGGGGGTTTCAAAAAGTAAGTTACACATGTTGTCCCTCGTTAAGACCATTCGACAACAGGAGTGGTGCATTGTCAGAAGAGCGTAGACTACATATTCCGGGTTTACTGTAGAGACAGTTCTGCTGCGGTACGAATATGGGATGTACACTACTTGATCAAAAGTATCTGGTCACCCCAAAAAACATACGTTTTTCATATTAGGTGCATTGTGCTGCCACCTACTGCCAGGTACTCCGTATCAGCGACCTCAGTAGTCTTTAGACATCATAAGAGAGCAGAATGGGGCGCTTCTCGAAAATCACGGACTTGGAACGAGGTCAGGTTATTGGGTGTCACTTGTGTCATACGCTTGTACGCGAGATTTCCATACTCCTAAACATGTCTAGGTCCACTGTTTCCAATGTGATAGTGAAGTGGAAACGTGAAGGGACACGTACTGCAAAATGGTTCAAATGGCTCTAAGCACTATGGGACTTAACATCTGAGGTCATCAGTCACCTATACTTAGAACTACTTAAACCTAACTAAGCTAAGGACATCACACACATCCATTCCCGAGGCAGGATTCGAACCTGCGACCGTAACAGCAGCGCGGTTCAGGACTGAAGTGCCTAAAACCGTTCGGCCACACACGTATAGCACAAAACCGTACAGGCCGCCCTCGTCTGTTGACTGACAGAGACCGTCGACAGTTGAAGGTGGTCGTAAAGTGTAATAGGCAGACATCTATCCAGACCATCATACAGGAATTCCAAACTGCATCAGGATGCACTGCAAGTACTATGACAGTTAGGTGGGAGGTGAGAAAAATTCGGACTTCATGGTCGAGTGGCTGATCATAAGCCATACATCACGCCGGTAAATGCCAAACGACGCCTCGCTTGGTGTAAGGAGCGTAAACATTGGACGATTGAACAGTGGAAAAACGTTGTGTGGAATGACGAATCACGGTACACAATGTGGCGATCCGATGGCAGGGTGTGGGTATGGATAATGCCCTGTTAACGTCATCTGCCAGCGTGTGTAGTGCCAACAGTAAAATTCGGAGGCGGTGGTGTTATGGTGTGGTCATGTTTTTCATGGAAGGGACTGCACCCCTTGTTGTTTTGCGTGGCACTATCACAACACAGGCCTACACTGATGTTTTAAGTACCTTCTTGCTTCCCACTGTTGAAGAGTAATTCGGGGATGGCGATTGGATCTTGCAACACGATCGAGCACCTGTTCATAATGCACGGCCTGTGGCGGAGTGGCAGAGTTCTGACCTGAATCCTATAGAACACCTATTTTGGGACACCGACTTCGTGCCAGGCCTCACCGCCCGACATCGACACCTATCCTCAGTGCAGCTCTCCGTGAAGAATGGGCTGCCATTCCCCGAGAAACCTTCCAGCAACTGATTGAATGTATGCCTGCGAGAGTGGAAGCTGTCGTCAAGGATAAATGTGGGCCAACACTATATTGAATTCCAGCATTACCGATGGAGAACGCCGCGAACTTGTAAGTCATTCTCAGCTAGCTGTCCGGATACTTCCGATTACACAGTGTTTCACAGTGCGTGCACGAAATGGTGCGACAACTGGGAGGGAACGTACACCAGAGTTGGACAGTATGATTCTTGTTAGCAAAACTTCTAAACTGCAAATAGATTCAGCGTGAAATTTGGTAGTTTCTGGACCAAATGGAATGTCACGTCCTGACGAATTAAAATGGTGCCAATAATTTGAGCAAGGCCACACAAACATTTGTGATGCTGAGCGGTAGGCCGTCGATATCGATCACAGATGAAAAGGTCCAGGCAACCGAAGAACTGATTCACAACAATCGCAGGTTTTCCAAAGATGTGGATTTTCACCCAGCGGGTCTCGAATGGCTCCGTGACTAAGGAGTGGGTTTCTATAGTCGTGCAATTGAACTATTGGTACAACATTCCGCTCTTTATTTACGGAGATATGCTGACTATTATAGTAGTTTTTGTAGTGTAACAACGTAAGTCTTGTATAAATGATTTTCTTTTAACATATGACCATGTGCAGACTTCGTCACCTACTTCAGTTACAAAACACTTCAAAATTACACTCTTGGAAATTGAAATAGGAACACCGTGAATTCATTGTCCCAGGAAGGGGAAACTTTATTGACACATTCCTGGGGTCAGATACATCACATGATCACACTGACAGAACCACAGGCACATAGACACAGGCAACAGAGCATGCACAATGTCGGCACTAGTACAGTGTATATCCACCTTTCGCAGCAATGCAGGCTGCTATTCTCCCATGGAGACGATCGTAGAGATGCTGGATGTACTCCTGTGGAACGGCTTGCCATGCCATTTCCACCTGGCGCCTCAGTTGGACCAGCGTTCGTGCTGGACGTGCAGACCGCGTGAGACGACGCTTCATCCAGTCCCAAACATGCTCAATGGGGGACAGATCCGGAGATCTTGCTGGCCAGGATAGTTGACTTACACCTTCTAGAGCACGTTGGGTGGCACGGGATACATGCGGACGTGCATTGTCCTGTTGGAACAGCAAGTTCCCTTGCCGGTCTAGGAATGGTAGAACGATGGGTTCGATGACGGTTTGGATGTACCGTGCACTATTCAGTGTCCCCTCGACGATCACCAGTGGTGTACGGCCAGTGTAGGAGATCGCTCCCCACACCATGATGCCGGGTGCTGGCCCTGTGTGCCTCGGTCGTATGCAGTCCTGATTGTGGCGCTCACCTGCACGGCGCCAAACACGCATACGACCATCATTGGCACCAAGGCAGAAGCGACTCTCATCGCTGAAGACGACACGTCTCCATTCGTCCCTCCATTCACGCCTGTCGCGACACCACTGGAGGCGGGCTGCACGATGTTGGGGCGTGAGCGGAAGACGGCCTAACGGTGTGCGGGACCGTAGCCCAGCTTCATGGAGACGGTTGCGAATGGTCCTCGCCGATACCCCAGGAGCAACAGTGTCCCTAATTTGCTGGGAAGTGGCGGTGCGGTCCCCTACGGCACTGCGTAGGATCCTACGGTCTTGGCGTGCATCCGTGCGTCGCTGCGGTCCGGCCCCAGGTCGACGGGCACGTGCACCTTCCGCCGACCACTGGCGACAACATCGATGTACTGTGGAGACCTCACGCCCCACGTGTTGAGCAATTCGGCGGTACGTCCACCCGGCGTCCCGCATGCCCACTATACGCCCTCGCTCAAAGTCCGTCAACTGCACATACGGTTCACGTCCACGCTGTCGCGGCATGCTACCAGTGTTAAAGACTGCGATGGAGCTCCGTATGCCACGGCAAACTGGCTGACACTGACGGCGGCGGTGCACAAATGCTCCGCAGCTAGCGCCATTCGACGGCCAACACCGCGGTTCCCGGTGTGTCCGCTGTGCCGTGCGTGTGATCATTGCTTGTACAGCCCTCTCGCAGTGTCCGGAGCAAGTATGGTGGGTCTGACACACCGGTGTCAATGTGTTCTTTTTTCCATTTCCAGGAGTGTATTTAAATTCTTTTTAAAGTTGTCTCTGCATGGTTCTTGAACGAAACTGTAATTAAAACATCATCATTTGAGTCGTATGCGCAGAATTTCGTCACTCAGTCCAATTGGTTTGCGCAAACTTTTCCAATTTAGATGTCGTTTGTTTCTTCTCAGAAATTATATTAATGCAACTTATCTGCTTTAATATATATTAAAACCACATTGAATAAACTTTTAAGACTCAAAGTCGCGATGAACGTTGTCAAAATTTAATAATCTTGTCAAATAAATCATTAACGCTGCTTCCTTAATATAATTCTTCATAAATAACTTCTCGGAACACGTATTTAAACTTTTGTAGTATACATTAGTTTATTATCTTCCTATATACTACATATAGACGTGAACCTGAGCCTTGACAAGACAGGACTGAACATTTACAACATGATTAAACTTTCTATGACGTCATTGTTGTAGAAACATTACAAATTCTTATTTTTTCAGTTTTTAGAAGCACGACGCAACAACTCGGTTTCAGGATCTTCTGTTGCTCTTTGGTTGTCGACCCGCGACGTATAGTGGCCAACAATTTTCTCTCTGGTCCCGGCAGTGAAGATGCTGTCTCCGTTCGTTGCGCCGCCCTCTCCGTACATGAAACATAAAAATAATACAAAACTTTAGATAATTCACAACCATGACAAATATTACAAAATACATAAACAAAACACTAAATTAAACTTATATTCACCTGCAAACTGGGCTGACACTGGTGGATGGGTGACGCTTCAATTTCGCGTCCCACTACATTGTGTCACTTTGAAATGTAGTGCAGCATTCAATAAAGTTACTTGGTCTGCCAAAATAAACCTAGCGATTAAAATATGTCCTAATCTTAAGATCTCGTTCCCATAACTTGACACGTAAGTTAAACAATGAAAAAGTTCCCATAGTGTTGAAGATTCGGTAGCGTCAGCAGAAAATGTACATTCTTAAACTCGTCGCATATCATCTTAAATGCCGCGCGGAGAGGCCGAGCGGCTTGAGGCGTCATGTCACGGATTGCGCGGCCTTTCCCGCCGGAGGTTCGAGTCCTCCCTCGGGCATGGGTGTGTGTGTTGTTCTTATCATAAGTTAGTATAAGTTAGTTTAAGTAGCGTCTAAGTTTAGGGACAGATGATCTCAGCAGTTTGTTGCCTTAGCAATTCACACACTCACACACATCTTAAATATTTCTCGTTGTAAATAAAACTGAAACAAAAACGCAGTTCAGCTTTCTCCAAATCCAGTGACGCCCGTTACATCTTTTTATGTTTGACAGTTTTCACTACTTATTGAACTGAATTAAACGAAAGATTGCATTTATGTTCCGTGAGGCACGTGATAACTTTGCTGCACGCCTCCACGTGCTCCTCCCGAACTGTCGATCCTAAAGTAATGATTAATAGGCCATAGTAATCGAGAGGTGCTGTTATCAGTACTTCGTGGCTGTAATGAAGGCAAATATATAAGGACGTTTGGGAGAGATGGTTTGTCATTGGGATGCTGGTGATGGAGCCCTTAGGGAAATGACGGGCAAGTTTGCTTAACAGGGCGTCACGTCCGAGACGCGCGCACTGAGTGCACCCGGCTGCAAATCATCGGCACCACTGACGCCTGCCAACCGCTGTCAGACGCCACCCTCGGTTCCTACAGGAGGCTGGCTGCTTTTGTGGAGACAATTAGCTTCATGGAAGCAGAGCTAACGTTTTGCTGCATCGTTCCCAGGACCGACTGTGGTCAACAGCCGAGGAAAAGGCATGTCCCAGAAGTTCAGACGATTCTGGGTTGATCTTGGATACGACTGAAGAATAAGAGGACTCATGTCTCCCCCCCCCCCCCCTCGCCACCACCACCACTACCACCACCACCACTTAACAGATCAGACATGCATCAAAAGTAGGAAGTAGCTACCAGGGTAGCGGTGTATATATCCCGTGCACATAGAGGATTTTCGGGATAGAGAAATTCCTCCATAGGCACATTCTGGTTTCAAATGTTCAAATGTGTGTGAATTCCTAAGGGACCAAACAGCTGAGGTCAAGAGTCCCTAGACTTACACACTACGTAAACTAACTTAAACTAACTTATGATAAGAACAACATACACACTCATGCCCAAGGGAGGACTCGAAGCTCCGGTGGGAGAGGCCACGCTTTTCTGGTTTCAGACTAATTAACGAGGTTAGAATTCGTCATGGCAGAACGAAGAAAAATATATTGATGTAGTACCAGTAGACTGCAGGAATATCTACGGAAAGATCCCAAACCTAGTCTTGCTTATAAACGGTTACGAGGGCAATGTAGTACTAGGGACAGAAAGCTGATAATTTTTAACATTTTTAAGCAGCGACAGCAACTGATATTGCTTATATAAGAATATACAGCCTACAGTTGCAGGTTAACTTTATCGTTTACCTAGGATTCAACGTTAGTAATAACGTCTTCTTGAGAACCTGCAAAAAGTTAATATTATAATGTGCTAGTACGAGTAAATTATATTAGATATGGTCATCCTACAGGATGCAACGTGTAGTACTTACATAAACTATTATTTAAATGTTTGCCTAAACAGGCCGTGTCCTAAGTCAACTTTATAATACTTTATGCATAACCATAACGTTTTGTCACTTCTATTAAACAAGCTGTAGCAAATTCAGTCAGAAAGCTGACTTAAACCAAATGTCAACAACAATGAAATTCTGAATTCCGATTGGAAAGTATACAGCAACGATAGGTTGAACACCGGATGTGGAGGAGTGATTATAGCAGTAAAAACACTACAGTGTCCAGTCAGATTAGTACAGAATTAGAGTACGAAATAATTAGGGTAAAGGTAAGTGTCAAAGGTGGATCAAACATTGTCATCTCGTGCTTTTGTAGACCCCCTACCTTATGAGTAGCAGTGGCAGAACATTTGAGGAGGAACCTGGAGAGTGTTTCGTGTATATTTCCTATGAAATGGGAGACTCTAGTGATGTCGTTGGGTAGTATGGAGAGGGAAACATGTGAAATTGATCTAAATGCTTTATCCGAGAATTACTTTGAGACACTAATCATGAAAATGACGTCTTATATGTCCTGGTTAACAACAGGCCCGGACTTTGCGAGTGTCTTAGCGTAGGTCAGGAAATAAGTTACCGTAACGCCGTTATGGTGTCAGTAAATATGGTCATAAATAGGACTATAAAGAAACGTTTCGAGACATGTTTGCTTGGTGAAAGCGCCAAGAAACAGATTTCAGATTACCTGACCGCTCAACATGAAAATTTCATCTCCAGCAATGACAACGTTGAGCATCAATGGAAGAAGTTCAAGTTTATTACAGAATACGCCTTCGACAGCCATGTGCCGAGAAAAGTTTTGAGAAATGAGAAAGACTCGCCTTGGTTCGACAGTCGTGCTAGATAGCTGCTAATACGCAAAGAGTGCTTCACTACAAATTTAAACGTAATCAAAGTCTCACAGCAAATTAAAAACATAATGAAGCCAAAATTAGCGTATGCAGAACAATACGTGTGGCGTTCGGCGATTTCGAAGGCGGATATTTTATCTACTGAGTTTACATAAAATCATAAGAAGTTTTGGACTCATTTTTTGTCATAATCACTTTTTTTATGAGACAATCATAATCAGTTTCGGCCTTCAAAGGCGATCATCAAATACCGCCCATGGCATCTGAAGATGGCCTTTGAAGGCGAAACCGATTGTGACTAACATAAAAAAGTGATTGTGTCAAAAATAAAAAAAATAATACCTTAAAATATGTCAATCACTGTCTCCGTTTTTTCCAAAGTTTTGGTCTGATGTTAAGTCAGTGAATGGATGGAAACCATCTGTCCTGAAACTCTGTGACCATAATGGCATCGAATGACAGAGAAAATGCCAAAACACTAAACGTCTTTTTCCAAAACTGTTTCACAAAGGAAGATCGTACTGTGCCTCTTCCTTTACATCGTCGCACGAACATTGAAATGGCAGATATCGAAATAAGTGACCACAGTGCAGAAAAGTAGTAGAATCGCTCGACACGGGAAGTATGCGGAAGAAGTTGCTCCTTTTCTAACAGTAATGTATCGTAGCTCACTGAAAGAGCGAAGCATTGCTAGTCATTGGAAAAAATGCGTAGATGATTCCCGTTTTCAAGGTGAGTTTGTAACACCGAAAGTTCAGATAAAATACCTTCTGCACCATCCAAAAATTTTACTGCTTAATGTCCGTTGATAACGTGTACCGTACTTCTGTTTCTGAATCTGTAATCTGTATTACATAACTATATTTAATAAGTAATGGATGTAATAGTGTATTTATTTCTGATTGTATATAATTGATTGTAATAATAATGAAAATATTGTAAATTGCTGGGTAATAGCCAAGGGAACTTTATTTAAATGTGTTAGTAGCAACGACGGAATGTCAGTAGCTGTGCCGTTGTTTACCTTTGCTTATGGAGAACCTGCGTCGCGTTGCGAACAGAGAGGAAGCAGAAGAGCTTGGGAGGTGAAAGCGTGCGGAAATGTTTGTTGGGCACTCCCGCAGACGCGGTGTGCAGCTTTGCTTGCGCCAGTGTTGACGCGCCTGATTCGTTAACCCGTGAGTATTGAGAGCTCGGCAGGTATGGACACGCGGAGGAAGCTGCAGTTCTGTTACCTGCCCCATAATTAACCGTGGCCCTGGAGACGACTCGGGTTCTCTAACAGCAGCAGCAGCAACAGCGGCAACTCAACATTGATGTCGGCTACCTTCTTTGTCGTCCGCACAGCTACAACATCGTAAGACTGTCAAGTGACAGATATAATAAAAATGGTTCAAATGGCTCTGAGCACTATGGGACTTAACATCTATGGTCATCAGTGCCCTAGAACTTAGAACTACTTAAACCTAACTAACCTAAGGACAGCACACAACACCCAGTCATCACAAGGCAGAGAAAATCCCTGACCCCGCCGGGAATCGAACCCGGGAACCCGGGTGTGGGAAGCGAGAACGCTACCACACGACCACGAGATGCGGACGACAGATATAATAATGTAGAGGCTTATCCAGTTGATTTTCTTTTACGAAAGATAACTAACTTGAGTAATAAGTTGCAGTAGTTACAACTTACAGGCTACCTGTGCTGTCATTGTCCTCAGACATTATTATTTCCTTTCCATGTAATCACCGAGTGTCGTACGAATATGAAAATTGATTAAGTATTTACTGCCAGATTTGTGTGTTTGCTTATGACAATTTTTAGTCTAAATTTTCTGCCTCAGTAACTGTTGATTCTTGTATTGCATAATAGAGGCCTAAAAATTTTCCGGTTTTGAGTATTAACTTCATTTACTTAAAAAAAAAGCACTACGTCTTCAGGCCACAAGTGGCCCATCGAAACCATCCGACCGCTGTGTCATCCTCAGCTGAGGATGCGGATAGGAGGGGTGTGTGGTCAGCGCACCGCTCTCCCGGTCGTTATGATGGTTTTCTTTGACCGGAGCCACTACTGTTCGGTCGAGTAGCTCCTCAATTTACATCACGAGGCTGAGTGCACCCCGAAAAATGGCAACAGCACATGGCGGCCCCGATGGTCACCCATCCAAGTGTTGGCCACGCCTGACAGCGCTTTACTTCGGTGTATCCACTGCGGCAAGGCCGTTCCCTCATATACTTAAAGTGACGTAAAATTTCGCTGGAAAAACTAATAACTAAAGATACACCACAAAATAAGAGTGCGTAATTTCATTTACTCTGCATTTAGCTTAGCGAGTGATTTCTGCTGACTTGGTATGAATTTTATTGTTGTTATATTAAAAGTAAAATCAGTTGCCTGTTTGCTCAAAGTAAATTCAATTCAGTCTTTCAAGAATAAAAAGTAAATTTCTTGCCTCTTTCTAAATTTTGCATTAGGTTACACTGAGGTTACTGAAAGTAATTTTTTTACATAAAGTTTTAGTTACACTTATTTAACCACTAACTCCATTTAACTAAACTTACTCAGTGTTTTCTGATTAATCGATCTTCTCGTAAACCGTTGTGCTGCGGAAAAGCGCGACACCCTTCTGTTGCCACGTCAGAGATTATTTGCTTAAATTTCTTTGCCATTGCCTTTCTTAATATTCTGCAGACTCATTGCCCTAGTGGGCTGTCGACCGTTTAATTGTCCCCTTTTTACCTAATCAGTGTTTTCTTTGTATTATCAGTAATTTTTGTAGTAAATATTACGTGGTACCCTTTTCCCTTCTGTGTAGTTCGTGAGCGATTGCAGTATATTCCACCCATTTCAAAATAATAATTAATATTTAGATTAGGTTTAGAATAGATTCTTCCTTCAGAAGTGTTTGTTTTACTCTTTCCTCCAGCTAACCAGTGTTATTTTCCTTCGGTAACGATAGCTTTACTCATTGTAAAATTTTATGCGATCACAGTCAGTTATATCGCAATCCAGTAGGCCGATTAGGCAGGGGAACCTTGCAAGTCGTCAAACAAAGGTAAAATACTACAGGCTTATACATCTAACAGCGGTCTGTCGTAGAATTTTGCAACACGTTTTATGCCTTTGTGTTATATCATTCCTGGAGACCGAAAATCTGCTCTGTTGGAATCAACATGTGTTCCGAAAACAAGATCGTGTGAGACCCAACTTCTCCTCTTCGTTCACGACTTCCAGAAAGTAGTAGATACCGGCGCCCAAGTTGATGCTGTGTTCCTTGACTTCTAGAAAGCTTTCGGTATAATTCCGCACTGCTTCCTCTGCCTCCAAATGAATAAAATACGAGCGTAAGGAATATCAAACGATTTTCTGACGGGACTGAAGAGTTCCTATCAAATAGAATACGACACTCTTCAGACGTATAAGTAACTCAGGCCGTACACCAAGGTCCTATAAAACTCCCTTGGACGTACACCAAGGCAGTGTTATAGAACCATTAACTTTCACAATATATTTAAGTGATCTAAAGGATAACGTCGTAAGTTCCATGAGCTTTTCACAGACGGTGTCTCTGTACACAGAGAAGTCGCAACGCTAGAAAGTTGTAGCTAAATGCAGGAAAACCTCCAGAGGATTTCTTCAAAGATTGGCAGTTGACCCTGAACATAAACAAATATAACGTATTATGCACAAATAGGCAGAAATGATTACACGATTGCAGAAAAATCACCGGTAGCAGTCACATCCATAAAAGATCTACGATTATGCGTATTCGGAATGACAAACTGGAGCGATCACATAAAACTAATCGCAGGTAATGCGGATGGCAGACAGATTCAACGGAAGAACCTTCAGGAAGTGGAGTCCATCCACGCAGGAGGCAGTTTACAAAACGTTTGTTCGATCTTGAGTATTGCTCGTCAGTCTAGTATCCGTACCAGATAAGATAGAGAGGAGGTAGAGAGGTCGCACAGAAGAGCAGCGTGTTTCGTTTCAGGTTCATTTAGTAAGAGCGAAAGCCTTACAGCTCTGCAAACTCCAGTGGCAGACCTTTCAAGAGAGTGGTTCTGCATCACTGTGTGGTTTACTATTAAAATCCCGAGACCGTACGTTCCTGGAATAGGCAGCCATGAATTTCTTGTTCCTACATAAATCTCGCGAAAATACTGTGGAGGTGAAATTGCAGAGATTCGTGCTCACGGGGAGGCTTATCAATAATCGTTCTTTTCGTGAACCATTCGCAACTGAAACAGCAAAAGGGGAAGTGACAGTGGTGCATAAACTACCCTCCACCTCACACCGTGTGATGGATTACTGATTATAATTGAAGATGTAGCCACCGTACTATATGAAACGAGATGTAAATCACTCTGCATCAGGAAGTTATAAAACGATAATCTAATTAAACAGCGTTCTCGGGGACAAACAGAGTTGCTAGAAATGCACTACGGTCAGTTTTGTAAGTTTATTGCTTTGATCCTATCAAATGCCTCTACAGTCGCTGTAGCAGCAGTGGTTCACAACGTCCCTCGTTTTGTCGAGGACGGAACGCCTACTCGGGCGAGACTCCAGAAGCTTCATCCGTCGCCTGTACCAACAAACGTTTCCTTTCTCCCAACAAGCGACACACACACACAAATAAATGCCCCGTCGTCTTGTTATTCTGTTCTGGAACTTCTCCTTCCCTCATCAAGTTGCCACTCGGAAGGCTACCATAAATTGACGTCTGTGACGTCAGAGACGCTGAAAATGCCGCAGAAACAAATTACCTCACCGAGTAACAAGGCACATACTCCATGCTGGAATTCTGGTATGCCGGTTCATTCTGTATTCCCTTACACATGTTGCATTGCATCCTTATATTATACAAAAAAACGTGGCCTTCTTAATGAATTTATAAACCAATCTGTTTTTTTTTTTTGTGTTCTACCTGGAAGTGGTGTCAAATTGCATTTATTCCATTTTACAGTCTCTATTGGTTGGCGAGAGAGAGTCACACCAAAAACTGTCTCCCTAGAAACACTCACAGGCATAGATGCGTTCTAAAACATCACGTAAATTTTAATCTCGTAGTTTTAGTGTGCGGCTTGGTAATTTACTTTTTCCGACGGCGCTTGGGCGGCTATTCTTTCTTCGTAAATAACTTCATCTCTGAATCTGTCTTAAAAACGCAAGGTCTTGTCGCACCAGGAGATGGAAATTAGGACGTAACTCGGTAGTAGAACGAAAACTTGTGACTTCCACGTATTAGAACTTTTACTTAACAAAAAAATGACTCAGTTACATGCGTCTTTCTCACAACAACTCAAAAGACAGACAGACACCAATATCGGTGGAAAAAAGGCAAATGAGGTACATAAAATAATTGCTATTTTTGTTCTTCAATTTTCTGTCAGAGTATATACAATCGTACATCCCTACGATATCTTTACCGTACAGAGACGGCACGAATACTTATTTATATGTGTATGCCATTTAAAGAACCAACACAAGTCTCATTATTCTCATCAATCGTATAAAGTAACTAAAGAACAATTTAATTAGTATGAGTCCCTATCTTGTTTCTGTCATGATTTATAAACTAACTCATTATCATCATTATTAACTACAATGCAACATTTACTATCTCATATTATCCACATCTATTGATAACATCACTGTTTGCTGATTTATTGAAAAGTTACAGTCTTACCTCCGCATAGGACTAAATCATCCATAGTGAACCAGCGAATCACACTTCCATTTCACTATCGGTGCTTTAAAATCTCGCATTATGAAGTGTCAGCAGATACATCTCATTTTCGTCAGATGGAAGTCGAGAGACTTGTGGTAGGAGATTAAAAATCGATATTTTACTATAACCCTCATTGCTGAAATTTGCTCGAAAACGACTTAAATGTTGTCTATCTTCTTTTAATAGCTATATGGAAAACTCTGGGAGCAGTTCTAATTTCTGATGTTTATATATTTGAGATCATGCCAACTTCAGTAGAGGCGAAATCTGCCTCAGCTTTGTACGGTAAATCTACCAAGTCTTTACCTTTCATTATACGTAAGATTAGACACTTTCTCAGGGTCCACTTCATTGATGATTGCGTATACAAATGAATGATCGATTTCGGTACAAACATTCCATCACAGACACATCTGAAAACCAATCTCGAATACAGAGTGAAAAAAATGCTTATCTAAAATTTTAATTTAGAGAATATAAAAAGAAACATTTTTGCGTGACAAAATCTCGCAGATACAGCGTCTCCCAGCTAAGTATCCTTAAAGCCTTTGACGCCAGTGATGCTCAGAGACAGTGTTTCGACTGACATGTGATGCTGTTCTGCAGATTCTGCTCAAAATAAAGTCCGTTTCCACTAATGTACATCTGGTGTCTGGCACAAAAAAATCAAGAGTTTCACAAATAATGACTGCATATTCAGCCGAAAGGGGCAGTTACTTCTTGTGGAGTGTCTTTCAGTGTCTCGTACACCAAAGGCTTCCTCTTTCCCCAGAAAAAAGAATATGTAAGACTGAGGTCGGCAACATCTCTAAAACAGTACTCATCACACGGCAGTCTGAACACTGTCTCTGAACATCAATCTGCGTCAAAATCTCTATGGGCCCTTTATGAGGAAACGCTGTATCTTTGACTTTTTGTTACATAAAAGTGTTCCTTTTTATATTCTCTAAACACTAAAATTTTACGTTGCTGTTTACACCTTATACATCGATTCAACAAGCACCGCCCATGCTAGGATAAACAATAACCACCGGTGTTCTGATATTCCTCTACACTACGCAGTTAAAATGACGTTAAGTGATGCAAAAACTTTTTCCGTTTTCCTTTACAACACATACGAAAATCATCCTGACTGTGCAGCTTACCATCATCAGAATACATCAAGATGCATTGCAGCTGCGTGTCTCCGAGATGCCATCGTCAATTATGTAGGGATTTAAAATAAGTCCTTACTGTTTTTGCTGTAATTAAAAACTTCAACGTATGCCATTTAAAGAAGTTCACAATAGCGAAGAAGGGTAGCCATTAAAACGACGGTTATGGAACTGTGTCTTTTCATCCAACACGTTTAGAATGTTCGCCATAAATTCCAGGCGACTCTACTCATCATTTGGTTTCATTTGTTGCAGCAAGTAAAATTTCTATGAGTATAGCTACAAACTTCCTTCACATATTCCCACACTGCTGTCTTCGGACACGATAGTGCCTACTAGAAAGCCAGATGCATTTCAACTGACTAGAAGTATCTATCTAGTGTATCACCGCCACAAATTCCTCTGCATTTTTTCTCTATCCTACTCTGCGTAGGTAGAACACATTTTAAGAACACTCGCTCTGGTGGTAACGCAGGTACCGGTGAAACCAACAGGCGGTCCCTGAGGTCAGTGACGGCGCATTCACTAAGTGAACAGCAACTCAGAAACGAAGTCCAGAGCGTAGCGAAATCTCTGTAAGCGTGTACAAACAGTCCAGAGAGCAATGGGGACTGAAAACGTCAAATAACCAAGGTCTCTACTGTTAATGGCATTACACGTATTGAAAGCTTCATAGAATAGCAAGAACTGATAAGCGTGGGGAAGTGGTACACTACTGGCCATTAAAATTGCTACACCACGAAGATGACGTGCTACAGGAGCGAAATTTAACCGACAGGAAGAAGATTCTGTGATATGCAAATGATTAGCTTTTCAGAGCATTAACACAAGGTGGACATAAGGAAAGTTTCCAACCGATTTCTCGTACACAAACAGCAGTTGACCGGCGTTGCCTGGAGAAACGTTGTTGTGATGCCTCGTGTAAGGAGGAGAAACGAGTACCATCACGCTTCTGACTTTGATAAAGGTCGGATTTTAGCCTATCGCGATTGCGGTTTATCGTATCGCGACATTGCTGCTCGCGTTGGTCGAGATCCAATGACTGTTAGCAGAATATGGAATCAGTGGGTTTAGGAGGGTAATACGGATCACTAGCAGTCGAGATGACAAGCATCTTATCCGCATGGCTGTAACGGATCGTGCAGCCACGTCTAGACCCCTGAGTCAACAGTTGTGGACGTTTGCAAGACAATAACCATCTGCACGAACAGTTCGACGACGTTTGAAGCAGCATGGACTAGCATGGCTGCGGTTATCCTTGACGCTGCATCACAGACAGAAGCGCCTGCGATGGTGTACTCAACGACGAACCTGGGTGCACGAATGGCAAAACGTCATTTTTTCGGACGAATCCAGGTTCTGTTTACAGCATCATGATCGTCGCATCCGTGTTTGGCGACATCGCAGTGAACGCACGTATTCGTCATCGTCATACTGGCGTATCAATCGGCGTGATGGTATGGGGTGCCATTGGTTACACGTCTCGGTCACCTCTTGTTCGCATTGACGGCACTTTGTACAGTGGACGTTACATTTCAGATGTGTTACGACCCGTGGCTCTACCCTTCATTCGATCCCTGCGAAACCCTACATTTCAGCAGGATAATGCACGACCGCATGTTGCAGGTCTTTTATGGGCGTTTCTGGATACAGGAAATGTTCGACTGCTGCCCTGACCAGCACATTCTCCAGATCTATCACCAATTGAAAACGTCTGGTCAATGGTGTGGCCCTGACTAACATTAAACTATACCTTTCACAAATCACTTACCTCACAAAAATCTTCGCTGCTCAAGCTACTGCAATACAGCAAGCGCCACTACTGCCAGCTAAATAAAAGATTCAAACTACTAAAGGCACTAACTACTGATAGGGATAGTTAGCAAATGAAAGATATTAATAGAGAACAAACAATGTATTTACCTTAATATCATCACAAGTCATAATATATATGAAACGTCCCCTTTGAACAATTATACACGACTGTCCTTAACCTGACACACAATATTTTTAGCGCAACGCAATCTGACTTTCAAAAATCTCTACAAAAGAATGGCCCTGACTAACATTAACCTATACCTTTCACAAATCACTTACCTCACAAAAATCTTCGCTGCTCAAGCTACTGCCATACAGCGAGCGCCACTACTGCCAGCTAAATAAAAGATTCAAACTACTAAAGGCACTAACTACTGATAGGGATAGTTAGCAAGTGAAAGATATTAATAGAGAACAAACAATGTATTTACCTTAATATCATCACAAGTCATAATATATATATCAGTTCATGACAAACTGCAAACCTCCGCCATCTCTCTCCCCACATCCACCACTGCTGGCGGCTCACCTCCAACTGCGCAACGCTACGCGCTGTTCACATCCAGCTGCCTAACACTACAATGGCAGACAACAATGCAAACTAGCCACAGACTGCACACAGCACAGCCAGTGATTTCATTTTCATACAGAGAGCGCTACGTGGCGGCGGTGTTACCAATATAAGAACCTAAACAGCCTACTTACATACAGAAAACATAAACAGCCTACTTACATAGCCCCCATGCTCCCCACAAAAAATTTTTACAAATGGTGTTGGGCACTGGCCAATACAGATTTGACAAAAATTTTTCACAATTACAGTAACAAAGATATAAAATGCACACACTTATTGATACAATGTTGGTCAAAAGCTAAAATTTTCTCACAGTCTATAAAGACAGTCTTGATCATTCATCACAGTGAAACTGCCGTTTCTTTTCTCAAAGTCTGAGCAGTAAAAGACAATGCACACAGAAGTAGTGGATTTCCATGCAGTCTTGAAGAAGTAGTGTTGTCCTTCCAACGGAAAGACAGTGCTGACTCTTGACATGCTGACAGGTAATGGGCCACAACAGAGCAAACCCACAGCAGAGTTCATTCGACGTTTTGAAGAATATTGGTAGGTAGGTCATCACAGAGCAGACCCACTGGAGTCCTGGTAGAGATTGTGGTATTGGTGGGCCACCAGAGGTGCAGACAAACTGCAGTCCTTGTAGAAATAATGGCGTTGGTAGGTCATCATAGATGCAGACCCACTGTAGTCCTTGTAGAGATAATGGTATTGGTGGGCCACCAGAGGTGCAGACCCACTGTAGTCCTGGTAGAGACGGCAAGCAGCCATCCGTTGCGACTGTGCAGGTGCACAATCACCATCGAAGATTCTTGCAGAGAATATAGCAAGTCCATAAACCACCACTTGTGCACTCAGAAAGTTTTTCTTTTAATTGTCCTTAGAACCAGCAATGCTGTTATCCAGTCCCTTGCTGAATTACCAACACACGTGCAAACACTAACAGTCCCTACTTCTCATATATTGTCCACATACTATGACCAACAGAAACGTGTGCAGTGAAATGTAACTAACAAGTTAATAATGTCATGAACTGGTGACAATTACAATTTTATAACATAAGAATACAATTACAAAGGTACAAAATACATCATTAAAAACATAGCAATATAGATAACAATTGCAGTACAGGCTTTACAAAAGAATAGAAATAAACATATACATCAGTGTTACAAAAATAGTGACATAAGTACATACATAAAATAATGAGAATAGTTTTCTAAACATTAATTTCACACATGAACATTGAAACAGAACAGAATTGTAAACAACTTTACAAAGAAAATAACATATTATTAATGCAACTTATATTTGAGGATAACAGTATTCCTCCTCATAGTGAATATAGCTTAGTATTAGAAGAGAAAAAAATTCTATGAAACAGTACACAGAGACAGGAAGAAAACAAATACTCAAGGGTACACAAACACGTAATGGGATAACACCAATAGGAAGGGACAGGGTTCGTTTTCAGTGTAACATTTGGTACTGCAGTCCAACCCAAAACTTCATATATCTTTCCTCTTATTTCATCCTTTGTTTCCACCAAAAAATTCTATCTAAGCATGCTTTCTGTATTTATATGTTCATACATTTCTTACCTCAACATTTATTTCCAAGAAAATCCTACCTAAACCTGTTTTCTCAATGCATTTCTTCCAATTCATCGCAACTCATTCTCTTAGAGGCTACCCCCTCTTAAGCTAACTTAAATCTACTGAGCTCAGATGCTAAACTAAGGGACGAGGCAATGCAGCATCACATAACAAATCAACACAAACAGCAATGCAAAAAAAAATGCAAATTGGCAAAGCTAGCAGCATAAATGAGCAAAAGTCAAATTCAATAACACTATGCCTGGCAAACAGCAGCAACTTATACCTAAACATGACATAGCGCAAGCAGAAAAAAAATATTACACTAAAAATAACAATGCAGATAAGGGAAATGTATATTCACATCTTAATGTCTATGTAATTAAAGTGGTGCACCACAAGAAGTTATTCTACCAAAAAGTTACCAATTACTTGAAAAGAAAATTATGAATGCAGTTACTAGTTCCTTCTTATTGTTCTTTCCTTTCCAAGTGCTCCTTTTTTAAAGAATGTGGATCATAAAATAATTATTTAATAGATCTGTTGACAGAAAGTGTTCACATTAGCAAATGCATTTCATTTTATAAAAGCAATGCTGCAACACAGCTGAAAAACAGGTATCAAATGAAATAAGCAGTTACGCAAACCAAAGCATAAAAATATCATTCAATAGTCATGTGGCATTTCGTAAGTCAGTAGCTCTCAACTCTCATAGAAAGACACTTGTCATAATCAGGTGTGCAGATGTACGAATATTTCCCAACAATTCATAAGCATTTCAGCAATTAGCACAAAGTGCGAGTAATCATATGTTTTCAAGTAACGAGGGTGTCGCATTAGCGATGAAAGGCACACCCTAATGGCTTGTTCTCCAGGTGTTTTCCTGTGCTCTGAAAGGCACGCGCTAATGGCTTTTTCTCCAGGCGTCTGACACAGCTGGGTGCCCACGGCGCATTATGTGTAGGTGGTCCGTTAACTTTCTTACGGAAATATTTACGACAGCAGTTTCCGCTACAGAGACAGTCGCACATAAAAATATTTCACAGGTCAAGAATTAGCGTTGCAAATCTGTAGAAACAAAATCCTATAAATATAAGTGTCCAAAAAAAATATTGGTCAGCATTGTGATACAGTCACACATTTCATAACTCTTAAAGTACGTTTCTTGGTTTCCAACATCCTTTTCATAAATCAGAGTCCCTAAACACTACTCATTATTCCTTACCTCATTATACATATACATATTCGTCGACACTTCTTCAATATTTCATCATGAGAAATACGTAGCATAATAAACATTCCTCAACAACATAATACACATCGTCGTCGTAATAATAACATCATAACACTTCAGTCAAATCTCAAAATCGTCGTAACTTCCTCCAATAATTTCTAAGCCTAAAATAATTCTCTGCTCATGTCAAAAGTGTCAGCTGCCTCAAACGTACTTTAAAAATCATGATCTCATACCAAATACATCATTCAAAGCTCTCATAGTATCACAATGGTTCCGAAAAAATATGAACAGTTTACAAAGTACAGAGAAAATACAGTTTCATAAGTGTGAAGTTATCCAACGGTGTAATTGCGTAAACATCTGTCACTGATGTAGTAAAAAACATGTTTATCTCTCAGTTAAATGATCAGATAGCTGTGTAATTTGTGTGTTAGAGAAATATGGTACCGATGTGTAAAGTTGTATAAGCAAATACCATATTAGCTAGGGCTCCTTGTGCTTGCCAAACACATGGTACACAAAGTAAGCGTGTACCCCCCTGAGGATTAATGTAATTATACCCTCAGGTGTTACAGATTACAGCAATGGAATGAAATGTATCACGGAAAACTTTCTTTGTAATTCAAAAATCTTTAAAAATAAATGTTTTAAGTACACAATTAATCACTCAAATACGTGTACTGTAGCGCTAAATGTGCGTCTTGTTGCAACATAATCTGTGTGGGAGTGTCGTAGTTATCGTCCTCCGAAAGCTAAGTTCTGCAGAAGTCAATGTACTTACCTCATGATAAACAAAAGTGAAATGCTTTGCGTATAGTTATCGTAGTTATTATGCTTATTGGCGTGATGAAGAAAGTACTGTACAGTAACGTATTGTTGTGCTACAGAAAAGGCTGTCTCCTTGTAGCTATACCATAAAAGTTACTACTAAAACATGTTTTTCTTTCCAGAAGAATTCAGAAAACTGTGCAGATATAAAACAGATACACCGCAAAAGCAACATTGTAAATTGTCACTCATTAGTAGCGTCGTGATAAAATCGTGTAGCTGTCACATAAACTAACCACTGTGCCGTCTGGTATCTCACAGAAAGTACTTTAAAATCCGGAATGTATTTTCAAGTAAACCAAAATGTTGCATTAAAATCTCATTAGCAGTACTGGTAAATGTTCTAATCGTGCAACTAACAAGCAAGAATGTACACACACAATTACACTGTGTCGTCTGTTCGCAATAACAATGCATTCGTAATTTCTGTTTAAATAATTTCTCTTGGTTCTTGGCTGGATATTTAACTTCAAACATTGTTGCATGGTAACAGTTTCTAAAGCATACTAGTAACGTGAAGTGAAACGTTTTATGGCAAAGACAAAGTTAAAAGGCAGATTATCTGTCAATAAATGGTTTTACATGAGAAATGTGGTGTAAACCTTTACTCTTCCTAGTACGCAGAATTTCAACTTGAATGCAATTATCATGCGGTATTCGTCCGTAAAGAATACTGGAATCTTGCTCAAGGTTAGCGTCAATGTTATTTTTCTCTGAGCCAGCCGGCGCACGCGGCTGCCTGCGGTGTGAGTCATTGTCTGTCTCTTTGTTGCCGCGCGTCGTTACTGGGATTAGGAGGCCTAACTTCCACAAATTCACCTCCTCGAGAGGGCCCAGCTCTGTTTAAAGCTCGCCAGTTCTGATGGAATTCAGGTCTGTCGTTATGTCGGTAGTTTACATAGTTTCTTGTTTGTCGGTCATGTGGTGGAGAATTTCTCCCTGAATCGTAACTCTGCGCCGAACTGTTGCGTCTGAAGTTATTCTGCCTCCCTTGATAATAATTGTTTTGGTTACCATATTGTCTATTTCTATGGTTATCTCTGTCATATTCATTTCTACGGAAATGCGATCTTTCTCTGTAACTATTACTACTCTGCCAACGGTTGTCATACGGGTGGTGTCTGTTTTGGTCACGATTTGTGTTGTGAGAATAGCCTTGTCGTGTAAAGTTATTACTTCTTTCATCGCGGAATTGCGACGGATGTGACCTGTAATTGCTGTGTTCCTGGTTTCGCGTTCCGCGATTGTCAGTGTCAATTTCTAATTCTTGTAAGAGTCCCTGAAATGCTTCAATGTCGTCTTTGCAACGTCCTGCCAAAATAATATGTCGTAAATGTTCAGGCAGTTTGATTAAGCAAATGCGGATGAGTTCTGAGGGGCTGTATGGGTTTGAAAGATACTGATTCTTATGCAACATGTCTTCAAAATATTTCACAAGACTGGAAAATTCAGATTGTTCGAAATGTTTCATCATTATGATGCTATATTTTACCCGGTCTTGTGTAGCTTGAGACCAATATGCTGAGAGGAAGGCATGATAAAAATCTCCTTCACTGTGACAATCGTGAATTACCGATCGCATTCTTACAGCTGGTTCATTCTCTAAGTAGCCACACATAAATTCTAATCTGTGTTCCAACGACCAGTTGGGAGGAAAACAATGAGAGAATTGATGGAGCCATGCTTGTGGATGAATGTCGTTGCCAGAATTCTTAAATGTTTTGAATTTACGTGTAGTAATGAACAGCTTATAGTCAAAATCATCATGTCGGAGAGTCGCATATCGGTCATTGTTAGGTCGTGTCGGCCGTTTCCTCTCAAAATTCGCTGCACATTCCCAATTTCTTTCATTACTTCCGAAATGCCCTGTGTTATTTTGTGTCTGTTCCGTATTTGTATGTCCCTCTTCCCGTATTGGGGCGCGAGTGTCTTCTGAAATACGTAATTCTTGTACTACTTGTGCCAACTGATCTTGCACTTCCCGGATTTCTCTTTTGTACTGTGTATTGATTTGATTTTGATTTTGTTTGAATTTTCTAATTTGTTCATACTCTTCTGTGTCAGTGAAGGCTACAGGTGTTGTGTCATTCAGATCATCATCTACCTTTGTAGATAAGTTAGTGAACTGATCTGAAAGTTCGGCTACTTTATCCGATAGTGAAATCATTTCCTCTCTATGTTTTTCTGAACCAAGTTTCAGAGTGTCCATTTGTGTTGTAATCGTGTCTACTGTGACCTTTAAGTTTTCCTGAGTTTTTGCAAGTTGCATAACCGTGTCGGTAGATGCAACTGAGTCAAATTTTGCTTGCAAGGTCTCATGATTTTCATGAACAATAGTTTGCAGTTCTTTTATAGCTGCTTCGTGATTCTGTAGTGCATTTTCATGACGCGAAAAAATAGGTTGGAAATGCTCACAAATTTGTGTTTTTACGTCATTACAGACTTTTTGACATTTCGATTCAATGTTATGTAACTCAGTAGTTAAATCTTCACGTGTTTGTTCAAGCGTGGTGCGAAGATTTTGTTCCATTGCGTCTAACTTTTTGAGATTTTGTTCCACTGTGTCTAACTGTTGCTGTGTTTGTCTCTGATTTTGTTCCATTTGTTGCATTAATTGCAATAATAATGTATTAGTGTCTGGAATCTGTTTCTCTACGCTGTTCGGCAGTGCATTTGCACCAGCAACATTCACATTTTGACAAGCAGAAAATGTGTCTTGACTTATTTGAGAAAACGGTGAGGATCCAAAACCTGAATCTACAGTATTTGCGAAATTGTGTCCTGTCATTTCGGATTCCTGAGGCGAGCTGTTGCCGACCGATCGATCGATAATGCTTCCCTCTTCACTAATTGTTTCACTGTCCGTGCCATTGTTTGCCGCCCGCTCCATTTCCCTATGCACGATTACCAAATTACTACTTTGAACATCAGTTAATTCATTACTCTGCGGCGCTAACACACTGCCTTCGTCTTCACTGTCATTTCTCAGTTTACTTTGGAGCCTAGTATTACGTTTTTCACACGCCATTATTGTCACAGTATTTCACACGACAACACAGAAAAACACAATTTGAAGAGCAAAATAAAATAACGTAGCAATGGAAATAATGTCTAGTTAATTGCAGCTGCGAAAAACTTGGTGCAAATCTACATGCATGCCACAACTGTTTTACTCTACAACAATGAAAACTACAACTACAAAGGAGATTCTCTCTACAATTACGCGCTAGCAATAAACAAAAGCTACACTAAATACACAAACTACAAGAAAAAATCAGAAGATTCCAGTGAGGTATCCTAGGCTAAGGGTCGACATATGAAACGTCCCCTTTAGAAAAATTATACACGACTGTCCTTAACCTGACACACAATATTTTTAGCGCAACGCAATCTGACTTTCAAAAATCTCTACAAAAGAATGGCCCTGACTAACATTAACCTATGGAAGGCCATTATCCTGGCCATTGTCATTCCTTTAGAGAAAGCATCGCTAAAACGACACGGTCGAACTTGAAAACATATGATTACACTAGCTCTTAATTTACGATATTTACTGAAATGCCTAATAAAATGACAAGAAATATTTTTACATCTGCACACCTGATTATGACAAGCGTCTTTCTATGAGAGTTGAGAGAATTTCTACTAACTTACGAAATGTCACATGACTACTGAATGATATTTTTATGCTTTGCTTTTCATAGTTGCTTATTTCATTTGACATCTGTTTTCCAGCTGTGTTGCAGCATTGCTTTTATAAAATGAAATGCATTTGCTAATGTGAACACTTTCTGTCAACAGATCTATTAAATAATTATTTTATGATCCACATTCTTTAAAAAAGGAGCACTTGGAAAGGAAAGAACAATAAGAAGGAACTAGTAACTGCATACATAATATTCTTTTCAAGTACATGGTAATATTTCTTTTTACAATTAGTTGTTGTGGTGCACCACTTTAATTACATAGATATTAAGATGTGAATATACATTTCCCTTATCTGCATTGTTGTTTTTACTGTATTATTTTTTCTGCTTAAGCTATGTCATGTTTAGATATAAGTTATTGCATTTGCTGTTGCTGTTTGCCAGGCATAGTGCTACTAAATTTCACATTACATTACTCTGTTAAGCCAGTTTTACAACTGATTTAGCCCCCATGCTCCCCACAAAAATTTTTACAAATGGTGTTGGGCACTGGCCAATACAGATTTGACAAAAATTTTTCACTATTACAGTAACAAAGATATAAAATGCACACACTTATTGATACATTGTTGGTCAAAAGCTAAAAAGTTCTCACAGTCCATAAAGATAGTCCTGATCATTCATCATAACAGTAATTACAGGTTTTTTTTCACAAAGTCTCATTAGTAAAAGAAATTGCACACAGAAGTAGTGGATTTCCATGCAGTCTTGAAGAAGTAGTGTTGTCCTTCCAACGGAAAGACAGTGCTGACTCTTGACATGCATACAGGTAATGGGCCACAACAGAGCAAACCCACAGCAGAGTCACTCGTAGTTTGGAAGAATATTGGTAGGTAGGTCACCACAGAGCAGACCCACTGTAGTCCTGGTAGAGAGTATGGTATTGGTGGGCCACCAGAGGTGCTGACCCACTGCAGTCCTTGTAGAAATTACGGTATTGGTGGGCCATCGAAGGTGCAGACCCACTGTAGTCCTTGTAGAGACGGCCAGCAGCCATCTGTTGCGACTGTGCAGGTGCACAATCACCATTGAAGAGTCTTGCGGATAATATAGCAAGTCCATAAACCACCACTTGTGCACTCACAAAGTTTTTGGAATTGTCTTTAGAACCAGCAATGCTGTTATCCAGTCCCTTGCTGAATTATTAACACACGTGCAAACACTAACAGTCCCAACTTCTCACATATTGTCCATGTACTATGACCAACAGAAACGTGTGCAGTGAAATGTAACTAACAAGTTAATAATGTCATGAACTGGTGACAATTACAATTTTATAACATAAGAATACAATTACAAAGGTACAAAATACATCATTAAAAACATAATAATACAGATAACATTTGTAGTACAGGCTTTACAAAAGAATAGAAATAAACATATACATCAGTGTTACAAAAATAGTGACATAAGTACATACATAAAATAATGAGAATAGTTTTCGAAACATTAATTTCACACATGAACATTGAAACAGAACAGAATTGTAAACAACTTTACAAAGAAAATAACATATTATTAATGCAACTTATATTTGAGGATAACAGTATTCCTCCTCATAGTGAATGTAGCTTAATATTAAAAGAAGAAAAAATTCTATGAAACTACACAGAGACAGGAAGAAAACAAATACACAAGGGTACACAAACACATAGTGGGATAACACCAATAGGAAAGGACAGGGTTCGTTTTCAGTGTAACATTTGGTACTGCAGTCCAACCCAAAACTTCATATATCTTTCCTCTTATTTCATCCTTTGTTTCCACCAAAAAAAATTCTATCTAAGCATGCTTTCTGTGTTTATATGTTCACACGTTTCTTACCTCATTTTTATTTTCCATTATCTTACCTCATCATTTATTTCCAAGAAAATCCTACCTAAACCTGTTTTCTCAATGCATTTCTTCCAATTCATCGCAACTCATTCTCTTAGAGGCTACCACCTCTTAAGCTAACTTAAATCTACTGAGCTCAGATGCTAAACTAAGGGACGAGGCAATGCAGCAGCACAAAATAAGTAACACAAACAGCAATGACCAAAAAATTGGAAAATTGCAAAGCAAGCTACAGCAAATCTAAATTAACAGATAAAATACAAAATTACAACTAATATGAGCCAATGAGCAGCAACAAAAAAAATCAGTTGTAAAACTGGCTTAACAGAGTAATGTAATGTGAAATTTAGTAGCACTATGCCTGGCAAACAGCAACAGCAAATGCAATAACTTATATCTAAACATGACATAGCTTAAGCAGAAAAAATAATACAGTAAAAACAACAATGCAGATAAGGGAAATGTATATTCACATCTTAATATCTATGTAATTAAAGTGGTGCACCACAACAACTGATTGTAAAAAGAAATATTACCATGTACTTGAAAAGAATATTATGTATGCAGTTACTAGTTCCTTCTTATTGTTCTTTCCTTTCCAAGTGCTCCTTTTTTAAAGAATGTGGATCATAAAATAATTATTTAATAGATCTGTTGACAGAAAGTGTTCACATTAGCAAATGCATTTCATTTTATAAAAGCAATGCTGCAACACAGCTGGAAAACAGATGTCAAATGAAATAAGCAACTATGAAAAGCAAAGCATAAAAATATCATTCAGTAGTCATGTGACATTTCGTAAGTTAGTAGAAATTCTCTCAACTCTCATAGAAAGACGCTTGTCATAATCAGGTGTGCAGATGTAAAAATATTTCTTGTCATTTTATTAGGCATTTCAGTAAATATCGTAAATTAAGAGCTAGTGTAATCATATGTTTTCAAGTTCGACCGTGTCGTTTTTGCGATGCTTTCTCTAAAGGAATGACAATGGCCAGGATAATGGCCTTCCCTTTCTTTTTTTTTTTCCTGTGCTCTGAAAGGCACGCGCTAATGACTTTTTCTCCAGGCGTCTGACACAGCTGGGTGCCCGCGACGCATTACGTGCAGGTGGTCACTTAACTTTCGTACGGAAATATTTACGACAGCAATTTTCGCTAAAGTGACAGTCTCACATAAAAATACTTCACAGGTCAAGAATTAGCGTTGCAAATCTGTAGAAACAAAATCCTATGAATATAACAGTGTCCAAAAAATGTTCAGTGGCATTGTGATACATTCACACATGATTCACACATGTCATAACTCTTAAAGTACGATTCTTGGTTTCCAACATCCTTTTTCACAAGTCAAGAGTCCCTACCCACTATTCATTACTCCTTACCTTATTACACATATACGTATCCATCGACACTCGTCAATATTTCGTCATTATAAATATGAAGCATAATCAAATAACTCATATAGTAGCCTCAGCCTATTAATCGTAAACATACCTCAGCAGCATAATACACATCGTCGTCGTAAAAATAACATCATAACACCTCAGTCAAATCTCAAAATCGTCGTAGCTTCCTCCAATAATTAAAAAAATTCTCTGCTCATGTCAAAAGTGTCATCTGCCTCAAACGTACTTTAAAAATCATAATCCCTTTACCAAATACATCATTCAAAGCTCTCATAGTATCACAATGGTTCCGAAAAAATATGAACAGTTTCACAAAGTACAGACAAAATACAGTTTCATAAGTGTGAAGTTATCCAGCTGTGTAATTAAGTAAACATCTGTCACTGACGTAGAAAAAAAATGTTTATCTCTCAGTTAAATGATCAGATAGCTGTGTAATTGTGTGTTAGAGAAATATGGTACCGAAGTGGAAAGTTGTATAAGCAAATACCATATTAGCTAGGGCTCCTTGTGCTTGCCAAACACATGGTACACAAAGTAGGCGTGTACCCCCTTGAGGATAAATGTAATTATACCCTCAGGTGTTACAAATTACAGCAATGGAATGAAATGTATCACGGAAAACTTTCTTTGTAATTAAAAAATCTTTGAAAATAAGTGTTTTAAGTATAAGATTAATCACTCAAATGCGTGTCCTGTAGCGCTAAATGCGCGTCTTGCTGTAAGATAATTCTGTGGAACTGTCGTAGTTATCGTCCTCTGTAAGCAAAGTTCTGCTAAAGTCAATGTACTTACCTCATGATACACAAAAGTGAAATGCTTTGCGTATAGATATCTTAGTTATTACGCTTATTGCCGTGATGAGGAAAGTACTGTACAGTAACGTATTGTTATGCCACGAAAAAGGCTGTCTCATTGTTGCTATACCACAAAAGTTACTACTAAAACATGTTTTTCTTTCCAGAAGAATTTAGAAAACTGTGCAGATATAAAACAGATACACCGCAAAATCAACATTGTACATTGTCACTCATTAGTAGCGTCGTGATAAAAATCGTGTAGCTATCACATAAACTAACCACTGTGTCGTCTGGTATCTCACAGAAAGTACTTTAAATCCAGAATATATTTTCAAGTAAACCAAAATGTTGCATTAAAATCTCATTAGCAGTACCAGTATGTGTCCTAAGTATGTAAGCCTGATAGTCGTTACGTAATCGTGCAACTAACAAGCAAGAATGTACAAATACAACACTGTGTCGTCTGTTTACTATAACAATGCATTTGTCATTTCTGTTTAAATAAGTTCTCTTGGTTCTTGATTGGATATTTAACTTCAAACATTGTTGCATGGTAACAGTTTCTAAAGCATACTAGTAACATGAAGTGAAACGTTTTATGGCAAAGACAAAGTTAAAAGACAGATTATCTTTCAATAAACGGTTTTACATGTGAAATATGGTGTAAACCTTTACTCTTCCTAGTACGCAGAATTTCAACTTGAATGCAATTATCATGCGGTATACGTCGTTAAACAATACTGGAAGTTTTCTTAAGGTTAGCGTCTTATGTTATTTTTCTTGGAGCCAGCGGGCGCACGCGGCTGCCTGCTGTGCGAGTCATTGTCTGTCTCTTTGTTGGCGCGCGCCGTTATTGGGATTAGGAGACCTAACTTCTACAAATTCACTCTGACGAGAAGGCCCTGCCCTGTTTAAAGCTCGCCAGTTCTGATGGAATTCAGGTCTGTCGTTTTGTCGGTAGTTTACACAGTTTCTTTCGTGTCGGTCACGTGGTGGAGAATTTCTCCCTGAATCGTAACTGCGCGCTGAACTGTTGCGTCTGAAATTATTCTGTCTCCCTCGATAATAATAGTTCAGATTACCATATTGTCTGTTTCTCTGATTGTCTCTGTGATAGTCATTACCACGGAGAGGTGATCTTTCCCTGTAGTTATTACTACTCTGCCAACGGTTGTCATACGGGTGTTGTCTATTTTGGTCACGATTTGTGTTGTGAGAATAGCCTTGTCGTGTCCAGTTATTACTTCTTTCATCGCGGATTTGCGACGGATGTGACCTGTAATTGTTGTGTTCCTGGTTTCGCGTTCCGCGATTGTCAGTGTCAATTTCTAATTCTTGTAACAGTCCCTGAAAAGCTTCAATGTCGTCTTTGCAACGTCCTGCTAAAATAATATGTCGTAAATGTTCAGGCAATTTGATTAAGCAAATGCGGATAAGTTCTGAGGGGCTGTATGGGTTTGACAGGTACTGATTCTTGTGCAACATGTCTTCAAAATATTTCATAAGACTGGAAAATTCAGATTGTTCGAAACGTTTCATCATTATGATGCTTTGTTTTACTCGGTCTTGTGTGGCCTGAGACCAATATGCTGAGAGGAAGGCATGGTAAAACTCTCCTTCACTGTGGCAATCGTGAATGACCGATCGCATTCTTACAGCTGGTTCATTCTCTAAGTAGCCACACATAAATTCTAATCTGTGTTCCAACGACCAGTTGGGAGGAAAACAATGAGAGAATTGATGGAGCCATGCTTGTGGATGAATGTCGTTGGCAGAATTCTTAAACGTTTTGAATTTACGTGTAGTAATGAACAGCTTATAGTCAAAATCATCGTGTCGGCGAGTAGCATCTCGGTCATAGTTACGTCGTTTCGGCGGTTCCATCTCAAAATTCGGCGTACCCTGCCAACTTCTTTCACAATTTCCGAAGTGCCCTGTGTTGTTATTTTGTGTCTGTTCCGTATTTCTATGTCCCTCTTCCCGTATTGGGGCGCGAGTGTCCTCTGAAATACGTAATTCTTGTACTACTTGTGCCAACTGATCTTGCACTTCCCGGATTTCTCTTTTGTACTGTGTATTGATTTGATTTTGATTTTGTTTGAATTTTCTAATTTGTTCATACTCTTCTGTGTCAGTGAAGGCTACAGGTGTTGTGTCATTCAGATCATCATCTACCTTTGTAGATAAGTTAGTGAACTGATCTGAAAGTTCAGCTACTTTATCCGATAGTGAAATCATTTCCTCTCTATGTTTTTCTGAACCAAGTTTCAGAGTGTCCATTTGTGTTGCAATCGTGTCTACTGTGACCTTTAAGTTTTCCTGAGTTTTTGCAAGTTGCATAACCGTATCGGTAGATGCAACTGAGTCAAATTTTGCTTGCAAGGTCTCATGATTTTCATGAACAATAGTTTGCAGTTCTTTTATAGCTGCTTCGTGATTCTGTAGTGCATTTTCATGACGCGAAAAAATAGGTTGGAAATGCTCACAAATTTGTGATTTTACGTCATTACAGACTTTTTGACATTTCGATTCAATGTTATGTAACTCACTAGTTAAATCTTCACGTGTTTGTTCAAGTGTGGTGTCTAACTTTTGAAGATTTTGTTCCATTGTGTCTAACTTTTTGAGATTTTGTTCCACTGTGTCTAACTTTTTGAGATTTTGTTCCACTGTGTCTAACTGTTGCTGTGTTTGTCTCTGGTGTTGTTCCATTGTGTCTAACTTTTCAAGCTTTTGCTGTGTTTGTCTCTGATTTTGTTCCATTTGTTGCATTAATTGCAATAATAATGTATTAGTGTCTGGAATTTGTTTCTCTACGCTTTTCGGCAGTGCATTTGCACCGACAACATTGACATTTTGACATGCAGAAAATGTGTCTTGACTTATTTGAGAAAACGGCGAGAACCCAAAACCTGAGTCTACAGTATTCGCAAAATTGTGTCCTGACATTCCCGATTCCTGAGGCAAGCTGTTGCCGACCGATCGATCGATAATGCGTCCCTCTTCACTAATTGTTTCACTGTCCACGCCATTGTTTGCCGCCCGCTCCATTTCCCTATGCACAATTACCAAATTACTACTTTGAACATCAGTTAATTCATTACTCGGTGGCGCTAACACACTGCTCTCATTTTCATTGTCATTTCTCAGTTTACTTTGGAGCCTAGTATTACGTTTTTCACACGCCATTATTGTCACAGTATTTCACACGACAACACAGAAAAACACAATTTGAAGAGCAAAAATAAGAGAACACATTAACATAGCACTGAAATTAATATCTAGTTAATTACAGCTGCGAAATACTTGGTGCAAATCTGTATGCATGCCACAACTGTTTTACTGTACAACAATGAAAGGCTACAACTACAAAGGAGATTCTCTCTACAATTACGCACTAGCAATAAACAAAAGCTACACTAAATACACAAACTACAAGAAAAATCAGAAGATTCCAGTGAGGTATCCTAGGCTAAGGGTCGACATATGAAACGTCCCCTTTGAACAATTCTTACATGACTGTGCTTAACCTGACATACAATATTTTTAGCGCAACGCAATCTGACTTTCAAAATTCCCTACAAAAGAATGGCCCTGACTAACATTAAGCTATACCTTTCACAAATCACTTACCTCACAAAAATCTTCGCTGCTCAAGCTACTGCAAAACAGCGAGCGCCACTACTGCCAGCTAAATAAAAGATTCTAACTATGGAAGGCACTAACTACTCATAGGGATAGTTAGCAAATGAAAGATATTAATAGAGAACAAACAATGTATTTACCTTAATATCATCACAAGTCATTATATATATATCAGTTCATGACAAATTACAAAACTCCGCCATCTCTCTCCCCACATCCACCACTGCTGGCGGCTCACCTCCAACTGCTCAACGCTACGCGCTGTTCACAGCCAGCTGCCGCTGCCCAACACTACAATGGCAGACAACAATGCAAACTAGCCACAGACTGCACACAGCACAGCCAGTGATTTTCATACAGAGGTGGCGTTACCAATAAAAAAACCTAAACAGCCTACTTACATAGAGAAAACATAAACAGCCTACTTACAACCTCTTGTTCGCATTGACGGCACTTTGTACAGTGGACGTTACATTCCAGATGTGTTACGACCCGTGGCTCTACCCTTCATTCGATCCCTGCGAAACCCTACATTTCAGCAGGATAATGCACGACCGCATGTTGCAGGTCTTTTATGGGCGTTTCTGGATACAGGAAATGTTCGACTGCTGCCCTGACCAGCACATTCTCCAGATCTATCACCAATTGAAAACGTCTGGTCAATGGTGGCCGACCAACTGGTTCGTCACAATACGCCAGCCACTACTCTTGATGAACTTTGGTATCACGTTGAAGCTGCATGGGCAGTGGTACCTGTACACGCCATCTGAGCCTGTTTGACTCAATGTCCAGGCGTATCAAGGCCGTTATTACGGCCAGAGGTGGTTGTTCTGGGTACTGATTTCTCAGGGTCTATGCACCCAAATTGCGTGACAATGTAATCGAATGTCAGTTCTAGTATAACATATTTGTCGAATGAATACCATTTATCATCTGCATTTCTTCTTGGTGTAGCAATTTTAATGGCCAGTAGTGTATTTACAGGCACTCTCGTGTCAGAAGGCAGCCCAATGTGAAGCACTTGACGGGCTGAGGCGGCGTCCCACCCTCATCTCCTTCCCACCCACTGTGGTACCAATATGCGGCCAGAGTAGGCTTACAAAATCACGAGTGTCTTTGATTTATCCTCGGTATCGTAAAGTCGGAAATGGCCTGGTCTGTGCCGATTTGGTCGCAGAAGGAGAGAGAGAGGTGCCGGAATACCCACCGAAAGTTCCCACAGTAGTTCCTCGACTTGACTGGCTGGGCCGGATTCCAGCGCTGTCTTTGGGAGTCCAGGGCAATAGAGAGGTTCTGGAGCACATCCTGGTCTTGCGGTGTAGTGGGTACCAGTTGTGTTGGTGATAGGTCTGACAGTTAAGTCACCATGGGCATCTCAATCCGTAAACACGCATCGACTGTGTGGCGAGGGACTCGCCGGTGCTGGAGGGAGTCGGAAGTGACTTAGGAGGTGGAAATGGTTCCACCTCCAGCCATTCCTATCGCTGGTTATTTTCGATCCCCTGTCGACAGCTAACACGAGGGCAGAGGTGTTGTAGTATCAGTCACTGAGGTGGCTGATAGGAAGGAGAGGGGGGGCTTGCAGGATGTCTCGCAGCTGGAGCTGATTTTGATGCCAGACTGAATGCTTCTGTCCGGCTGTTGTCTTAAATTGCTGACGACAATGCCTTGGGTCCACCCAGGGTTCCAGCCAAAAGTGCATGCCCAGACGTGGGAGCCCATTCGGTGATACTGCTGCGTGTGGAGACAGTGGATCTGCAGATCGAAGAGTATGCTGCGTGTGTGACCATGTAAAATTTCGGCTAGGCACGTCCATTTGTGCAGGTGGAGAAGTAGGTGGCTACGAAACCCGTGAGTACTTTCCAGAGTCTACTGCCCGAACACTCCACTATGCTCCCGAATTGAATGCAAGATGGAAACGGCAGCAGTCTGGTCCTCAATGTCACTGCGTTTACTAAAGTCCTGAAATGCAGATACAGCGAGAGCAATTCCCAGAAACTAGGATGGTAGGCGACACTTCCCCAAAAAAACCCCGCACCCCATTTATTCCAAATATGATACAGAGGACTGCTGTAGTGTTGGTAGCCTCTCCTGCCACATATGGAAAGTTTGGGAGGGCTTTGATACCTAGCTAGTAAGTACTTTGATCTCCTGAATGGCCTGGCCAAATCAAATGGTTCAAATGGCTCTGAGGATTATGGGACTTAACATCTGAGGTCATCAGTCCCCTAGAACTTAGAACTACTCAAACCTAACTAACTAGGGACATCACATTTATCCATGCCCGAGGCAGGATTCGAGCCTGCGACCGTAGCAGTCGCGCGGTTTAGCGCCTAGAACCGCTCGTCCACCGCGGCCGGCGGCCAAATCAACACGCGCTCTTTGCCAGGGGTGGTCAGGGCACGAGCAAGGGTTGAAACGCTGTGCCGCAGCTGAATGACTTGTGGCGCAGGCCTGGCAGTATTGGACACCATGTTCTAAGGCGGCATCAACACCAGCCCATTAAAAATGGTGCTACGCTATTGCCTCCTTTATGCATGTTCCCCATGATGCAATCCAAAACTTGTGGTCTAGGAGTTAGCATCACCGCCTCTAGCTAATGAGGTCATAGGCGTGATTCCTAGCCGTTTGGAGATTCTCGTCGCCCAGGAACTTGATATTCGTGTTATATTTATCATTTCACTTCATCTTCGTTGACATACAAGTCGCTGAAGTGTCGATGAATGAAAAGTCTTACACGAGATGGGGTCGTACCTCAATCCACTTCCTGAGGTGCAATCTGTAGGATCTTAAAAAAAAAAAAAAAAAAAAAAAAAGAGGACAACACTCACACCCATGCCCGAGGGAGGACTCGAAACTCTGTCGGGAGAGGCCGCACGATTAGTGACATAGCGCCTCCAACCGCGCGGCCACTCCGCGCGGCGTAGGAACTTCAATATGCAGAGGTGTAGCGTGAGATGAATCACTACCTGGCATTCAGAACCGTCTCTGGCAGACAATGTGACTCCTTCACTGACGTTAAGAGAAATGAGAAATGGATGCGCCTTGAAATGGTGCCCTTAGACAGGTCCCCTGGGCAACCGCAGAGTACAGCAGACAACACTGCAGAGCAGCGGATCACGATCTGTTTCTGTTGCTAATTTGTGCACCACAACCGGGAATTCGTCGAGGGTCTCGCTAATTAGCGTCTAAGAAAAAATACAGCGCTTTGTGCCTGTCAAACGCTGCATCTGTGGCGCACAGTGAGCTGTGCATGTCAGGATGGTAACATGTGGGCATCTGGGGTGTTTTTCCTTCACGTAAAACGACAGATGCCAGGATTCAGGGAAAAAATGGGCCTCATTCCCAAGAACTACCACTAAGGAATACAATGTTCATGAGAACTGGCCACGGCCGCAGAGTGAACCGCACATGGTACTGAAAGAGTATTTCGCCATCAATAGGAAGGACTGGTGGACACATCCAGAGGGTAAGAAAGCTGGCAGGCAAGAGAGCGACCCGCTGTTGCGGCCGCTACCTCGCCGACCCTCTCGGGTACCTCACATTACGGCACCCGGTCCTCTCATTGGCGGGTTTGTGGCAGAATGTTGGCGTCTCTCACTCAACAGTACCGTGGTGGCATCCCTAGCTCGGCTTAATAACGTGGGAGCCAGCCACAAGTACTGCGGAGTAGTTTGCGTAACTGATCACGTCACTGCCTGAGGCTAAGCTAGAATGATGGAAATAGAACACAGAAAATTTTTTACCATTTTTACCCGTTACCATGTACAGAGCAGAGACGTGAGTGCTGCGTAGTGGGCCGATAATGGATCTCATCGGTATAGTTACTAAAGAACAACGCCAACCAGTGCATCCACTGCTCCGTAGTTAGCGAAGTTTCGAATGGGGGCTGAATAGCGATATGAGGTGGTTGTGATCACTGATCAGAAGGAACTCAGTACCACAGAGATATACGTAAAGCTTCTTAGCACCGTATTTGATAGCCAAAGTCTCTTTCTGAATTTTCGAATTATTTCTCTGTGTCGCATTTAATACCTTAGATGCAAACACAATGAGCTGTTCTGTGTCGTTGGCGTATTTGTGGGACGGCACTACTACAATGCCACA
Source organism: Schistocerca piceifrons (assembly GCF_021461385.2). Lineage (NCBI taxonomy): Eukaryota > Metazoa > Arthropoda > Insecta > Orthoptera > Acrididae > Schistocerca > Schistocerca piceifrons. The sequence continues at coordinate 240,318,812 of NC_060142.1, read as the reverse complement.
ATCTGACGCATCAGTGGCAAGCGTTACGTGTTTGCCCAGGAACGACTGTAGGTTTCTCAGGTTCTCAGCAGCTGATAAGACAGTGACAGCGTCTGCATGATCGTAAGTGGGCGTTGGCCCTTATTTACTCAATATTGTTATAGGTATTTATACTTGGCTCAAAGAAATTACATTTGTCGTGGTGACAACGCAGACCACGTGCTTTTAGCTGCTGAAATGCAACTTCTGCAGATTGCATAGGTGCTGCTCCAGCTTGGTACCAAAAAATTAGCAAATCATCTAAATAATTAACACAGTTGACGGATACCTTGAATGAGGCTAAGGCTTTCGTGGCCACTTGTTGACAAACTGCCTGTTGGCTTCCGCCTCGGGTTCTTTTGGCGACGTTTGTTTGACAATAATTGTGTGTGAAATCTTGTAGGACTTAACTGCTTGGGTCATCAGTCCCTAAGCTTACACACTACTTAACCTAAATTATCCTGAGGACAAACACACACACACACCCATGTTCGATGGAGGACTCGAACCTCCGCCTGGACCAGCCGCACAGTCCATGACTGCAGCGCTTCAGACCGCTCGGCTAAACCCGCGCTGCTGACAATTATTCTGACGTTTCGCTAGCACGAGTGGCTGCCATTGCCAAAGCTCCGTTGCTGCTGGTGGACTGAGTCGCCGATTATATGTACCTGGAGCGCTAACGACCGAGGGCTTTTTCGTGGTCATTACCACTGTAGTTCTGCTCTAGCTACCTCCGACAGTCGTTCTGTACAGCACAGAAATCTAGGGTCCGTACACCTTGAGGCTATCTCCGTAATATCGCTGGAGTGCTTGTGACCCCAAAAGGCAGCTTGTTATACATGCCGAATGGCCTATTAATCACTAAAAACTGGTTTATTTGATCATCTACGGGCAGTTGAAAGTAGGCATCAGCAAGAGCTATCTTTGAAAAATAATGGCCCCCTAGCCAATTTTGCCAACAAACCTTCCTGCATAGGAACTGGATATATATAGACATTTGCTTGAGCACTAATGGTAGACTTAATATGACTACAAAGTGTGCCGGCCGTAGTGGCCGTGCGGTTCTAGGCGCTACAGTCTGGAACCGAGCGACCGCTACGGTCGCAGGTTCGAATCCTGTCTCGGGCATGGATGTGTGTGATGTCCTTAGGTTAGTTAGGTTTAATAGTTCTAAGTTCTAGGCGACTGATGACCTCAGAAGTTAAGTCGCATAGTGGCTCAAATGGCCCTGAGCACTATGGGACTCAACTGCCGAGGTCATTAGTCTCCTATAACTTATAACTAGTTAAACCTAACATCACACACATCCATGCCCGAGGCAGGATTCGAACCTGCGACCGTAGCGGTCCCGCGGTTCCAGGCTGTAGCGCCTAGAACCGCACGGCCACTTCGGCCGGCAAGTCGCATAGTGCTCAGAGCCATTTGAACCATTTGAACCACTTCAAAGTGTAACTCATCCATTTGGCTTCTAAACTACTGGCTTTTCCACTGGCTAAAATATACTGGGGATATTACTTCCAGACTTTTCAGTCTATGTAGTTCTTTCTCGCATAGCGAAATGCATTGGACGTGATCTACAAAACTTAGGTACTATTGATTGCTTTAAGAATACGTGGACATGGAACCCTGTTGCATGACCTAATAGGTGTCCAAATAATTGCTTATATTGGGCATATAACGTACAAAGTTCCGTAAATGGAATCGCGTTTTAAATTATTAAGTTGATACATAAGTTCGTAGCGTTGTTCCATAAGTCTAATAAAGACAACAGATACAAATAACAGAGACTTTAGTCATCAATAATATATTCTTCTTCATTAGATACAACAGTCTGCCAACGATGGGGTACCTTTTCGATTCGGTGACTGTAGGAATCAAGTCGTTTTGGGGCGAAGAACTCTCCGAGCCATGTTCGGAACGCATTTTTACTGGAAAGGAAATCCCTTTAAGGTTGTTCGACATAGAGCAGAGAAGGTGAAAATCTCAGGACGGAAGATCAGGTGAATAAGGTGGGTACGGAATGACTTCCCAATCCAACTCCTGTATATTGTTTTTTGTCTGTCTAGCAGAATGCGGGCGGCCGTTATCATGGAGTATTATCACTTCACGGAGTCTTCCTGGTTGTTGTTCTTGGACTGCGTCTGCAAGACGTATCAGTTGTTGACAAATGTCAGCACTGATGGTGACACCTCTAAGAAGGAATTCATTGTACATCACACCGTCGCTAGACATGCATAACATTATCTTTTGTGGATGCGCACAGGTCTTGTGCGGCAACTTGCTGCTTTGTTTTGGCACAACCATTTCTTCCTTTTCGTTATGTTAGCACAAACACACCACGTCTCGTCAGCAGTACCGATATAGGATAGTAAAGGACGGTGTTGTTCACGAGCCAATTGATGACTAGGAAGCAGAGATGCACATATGTCCACATGCTGATTTTTGTGGTTTTGGCTTAGAGCATGAGGTAATCATACAACCGATTTCTGAGCCTTCCTCGTTGCTTCCAAATGTAGCACGGTGATGTAATCATCACATATCATCACATTTGCCAATTCTTTAGTATAATGACGTGGATTATTGTGGATTAATCCGTTTAAACGATCTTCGCCAAGCCCCGAAGGTATTCATGAACGTCAAAACGATCCTGCTTAAAACAATAAAACCATTTTCTTGCCGTTCTCTGTCTTATATCATTATCCCCACACACGGTATGAATGTTCCTCGCTGCCTCAGCTTGTGTCACCTCTCTATTGAACTCAGACAAAGAATATGTCGGAAATATCCTATTTCTTCATTTGGCAATCCATTTTTTAGGGTCCACAGCTCCACTCACTATCTCCAGATCACAAAACGACTGAATGTAAACTCAAACAGGAACAATAAACTAAAAATAAAAAATGACCATCGATAAAATAAACCCGTAGCAACTGGAATACCAACATGAAAAACAAAAACTCAACGTAATAGATTTACTTCGTCCTGAATTGACAGAGAAAAACGTGCAAAAGCGCCTAAATCAAAACTATTAGTTGACCACTAGCAGGTTTAATTGCCTAGCTACATTTTTATACTTAGTTTGAATTACGACTTGGCCCCAGAATGGTATCGGTTGGTCACCGTACGTCACCACTCTGTGCTAAGGTTACCCACCTGTGAGGAGCCGATGGGCCGTTACGCTTCCAGAGTAATCAGAGACGACAGCACCTGTGTCCAACGGGATATCCACCGTCGCTCCATTAATTTGCAGCTGCAGCATGATCTTGTGCATCCTGTCTAATGAGCACCGGCAAGATAGCGTGCAGTGCGCTGACGACCTTTGTTGTTGTTTCACGCCGACCAAAGCACGCATTTGCTAGATGCCCCGGTATGTGGCATGCAGGAAAGATTACATCGCGGATAGTGCAGTGACACCCTTGATGCTATGGCCACAATCTGAACACAGTGTGATGGCATTATCTTCTCTGGGACAGTTCGACGTCGGGGAGGAAAATGTAAGAAGCTCCGATCGCTTCAGGACAAGTCGACGGCGAACAAAGAGTTTCTTTTTGCGTGTCTACCAACGATGAGGGCGGTGAGTCGTTAACCACTTCTCTAACTACTGAATCTCACGTCGTCGGGCTGCTGGATCAACAGGTGCTCGGTGAATCAGTTAGTGATGTTTAGCGGATGTCATTAGCTGGTAGCAGAAAACAACAACGACTACTATTACTATTACTACTACTAGTAACAAAGTCGACACCAGAAGTTTCGTGAAACAGTGTGCGCTGATGCTGTTACTTCGTGGCAATTTTTAGCAAATCGATCAGAGTTGGGCCAGATGACTCTAAATCATTTTCTCAAAGTGCTTTATTATAAGTGAAACGTATAACATCATCACAGATTAAGGATTATGCATATAATGCGTCACACTGTTTGAAGGAATAACCACACTTGCGTGTCAAGCTTTGAAAGTCAGCAGCCTGTGCCGCATAGAATTGCTTACTTTGCTTAACTATGATTAAATCTGAGTCTAGTTGCAACTACATGGCCTTGGTGATCCTAATAGACTGTCAGCAAACCACAAACATCAGAAACGCTCAAACTACTGGGCTCTCAGACTGGGTGTAGTATCAGCAACACTTCTTGCTGTTTATTCCCAGCAATGAGTAAGAGCGCACTCTGCCGTTCTGGAACAGCCATTTGACTCGCCTTGCAGTAAAAAACTGCGTAAACAAAGCTCCCAACTCTCGTTTGCCTCGTTCAGACAAGCGAATGTTGAAGAGGGAGACGTGAAACTGCAGCTGTACTCTGTTGTCGGTTTTCCTCTAGTTGCACAGTAAATTCTGCTGTTGGTATTGGAATTCCGAGTGCTCTCCATGCTGCTGCTGTTGATACCGCTGTTGCTGCTGCTAGTATTTCCAATATTTTTCTTACTGTTGCTGCATTTGTTGTCGCTGTTGCAACTGCAGCTCCTGTTGGCGCTGCCGCAACCCGGGATCCATGCTTCACTGAAATAGTTACATAATGAGAAAACCTTCGTCTCCACTTTTCTATCCTGTTCTGCTTAGGAAGAACATAATTTATGATCACTCTCTCTTGCAATAACGCAGAGACTGGTAGAACGAACGGGCAGTTCCTGAGGTCGATGACGGTGGAGTTCCCGAAGAGAATGGCTTGCCTGAAACAAAGTCCATAGCGTGATAAAATAGTGCACAAATAGTCTAGGACGCAATTTGAATCGAAAACGTCAAACAGCCAAGATTAATGGCGCTTGTTCAAGGCTACATAGAAAAGCGAGAGCTAACTGGCGGCACACCTGTATCAGTAAGGGACTGATGACCTTGCTGTTTGGTCCCTTCAACCCCAATCAACCAACAAACCAACCTGCATCAGTGGACAGCCCCATGTGCCTTGCTTACGGGTATAGAGATATCTGTGACCTGTTCTCCGTGTCGATACCCGGACTGGGTGGGAATTACGAATCACGGTCGGATTTTAACATTTCGATTCAACACAGTGCCAGTTTCTTAAACTAGTTTTAAGCAAACTCAATATGGGCACTCTGTATCAACTAAAATATACAGTTATGTGTAACATTACACTGAGGTGTCAAAAGTCATGGGTTACATCCTAATATCGTGACGGATCTCCTTCCGCTGTGCATAGTGCAGCAACACGACATGTCATGGACTCAATAAGTCGTTGAAAGTCCCCTGCAGAAATTCTGAGTCATGCTCCCTCTGCAGTCGCCCGTTAATTTTGAAAGTGTTGCTGGTGCACGAACGCACGAACGGTCCTTTCGGTTATGTCCCTTAAAGATTCCATGAGATTCATGCCCGGCGATCTGAGTGGCCAAAGCATTCGCTCGAATTGTCCAGAATGTTGTTCAAACGAATCGTGAACAACCCAAAGCCCGGTGACATGGCGCACTGTATTCCATAAAAATTCCACCGTTGTTTCGAAACTCGAATTTCATGAATGGCTGCAGATCGTCTCCAAGTAGCCGAACACAACTATTTCCAGTCGATGATTGGTTCAGTTGGACCTGAGGACCCAGTCCTTTCCATGTAAACACTGTCCACACCATCATGGGGCTACCACCAGCTGTGCACAGTGCTTTGTTGACAAGTTGGGTCCTTGGCTTCTTAGGGTCTGCGCCACACTCGAGCCCCACGATCAGCTCTTACCAACTGAAATCGAAAGTCATCGGACCAGGTCACGGTTTTCTAGTCGTTAAGGGCCCAACCGGTATGCCCGCGAGCCCAGGAGCGGCGTTGCAGGCGATATAGCCAATGGCACAAGCGTCGGACGTCTACTACCATAGCCCATTAACGCAAAATTTCACCTCACTGTCCCAACGGATATGTCCGTCGTACGTCCCACCTTGATTTCTGCTGTTATTTCATGCAGAGTTGCTTGTCTGTTAGCACTGACAACTGTATGCAAACACCATTGCTCTCGGTCGTTAAGTGAAGGCTGTCGGCCACTAGGTTGTCCATAGTGAGAGGTAATGTCTGAAGTGCGGTATTATCGACACACTCTTGACTCTGTGAATCCCGAAATATTGCATTCCCCAAGATTTCCGAAACTGAATGTCCCAAGCGTCCAGCTTCAGCTACCATTCTGCGTTGAAAGTCTTTTAATTCCCGTCATACGTCCATATTCATTTCGGAAAGCTTTTCATATGAATCACGTACGTAAGAATGACAGCTCCGTCAATGAACTGCCTTTTTATACCTTGCGTACGCGATAGTATCACCATATGTTTATGTGCAAATCGCTGTCCTATGACTTCGTCAACTCACTTTATTTGTACGTAAATACTTTATTCAAAGTTGTATACCTCGCATAATAGCGCACACTATGCTGCGGTTTGACGCGTTTAGTCTGAAAATATTCTGTCGGCTGTAGTTAAGTGACTTCTTCGCGATACTCATTCTTTCACGAGTGCTAGATCCGTAGCGCGTGCAGTAGAGCTGTCAGCTCTGGAAAGTAGGAGAGGAACAGGCAAAATTGGGTATGTGAGTATGGTAAGAGCGTTGCACAAAAAGAAAGGTCGTGTTTTCAAGTCCCAGTCCAGTACACTTTTGTAATCTTCCAGAAAGTTTCAAAATAGCACATATTCCGTTGTGGACTGAATGATGAAAAACTTTAACACGTTTAGGATAAATGCCTACAGCCGCTAATTCACAAACTAATCAATATAGATAAATACATCAAGTTGATCGCAAACAGTGATACATATGCATTGCCAGTTGGATGACAATTGTACTACATAATTTACAGAAGTTATGTCAGCACAATTACAAACACATTATTAGAAAATTCTTTCGAAATTAATAACCAGCAAGCACAGTGAGCAGTTGCTACAGTCAAGGTGTCAGACAATAGCTGAAGGAGTCAGATGTAGTCACTCATTGTCATCCAGTGCTAACTAATTCGCCACCTAAATTACAGCAGCAGTTACAGATAGACCAAACAGCGAGGTCATCGGCCTCATCGGATTAGGGAGGACGGGGAAGGAAGTCAGTCGTGCCATTTCAAAGGAACCATCCCGGCATTTGCCTGAAGCGATTCAGGGAAATCACGGAAAACCTAAATCAGGACGGCCGGACGCGGGATTGAACCGTCGTCCTCCCGAATGCGAGTCCAGTGTGCTAACCACTGCGCCACCTCGCTCGGTGAAGCAGCATGTAGCATGTTGTGCCCATAATAGTCTCCTGTTTTCCAATACATCGTATATACTATTTCACAAGGGAAGTTCTACATCGCAATCCCCTCAGACTTAGTGGTAAAATGGCCGAGTGGGTAGCTCGTCAAAAACTGAACATGCATCAGGCATGAAAACAGGAAGAAGGTTTATTTAACTGTGAAAAAGGGAAAAAAACTGAAGGTGTGCAACGTCAAGCGAACTGCAAACAAGCACGGCGTCGTGGTTCAAATCTGCTCGATGTTGGACATCTTGAGCTTGGACCACTCACTATTGCTATTCTGCTTCCTTTTTCACAGTTCAGAACACCTTCTTCAAATTTTCGTGCTTGATCTGTGTTCAGTTTTTGGCGGGATGTACACTGACCCATCTTACCATCAAATCTCAGAGAGGTGCAATGGGATGTTTCCCTTGTTAGCTTGATTTAGTGGTTAATTACTCATTTGCACATTAATAGAGACACAAGTCATTTAAAAGTGGTACAACTTATGCACTTGCTGAAACTACCATTAAAAGGAGCACGAAAAGATCTCCTTATGAATATGCCCCGTTAATTGGTATTCGTGTAATTAAATGTCTTTTATTGTAACGATTATTAAGTGCAAACGTGTACGATAAATAATTACTTTGTTTACAAGTAAAGCAATAATTTTAAGTTACTGTTTCCTCTGAGGTCGCAAAATGAGGAGTTCCTCTTAACAGCTGTCAGTTATGTGTAAGTTACTTCACCGAAGATTAGGTTCAAATGGCTCTGAGCACTATGGGACTTAATTTCTGAGGTCATCAGTCCCCTAGAACTTAGAACTATTGAAACCTAACTAACCTAGGGACATCACACACATCCATGCCCGAGGCAGGATTCGAACCTGCAACCGTAGCGGTCGCGCGGTTCCAGACTGTAGCGCCTAGAACCGCTCGGCCACCCAGGCCGGCCGAAGATTAGGACCATCGGGTGTGGCCAGTACTTCGATTGGTAACCGTCGGGGTACGCCGCTAGCTGTCGACAATTTTCTCTTTGCGTTTACGATAGAGGAGACGGAAGGGATGGCAGCATTAAGTCCCTGAGCTCTAGTCCTTGCGCCAATGTCTTGGATTCAGTTCCAAGCCTCTCCGTAATGTCCCATGACGTGAGGGCATAACACATTGTTATGGTGATCTGTCTGTCGGGTAGGAACGTTAAGGTCGGCGGCCGACTTGGTGCTCTTCGAGAGAAGTAGGCTTTGCGCCAGCACCGGGTTTCAGACTCTCAGTACTCACATCATCTTCCACACGAACGCGACACTACACTAGACGCACACCATTAACGTCGGCTACACTTAACGGGTACACTCCCACACGCCACTTTCATACTTCGCGAAGGGAAGGTGAACAAGGGCGCCAAGGATTGGACAAAACTTTTTCAATTAAGTAGGGAACCTGTCCTTCCACATCTCTCAACCATTCCTGCCATACCACCGTAGTTTACTTTATAAGTTACCTCTAAATCGAATGGTAGATCGTTTCGTTATCTTTGGCTTATCAGATTCAGTTTTACTTGGTTCTGACGGTATAAAGGGCCTCGTGCAGATGAGTTAACAATGCTCTGTTAGAAGTCGGCTGTATGACAATCTGTGCGTGTTCGAATTGCAAATTGCGATAGCCAAGCGATACGAAATGAGTGGCTAGGCGGCCTTAGTAAAATGGCTAAAAAGTTCTATTTAGACTCTGACAGCCAGTTGGAAATAACTTTTGCGAGCGTCAGACTGAGAGCAACAAGGGGCTTACAGTTATTCCTGCTGCTTTTGAAATCTTCCTGCACTTGAACTGCAATAACTAAGAATTACTGTACGTCAATTTATTTGACACTATATCCGCACAAAAATGGTTCAAATGGCTCTAAGCACTATGGGGCTTAAATCTGAGGTCATCAGTCCCCTAGACTTAGAACTAATTAGACCTAACTAACCTATGGACATCACACACATCTATGTCCGAGGCAGGATTCGAACCTGCGACCGTAGCAGCAGCGCGGTTCCGGACTGAAGCGCCTAGAACCGCTCGGCCACAGCGGCCGGCCTATATCCGCAAACTTATCGCTTTATTGTGTTTCTCATTTATGAGTTAGTAATGAATTCATCAACATTTAAACTGTTGGTCCTGCCAACCATTATTGATCCTAAAGGACTGATTACGATCATATGTCATTAATCAATTTTATTTATGTTTAATTCGCAAACTTGACACACTTATAACTTCGGCTGTAGAATCATCTGTATGATCTATTTAGTTTCACCTAGAATAACTGCAGAACATAGATGTAACGGTGTGTGACTGTCGCTATGACAGATAACGAGCAAACATTAGTCACTCCCGTACATTTGCTCAATCGTAGAAAGCAGGTAACAGGTTCCTATTGTTCGCCGAGATGCCCGGAGGAACTGAGCGTTCAAAAAAATGGTTCAAACGGCTCTGAGCACTATGGGACTTAACTACTGAGGTCATCAGTCCCCTAGAACTTAGAACTACTTAAACCTAACTAACCTAAGGACATCACACACATCCATGCCCGAGGCAGGATTCGAACCTGCGACCGTAGCGGTCACGCGGCTCCAAACTGACGCGCTTAGAACCTCACGGCCCCACTTGGCCGGCGAACTGAGCGTTCCTGTATTGTGTGGGAATGGAGATAGATCACATCGAAACAGCCACAGTTAGATCAAACCTAAAATATTCACTTTAAAACATATTCGATATACTGCTCATAAATAGAGTTCAATAAACTTTCACTTACTTCAGATTCACCGTTCATAGAATATGTAATAACTTCCCCGAATAAACACAGTATTAATAACTAGTTATGAATACACGAAATGGAGAAATCTAAGTCGAAGACCTAGTAACAAATTTAGTGTAGAAATGTGTCTGCTTTCACTGGCAAACAGTATACATTCTTTGGGAGATAGCTCAGAGTCCAAGCGCTGTAAGAATACGTCAGCTTTAAGCAATATTTGCGGGACGACAGTGGCAAAGCGGTTCTTTCGCAGGAAAATTTTCCTGCAGCCTTCATTCATTTAATTTGCATACTTAATTCTTTCATTTCCTTTCTTTTCGGATTCTAGTACAAAATACAGGTCTTTCAAAAGAATTTTCAACCTGCAGTTCTTGCTGGTAAACTGAATACCTAGAAAACAGCCCGACGGCTGCTAGTGCTGAACAGTCTAAATAAATTATTTTAGTAGCTGTATTTTGAAAGCATGCCAACTGAAGTAGCTGTAAATATAGAGTTACAGTTTCACATTATATCTCGTCATTTATTGATATTATTAACTCATTTATTTTTGTCCGATAGTGTTACTGATTGTTCTAAATTGTCTAAATAAATAATTTTTAGGACATTCATTTAAAAATCCGAACACATGGAAGAAGCATAAAATACACTAATAATTTCATTTTGTATATCATCTCTTGTTGGTACTGGTACTTCGGTTATTATTGTTGGTACTGTAACTGTTAAACATCATTTTTGCGTATATGCATGTATATTGTCACTTCCCTAAATGTCCAGTATTAAAAGTGTTGGAGACAGAAACATGCGTTCAGATCTCTGTTCTGCTAAACTCTTTGCCGAAAAACTAGGCATGAAACATAGACAATCTGAGTTTTACCTTCTTCTCCACTAGGATAGATTGACGATGTTGTTACAATATACGTTGCAATACTGCTAAACCAAATACTTACCCCTCAAAATAAATAACTTCCAGCTCTACGCATATCATACATAGAAATACCCGTTTTATTTTTATCTCAGGAATTAAATTTGATTTCAACATGACACATTACTAGTTTGCAGCACAGATAACCGATTCCTTCTACGAAACTTCTTTTCTTCCAAGCTGTCTTCTGAGAATATCACGTCGAAACTACTCTCCTGTATTACTTGTGTACGTATACAGGGGATGACCGTATGGGACAGCCGCGCGGATTGAGGCGTCTTGTCACGGTCCGCGCTGCTATCCCCGTCTGAGGTTCGAGTCCTCCCTCGGTCATGGCTGTGTGTATTGTCCATAGCGTAAGTTAGTTTAAGTTAGATTAAGTAGAGTGTAAGCTTAGGGACCTGTGACCTAAGCAGTTTGGTCCCAAAAGATCTTACCACAAATTAAACTAACTAAACACAGGGGATGTTGTAATGTATAAAAGTTCAGCGGTATTTCAGAAGCGATACACGTCACTGAGAGGGATATCGAATGACTTCAATTTCGGAACTTCCTCACCTCCGAAATACACTCTTTCAGATGAGTCATTGATGTAGTAAACACTGGCTGCATTTTCAGGTAACAGCTTAATCGTAATCAGCATTGTAATTTACCAGTAACTTCATCCTCACAATCTTATCAGACACTGATATTTCTAGGCAATTTGTACTAAATTTTAAATAAATATAGTTCTCACGCGTATGAATTTTTATGTCATATCTCCCAACCTTTGTGTCGTACAACGAAATACTTTTACAGGTACATTGAGTAGTATATGTGGACACCGTCTCTAAAATGTATTTCGAGTAAAGTAGTAGTAAAAACGTAAGGTATTAAAACATTATGCCAGAAGCTGATGTTTTACTGCATGAGTAGCGTAAAAATAGTAAGCCATGAGCTTTTCTCAATTCATTATTTTGTGGGGGTTATCGCCGTGAAAACTTTCGAAAAGTTTGACTTTATATCTAAGTCACCAAGTCCTTTCATTGTCAAATATAGGACGAATATACAGTGATCAGCCAGAACATTATGACCGCTGACCTACTATCAATATAAACACGACTTGGCAACAGCAGCGTCACTTGGCGGAGAAATGGTTCAAATGGCTCTGAGCACTATGGGACTCAACTGCTGTGGTCATCAGTCCCCTAGAACTTATAACTACTTAAACCTAACTAACCTAAGGACATCACACACATCCATGCCCGAGGCAGGATTCGAACCCGCGACCGTAGCAGTCGCACGGTTCCAGACTGCGCGCCTAGAACCGCGAGACCACCGCGGCCGGCACTTGGCGGAGAATGGCTGCTAGTCCGACACACGCATGGTGCATTGAGCTTGCTGTCCATGTGTAGAACGGGGAAGGCGCACAATATATCTGATTTGGCCGAGGGCAGTTTGTGATGGCCGGGAGGTTTGGCACGAGCATTTCGGAAACTGCGCGACTTGTCGAGCGTTTGACGAGCTCTGAGTAGAGTGTTTTCAACGAGTGACAAAACCAAGACGAAACCAAGTCCAGACGTCGTGGGGTTGGGCGGCGACCGCTCATTACAGATGTCGGACATCGTAGTCTAGGCGGACTGTTAAAACAGTACAGGCGGCGAACTGCGGCGGAACTGGCATCAGACTTTAATTTTAGGCAGAGTACAAGTGTGTACAAACACTGCACCGAACACCCTTAACAATGGACCTCCACAACCGACGACTCACGCATGTGCCAATGTTAACACCACGACATCGGCAACTACAACTGAAATGGTCAAGTGGCCATCGGTACGGAAGATTCGCGCAGTGGCTGAGCGTTGCACGGTCTGATGAATCCCTGTAACTTTTTCATCGTACCGAAGGGAGGGCGCGAAATCCATCGTCTACCAGGGGAACAGCTCCTTGGCATCTGTACGGAGCGTAGTCAAGCTGGCGGCGGCTCCATTGTGCTCTGGGGAACATTCACGAGGGCATCCATGGGTCCAGTGGAGCTCGTCCGAGGCACCATGACGGCCAAGGAGTATCGTACACTGGTTGCAGACACCCCTTCATGACGATCATGTTTCCCAGCGGTAGTGGCATTTTTCATCGAGATAATCCGTCCTTCCACAAGGCCAGGGGTGTGATGGCGCTGTTCGAGGAACACATTCGCGAACTCCAGTTTACGTGCTGGCCGTCAACTCGTCAGATCTGAACCCAATCAAACACAAGTGGGATATGGTTGGTTGGTTGTTTGAGGTTAAAGGGACCAAACAGCAAGGTCATCAGTCCCTTGTTTCAAATAGACTCCATTCTGCTAACGGGACATCTCAGTATAGTCAGAAAAATAAAACGGAAAAAGGGGAAACGTAAAAGGGCAGTCACGTTGTCATTAGTAAAAACAAATGAGGGAAGTTGGCAAGAGAACGAACCCAACACTATGCTGAAGCAGCATAGGCAAGACCACCTGTGTCTTAAAAGGTACAACTGCTATAATGCAGAAAGTACGTATGGGAATAGAAAAACTAACCAAGCCTTAAAAAGAAGGGGTAAAAACAGAGTAAAAGGGAAAGAAAAGAGGATTCCGGTCAGGGAGGTGAATCGGGAATCTCTGAACACTGCCTACAGTGGGAGACACCCAAACACACACCGCCCTGCCCCAACACCAGAGGGAGATTAAAAAACTTTAAAACTGAGAATAAAAACCACTCTCCCGGAGGAAACCTAGAACCAGAGAGACCATCCGGGAATCGTCAGCCAACATGAAAGGTAAAGTGTGGGGGAGTCTGTACTTAGCACGCAGAGCCAAAAGAAGGGGGCATTCAACCAAAATGTGGGCCACTGACTGGAAGGCTCCACAACCACATAGCGGGGGTGGCTCATCACGCAAAAGGAAACCATGGGTCAGCCTGGTATGGCCAATGCGGAGACGACACAGTGTGGTCGAGTCCTTGCGGGAGAGGCTAAAGGAAGAACGCCATGGACCTGGATTCACCATAAACTTGACAACCATAGTCCAAACGTGACAGAACTAGAGCACGATAAAGACGGAGGAGGAGGGAACGGTCCGCACCCCAGGAGGAGTGGGCAAGGAAGCGAAGGACATTGAGTTTACGGAAACAACCTACCTTCAGGAGTCTGATATGGGGCAGCCAAGTGAGCTTGTTGTCGAAAAGAAGACCTAGGAAACGAAACTGTGGAACCACAGGCAATCTTTGTGCAGCGAGATAGAGCTCTGGATCAGGGTGGACCGTAGTACGGCGACAGAAGTGGACCACCCGCGATTTTAAAGGAGAGAATTGAAACCCATGTGAGAGGGTCCATGCAGAGGCACGCCGTATAGCCACCTGGAGCTGCCGTTCTGCAGATGGCATCGAGGAGGAACTAACCCAAATGCAGAAATCATCCACATACAGAGCAGGGGCGACCAAGGGACCGACAGAGGCCACAAGTCCATCGATAGCAATGAGGAAAAGAAGGACACTCAAGACAGAACCCTGTGGGATGCCCGTCTCCTGGGTCCGTGGAGAACTAAAAGCAGTACCAACTCGAACTCTGAATGACCGATGGATCAGGAACTGGCGGATAAAAATCGGGAGTGGGTCCCGAAGACCCCACTGATGAAGGGTTAGTAAGATGTGATGGCGCCAGGCCGTGTCATAGGCCTTGCGAAGGTCAAAAAACACTGCAACCAAATGGCGGCGCTGGGAAAAAGCCTGCCGAACTGCGGATTCCAAGCGAAGCAAATGATCGATTGGAGATCGTCCCTCTCGAAAGCCACACTGGTAAGGGGACAATAGATCCCGAGATTCGAGGACCCAAGTGAGCCGACGGGCTACCAGCCGTTCAAGTAACTTACAACCAACATTGGTCAAACTAACTGGCCGATAGCTGTCAACAGATAGGGGGTTCTGACCAGGCTTAAGGACAGGAACCACAATGCTATCCCTCCACTGAGAAGGGAAGTCACCCTGGAGCCAGATACGGTTAAACACCCGAAGAAGATGGTGCCGTTGTGGAGCACTGAGATGTTGAAGCAGCTGGTTATGAATGGAATCTGGGCCAGGGGCCGTATCATGAGAAGAAGATAGAGCAGAAAGAAATTCCCATTCAGTGAAAGGTTCGTTGTAAGATTCTGACTCACAAGTGGTGAAACATAAGGTGACAGCTTCAGCCTGCTGTTTTTGATGAAGGAAAGCAGGTGGATAGGAGGCCGACGCTGATGCCACTGCAAAATGGGTCGCAAGATGTTCTGCGAGAACTAATGGGTCCGTACAAATGCCATCTGGGAGGTGAAGGCCTGGGAGGGTGGACTGCCGATGGCAACCTTGGAGAGAGCGAAGTGTAGCCCATACCCGTGACAGAGGGACAGTGGAACCAAGGGAAGAAACGAATCGTTCCCAACATATCCGCTTGCTCTGTTTGATTAAATAACGGGCTTTAGCGCGAAGGCGCTTAAAGGTAGAAAGGCTGGCTACAGATGGGTGCCTCTTAAAGTGTTGCAAAGCTCGACGGCGATCACGGATGGCAATAGCAATGGCCGTACTCCACCACGGGACTTGCCGACGACGAAATTGTCCAGATGAGCGCGGGACAGCAAGGTTAGCAGCGCGAACAATCGCGTCAGACACATCACGTAGGACGTCATCAATACAACCCGACAAAGAGGGAGAAAACTCGACCTGTGCAGTATATAGAGGCCAATCGGCGCGGTGGAAAGACCAACGAGGTAACCTGTCCATCGGGGAGCGGGAAGGGAGCGTGATAATCAACGGGAAATGGTCACTATCACAAAGGTCGTCGTGTGGCGACCAGTGTAATGAAGGGAGGAGAGAGGGAGAAGAAAGAGAAAGATCAATGGCAGAAAAGGTACCATGACCAGCACTGAAATGAGTAGGGGAGCCATCATTAAGAAGGCACAGGTCGTGGTCTGCAATAAATTGGTCTATAAGAAGACCTCGTCTAGATGGAAAGGCACTGCCCCACAAAGGATGATGAGCATTAAAATCCCCAAGGAGGAGGAAGGGAGGAGGAAGTTGCTGAAGAAGGGTGGTTAAGGCAGCAGGTGTAAGAGTCCTGTCAGGAGGGAGATAAAGATTGCATACTGTGACTGCAGAGTCTAAGTGGACCCTAACAGCAACCGCTTCCAATGTAGTTTGGAGAGGAATCCACGTGCTAGCAATGTCTGTACGGACCAACGTACAAACGCCACCAGAAGCCCGCAAGGGTCCGACCCGATTTCGACAGAAAACACGGAACCCACGGAGGGTCGGTGAGTGAGCATCAGTAAAATGAGATTCCTGGAGAACCACACAAGCTGCTGAGTAGGACGAAAGAAGGGATTTCAATTCCGGAAGGTGACGATAGTAGCCATTACAATTCCATTGGAGAACTACAGAACGATGGTTTAAATGAGGGCTGAACACGCTAAATCCAGTCATACCGCCGGGTCCCCACCCGTCACCGACAAGGAGGGGGCGACATCCATAAACGACAGGTCAGAATCCGGTTGTGAAGCCGGGGAAGGGACCTCCGGTGACACCAGAGGCTCTTTGTCCCGGGACTTATGTTTCTTCTTCTTTTCAGGCTGAGATCGAGGAGGGCTGTGTGGCATAATGGAGCCAGCTGCAGCAAGATCAGGAACAGAAAGAGACCGGGCGACCTGGGGGCCGATAGACCGCGGCTCTCGCGGTCGCCGCGCTGCAGCAGACCTTTGACCTGGAAGGTGCCGGGAAGGGGCATCCCAGGAGAGGCGCCCTTGACCGGCAGACGCCGAAGGAGTGGGACACTTCTCCGGCTGGGGAGGGGGAGCGGCGCCCAGAGGAGTAGGTGTGGGAGCCGCAGGGGAGGGGGGAAGGAGAGGGGTCCGGGATGGGGGTAAGGAAGGGGGAGGAAGGGATGAAGATGTAACCAAGGCGTAACTAGATGTCATGGACACAGGGTGCAATCGTGCATATTTCTTACGGGCCTCTGTGTAGCTTAAACGATCAAGAGACTTATACTCCTGTATCTTTTTTTCTTTCTTATAGACTGGGCAATCTGCTGAACGTGGAGAATGACTACCATGACAATTTACACATACAGGAGGGGGAACACAGGGACTCCCCTCGTGGAGTGGACGTCCACAGTCACCACAGAGAGGGTCCTGGGTACAGCGAGAAGACATGTGGCCAAAAACGCAAGCACTTAAAACACCGCATAGGAGGTGGGATGTACGGCTTCACATCACAGCGATAGACCATAATCTTAACTTTCTCAGGAAGGGCATCCCCTTCAAAGGCCAGGATAAAGGCACCAGTATCAATACGATTATCTTTAGGACCCTTCTGAACACGCCGAACAAAGGGAACACCCCGCCGTCCGAGATTGTCCCGAAGTTCCTCATCAGTTTGAAGGATGAGGTCTCTGTGAAAAATCACACCTTGTACCATATTTAGAGACTGGTGAGGGGTAATGGACACGGGAATTGTGCCAAGATGGGTACAGGCACGAAGGGCCGCAGATTGGGCAGCCGAAGCAGTTTTTATCAGTAACGAACCCGACCGCATCTTGCTCAGGGAGTCCACTTCGCCGAACTTGTCTTCAATGTGTTCCACAAAGAATAAAGGTTTGACACTGGTGAAAGTATCTCCATCAGTCCTGGTGCAAACTAGATAACGGGGGAAAGGTTTTGCCCCTAGACGACGGGCCTGACCCTCCTCCCAGGGGGTAGCCACGGAAGGGAAGGCCGAAGGGGCAAGAGAAGCAGCACTTGAGGAATCAGTACCACGCAGAGAGACGGCCGCAGAAGAGCGGCCAGAGTTTTGGACCCGTATGCGTTTCATCTGCATAGCGTCCGCCCTGATACCACCCACTCCGATCAGGGGCTCTCCTCACGGGCGCCACCCAGCCACAGCAAGGGCCGTCTGGCACGGCGGCCATTGCTGGGAGTTCCGATGCTCCAGGATGACGAGTAACCACTCCAAGGCATGCATAAGGAGGTCACAGCTCAGGTATCAGAAGTGTGATCCCTGTGTGTTCAGGGGGCTCAACCAAAAGGGTACATAGCGACCCCACCACACGGGCTGGCTACCGTGCTGGCTATGCACCCTAGCATCAGACAACGACGTAAAAGAAAAGGTGGAATGTACTAGTAGGGCACACGTCGGAGACACTAGGTAAGGTGCTCTTCCCCAAATGGCTCACACTACGGAAGAGAAATTTTGGAATGGAGGTCAAACCCCAGAGGGGGACCAAGGAATGCCAAAAGGAGGAGATGAGTACGCAACAAAGCCGGAGTGTAAAACCAACAGAACCAGGAGGATAGCGGGGGCCAACATAAGCAAGGACACCAATAGAGGGAGAGGAGAGGGCGAGGGGAAAGGGGTATGGAGGGGAAAGGAGGGGAAGGGAAAGGAAATGCAGCCCGGGAGAGAAAGAAGGCTGCAATGGCTCGGGGCCCCGTGCTCGCCACGCACGTATCCACGAAAGAGTTGTGGACCCCCTGGGGGGACAAGTGGGATATGATTGAACGTGACATCAGGGCTCATCGCCCCCCCCCCCCCCATCCCTGGAATTCACGGGAATCAGGTGACGTATGTGCGCCAGCTCCCCCCAGCGACCACCAAAGCCTCATTGTTTCCATGCCACGACGCTTCGCCGCAGTTATCCGTGCCAAAGGCGAACATAAAGGCTACTAGATAAGTGTTCATAATGTTCTTTTTGACCAGAGTACCTAGTGTCCCTCCTAAGAGTCGTCAAGCACATTTTTTTCAGGTGCTTAAGTCAAAAGAAAGCGTCGGTTTGTTTTCAGTCACAAACAAAATGATTTTTAAAGCTGAATTTCATGTGCTCATTCTACAGAGTGGTCGCAAATTAGTCAACTCCTATATTTCTTTTATCGATATGTATTAACAGGTACGGCGAAACACGAAGAATTGCCACTACGCACACAGCGACAGCATCTTCAGGGTCCGTACTGACTTACACCGCCATGCAACAGCGCTGCTCAGTCGCTGTTGGTATACCAGTTATTCTTCGCGTTTTACAATTCCTGTTAATACATATCGATAAAACGAATATACCACTAGTCCTGTCTGGGGACGATCTATCGAACGGCCACGAAAAATGCGTTTAAAAAACCATTTTGTTTGTAATGGGAAACAAACCAACACTTTCCGTTTACACTGAGCATGGGCTGAAAGACGTGCCGAGCAGTAGTTGTTTTGGCTGAATCCATCTACTCGTTACAATAAAGAAATTGCAAAGATCTACCAAACACCAGAGAAAACGCGCCTGAAGATTCTTAGGAGAGACATTCTGTATTCTAGGTAATTTGTGAGACGTAAGTCGTGCTGTTTCAAGACACACATGCTTACAGTTGCTGATTTTAATACATGATTCACTGTGTTGAGCTATTACCATTATACCTCTTAATGAGTGCATTATTAGAACATTTTATGTTAACGTTCGATACCGGCGCCAGCGACCGCCACTTTGAATTGCCGCCGAGTGAAGCCTCCGGCGGCCGCAGTGAGACAGAGGGCGCTCAGGGATCGGCCGCGCCCGTGCTGCTCGCAGCGTGCGGACCGGCCTTCCACAGATCAGCGACAGAAACTTCTCGCTGCGACAGCGACGGCGGTTGAAGAGTGGCTGCAGTCTGTGCAGTAGTGATCCGTTGGACCGGTCGAGGAATATGATCGGTCAACCGGAGGTTCTAAGCCGTTGTTAAATCGAGTGGGCACGAAGAGTCTTACGAAGGGGCCAACTGGAACTGCTGCGTACCGCCATTCACCCAATTATGGACTCTGAGCTACTTTATACAGCCGCATAAAAATAGGTGATGTTGGTCAAGATGGCCGTTTGCAACCGTTTGGCCTTTGTGGATTCGGGTAGCCGTTAGAGCTTCTAAAGACGTATTTACTGCTCAGACTTTTGATAACTTAGTTGGTTGTAGTGAAGTACGTCAATGTTGAGCATCGGTGTTATTGTACCGAGTCCGCGTGGTTTTGGAAGGGGGTGCTCGCCTTGACAAGAATCCTATTTATTAAATTATGTGCTGTTCATTTGAGTTCAGCACACCTCCGCATCCATGAACATCTGGGTCATGGACTCACAACCAAGAGGTCTGTGGATCGTAACCACATTCTTCTACCAATGGAATGGTGGTGCTGGGATTCACAGGGATACGAAATAATATTCAATGAGCAAAATTCAATCCTTTTATTACATACTAATATTTAAAAAGGAAAATTCGTTCAAGAAGTGAAGCTCAGTTAACCTTACTAGAGAATGGATAAAACAATTTTTTATAACACAATGATCTGACCTCTGAACAAATGAAGCTTTTATAAAAAAATAAAACTTTTAAGATCAATGAACAGAGAAAACTTCAATTTAAACTTTCATTGCCTCTTTAAGAAACAACTAATATTAAGACATAGCTAATGAACTAACATGCCATAAGCGTACTTGGAATCGCCCAAAACAACTTTCAAATCATGCACTGCGTTCACCTCCCTGCATTTAGAATAAACAATTTAATGGCACCCACAGATACTCTTTACATAAAAAAGAAATCCCATCAGCTAATATGGTCAATAGAAATCGCACAGATCTCGCTCGCAGTTAACAACAAAAGATTTATATTTATGCACTGAGTTCACCACGCTGCATTTCAGAATAAATAATATTAAAATGAGCACAGGTAATCCTTACACAACAGAAAAGTCCATTACTACACTGAATTGATAGCACACACATTAACATTACCCACGTACAGGCCTCCTCGCAAAATGTGAACGACACCTTTTTCAACAATAATCAAATGAGTGACAGGATACACAGTACTCAAGTGAACAGCACGTAATTTAATAAATATGTTTCTTGTCAAGGCAAGCACCCCCTTCCAAAACCACGCGGACTCAGTACAATAACCACGATGCTCAACATTGACGTACTTCACTACAACCAACTAAGTTATCAAAGTCTGAGCAGTGAATACGCCTATACAAGCTCTAACGGCCACCCGAATCCACAAAGGCTAAAAGTTGCAAACGGCCACCTTGACCGACATCATCTTTTTATATGCGGCTGTTTAACGTCGCTCAGAGTCCACAATTCGGCGAATGGCGGTACGCAGCAGTTCCAGTGGGGCTCTTCGTAAGGCTCATGGTGCCCACTCGATCTAACAACGGCTTAGAACCACCGGTTGACGGATCATGTTCCCCGACCAGTCCAACGGATCACTAGTGCGCAGACTCCAGCCAATCCACATCTGCCGTCTCTGTCGCAGCGAGAAGTTTCAGTCATCCACCTACAGAAGATCGTGCCCGCACGCTGCGAGGAGCACTGGCACAGCCGATCCGGGAGCGCCCGTTCAGTCACTGAGGCTGCCGGAAGCACGACTCCGCAGGAATTCAGAGTTGCGGCCACTGGCGCCGGAATCGAACCGCCACAAATCTTATGAAATGCTAAAATCAAATTTTTGTTACCCCTTGAAGCCTTTAGACAGGCAAACTGCAACGTGGAACATCTGACTGTTTCAGGTTTTACGGAATATAAATAAGATTTGTGGATGCGTACTAACGATTGTAGTAAAAACATAAGTGTTGACCATTAAGTTCTAGTGTCACATAGTTTCTTAGGCAACTAAACCAGTTAACATTCTTCACCCAAGCAAAAAATAAATTTTAACAACCTGCTCCAAGGAATTTTGGTCAGTTTATGTGACTCCGTGAAGCGGGAAATCGTGGCAACGTATTGGAATACTCCTGCTTTTCAGTTAAATTAGACACTAGATTTGTTTCTGCGAACACTTCCAATCACGCATTGCTGCATACCTGTAATTGTCAACAGATAATGTTGTCGCCATCAGCCATTTGATATCCACTGCTGAATGAAGCCCTCTGACTTTCTCATGCATTGCGGTATTCAGCTGCACGTTGTTCACCCATCTTCCAACACTTTTGTCTCTGTCCTTTCTTATTTTGTCCCTTGGCCATAGGCGAAAGCCACCAGTCCCTGTCATTTGCGTATTGTATATCATCATCTAACATACCAAGAATTGTGAAACATGTACTGAAGTTTTAAGAATAAGACTGGTGCCTACATTGATGCCATCCTCTGCTGAATCAGATGTATTGATCAATAATTTTGGCATAAATAGAATATACCTAACCGCGTTGACGATATAGGTGGAAAACGTGTTTACGTGAGAACGCCAGAGAAGAGTGGGCCGGTGTTTTTCTAACTATAAAGATTTTTATCGTTTTGTTGGATATTGTGGATGCGTAAGTAAATTCATTGGCGTTGAGGCCGGCGCTGATCCGGTAACAGGATATGTTTAAAAAATCGGTTATGGGAAAGAAAATAGCGGTAAAAAAAATTTAATATCCCTTTATCAAAGTGTCTGCCGGGCACAACTGTGATGCTACCCCATTTCCTGATTGGAGATGAAGCGTTTGCTCTTCGCTCTTGCATGCTGGAAGCTTATTTCAGAACAATTGCTATATCCCTGCGATATAAACAATACTTGTTCTGCAAATAAAACCGTCTTTTCTTGTTGCAACTTTATTTATTTTTCCCAGACGCGTTTCACCTTTTTTTAAATCTAAGACATCTTCAATGGGATAGCTTGCTCCAAAGAGGAGGAAACACATAATCAACTTACAATATTTACGTTGTTATGAGCATAGTGTTCCAACAAATAGCTATAGCTAGTGGCTGGTGGCAAAAGAACAGTAGTACACCACACAAAAAAGACGGAGAAACGTGGTGAACAGTGTGAAAAAGTTTGACATACAAAATTTTGCCTATGTTTCTGAAATAAAGTAGTAGTGTGACCTCAGAGCAGATGAGAGGAAACGCAGATCACAGCAAACTATCCCAATAAGGATGCCTTAGAATAAGACAAGGCAAAACGTGTCTGGGAAATACAAATTAAGTTGCAGCAAGAGAAGGCTGTTTTATTTACAAAACAACTATTTCCGTGCTTGCTGCAGAGGATGGGCACGCAAACAAACTTGTTAAATCTATAACTTTAGATCATACCGTGCTCGTCCATGACAGAAAACGCTTTTGGCCTGTTGACCCAAGTGCTCCGAGCCTTGCATAGGCCTTCTGCTGTCGCAGCTGGTGTGTCTGATGACTTGATATTATTGGTGCCTTGTTTACAAAATTTGAGACCTGACTGTTACCTTGAAGAGAAAGGTACTCCATTTTATAGTACAATATAGTACAATGTTAATGAAGCAACCAACCAAAACAACATGCCTAGCTTTTCTCGTTTTGGGGGATTTCTAAGCAGCAATGGATTTGACATTACAGACAAATTTAAAAGATTTCTCCTGCTGCGAATACGGTTCTGTGGTGTGGCAATTGGCAGACATTAATAATTGACAGAGAAAAGGTTTATATAAGACGAGGCATATATATTCTTGCCTTTTTAACATACTCATGTCATAATTGTCATAAACAATACGCATATGGGTCTGTTTGTTAGTAAACACCAGTTTTAATCGACTTACTTCTTTCATTTTATTCCTGTGCTACTGCTTTCCAAACGTTACCTTTTACAAAACCACTTCTTTATGCTGAACGTCCTGCGTCGCAAATTACAGAACGTTTTGCTACACTTTTTACTTACGTTTCGGTATGTCTGGCCAGTAAAAGCAGTCTCCGGTCGCTATGCATTTCGGCTGCAGCATCGCCGCTGATTCTTGAGCAGAGCTGTGGTCTGTCACGGAAGTCATATACTTAGGTGACAAAAGGCGTGGGTTACGGATATGCACATATATAGACGTCGATATTATCGCGTACACAAGATATAAAAGGGCAGTGCATTTCCATAGCTGTCATTTGTACTCAGCTGGATCATGTGAAAACGTTTCCCACGTGGTTATTTATTTATTTATTTATTTAACCTGGCAAGATTAGGGCCATCAGGCCCTCTCTTACATCTAACCAGGCATTCTACTTATTTTACATTCATACGTTTTATTAGGCATGTTAAACTACAATTAGTACAAAAAGTGAAATAAACAATTAGAAAGGTACACCTGAAAAAATACATACATATAGAGTTTATATTCGTAGCTCATAAGTACTGTTATAATTAGACATTATTGAAGAGGCAGATTTTAGATAGGAGTGCTGGCAGCAGGGAGTATGAAGGAGACTCATGGTGAAGGGAGGAGAAGAATAGAGAGACATGATGAAACATAATTAAGGAAATATAAAGGAAAAGAAGATTGCGTGGCTAATAGAGATAGATGAAGAGGAAGGCATCTCAGGAGCAAGATAGGAGACGCTAGCTTTGCTATTTGACAGATGAGAGGATTGGCCTTGTACATTAATTTTGTGGAGAACTTTATGAGGTTATGGTTGCACGACAGGAATGAACAGACTCTGAACGCGGAATGGTAGTTGGAGCTAGACGCATGGGACATTCCATTTAGTAAATCGTTAGGAAATTCAGTTTTACTATGTCCACAGTGACGCCAACGGCCTTGACGCAATGGTAATACCGATATCCGTCAGATCATCGAAATTCAGCACTGTCGGGATTGGCTAGCACTTCGATGGGTCACATTCCGTGTATACCGAGTGCTGTTGGCAAGTGAGGTGCACACAGCCCTTGTGAGGCCAACTGAGGAGCTACTCGATTGAGATGTAGCGACATCGATCACGAAATGACCACATGACCCTCCGGATACACATCCGGTGACGCCTAAAGGCTGCGGACAACCCGGCGGCCAGTCGGTACCTTTAAAACCTGTTCGGACAGTGTTTTTGTTTTTTGAGATTCGCAGTATCAGGAGTGTGCTGAGAATACCAAATTTCGAGCATTACCTCTCACCATGAACAATGCAGACGACAGAAAAAAAATGGCTCTGAGCACTATGGGACTTAACATCTGAGTCCCCTAGAACTTAGTGTGGTGTCACCGCCAGACACCACACTTGCTAGGTGGTAGCCTTTAAATCGGCCGCGGTCCGTTAGTATACGTCGGACCCGCGTGTCGCCACTATCAGTGATTGCAGACCGAGCGCCGCCACACGGCAGGTCTAGAGAGACTCCCTAGCACTCGCCCCAGTTGTACAGCCGACTTTGCTAGCGATGGTTCACTGACAAATTACGCTCTCATTTGCCGAGACGATAGTTAGCATAGCCTTCAGCTACGTCATTTGCTACGACCTAGCAAGGCGCCATTATCATTTGCTATTTATCTTGTGATGCATGTACCGTCAGACCGATGTTTACCAATTATGGATTAAAGTTAAGTATTCCAGAAGCTACGTACTTTTTTTACTACACTCAACTCCTTTAACTGTTCCAGACCTCACGCCAGCCTGCGTGAGCTTAAATGCGTGCCTTTCGGCTACCTCATAGTGGCTTGGCTGTCTTGCCAAGTCACAACACTTAGAACTACTTAAACCTAACTAACCTAAGGACATCACACACATCCATGCCCGAGGCAGGATTCGAACCTGAGACCGTAGCGGTCGCAGGGTTCCAGACTGAAGCGCCTAGAACCGCTCGGCCACATCGGCCGGCGCTTAACGACAGAGATCAGCGGTGTTTGCGTAGAGTCATCAGTGTTAACAGACAACCAACACTGTTGGAATAACCTCAGAAATTCATGTGGGACGTAAGACGAACATATCCGTTTGGACAGTGCGGCGAAATATGGCGTTAGTTGGCTACGGCCGTAGACGACTGACGCGAGTGCCTCTGCTAGCAGCACGACATCGGCAGCAGCGCCTCTCCTGGGCTCGAGACTATATCGGTTGGGTCCTAGACGACTGAGAAACCGTGGCATGGTCGGATGAGTCCCGATTTCTGTTGGTAGGAGCTGATGGTAGGGATCGTGTGTGGCGCAGATTCCACGAAGTCAAGGGCCCAAGTTGTCAACAAGTTACTGTGTGAGCTGTTGGTGGCTCCATAATTGCGAGGGCTGTGATTACATGGAATGGATTTGTTCCTCTGGTCAAACTAAGTCGATTATTTACTGGAAATGGTTGTGTTCGGCTACTTGGAGCCATTCGTGGACTTCAAATTCCCAAGCAACGATGGAAGGTTTATGGAATACAACGCGCCGTGTCAGCGGGCCACCATTGTTCAGCATAGGTTTGAAGAACATTCTGGACACTTATAGAGAATGATTTGCCCTCCCGGATCGCCCGACATGAATCCCATGGAACATTTATGGGACTTAATCCAGAGGTCATTTCGTTCACAAAATCGTGCACCGGCAATACCTTCGCTATCATGGACGGCTATAGAGGCAGCTTGGCTTAATATTTCTGCAGGGGTCTTCCACCGACTTGTTGAGTCCTTGCCACATGGAGCTGCTGCACTACGCCGAGCAGATGAAGGTCCGACATGGCATTAAGAGGTATCCCATGACTTTTGTTACCTCGTTTCTTACGCTGGCAGCAGTTACCGTGTTCCTCATGCCTCCTATTGGAAACAGTGGTATCGAATGGTGCCCCCTCCGCCTTGTCAGTGCTGCGTGCCACCTGTGGTAGTGTTTGGAATTACATCTTCATATGTAATAAATATGAGTGGTATTAACAATCAATAACAAAATAAAAATAAAACATTGTAATCAGAAGATTCGCAGCCACTGCCAATGTAAGACATTCGCAACTGGCCGTGGTCAACGACCTGCGAACATAGCACCTAGTAGCAATGAGGCGCTTCCGCAGTTTCGCGTCCTTTGATGATTTCAGCAACCTCTCACTTGCAGCGAAAGAACTGCCTGCGACTTTGATGCCACCTGCACCGGGTAGGGCGCAACCTCAACTGTGCTGCGATAATCACCGCACATAGTACCAAAAACTTCGAGAAACCAATTGTAGAAGAAGTCGCGGGTGGGATGAGGGCGGGATGAAATTGGTGGATTGTAAGAAGCAATGAAAAGTAGTAAAATCATAGAAAATATCTGCATTAATGTATTGTCCGTGTACAAATAGACCCTCCAGGAAGAACGTAGTTATTCCACATGCCAGTCGCGTGTGTAACAGTGTGGTTCATAGAAAGCTAAGATTTTAGAAAGGTACAGTAAAATTACATCTATGTCTACCCTCCATAAGCCACCACACAGTGTGTGGCAGAGGGTACCTTGTGCACCAGCCTTACTTCCCACTTTTCCTACCCTCGTCGCGAATGGTTCGCGTGAAGGACCATCGTTGGTAAGCCGTCTGGTGGGCTCGAATCTCTCTGATGTTATCTTCATGATCTTTTCATGAGACGTACGTAGGAGGAAGTAACATATTAGTTGACTCTTGCAGGAACATACTTTCTCGGAACTTGAACAGTAAACAGCAAGGTGACGCACAACGCCTCTCTTTCATCGTCTGCGGCTGGAGCTGGCTGAACATATCCGTGAAGCTTTCGTGCTTACTGAATGAGCCTGTAACGAAACATGCTGTTCTTTTATATATATATATATATATATATACTCCGCAAGCCACCCAACGGTGTGTGGCGGAGGGCACTTTACGTGCCACTGTCATTACCTCGCTTTCCTGTTCCAGTCGCGTATGGTTCGCGGAAGAACGACTGTCTGAAAGCCTCCGTGCGCGCTTTAATCTCTCTAATTTTATATACGTGATCTCCTCGGGAGGTATAAGTAGGGGGAAGCAATACATTCGATACCTCATCCAGAAACGCACCCTCTCGAAACCTGGCGAGCAAGCTACACCGCGATGCAGAGCGCCTCTCTTGCAGAGTCTGCCACTTGAGTTTATTAAACATCTCCTCCGTCAAACCGATCTGGTACGGATCCCACACTGATGAGCAATACTCAGGAATAGGTCGAAGGAGTGTTTTGTAAGCCACCTCCTTTGTTGATGGACTACATTTTCTAAGCACTCTCCCAATGAATCTCAACCTGGTACCCGCCTTACCAACAATTAATTTTATATGATCATTCCACTTCAAATCGTTCCGCACGCATACTCCCAGATATTTTACAGAAGTAACTGCTACCAGTGTTTGTTCCGCTATCATATAATCATACAATAAAGGATCCTTCTTTCTATGTATTCGCAATACATTACATTTGTCTATGTTAAGGGTCAGTTGCCACTCCCTGCACCAAGTGCCTATCCGCTGCAGATCTCCCTGCATTTCGCTACAATTTTCTAATGCTGCAACTTCTCTGTATACTACAGCATCATCCGCGAAAAGCCGCATGGAACTTCCGGCACTATCTACTAGGTCATTTATATATATTGTGAAAAAAAATGGTCCCATAACACTCCCCTGTGGCACGCCAGAGGTTACTTTAACGTCTGTAGACGTCTCTCCATTGATAACAACATGCTGTGTTCTGTATGCTAAAAACTCTTCAATCCAGCCACACAGCTGGTCTGATATTCCGCAGGCTCTTACTTTGTTTATCAGGCGACAGTGCGGAACTGTATCGAACGCCTTCCGGAAGTCAAGAAAAATAGCATCTACCTGGGAGCCTGTATCCAATATTTTCTGGATCTCATGAACAAATAAAGCGAGTTGGGTCTCACACGATCGCTGTTTCCGGAATCCATGTTGATTCCTACATAGTAGATTCTGGGTTTCCAAAAACGACATGATACTCGAGCAAAAAACGTGCTCTAAAATTATACAACAGATCGACGTCAGAGATATAGGTCTATAGTTTTGCGCATCTGCTCGACGACCCTTCTTGAAGACTGGGACTATCTGTGCTCTTTTCCAATCATTTGGAACCCTCCGTTCCTCTAGAGACTTGCGGTACACGGCTGTTAGAAGGGGGGCAAGTTCTTTCGCGTACTCTGTGCAGAATCTTTGGATCTTCTCTATTTGTTCTATCAGTATAATTTGATATGGCTCCCAAACTGAAGAGCCATATTCATGTACTGATCATTCGTGTATTTAGTAAGCTAACTTCTTTGTTGATGGATTACATTTCCTGGGGATTCTTCCAATGAATCTTAATCTAGCATTTGTCGTATTCGTGATACGTTTCATGTGGTCGTTCCACTCAGATCCCTCCGTACACCACTATTGGGTACTTTGAGGATGTAACTGCTTCCTGTGATTGTTGTTCAGTCGTGTAGTCATACAATAATAGTCTTTCTGTCTATGCACACGCAAAACGTTTATGTTGGGGGTCTATTATCATTCCCTGCGCCAAGCGTCGATCCACTGCAGATCTTCCTCCATTTTGCTACAATTTTCTAGTGTTGCAACTTTTCTGTACGCAATAGCATCATCAGCGAAAAGCCTCCTAGAACTTTCCACGTTATCTGCAATGATGTCTCCTGTCTACAGGATATCTCTCCTAAGAGTCGTCAGGTCCACTTTCTCTGATGCTTCGGAGGACATTTGTAATTTCGTTTTTGCATTATGTAGTTGGAAGCAGCACAGTTACTGCCCGGCACATCTTTCATGCGACGCCCAGAAACAACAAAAGGCATCTGTTTGTTTACCATCACAAACAAAATTACTTTTAAATCGGAGTTTAAGGTGCCCATTCGATGGAGCACTCCCAAATTAAACTGTTCCCATATTCATTTTATCAGTATGCATTAAGACTGAAAGTAGAACGCGAAGAATAAACAGCAATCCAGCAGCGACTCAGCAGGGCTGCATGCTAGGCGGTAGCAGTCAGCGCGAGCCAGGGAGGTGTTGTTGCCGCTGGAGTACTTGTTATTCTTAGTCTTCTACTGTCCCTGTTAGTAAATATTGATAAAACAAATATAGGACTAGATTAACCTGGGACCGCTCTATCGAATGGGAACTTAAAATTACGCTTTAGAAATCATTTTGTGTGTAACGTGAAACAAACCAACGCACACTCCGTTGACCCTTAAGTCAAAGACTTGATGACCAATACTTGCTTGGGGTGACTCCAGCTGCACAGTGCAAAAACGAAATTGTAAGTCCACTATTGGCCATTAAAACTACTACACCACGCATATGACGTACTACAGACGCGAAATTTAACCGACAGGAAGAAGATGCTGTGATATGCACATGATTAGCTTTTCAGAGCACTCACACAAGGTTGGCACCGGTGGTGACACCTACAACGTGCTCACATGAGGAACGTTTCCAACCGATTTCTCATACACAAACAGCAGTTGACCGGCGCTGCCTGGTGAAACGTTGTTGTCATACCTCGTGTAAGGAGGAGAAATGAGTACCATCACGTTTCCGACTTAAAGTCGGATTGTAGCCTGTCTCGATTGCGATTTATCGTATCGCGACATTGCTGCTCGCGTTCGTCGACATCCAATGACTGTTAGCAGAATATGGGATCGGTGGGTTCAGGAGGGTAATCCGGAACGCCGTGCTCGATCCCAACGGCCTCGTATCATCAGCAGTCGAGATGACAGGCATTTTATCCGCATGGCTGTAACGGATCGTGCAGCCACGTCTCGATCCCTGAGTCAACAGATGGGGACGTTTGCAAGACAACAACCATCTGCACGAACAGTTCGACGGCGTTTGCAGCAGCATGGACTATCAGCTAGGAGACCGTGGCTGCGGTTAACCTTGACACTGCATCACAGACAGGAGCGCCTGCGATGGTGTACTCAACGACGAACCTGGGTGCACGAACGGCAAAACGTCATTTTTTCGAATCAATCCAGGTTCTCTTTACAGCATCATGATGGTCGCATCCGTTTATGGTGACATCGCGGTGAACGCACATTGGAAGTGTATATTCGTCATCGCCATACTGGCGTATCATTCGGCGCGATGGTATGCGGTGCCGTTGGTTACACGTCTCAGTGACCTCTCGTTCGTATTGACGGCACTTTGAACAGTGGACGTTACATTTCAGATGTGTTACGACCCGTGGCTCTAACCTTCATTCGATACCTGCGAAACCCTACATTTCAGCTGGATAATGCACGACCGCATGTTGCAGGTCCTGTATGGGCCTCCTTCTGGATAAGAAAATGTTCGACTGCTGCCCTCGTCAGCACATCCTCCAGATGTCTCACCAATTGAAACCGTCTGGTCAATGGTGGCCGAGCAACTGGCTCGTTACGATACGCTAGTCACTACTCTTGATGAACTGTGGTATCGTGTTGAAGCTGCATGAGCAGCTGTACCTGTGCACGCCATCCAAGCCCTGTTTGACTCAATGCCCAGGCGTATCAGGGCCGTTATTACGGCCAGAGGTGGTTGTTGTGGGTACTGTTTTCTCTGGATCTATGCACACAAATTGCGTGAAAATGTAATCACATGTCAGTTCTAGTATAATATATTCGTCCAATGAATACCCGTTTATCATCTGCATTTCTTCTTGGTGTAGCAATTTTAATGGCCAGTAGTGTATCTGCAGGAATACCCGAGAAAGTTCGCCTGACGACTCTTAGATAGACATGCTTTATATTGTGAAAAGTAATTGACCAATAACACTCCCATTGGAGTAAGCCCAAAGTCAATTCTACATTTGAAGACTCTCGGTTGTCAACGACTTTCTGTGTTCTTATTGCTATAAAACTGTTTAATTCAGTCACACAGTTCGTCTGATATTCCGTACTGTCGTATTTTGTTCGATAGGAGGCAGTGCGAAACAGTACAGAATGCCTTACGGAAGTAGAAAAACACGTCCTCTACCTTTGCACCGGTATCCACTTTCTTCTTGTTCTAGGAGACGAACAGAGCGAGCTGGGTTCCACACGATTGTTGTTTTCGAAACCCGTATTGATTCCTACACAGGAAATTTTGCGCCTTCAGAAATGTCGCAATACGTGAGCATAGAACACGACCCAAAATTCTACCACAGATCAATGTCAAAAAATCTATGCCTGTAGTCATTCCTTCAGTTCAACGAGCCTCTCTTAAAACGGAAATGGCATGTACTTTTTTCCAGTCATTAACAACGCTTCTTTTCTGCAGATATTGACCTACGCTTCTGCTAAAAGAGGGACAAGTTCTTTCGAGTACTCCATGTAGAATCCAACTGGTGTGCCGTCAAGTCCAGTAACCTTTCCTCTGTTGAGCGATTTGAATTGCTTTACTATCCTATTGTCACTTATTTGTATATCTTACGATTTCTCGTTCGTGCGATGATTTAAAGGAGGAATTACAGTGCAATCTTCCTCTGTGAAACAGTTTTGGAAAAACACATCTAGTACTTCCTCCTATTCTGCTTCATCCTCTGTTTCGATGCCAGTATGGTCAGGACGTCTGAACAAATGGCTTAGATCAGTTTACTAATTTTACAACAGACCAAAACTTCTCAGGATTTTCTGATTCATTGAATCCTTCATGCATGGCTCCCCTTACGCAAATTTTGGCTTTGATGAGTTTTTGTCCGTCTGTGAGGCCTTTGCTACTTTTAAAATTGCAGTGAAGCTCTCTTTGCTTTTGCAGTAGCTTTCTAAAACATTTGTGGAACCACGATTGGTTGTTTCCATCCCTAATAACTTTGTTCGGCACGTACCTGTCTAAAAGATATAGTACAATGCTCTTGAACTTTGTTCATTGAAGCTAAAGATTGTCAGTGCTGGAGGTGAAATTTATATGGTGGCCTGTCAGATAATCTGAAACATGTTTCTTGTCGCTCTTGCTGAACAGAAAGATTTTTCTACCTTTCTTTGTATTTCCACTTAGAAATGTATTCAGAGATGCTCTAATGACCATACGAACACTGATTCCCTATTCTACACTGAGTCGCAATTTCGAGTCTGATTAACACTAACAATTCTAATATGTTCCCTTCACGAGTCGATTCACTGAATAACTGCTCAAGATAATTTCCAGATGAAGCATTTAAAACAATTTCACACGATTCTCTGTCCTTAATACCCGCCCTAATCACTTGAGTTTCCGAGCCTATAGGTCATAGGTTGAGTTGTTCACCTGAAACTAATATTCTTCATATTTACCCTCAAATATTTCGCCACTATTGCTTCTAAGTCAGAGGCCCTACAAAAGCATCCATTGACCATGTTAGCTCCACCATTAACACTTACCATCACTCACGTTATTTCGCATTCTGAATCTACAATAATCTCAAAAGATATTATCGTATTTTATGGCTATAAACACACCTCTACTACCAGCGTTCAAACTATCTTCGCGATATCCATCGCAATCTAAATTTAGAATTTCTTTGCTACTGACATCTGATTTCTCCCAGCTTTTTGTCCCTAGTACTATGTGGGCATTGTTACTGTTTATAAGTGAGACTAGTTCCGGGAACTTTCCATAGACACTGCTGTAGTTAACTAATACAGTATCAACGTTTTCTTTCCCCCATCTGCTATGACGTATGCTACCTGGAACGGAAATAAAACACATAAGGCCTTAGGAGGGATTTCTCAATCCTATTGCATGGCGAATGCGGAATTATATACATTGCGGTGACAGAAGTTGTGGGATCCTTCTAATATCGTATCGGACTGCCCTTACCCGGCCTAGTGCAGAAGCTCTGCATGGGATGGACTCAATAGATCGTTGGAAGTGCCCGCAGAAATATTGAGCCATGCTGCCCTTAAAGCCGTCCATAATTGCGAAAGTTTTGCTAGTGCAGCATTTTTAGCGCGAACTGACCTCTCCACTCTGGCCCATAAATGTTCGATGGAATTCACATTGGGCGACCAGCGTGCCCAAACTATTCGCTCGGTTTCTCCAGAATGTTCTTCAAACCAATCGCGAACTATTATGACCCAGTGACAAGGCACATTATCATCCATGAAGTCCATGAATGGCTACAAGTGGTAACCAAGTAGCCGAACATAACAATTTCCAGTCAGTGATCGGTTCTGTTGGACCAGAGGACCCAGAATTATGGACCCACCCGCATCTTGCACAGAGCCTTGTTGATAACTTGGATCCATGGCTTCGTGGAATCTGCGCCACGCTCGAACTCTACCATCAGAGCTCTACCGTCAGCTCTTACCAACTGAAATCGGGACTGATCTGACCAGGCCAAGGCTTTCCACTCGTCTAGAGTCCAACTGGTACGTTCGCGAGCCCAGAAGAGGAACTGCAGGCGATGCCGTGTTATTACCGAAGACACTCGCGTTCGTCGAACGTTCTACGCTGATTTCTTTGGTTACATCACACGGTGTTACTCGTCTGTTAGTACTGATAACTCTACGCAAAAATCACTGCTCTTGGTCATTAAGTGAAGGTCGGCGGCCACTGCGTTCACCGTGGGGAGAGGTAACGCCTGAAACCTTGTATTTTCGGCACACTTTTGCCAATGTGGGTCTCGGAACATTGAATTTTCTAACGATTTCCGAAATGGAATGCGCATGCTCCTAGCTCGAACTACTGTTCCGCGTTCAAAGTCCGTCAACTCCAGTCGTGCGGCCATAATCACGTCGGACACCTTTTCACATGAATCATCTGGGTACAAATGAAGCCTCCGCCAATGCACTGCCCTTTATGTATTGTTTACCGGTACTACCGCCGTGTTATATGTGAATATCGCTATCCTATGGCTTTTATCATCTCGGTGTAGAGACTGAGGCAGACGGCACAAAGCTGTATGCCCTGTAGGAGACGCTAAAGTAAGAGGTGCTAACTACAGGACAGACAGAGGCAGCCGGCTGTAGGATGCCGCAGACAAAAATGAGCGTAATTCAGAAGTGTCTGTCTCCAGGCACACGCGCGAGGCGATCACATGGTCCCTCTCCAAGGCTTTCTCGTAGGTTATTCAAGGATTGCAGGCCTATGCTGCGTCTTCTGTACTGTGCCTGAACTGTGGTGTATGGATTCAGTACTCATATAGCACCACGTGTAACTGCTTACAACGAATGGGAACTGAATGTACAAGCTTAACGGAATATAATGACAATAAAAATTATTCATTTCTTCGGGTCCACATTGCGACTGACAACTGGGGCTGTACACAAACGCCATTTACAATTATTCCTTTAACCCTGCGGTTCACTTCACTTTTGCTAAATAAATACACTCTTTATGTCAATATGACTGTACATTAATGTATTGCAAAAACTTCCACTAACACTGATTTTTCTTACAGTTGTTGACACTGCTGTACACCAATATCTTTTTGAAAAAAAAATGGTTCAAATGGCTCTGAGCACTATGAGACTTAACATCTGAGGTCATCAGTCCCCTACAGCTTAGAACTACTAAGTAACTAACTAACTAACCTTAGAACTACTAACTGCTACCTAACTAACCTAAGGATATCACAAACATCCCTGCCCGAGGCAGGATTCGAACCTGCGACCGTAGCGGTCGCGAGGTTCCAGACTGAAGCGCCTAGAACCGCTCGGCCGCATTGGCCGGCTCTTTTTGAAAACATTAGTATTATTATTACATACAGAACTTTAAGAAAATTTCTTATTTTAACATTCACATCTGGCAAATTTGGAAGAACAGACAGTTTTCAATAAGGCATCCTTCTTAGAAAACTTTACTTTATTTTGCTCCTCATACTTCGTTCGTTATTTTACAGTTTGGTCGCAAGTAGTCACGTGAATACCGATAAAATAGTAAATAAGAAACAACAGTTTTCAATACAGTCAATTATTTTTGAATGAACTACCATTTGTTTTCTAATTTTTATTCCTACTCTTTGCAGTTTTAACACAAGTAGGTCAAACGCGTTGATTACATTTTCCACACACTTTCTTTGTTTTATTGTCACTGATTTCTGGACATAGCTTACTGCATAAACCTTTAGTAGTTTTTCTCGTCACAGATTCTGACACTTTTTCCACGCTTTCAGGATTTTGTGTGCACCTGGCCATTTTCATGCAATCTTCTGCTCTTGGAAAATGCTTCTTTGGTATAATGTGTTCTGCTGTCAACGACGCTCCAAGTCTCTCCAAGAATATTCAGCCCTTCCATACTTTCACCTCTATTATTTCATTTTGGTGGACTGCACAAATTACTACCCCAAATAAACTTTTTAACACAGTATTCTGCAGGTTGCATGCCTGGTAAGTTCTGGGTTGATCTAAGTGATATTTGAAACTGATAGGCGGCCACGTTGTGTTGGTCGCTGTTGCTGCCATAATTCCCTTTGTTAGAAACAGAAGACTGTAGACTATTTTTTACAGGCTGTAACTGTCACAACTGTCATCAAAAGAGTGACTTTCAGATGCATTACTTTCGTAACGTTCGAACTGATTCTTCCAACTCTAACTGAGCAAAAACAATAAAGATTCAAATAACTGAGAAGTGCTAAACAATTTAAAAATCATTATTGCCAAAAAATAACAGAAAACTAAAAACTACTTGAAACTGGAGTAGTAATATTTGTGTCAGGCGTTATGATCCAAACATTACATGTGTAACTATCAAGGTCTGTGACCAGACTACTTAAAATATTTTTATACACGTATTTCTCATGCATTTTGTGGCACTTGCCAAATTTCGTAAAATTATCTTGGTATTTAAATAACGAGAAAGGAATTTGCAACCATTTC
Source organism: Schistocerca piceifrons (assembly GCF_021461385.2). Lineage (NCBI taxonomy): Eukaryota > Metazoa > Arthropoda > Insecta > Orthoptera > Acrididae > Schistocerca > Schistocerca piceifrons. The sequence continues at coordinate 240,282,525 of NC_060142.1, read as the reverse complement.
AGCTGATATAGACACGAACAAAACAGCAACAAGGTTGATAAATACCCATTTTCTCTTGAATTACAAGTATTAATAAAAATCAATCCTTTTTTATAATTTAAGAAAAACCGCTTGCCTTTAATTTTAACAAAATTAAATGGCAACGCCTTTTGCACGCACAGTAAATAACATATCACACAAAACTTTTACAATTAAATAAAGATAACGGCAAAGTCCTCCGCCATGAACCACAGACCTTGCCGTTGGTGGAGAGGCTTGCGTGCCTCAGCGATACAGATAGCCGTACCGTAGGTGCAACCACAACGGAGGGGTATCTGTTGAGAGGCCAGACAAACGTGTGGTTCCTGAAGAAGGGCAGCAGGCTTTTCAGTAGTTGCAGGGGCAACAGTCTGGATGATTGACTGATCTGGTCTTGTAACACTAACCAAAACAGCCTTGGTGTGTTGGTACTGTGTGAACGGTTGAAAGCAAGGGGAAACTACAGCTGTAATTTTTCCCGAGGGCATGCAGCTTTACTGTATGGTTATGTGATGATGGCGTCATCTTGGGTAAAATATTCCGGAGGTAAAATAGTCCCCCATTCGGATCTCCAGGTGGGGACTACTCAAGAGGACATTGTTATCAGGAGAAAGAAAACTGGCATTCTACGGGTCGGAGTTTGGAATGTCAAATCCCTTAATCGGGCAGGTAGGTTAGAAAATTTAAAAAGGGAAATGGATAGGTTAAAGTTAGATATAGTGGGAATTAGTGACGTTTGGTGGCAGGAGAAACAAGACTTCTGGTCAGGAGAATACAGGGTTATATATACAAAATCAAATAGAGGTAATGCAGGAGTAGGTTTAATAATGAATTTAAAAAAATAGGAATCCGGGTAAGCTACTGCAAACAGCATAGTGAACGCATTATTATGGCCAATATAGACATGAAACCCATGCCTACCACAGTAGTACAAGTTTATATGCCAACTAGCTCCGCAGATGAAGAGATTGATGAAATGTATGATGAAATAAAAGAAATTACTCAGACAGTGAAGGGAGACGAAAATTTAATAGTCATGGGTGACTGGAATTCGATAGTAGGAAGAGAAGGAAACGTAGTAGGTGAATATGGTGGATTGGGGGGAAGAAATGAAAGAGGAAGCCACCTGGTAGAATTTTGCACAGAGCATAACTTAATCATCGCTAACACTTGGTTCAAGAATCATAAAAGAAGATTTGTGATGTTTAAAGCTCTCCCGGGGTACTGATTGTCCCATAAAAACACGGGAGAACTGCCGGATATCAGTGACGTCCTGCCACGATATTTCGGCGCAGAGTCTTCTGGCCATCTTCGGGTGAATGCCATTGTAGTAGCACTGGCGAGTACGCGCTGAGCTCCGCTATTTAAAGCCTTCTGAGGTGACATTGCGCATGCGCTGCTCAGCGCGCGCGTCCATAACGGCTCCGTGCGCTGCACCTCGCGCCCTCCACGGTGAAAGCCTGGCGTATCGGTATCAGGTCGATTTCCATCTTTGTGCAGATAACTACGTCGACTACGAAGTTTCTCTATAACAGGATTCCATGCATAGTTTAACTGATTACCGTTATCTCGATTGATGAGAGTCTCGTTGTCAGACAGTCTTATTTCCACAGATTCATTGATAATCGAGCTCCAAAAGTTTGATGTATAGGCCAAAATTTTTGTGTCGTAATTCATGGAATGGTCTGTGGAAATACAATGTTCGGCGATTGCGGACTTGGTGGGTTGGAGAAGGCGAGTATGCCGTTGGTGTTCCACAATGCGTTGCTGCACAGTTCGTGTTGTTTGCCCTATAAATGATTTGCCGCATTCAGACGAGCAGATGTGGATACAGTAGTCTAAAAATCTGACAAAGGAAACGCTACTGTCCTCATACCAAGGGATGACTATATTAATAAGATAAATGTTGTATTATGTGATTCAACGTATCGCAAAATCGATAGGGATCCCACGAGCCGAGTGGTGCGAAAAACAGCAGAACTTTTATCAAATAGTTGTCTACCGAAGGAGGTCATCAAGAGACTGAAACCAAACAGTTCAGTTCCACCTAGGCTATATGGACTGCCTAAGATCCACAACGAAAATGTGCCATTACGTCCAATTGTGAGTAACGTTGGAGCAGCCACCTACGACCTAGCAAAATTCTTGGCAGCTTTGCTCAAACCAATGATAGGCAAGTGTGCACATCACATAAAGAATTCTGGTGATTTTATCAGTCGACTTCAGTCACTACAACTGCAAAGTAACGACTTATTGGTCAGTCTTGATGTGGTTTCATTTTTCACAAAGGTGTCTCTGGTGGACTCACTACACCTCATTGGCAATATGTTTGGTGCAGACATTACACCGTTGTTTGAGCACATTCTCTCCTCTACATATTTTATATTTAACAACGAATTTTACGAACAATCTTACGGTGTCGCCATGGGGAGTCCTTTGTGCCCCCTCGTGGCTAATCTTTTTATGGAGGATTTTGAGGAGAGAGCTCTCGACTCTGCCGCTTTTAAACCGACAGTATTTTGGCGGTACGTTGACGACACATTTATAGTGTGGCCTCGTGGTCTGGACCGTCTCCAAGAATTTTTACGTCACATGAACTCCATACCTGAAAACATAAAGTTTACCATGGAGATAGAGAAATATGGTTATCTGCGATTTTTAGACGTCTTGGTGCGACGGAAGAGTGGTGGCACACTTGGTCACTTGGTGTACAGAAAGCCCACTCATACAGACCAGTATCTACAAGCTACTAGTTGCCACCATCCAGCACAAACAATCGGCGTTCTCAAAACCTTGATCCACCGTGCCCATACTATCTCTGACGCCGACAGTCTTCAGGCGGAACTGGAACACATGCAAAAAGTATTTTTGAAGAATGGCTTTTCACCTAGGCAAGTGAACAGAGTGATGAAGACATACAAACGACGGAACAAGGAAGAGGAAGAGGCCTTCAGGTCGACTGTTTATCTACCATTTATTGGGAATATTTCTTCACAGATAGGCAGAATATTGAGAAAGCATCAAGTGAGAGTCATCTTTCGCCCTCCTTCCAAAATTTCATCACTGATGGGATCCGTTAAAGACGACCTGGGCCTGCGTAAATCAGGTGTTTGCAAAATTCCGTGTGAATGCGGCAAATCATATATAGGGCAAACAACACTAACTGTGCAGGAACGCATTGTGGAACACCAACGGCATACTCGCCTTCTCCAACCCACCAAGTCCGCAATCGCCGAACATTGTATTTCCACAGACCATTCCGTGAATTACAACGACACAAAAATTTTGGCCCATACATCAAACTATTGGAGCTCGATTATCAATGAATCTGTGAAAATAAGACTGTCTGACAACGAGACTCTCATCAATCGAGATAACGGTAATCAGTTAAACTATGCATGGAATCCTGTTATAGAGATACTTCGTAGTCGACGTAGTTATCTGCACAAAGATGGAAATCGACCTGATACCGATACGCCAGGCTTTCCCCGTGGAGGGCGCGAGGTGCAGCGCACGGAGCCGTTATGGACGCGCGCGCTGAGCAGCGCATGCGCAATGTCACCTCAGAAGGCTTTAAATAGCGGAGCTCAGCGCGTACTCGCCCATCCATAACACCGATTCCTACACCTTTTTCCCCTCCGCCGGTGTGCCCCAAGGCTCCGTCCTCTCCCCCCTTCTGTACTTGTTGTACACGGCGGACATGCCGCCGCCGTCACCCCCCGTCCACCTTCTCCAGTTTGCCGATGACACCGCCTTCCTTGCCCTTGCCCCCACCCTGCGACGCTCCCAACACCTTCTCCAATCCCATCTTGACCGGTTCACCGCTTGGTGCAACCAGTGGTTGCTCAAGGTCAATCCTTCCAAAACCCAGGCGATCATTGTAGGCAAAACCACTCCCTCCTTCCGCCTCCTTGATTTCTATCTCACCGTTTATGGCCGTCCCATCGCTCTCACCCCCACCCTTAAGTACCTTGGCGTCACCCTCGACCGTCGCCTCTCCTGGACTCCCCATCTCCAGACAATCCAAGCCAAGGCACGTTCCCGACTCCGTCTCCTCAAGCTCCTTTCCGGCCGAACGTGGGGTCTGGACCCCTCCACCATCCTCCACACCTATAAGTCCCTCATCCGCCCTATCCTCTGTTACGCCCATCCCGCCTGGATCTCCGCCCCCCCTTCCTTTTATAAATCCCTCCAAATCCTTGAACGCCATGCTCTCCGCCTTGCCTATCGCATCCGTCTCCCTTCCCCCACGCGGATCCTGTATGACCTTATCCCCTTCCCCCACCTCCTCCTCTTCCTCGAAAGGATACGCATCCTATACACCTCCCGTAAACTCGATCCTCCTCACCCGCTCGTCTCCCCGATCCTCTCCCACCCCCGCCCGCTGCCACGCCTGTACTCCCACGTCCCACCCGGTCTCCATCTCTCCACCCTCCTTGCCCTCTCCCAAGGTGGCTTCCGCCAGCTCCCCCTCCCTGATGATGCCCTCCTCCCCTCCATCTACCCCTCCTACCAACTTTGATCCTCCCACCCTCCTCCTGTGCTTGCTCCTCGGGGCACCCTCCCTCCCTTCTCCCCCCTTTCCCTCCCTCCTCCTTTTCTCGTCCCTCGTCCCCCGGGCCCCCCCCCTCCCCTGTCCCTATCCTCCTGTCCCCGTCTCCTAAGCCATGGCATCCTCTTTTCCTCCCCTCTCCCCCTCCTCATCCCTGTTGCCCTCTTGGCAGGTCCCCGGACTCGCACACGCTCAGTGGACATTCGCGCGCCGGAGATCACCGCCATCAGTGTATCGTGTGTGCCGTCATGTTTAGTGTTCAGTGTTTACCGTCACACTCCATCGTTCACCAGTACCATCGTCTCCTTCAGTGTTTGTGCGTCGTCTCAACAGTTTGCAGTGTGGCTTATCGTCGAGTGTGAACGGCTCCGTGTTTGTTTCTCTGTGTCTCCTGTTTATTGCCCACCGTTTTGTAACTTTTATGTTTTTCTCCTGTTTTTGCTGATTGTACCTTCTATGGCTGAAGAGCAGCGTAGTATGCTGCTGACAGCCTGCCTGCTGTACAGGCTTTAAAATAACAATAAAGTAAAAAAAAAAAAAGCGTACTCGCCAGGACTACAACAGTGCCACTCACCTGAAGATGGCCAGAAGACTCTGCGCCGAAATATCGTGGCAGGACGTTACTGATATCCGGCAGTTCTCCCGTGTTTTTTTGGAATAAAAGCAGATTGTATACATGGAAGAAGCCTGGAGATACTGACAGATTTCAGATAGATTATATAATGGTAAGACAGAGATTTAGGAACCAGGTTTTAAATTCTAAAACATTTCCAGGGGCAAATGTGGACTCTGACCACAATCTATTGGTTATGAACTGTAGATTAAAACTGAAGAAACTGCAAAAAGGTAGGAATTTAACGAGATGGGACCTGCATAAACTGACATAACCAGAGGGTGTACAGAGTTTAATGTAGAGCATAAGGGAACAATTGGCAAGAATGGGGGAAATAAATACAGTAGACGAAGGACGGGTAGCTTTGAGGGATGAAGTAGTGAAAGCAGCAGAGGATCAAGTAGGTAAAAAGACGAGGGCTAGTAGAAATCCTTGGGTGATAGAGGAAATATTGAATTTAATTGATGAAAGAAGAAAATATAAAAATGCAGTAAATGAAGCAGGCAAAAAGGAATACAAACGCCTCAAAAATGAGATCGACAGGAAGTGCAAAATGGGTAAGCAAGCATGGCTAGAGGACAAATGTAAGGATGTAGAGGCTTATCTCACTAGGGGTAAGGTAGATACCGCCTACAGGAAAATTAAGGAGACCTTTGGGGAAAAGAGAACCACTTGCATGAATATCAAGAGCTCAGATGGAAACCCAGTTCTAAGCAAAGATGGGAAAGCAGAAAGGTGGAAGGAGTATATAGAGGGTCAATACAAGGGCGATGTACTTGAGGACAATATTATCGAAATGGAAGAGGATGTAGATGAAGATGAAATGGGAGATATGATACTGCGTGAAGAATTTGACAGAGCACTGAAAGATCTGAGTCGAAACAAGGCCCCAGGAGTAGACAACATTCCATTGGAACTACTGACAGCCTTGGAAGAGCCAGTCCTGATAAAACACTACCATCTGGTGAGCAAGATGTATGAGACAGGCGAATTACCCTCAGACTTCAAGAAGAATATAATAATTCCAATCCCAAAGAAAGCAGATGTTGACAGATGTGAAAATTACCGAAGTTTAATAAGTCACACGTGCAAAATACTAACGCGAATTCCTTACAGACGAATGGAAAAACTGGTAGAAGCCGACCTCGGGGAAGATCAGTTTGGATTCCGTATAAATATTGGAACACGTGAGGCAATACTGACCCTACGACTTATCTTAGAAGCTAGATTAAGAAAAGGCAAACCTAGGCTTATAGCACTGGTAGACTTAGAGAAAGCTTTTGACAATATTGACTGGAATACTCTCTTTCAAATTCTGAAGGTGGCAGGGGTAAAATACAGGGAGCGAAAGGCTATTTACAATCTGTACAGAAACCAGATGGCAGTTATAAGAGTCGAGGGGCATGAAAGGGAAGCAATGGTTGGGAAGGGAGTGAGACAGAGTTGTAGCCTCTCCATAATGTTATCTGTACATTGAGCAAGCAATAAAGGAAACAAAAGAAAAATTCGAAGTAGGTATTAAAATCCATGGAGAAGAAATAAAAACTTTGAGGTTCGCCGATGACATTGTAATTCTGTCAGAGACACCAAAGGACTTGGAAGAACAGTTGAACGGAATGGACAGAATCTTGAAAGGAGGGTATAAGATGAATATCAACAACAGCAAAACGACAATTATGGAATGTAGTCGAATTAAATCGGGTGATGCTGAGGGAATTAGATTAGGAAATGATACACTTAAAGTAGTAAAGGAATTTTGCTATTTGGGGAGCAAAATAACTAATGATGGTCTAAGTAGAGAGGATATAAAACGCAGATTAGCAATGGCAAGGAAAGCGTTTCTGAAGAAGAGAAATTTGTTAACAAAGAGTATAGATTTAAGTGTCAGGAAGTCGTTTCTGAAAGTATTTGTATGTAGTGTAGCCATGTAAGGAAGTGAAACATGCATGATTAATAGTTTGCACACGAAGGGAACAGAAGCTTTTGAAATGTGTTGTTACAGAAGAAGCTGAAGATTAGATGGGTAGATCACATAACTGATGAGGAGGTATTGAATAGAATTAGCGAGAAGAGGAGTTTGTGGCACAACTTGACTAGAAAAAGGGATCGGTTGGTAGGAGATATTCTGAGGCATCAAGGGATCACCGATTTAGTATTGGAGGGCAGCGTGGAGGGTAAAAATCGTAGAGGGAGACCAAGAGATGAGTACACTGAGCAGATTCAGAAGGATGTAGGCTGCAGTACGTACTGGGAGATGAAGCAGCTTGCACAGGATAGAGTAGCAGGGAGAGCTGCATCAAACCAGTCTCAGGACTGAAGACCGCAACAACGACAACAACAACAACAACAACAACGGCAGAGTATGATATAAAACTTTCTCAGGTCAGAAGAGTAATGTAACAGTAATTAGTCCAATCAGTGACGCCATTCTTCACCAGCTAAAGCAAAGGTGGGCCTAATCCAGCACAGTCAATAATAGTGACATGCGTACGGCTTGACCTGCGGTATGCGAGTGCGTGCCCTTCTGCGTTGATGAGATAATCTGTGCATTTCCACCGCAAGTAACCACAGCTCATCGAAGCACAGCTTGTAGATTCCACACTGCAGACGCAACGTGACACGATATTGTCGCTCGCCCCTGATGTACCGCCAGCACGCTAACAGCATTGTTTCGCGGGTAGTCGTCTCGATGCTTAGCTATCCACGGACCACACACGATTCCCGTCTCGTCTAGGCCGTGCGTCACACTACCGACTAGGTGGCGCTATCTATCAGCACCACACAACCACATTGTGGTTCTCTGGAGACGAAAGCAGTGATGCACTCTTCACTGCATAATTCTATGATTTCATTGTTACATTGTGTTAGTTTCATTTTGGAATGTTGGTTACACATTATTTTAGCGTTGTAGTAATTGACTTTAACTTAATTATTACTACATGCTTGTGGGCATTACAAGAAGAAGTAAAGGCAAGAGGTGTTCTTTTTCTGGCGACCTTTAGGAATTGGATTATGTATGCTACCATACGTAGAGCTTCTATGGAAATTTACGCCGTTATCGTAGTCACTGATCATTACAGTCATTTCAAAAACCTCATAGTTGTCGTATGGCCAAAGAGCGAACTTTTCTGTACAGGATGTCCAATCAAACGTCTTTTAGCCGTCTAGTTTCCGACCTTATTTTATTTGGCAACCCAGTTTCAACGTTTTACTACGCCATCTTCAGGACCCTGACCGACGTGTAGGACCACCTCGGTTGTGACAAAACAGGGGCCGGTAATATTGATATTAATAAATTTTTGCTACCGCGATCCATATAGTGATCGCTGTAGTAAAATACTGGTATCAGTAAATTTTTGCTAAAGCGATGCTGTATCGAACAACCGAGTCCTGCAACCATCTCTAAAAAGATGGACATACAGAGAACTTTTCTGTGGTTTTCTGTAAGATCAAAACCACTGTACGTACGACTGTAAAATATTCTTGATGATCGTTATACAAAGACACGCTGAAAAGAACTTTTGCTTGCGAAGTCTAAATCGCGGCCACAGCGTAGATCGATATTCAAAATAAACCACCAGTAATTTATACTAAAGCATGGAAAACATTGTATCAACTGGCTCTGGGAAAAATACCCGCTTCCAGCAGCAATATTCACTCAGTATCTCCTGATCTTACTCACCTTTAAGCTGCGTGGTAGTGGATATCTTGTCGATTGAAATACAGGGAGTGGACAAAAATATGGAAACACTGTGAGAAGAGTACGCTTGAACATAAATGCAGATGCTAGCCCTGCCTGCAGGTCGCCCTCTTGTATTTGGCTACGAATGGCACCTCTTTACATTGCAAGTTTCAGTCGCGGCCAAAACAGTGTTCCGTGTAGTTGTGTGTACATCATGTCGGAGCTAAGTCAGTTCGAACGTGGCCAAATTGTTGGTGTTCGTATAATGGGTGCTTCCGTAACCAAGGTAGCCGACGTTTTTGTTGTTTCAAGACGCACCTTATCGAAAATTTATAACGCGTACAGGAAAAACGAAAAAAGTCACCCACTAAGCTAAACGCGGACGAAAGTGTGTGTTGAGTGATGGTGTCAGACGGTGGCTGAAGAGAATTGTGACGAAAAATAATAGAACGAGAGCTGGAAATGTCACTGCAGGACAGAATGTCGCACTCGCGAACCCTGTCAACACAAAACCAACACCCAGTGAGCACCATAAGCTAATTAGCTGAACAGGTCCATCCACCGTACAGTGTTTGTTCCCCAATGGTGAAGCTGCGTTCCAAGACGACACGGCCCCATATAACACTAACGCTATTCTCCAATAACTGAACTTTTAGTCCTGTCAAGGGAAAGGCACATATATCACTAAAGTGCCGTGGAACACGCTAATGTTACCCTCTCAGAGGATTTCGAAGTTTGACCGCCCTTACGTCTAACGGACGAAGGTATCGGACTATAATTTCGAATTTGGTGAAATTAACAGAAAACCAGACGGACTTTAACCTTGGGAATTAATGAAGGTGGTAAAATCATAAAAGAATGAAAAAAGTGAATGGTCGCCAGCCAAATTAGGCACACTAATTTGGAAATATATGTTAGAGAAAATTGAATATTAGTTATTGAAATTACTTTTGTTGAGATTTCCCTTTGAATAGCAAACGGGATACAAACTGACACAGTGCACTGTGTACTGTGGTTCAAATGGCTCTGAGCACTATGGGACTTAACATCTTAGGTCATAAGTCCCCTAGAACTTAGAACTACTTAAACCTAACTAACCTAAGGACATCACACACATCCATGCCCGAGCAGGATTCGAACCTGCAACCGTAGCGGTCACGTGGTTCCAGACTGAAGCGCCTAGAACCGCACGGCCACAGCGGCCGGCCTCTGTACTGTGTATTGGAGCAGTTACGAATAACACACGCACCAATAAATTATGGGGAGCATCTCTGCACCAAGATCTTACTAATGACAGATACATTCAAGAGCATTACTTAATCAAATACTGAAATGTCACTGCGTGAATTGCAGAACTAAATTGGGACATGAGAGGCTTCTGTCTCGACTGACATGAAAAATACAATTAAAGATGAATAACATCATAAATACACTGTTTAAGCTCCTCTACATATAGCCGATTTCCTTAGTAACAGTAATAGTTCAATTTTTTTCTTAATAAGTGGAGAATATGATGGGCACTCATAAACTAGTATAGTTTCACTATCACTAGTCAAAGCTCCTTGATTATGACAGCAGTAAAGACTAACTCTAAAAGGTAATCATTCACTTCACTTGGATTAGTTCATAAATTACTTTGCAAGACAATCAAATACAACATTGGTTTTAATTAACTTCAAAAAAGGAACCCTTCATGTTGGGTACCAAAAATACACCTTCTTTAAAATTGTGCATAATATTTCTATCAACAATACTATCGTAAATGTGTTCATTAAAGATTTATATGTACTTGAACTTTAATTACCTGTGAAGCAGGTATTCTTTGCAATAATATTTACACAATCTTGCACTGTAATCCTACAAAATTATATTTTATAACAAACCAAGGATACTTTAGCAAAAGCCTATCCAACTTCACTTTTGTGGTTTTAGCTTTAACTTTTACTACGCCTTTTACTTTAGGCAAAAAAATCACTTTTAAACACATGAATGCAAGAATAGTTCATTTAAATAAGGATACTCGGTTCTAGTAGCAGGTAGGTGAGGTCCCTGCATAGGTTCGTGATCAGGATTGAAAATATGGTTCCGGACACAAATTTATATTTAATGTGGTTATTATTGAAACAACACACAAATTAACTTGTCCATGCCCATACACATTACTTAACTGAATGTATGAAGTTTGTGAAGCAGTGGCGAAGATTGGTGGCAGGCGACACGGCTCTTGATGTACGAATTCTTCATAAAATACCTTCTTAGCGTCGGATTTTCAACATATTAGAGCCATTCCATTATATCATGAATACTAAATAACAGCCAGATCCACATCCGAGGCAAATCCCTTATAATGCAGCTTCCAATTGCCTCTCCTAGCTCCGTCGAAGTGTACCGTGCTACTGCGTACGTTCACACAAAGGAGCTGCTCAGTTCGACCGCCAACCCCACCTTTCACATCGCGCCATGCCACTTCCGTTGTGGAGGGACTTCCCTACAGCGTGTACATGTTACAAATACAATTGCCCTAAGCATGAACCAGCTGTTAACAAACATGGTCTGTTATATAAACATATTCAAATCATAATAACTTACCATTTCAACATATTCTTTTGCTTTATTCATATGTACATCACAGAAATCTAATTTTCTTGCTCTACATCAAGGAGTTTAAACAACGCAGAATACACTCTTCATAAATTGCAAATACACAGCTACATAACATAAACCTACTCCTAATTGATATAAGTGTTACACTCTGTTCACACAGCTCGCATCGTTTAAGGCTAGTTTTGTGAGTAAGACGATTGGTTAACAAACCTCCCATGGCCACTGCAATCACCAGGTATCAGTTGTTGAGGCTTTGTGGTCTACTTTGGACCGCAGTGGCCGAGCGGTTCTAGGCGCTTCAGTCTGGAACCGCCCGACCGCTACGGTCGCAGGTTCGAATCCTGCCTCGAACACGGATGTGTGTGATGTCCTTAGATCAGTTAGTTTTAAGTAGTTCTAAGTTCTAGGAGACTGATGAGCTCAGATGTTAAGTCCCATAGTGCTCAGAGCCATGCGAACCATTTTCTACTTTGGAGAGAAGGGTGTGTGATTGCAATTCACCCTTTATCATCGTCGACTGGGCTTCCCATTATTTTGCAGGAAGAATGGTATAAGATACCCTTGAAAACCATACACGACCTTTATTTACCCATTCAGAGACAACTGGAAGCTGGTTTGGATGCCAACGGTTTCCCTATAGTGTGTTAGGAATGGTAAATTGCCATGTTTTTGGTGTCTCCATACTTCTGTCCACTCACAACGCATTAGAAGGCAGCAGCGAAACAACCTTCATTGCAACCTTTCTGGTAGAAGATCTGCGGCTCGAAGTAAAACCGTTTTCTAAGGGTCTTATTTATAGTACGAAAGCAGGTGATTCAAACTATATGTACAATGACAATCTCTCATTTGCACATTTTCTTCGTGGGCAATTTTTGAGTACAGTTCGCGTACGTTATGTGAAGACTTTTTGTAGATGCATAGATGCTTTAGTCCACAACAGAAATAAAATGCGCTGTGTCCCAGCTACGTAGCCAAACTGATCAAAGACAATTACGAGTCATTATGAAGTACCGGTATATCAAAGTCACTGCAAATTAAAAATATGTGCCAACTTCAAATTAATTACCACGTTCTTAGTAATACAACAAGACAACACGAAGCAGGCATCTTACTTTGTATAAATATGATCACGAACCTAAATACGTGAAAAGAAAATTGCCTGCTTGCAAGCGGAATTTGGACGAAAAAATGTACAATGTGAAAGAATGATAACTCGTAAAATATCATATAGCCACTGTTGTCAGTAAAGGAACTGCCGTTTGTCCACGAACGATACTGCATACACTTCTTTACTTTTACGACCTGTGCTGGAATAGTGTTCACCTGTGTGAATTGATACTGACAGTGTAAATTCTGACTCGGTTGTTTAACTGTCGAGTGAGTCTAACACAAACAGTAAAACTCAACAAGAGGATAATCAGTGAAACATGTAAGTGATTCACGTACAAACTACTTAAAAATTACCATGCCCTATTTGCCACATATTCCGCGTACATTCGTCAAGCTTCTACATGCAGTTCCCTCAAAGCGTTGGAAGACAATGTTGTACTAACAATAGTTGGCGCAGAAACATTAACAACCATTCTTTACAAACATCATCCACATCTGGAATACAAACTGACCTATTAGGTTACTGCGTAAGTCAGTAGCGTTTTTCCGTAAGCATAATAAACACAACAGACACACATAACAGAGACTTTAGTCATCAATAGCATATTCTCCTTTCCTTATTACAACTATTTGCCAAAGCTGGTGTAACCTTTCAATTCCGCGACTGTCGAAATCACGTGGTTTTGAGGCAAAGAAATCGTTAAGTCACGTTCGAAGTACATTTTGATCCGGAAAGGAAGTTCCTTGAAAGTTTTTCGATAGAAAGCGGAAGAGATGAAAATATGAGGTCGCAAATAGGTGAATAACGTGGGTACGGAATGATTTCCCAATACAGTTCCTCTCTAGCGTTTTTTGTCAGTCTAGCAGAATGCAAGCTGGCATTATCTTAGAGCAGCATTACTTCATACAATCTTCCTGGTCATCGTTCTTCGACTGCGTGTACAAGACATCTCAGTTGTTGACTATAAATGTCAGCAGTGCTGTTTACACCTCGGGGAAGCAATTCGCAGTACGGTACATCGTCGCTGTTCCAACAGATGCATAACATTATCGCCTGTGGCTGGATGCAGGTATTTCCAAGAACAGTTGCTGCTTTGTTTGGTTTAAACCATTACTTTCTATTCCTTATGTTAGCATACAGACCAATTCTCGTCACCAATAACGATACAGCATAGGAATGGTAGGTGTTGTTCACGAGCCAATTGATGACAAGTAAGCAGAGATTCACATATGGCCAGCCGCTGATTTCTGTGATTTTGGCTTAGAGCATGTGGTACCCACACACCTGATTGTTGAACCTTCCCCATTGCATGCAAATGTCGTACGGTAGTGGAATGGTCACAGTTCATTGAATTTGTCAGTTCTCAAGTAAACTGACGTGGGTCATTGTAAATCAATCCGTTTACAGGATCTTCATCAAATCCCGAGAGTTTCTGAACGTTGAGAATCACTAATGTCAAAACGATCCCCATTAAGAACCGCGCAACTGCTACGGTCGCAGGTTCGAATCCTGCCTCGGGCATGGATGTGTGTGATGTCCTTAGGTTAGTTAGGTTTAATTAGTTCTAAGTTCTAGGCGACTGATGACCACAGAAGTTAAGTCGCATAGTGCTCAGAGCCATTTGAACCATTTTTCGATCCCCATTAAAACGAGATAACCATTTTCTTGTCGTGCTCTATCACACGGCATTATCCCCATACACGATGGAAATGTTTCTGGCTGCCTCCGCTGCTGTCACCCTGAAGTGTCTCAGGTTGGCTTGGGCTGCGTGGTGGTTTCTTATATTTCACCTCATGCACCAAACACTTAAAAAAAGTTCCCACTAGAACACCACTTTTTTATACAATGAGTGTTGCTTACTGAATACTCGGTGGCCTTTAAGTTTCATTAATCAGAGTCCACCTAGCCTGGGCCCTGAATCAGTTTGCCTTCTTCCTTCAACTTGGCTCAGAATTCACCTTCTTACAAGTTGCATATAAAACTGCTGAAAATTAACTTCTCGTTCTCATTCATTCCATCACATAAATAAGAAGTGGGATTCAGTTCAGCTTCTTATACACAAATGGCCATTAAAATTGCTACACCAAGAAGAAATGCAGATTATAAACCGGTATTCATTGGACAAATATATTATACTAGAACTGACATGTGATTATATTTTCACTCAATTTGGGTGCGTAGATCCTGACAGATCAGTACCCACAACAACCACCTCTGGCCGTAATAACGGCCTTGATACGCCTGGGCATTGAGTCAAACAGAGCTTGGATGGCGTGTACAGGAACAGCTGCCCATGCAGCTTCAACACGATACCACAGTTCTTCAAGAGTAGTGACTGGCGTATTGTGACGAGCCAGTTGCTCGGCCACCATTGACCAGACGTTTTCAATTGGTGAGAGATCTGGAGAATGTGCTGGCCAGGGCAGTAGTCTAACATTTTCTGTATCCAGAAAGGCCCGTACAGGACGTGCAACATGCGGTCGTGCATTATCCTGCTGAAATGTAGGGTTTCGCAGGGACCGAATGAAGTGTAAAGCCACGGGTCGTAACACATCTGAAATGTAACGTCCACTGTTCAAACTGCCGTCAATGAGAACAAGAGGTGGCCGAGACGTGTAACCAATGGCACCCCATACCATCACGCCGGGTGATACGCCAGTATGGCGATGACTAATACACGCTTCCAATGTGCGTTCACCGCGATGTCGCCAAACCCGGATGCGACCATCATGATGCTGTAAACAGAAGCTGGATTCATCCGAAAAAATGACGTTTTGCCGTTCGTGCACCCAGGTTCGTCGTTGAGTACACCATCGCAGGCGCTCCTGTCTGTGATGCAGCGCCAAGGGTAACCGCAGCCATGGTCTCCGAGCTGAGAGTCCATACTGCTGCAAACGTCGTCGAACTGTTTGTGCAGATGGTTGTTGTCTTGCAAACGTCCCCATCTGTTGACTCAGGGATCGAGACGTGGCTGCACGATCCATTACAGCCATGCGGATAAGATGCCTGTCATCTCGACTGCTAGTGATACGGGGTCGTTGGGATCCAGCACGGCGTTCCGTATTACCCTCCTGAACCCACCGATTCCATATTCTGGTAACAGTCATTGGATCTCAACCAACGAGGGCAGCAGTGTCGTGATACGATAAACCGCAATCGCGATAGGCTACAATCCGACCTTTATCAAAGTCGGAAACGTGATGGTACGCATTTCTCCTCCTTACACGAGGCATGACAACAACGTTTCACCAGGCAACGCCGGTCACCTGCTGTTTGTGTATGAGAAATCGGTTGGAAAGTTTCCTCATGTCAACACGTTGTAGGTGTCGCCACCGGCGCCAGCCTTGTGCGAATGCTCTGAAAAGCTAATAATTTGCATATCTCAGCATCTTTTTCCTGTCGGTTAAATTTCGCGTCTGTAGCACGTCATATTCGTGGTGTAGCAATTTTATTGGCCAGTAGTGTATCATCTTCAGAATTGCAACTCAATACGTGAGAATTGAGGACAGCCACCAACTCATATGCTGCCTCTCTGTGTTACATATATAACAGATCTGATATTCGACTTAATATGCCCTAATTAACAGCAGCAATACATTTAATATCTTTCACACTTCACGTTCTTAGATTTCAAGAAGATTTCTTCCGCAACGCCCGCTCCATGGACCTCCTGTCTCCACCTCCGCAGGTAGGGTCATCTGACTGGTACCCACTTCCGTACAGTCACTGGATTGTTAGCTCCGGTATCAGCGCCTACGACTTAAAACATCTCCCAACAGTGGGGTGCTCACCATTTACCGACTGTTCTCAGTCACGAACATCTTTTCTCTGACATATATATTTAAGAACGTAATACGTCTTATTCAAGGGATGGGATGTATCACTACATACCTCTATTGAACTTAAACAGAAGAATACATTGGAAATGTTCCGATTTCTTCATTTGGCACTCCATTTTCTAGCACCCACAGCTCCACTCAGTATTTCCAAATGACAAAATAATAATATGAAAACTCAAATAGCAACAGTGAACTACAAGTAAAAAAATTACAATCGATTAACAGACCATAGAAACCGTAATACCAACATGCAAAACAAAACCGATGAGAACTTATGCACCAATCTAATACATGTACTCCTCTATAAAAAGTGCCCACTATCACACAATCTGAAGTAACTCACTGATTACAGCTGCAGAAATTTCAGAGGTTATCACTGGGAAACAAACCAAGGAATTCTACGACGATAATGCACATTAGAAAGAGGGTATCCTTCGCTAAAGAATTATTACAGGACAAGAGCAATCTTTACGCGAGTAAGTAACGAGTAAATGAGGAGGAAGGAATTCGCTAAGTAATGTGGAGCATTTTTCTATGGAAAGGAGAGCCAGAAAATTACGCAAGTAAGCTGAATGAAATGTGGATGTAAAAGGAAGTCGCCAGAATAAATTAGGGCCAGAGAAAAGTAAGTTAGAAGATTCGAAATGAAATTATAAAATAATGAAAACTTGTCGTGGAAAAGGAAAAGGAAAAGAAAAACTTTTGGGCAAAAATAAATGGTTAACAAACAATACTGAAAACAAAAAACAGAATTAAACGAATACTGAGATATCAAAACTACCAAATGGCGAAAAGGCGAGCAGAAAACCCGACAAATTTATTTGCTGTAGTCTTTAGAATACTGCAATATCTACGTATGTTGACTACCCTACAAGTAAATGTGAATCACGAACGCATTATGATATGGCGGCCAATGTTTCTGTGATGATTCCAGAAAAAAAGAAGGGGCGCCCATTGACATTGATGTCATTAACAAAGGATATTTTAATAGAAATATCGAATAGAAATAGATGGTAGCCTCTAGTCTTGACTGCTTTGTTTTGTGTAGAATGAAGCACAGACGCCGAACAGGGTACAGGAAAACACACACAGCTGGACATGCCCCGCACATCTGGTCTCCATGTTGGTAAACGGTGGTTACACAGTGCCCGAAGGGCCGCTGGCGAACACTGCAGTGCACTTGTGTCGCTCTGAATTACGACAACCGATATTGTGCGACCGTGGTTCGCTGCACAGCTTAGCAGGCTATTGTCTGCCATGCTGCGGGTGTGGTCACCGCACGCTGCCTCCAGGCAAAATATGCCCTATCTCGTCGCGAATCCTTATTCTTAACGCTAAGCTACATAGCACGTCACAGTATCTCATAGGATTTGAGGATCCATCTCAACCGATTACCTAGTCGATAGGTCGTTTAATCTAAAACTACATTTTTTAACTCGCTAATACTTCGTACTACAGTCAACAAGAACAATACCGGCACGTCACTACAACTTCGAAATATTGTCATACGGGATGCACACCGCCGCAAAAAAAAAAAAAAAAAAAAAAAAAAAAAAAAAAAAAAAAGCAACAACCTCAATGATAAGCCCCTTTTATTGACAAGTGATGTGAAAGGTAGTTCATCATTGTACGAGTATATGATAAGAAATTCAGAACAAATGAATCATACATTTCACAGTAAAGGATTCCCAAACAGTCGCATCAGTACAAAGTGCACCCCCATTTGGCGGCAAAACAGGTGTGTATCGTCGCATGAAGACGTACGTAAAAGTGCCGAATTACATCCTGTGCCAGAGTGTCGCCAGCACCTTGCCCCTTTTGTTGCAGTGCAACAATGGTTCTTGCAACTTCTGTAGAACGAGTGAGTTCGCACT
The DNA here is from genome assembly GCF_021461385.2 of Schistocerca piceifrons. Taxonomy (NCBI): domain Eukaryota; kingdom Metazoa; phylum Arthropoda; class Insecta; order Orthoptera; family Acrididae; genus Schistocerca; species Schistocerca piceifrons. The sequence continues at coordinate 240,264,232 of NC_060142.1, read as the reverse complement.
TCACCATGTCCCACACGTGTTTAATTGGCGATAGATCTGGTTATCTTGCTGGCCAGGACAATTGCCGTACACCACGAAGAGAACGTTTAATGGCAACAGCCGTATGTGGACGTGCACTGTCGTGCTGGGAAAGCACATCACCTTTCTGTCGAAGAAATGGCCATTGCGAGGGGATAACAACCTACGCAATGTAACAGGTACTGATTACTTTAACCTGCAAAAATACCAAATGTGACTACGAGTTGTAAATGATGGACCTCCACACCATGAAACCTCGGACCTATGTGTCGTGGGTGCACACACACTGGAACAGGCCTCTTACCAGTTCTGCATCGTATACGTGTACGTCCGCTGACTCCCATACAGACAGTACATACTCTCAACAATGAAGAAAACAAGCGTCACTCCCCACGCCTGTCGGCTCTTCCACGACGCCAGAGAAACTGTGCTAGGCGGTGTCGTGGTGTCGTAGCCTCACCAGTAAGCAAGTCTTTCAAGACAAATCAGGTGCAACGTGTGCCCAAATTACTTTCCTGGGAGATATTTGGTAACCACTGCTATTCTGACAATGTGTCGATCTTGATGTGCGTCTGTACTCTGTAACGTTTAGAACCTGATATGTAGGTGTGGGAACGTTGCACAGATCACTGATGAAAGCAGCGACACACAGCAGGAACGCTGCGCCCAGCAAGTGCTGCAACACGTCGATACGTCCATCCAGCTTCTTGGAGGCCCATAATGACTGAAGGGGTTCAGCAGTGGTACGTACTCGTAGTTGGGCCATGGTTGTACCCTACAATGAATGTTGCACACATTGTCCACCTGTAAACTCAGCATAGTTACTGCCTACAGAAAACAAAGAGCACACAGATAGGTCTATGGAGCCTCATCTGATCGCCGATGACTGTGAAAAATAATTCACTAACATTACAAATGGTTCAAATGGCTCTGAGCACTATGGGACTCAACTGCTGAGGTCATTAGTCCCCTAGAACGTAGAACTAGTTAAACCTAACTAACCTAAGGATATCACAAACATCCATGCCCGAGGCAGGATTCGAACCTGCGACCGGAGCGGTCTTGCGGTTCCAGACTGCAGCGCCTTTAACCGCACGGCCACTTCGGCCGACACTAACATTACAACCCCTCAGTTTGCACATACTGCAAGTCACTGAACACAGTCGCTGAGCATGTTGCAATTTTCTCTGGCAGTGTACACAGGGTGTCCCAGAAATGCTGCGACAAACTTCGAGGATTTGGGAGGGGAGGGGGGTCTTGAGGAACAGATCCAAGATAGAAACCCGTTATCAGAAATATCATCCAATGACACTGCAGAGCGTCGAAGTCATAGGCGCTGTCGCCTGCCATTAGGCCACCCCTTCGGCACCAAGTACGACTTTGTAAGCTAATGGGCCGTAGGCGGAACGTCTCACAAGGTTGTTTGTTATTCAGTGATAGCGGCTTATTGCCACAATCGCCATTGGAGAAGATGGAGGCAGCTGCTGCATAGACAGGCCTTGAAGACGCGACGCTCTGTTGCTTGAGAGTTTTGGACATGGGTTTCAATCTGCAGTTTATTTTTCTCCCATACACCGAAAAACATTGGAGAATTTAGAGGATTCTAGGAGAAAAACAAACTGCGGATAGAAATCCTTTCCGAATTCGTTATCCACCAAAGTAACAGAACATCGCTTTCAATGGAAATAAGGCTTGTCTACGCAGCAGCTAGCTCCATCTTCTCCACTGGTGATCATGGCAATCAATCATGGTCATTGAATAGCAAACAACATTGCGAGACGTTCCGCCTACAGTCCGTCAGCGCCAGAATCTATGACTTCGGCGATCTGTAGTGTCATTGGATGACATTTCCACACCCGGGTTTCCATTCTCGATTTATTCCTCAAGATAGCCACTACAACCTCTGAAGTTTGTCGTAACATATCTGGGACACACTGCATATACAGGTTGGTCAGAAACAGTCTGAAAAGCTAGTAAGAGTATTGCAGAGTAGGTTGTCTCTGAGAAATAATTGTTAAGAAAAGAATTCGGTAAGTTCCGCTTTTCCGAGTTAATCAGCATTGATCTTGCCAGTCAGGCCGTTGCACGCGTAAATTCAAGCGGCCCATCACATATGGTGACACCAAACATAGTCTTCGTCTGGTTTTCTAAAGTCGAGAAAAGGGTCGATACAAAAATTGGACATGGGACGGTAGTAAGGACCGAACCAGAACCAAAAGCAGAATAGCCTCGAGCGCCATCATCTACGCTATGAGAACAACTGACACTAATTGTATCTTGTAGGCCGCCTTAATTTGCGTGCGCAATAGCCTGGCTGGCTAACAACACTCGCAATTATCTTGGAAATGGCGCAACGTATCGAATTCTTTCTTAACAGTTATTTCTCGACAGAACCTACCCTGCAACACCTTTACAAGCTTTCCAGACTGTTCCTAGTCACTCTGTATATGGAAATTTTACGCCAACAAGTTCTTGATAAAAGGCTGTGTTTTCGGAACAGAAAGAAGCAGCTCCTGCAAATGAGAACTGGTGTGACTACATGAGGGCTATTGGGTCTTTATATCGTTACTGGAATTTTTCAGGTGGAGATTACAACACTACATTCCCAGAGAATGTGTACGCGCAGCTTATCCCCATTTTTTGAATGTTGAGAGATATCAAGTCATTGATGTGGGGACATCGCACCGACAGAGCACAAAAACAGTTGCTTGTTCTGCAATGACTGCAGAACCTGTGGTCAGGAAATTGGGGGAGGGCAGCAGTGTAGCAGGCACAGGCCCTCCCAGATGGATGGATGGATGGATATGGTGTTATGGGCGCTCAACAGTGTAGCCTTTAGCGCCCGTCCTCCCAGAAGGAGACCGTAAGTTTGTTAACTGGCTCTGACGAAGAGGTGGATGAAAATAGCTGAAATCCAGACAGATACTAATGGCAATGTGTCATCAGGTACCGTCAGGAACAGATTACTGGAAGCTGGCTTGAGACCTGCGTCATCTACAATGACCCCTCACCAAAGACAACAGAGACTTGCATGGTGTACACCTAGAGTCAACTGGGACATTAAGAGGCATTTCGAAATATTCAGTGTTGAGTCTCGTTTTGAGCTGCATTTCGGAGTGTTCATCGTTGAGTCTCACATCTGTTTATGGCGGTTAGTTGGGCGCCAACCTGTCCAGTAATGACCTGGTGAAGGGTGACAGGAAGCAGCCATTTTCAAAATCCACACCACTCCAACTCCTGGTACCATGGCGTCGGGACCGGTCGGATATGACAACAGGACAGATTCGGTAACTGTCGAAGAGAGACTGAATACTCGCCCGTGTATGGCAAGAACGTTAAGCCCTGTTGTTCTTTTCCATGACCATAGCACCAAATCGTATATTCCAGTACGATGATGCAAAAATCCACACTATTGTTCACACCGCAGATATCTTGAGGAACGTACGTGTCCCTGAGTGGCATTGTCGATCCCCTATTCTCTCGCACAGGGCATTGTGGGATATGAAGGGAAGACATATTCTTTCATACCAACCTCCTGCCATAAATCCTCAAGAACTCACACAGCATGTGTTTTAACAAAGGCAAGAAATTCCTCAAGAGACTGTTTACTTCCATCCCACAACAAAAGCACGAATCTATTTTTACCCGTGATGTCACACCTCATACTTATATTGATGATGACATCAGATCCGAGGGCAACGAAAGTTTAATCATTTAATACCCTGTGTATTGCAGCAGCTCCATTCTTCGTTACTAGTGCTACCATGATGATATGTGCTGATTAGTACAACCATATATTTCAAGCAGGTATTTGCTGTGGATATGTACAGTTCAGGTAAATATGTACAATTTAGGTAAAGTCGTGAATGTCCGGTAGTTCTTCCCAGTGGTAATGGCCAACGATAAACCGTAAGACATTGTGCAGCAAGTACATGGAAATCGATTCAGCTACCACTATCAATAGGTTTTATACAACCCGCAACACATTCAAAAACCACGTATGGGCTCTGACTGGCTACACTCAAACCATTAAACCTACAAGAAAAATCAACGAGACTTTTTTGTAGGAAGTCTAATGTATTTAAATTTTGCTTTGGGATACGTTTTTGCTGGAGGCCACATTTTTCGAGTTATTCAATAAAAACGCATTGGAAGGTCTTTTTTGTACTAGTTTTTGATTGATGAGAAAATAGCAGCCTTTAGAGAAAATGTATCCCAGTACAACATTTAACTAAATTAAATTTCCTACGAAAAGATCCTGTAGATTTTTCTTCTGTAGGACTCATAGTTCGCATGTAGCGAGCGAGACAATATGCGTATCTTGTGTATGCTATTTGAAGGCGTTGCAGGTTGCATAAAACCCATGGGCAGAGGCAGCTAAATCGCCCTTTACATTCTTCCAGCCCTTGTCCACCGACAGTAATGGAGGGTAACGTGGACATAGGAAGAAGGACCAGCGCAACTCAAAGCTATTGAAATCATCACTTTTTTCCATATATGAACTGACCAGTACTAAAGCTGAATTTCACTAATCTATCGTCTGTATTTGCAGTCGGAATCACTTCCAGCAATTACATGAACGTGCAACTGCATTTAATCGCCAGTCATCGGTCAGTGGACGTGGTGACAAACTGGACAGAGCATGCCCAATGTGCGCAATAGAGTCTTACTACAAAAATTATAAATTCTACAAACTAATCATGAAAGATAAACAGTGACAACAAAACGTGAATCTCTCGTAAAATGCAGCTGCATTTATGTTTATCGCATTATTCAGTTGAAATATGATAGAAACAAATTACCAAAACCTAAAGTAATTCCTTCATGTTGCTGGATCCGCTGAAAGACGGCTGACTCCACCCTGTCTCGCCATGATGTACCGGGTGATCAAAAAGTCAGTATAAATTTGAAAACTTAATAAACCACGGAATAATATAGATAGAGAGGTAAAAATGGACGCACATGCTTGGAATGAGATGGGATTTTATTAGAACCAAAAAAACACCCCATATTGTTAGACGCGTGATAGATCTCTTGCGCGTGCCGTTTGGTGATCATCGTGTGCTCAGCCTCCACTTTCGTCATGCTTGGCCTCCCAAGTCCCCAGACCTCAGTCCGTGCGATTATTGGCTTTGGGGTTACCTGAAGTCGCAAGTGTATCGTGATCGACCGACATCTCTAGGGATGCTGAAAGACAACATTCGACGCCAATGCCTCACCATAACTCCGGTGATGCTTTACAGTGCTGTTCACAACATTATTCCTCGACTACAGTTACTGTTGCGGAATTATGGTGGACATATTGAGCATTTCCTGTAAAGAACAACATGTTTGCTTTGTCTTACTTTGTTACGCTGATTATTGCTATTCTGATCAGATGAAGCGCCATCTGTCTGACATTTTTTTAACGTTTCTATTTTTTTTGTTCTAATAAAACCCCATGTCATTCCAAGCATGTGTGTCAATTTGTACCTCTCTATCTATATTATTCCGTGATTTATTCAGTTTTCAAATTTATACTGACTTTTTGATTACCCGGTACTTCAACCAAGCGTCTCGATAACTGAGTGCGAAACGGGTGGAAGTGCAAATGCCTTTACATCATGTCAGTCACGAAAGCAAAGGTCTTCACAGGCCACATTGGCACTAGATACACCTCACTTTATGTCACAGCAACTTTAGAAGTGAGGGAAGTGGAGCGAGAAAGAATCAGAGATATCTATGAAGTGGTCTGTAAAAAATTAAATTTCTCATATGTTTCTCATGAGCTAAAAATCTGCAAACGTTGATATCGTATATCCCTGTTATGATGAAAGGTTGCAGAGCATGTTCTCACCTTTCAGACAATCTTCTGAAGGAATTGTACGGAAGGTTTACGGACAGAGGGCAGACACAATCTCTTACATTGCCTTTAGTTTTGCACTCAAGGTTCACAAACACAATTCTTTGGGTCAAAATTCAGCATCGATTTTTTTAACCGATATTAAAAACATGTTGTAACACTCTCAGTAAAAGCATCGATGTCGGAATCAGAGGCTCGAATTGATACTATACCAGATATTTCAGATATAAGATTCCAAGTATCTCGTACTGAATACTACCAAGAAACTGGAAACGCTTTTGTCCTCTGCTGTAAACATCTGTCGGCAGGTTTATCTCTCTACTTGTCAATAATTATTGCTGTTGGTCACAAAACCAGTCTTTAGGAGACAGTGCAAAATTTCGAGTATACTTGACATTCTGTTTCACCTCGGTTGCATTTAGGAGTTGTTTCGTTTTCCTTCCCAGCTAAGAAGTAGTTTTCAAATGTTGTCAAGAACGTCACTGAAAAAGATAATACTCCGTGTGGCAAGCTATTATCAACGTCTTCAAAAATATGAAACAGAAGCCTGGTATGTCATTTGTTAGTTTCTTTCACGATGTATGCACGATGTTGAAGCCCTCACCTTTACAACTAACAAAAACGAACTTTATGTTTTGTTATTGTTCTTGTTGTGGTCTTCTATCCGAAGAATGGTTTGACACAGACCTCCACGCTATTCTGTCCTGTGCAGACCTCTTCGTTTTTGCGTAATCACAGCAGCATACATCAGCCTGAACCTGCTTACTGCAGTCAAGCATTTTTCTCCTCCTACAATTTTTATCGTTCCCCGTCTCCCTCCCAACACGCACATCTCATAGTTACGAAATTGACGATTGCTTGATAGCTCACGATGTATCCATCAAATGATGCCTTATTTTTGTCGAGTAATGCCACAAAACCCATTTCTCCCGAATTAGTATCTTTCCATATTTCGGACATGAAACAGCCCCCATTCAGATCTTTCGATGCGGACTAATCATGAGGAATTGTAAATGTCAATAAAATTCACCAACAATCGTGTACTTTAAGATGTTATTTTATTGTGAAGGCTACCAGTGTCGGCATTTCATTATGCCATCTTCAGACCCCATAGGCGAACTTTTTGTAATGCGCCATAAATCACTGGATATCGTGAATTCAATAGTTATATAAATGCTTCATTCGAAGACGTGATAACAACTATCACGTCTTCGAATGAAGCAATTGTATAACGATTGAATTCAAGATATCCAGTGATCCAGTGATTTATAGCGCTATACGACAAGTTAGTTTATTTTGATAGATGCATAATGAAATGCCGAAACTAGAAGCCTTCACAATAAAATAAAATAATATCTTAAATTACACGACTGTTGGTAAATTTTATTGACATTGATAGTTACTTAACCAGGCGATGTCCCCTGGCCGTGATGGCCCAACAGAGATTTAATCAGGGGATGTCACCATCAGGAAAAGTAGAACTGACAGTCTATGGGTCACAGCGTGGAATGTTAGATTCAAGTTCGTACGTAGGTTAGAGAACTCAAAGGGCAATTAATAGGTCCAATGTAAATTTACTGGGAATTTGTGAAATATAGTGGCAAGAAGAACATGAGTTCTGCCCAGATGAACACAGGATTGTAAACACTAAACCAAACAAGGGTAACACAGGGAAACGTCTAATAATAAACACTAGAAATGTGGATAAGTAACTATGAACAGCATACTGAACACATTAACCAGGATAGACACGAAGGCTACACTCACTATAGAGCTACACGTTTATGTGCCACCTAGCTCCGAAAATGAAGAAACGGAAAAAATGTATGATGATACAAAAGAAATTATTCAGATAGTCAAGGGAGACAAAAATTTAATTGTGATGTGGACTGGAAATCGATAGTATGGAAATGAAGAAAAGGAAAAGTAGTAGGAGAACATGGGCTTCGGGAATGAAATGGATGAGGATGCCGCCTAGTTGAATTTTTCACAGAACATAATTAAATTTCGTTAATCTTTGATTTAAGGGAACAAGCAGGTGAAAAAGTGTCAAAAATAGATTGTTTAATTTTTGCCTTAAAGCAATTCTATGTAGTTTTCTGAACAGGAAAAAGCTTACTTCGAGGAAATTGTACCGAAGGAAACCCCAAATTAGAGGAATTTATAAGTGTCTGCAGACGGGCGAAAGGCATGTCACGCACACAGTTCTGTTGAAAACAGAATTTTGTTCTTACTTGCTTGTTTTTTATGGCTTAGTGACAAGATTGTTAGAGAACTAATTACATGGTAGGGCTCGAAACTCAAATGAGAGTTTTGACAATTGTAAATGGGAAAGGACTCAAAAAACTGTTCTGGTAGGACTAAATACTTTGAAAATAGGAGTGCTGGATGCTCTGCTATGTTTCAGTAATGGTTCGATGTCGGGGTCTAAGAATATGGAATTTTGATGGGAGTACCCCGCGGACTAAATATACAAGGAACTTTAAATGCCACTGACTGCAGAGAAATCGCTGTTGGAAGCCACCGAAGAAGTAAGAATAATAAGGAGAAGAAAAAGGAAAAGAAGAAAGAGTCCGAAAAAGAAAATGGAGCGATAAAAACACCAGCAACAAGATGAAAAATGTTCAAATATGTGTGAAATCTTATGGGACTTAACTGCTAAGGTCATCAGTCCCTAAACTTACAAACTTCTTAACCCAAATCATCCTAAGGACAAACACATACACCTATGCCCGAGGGAGGACTCGAACCTCCGCCGGAACAAGATGAATATGGACTTGGGATGCATTAGTGTTGTGCAGGGTAGGTAGAGAAACAAGTTTTAACTTTAACATGAATTTGCCGAAAGTTCACATTTTTTATGTTCTGGTACAAACTGGTTGAGAACTTTTGAGTATAGAGAGCTGACATTTTGTATACCGTATTCAAACATACTTAACTAAAACTCAGACTATTCTTATGACTTAAATTTGAAAATTAAAGAGTTTTCTAAAAAAAAACCATGAGCTAATAACAGTAATTTTTGATAATTGTTAATAAGGAAGCAGTATCTTTTTAAAAGTCTACTTCAAAGATAACAGTGAAATAACTTCGAGAAAAATCAAACGTCCACTTTATTTTTATTTCTGGATATATGCAACTGTGCTGTACATAAATAATTAACATGATCATTGCACTTGCAACACAAAACACAATTCGGAACAAGTTTGTGACGAAACGCTGTCGTTCATACATCAAAATGTTTTCAAAAGATTGGTGAAATTATGGTAAGCATTATATGGACTTACTACTCTTATTGTTTGAGCTACGCTATTTAGAAAAGCAACAATTTTTTCAAGATTGCCCCTTGTGTTCACGAATAAGCCCCTTAGGATTTATTCAAGAAGATCGTATTCCGATTACATAAGCACTCTGAAAACTTCCAGTATCTCCAGGTCTCTCCAACATACAGAGATTTGGAAATCAGATTTTAAAAAAGTGGTTCAAATGGCTCTAAGCACTATGGGACTTAACATCTGAGGTCATCAGTCCCCTAGACTTAGAACAACTTAAACCTAACTAAACTAAGGACATCACACACATCCATGCCCGAGGCAGGATTCGAACCTGCGACCGCAGCAGCAGCGCGGTTCCGGACTGAAGCGCCTAGAACAGGTCGGTCAAAGCGGCCGGCTCAGATTTTAAGCTGTAAGACATTTACAAAGCCAGGTTTGAAATGTGACTATAGTTAATCGGTTATTGTGTCACGCGAAGCGGCTCTTTCGACTTCCAGCGCCAGAGTCGACGTTTTGGCAGATTTTTAGTGGCGCGCTCCCTTTGACGCCAGCACCTCTCGGGCCAAGTTTGAGGCACGGAGTGAAGCGGACAGCAGTTACTTCACATGTGGGCAGCAGCCAAGACGCAGGCCGCTGGGACCTGGTGTACCGTGGAACCGGGCTGTCTGGGTAGCCAGCAGTCGACACGGAGCGTGGCCGAGCTGTGGTGGACATCGGCTACCTCGAGGGTGGTTGGTGGACTTTCCCTGTAGCCAGAGGAGACGGAGACACTTGCCGGATATGAAAGTTTTTTTGTTATCAGTGTCATTACAGGGCTCTGGGAATGTTACATTTACTTGTTTGCCTTTGCCTTTGGTTGTCTCTGCAAAAGTGTTTCGTAAATAGTCAATTCGAAGTTTCGCGGAGCCCTTGAGTGATTTCCATAGACACACACTGTTCCGCGGGACACAGTTCAAGAAACGCTGATCTAGGCAACTGTAAATTCCACTTATTTCGTTGTAGTGAGTGTTATCAAATAAATCCTGTCTAACGACAGAGTACTTGTTGTTCACTGTCGAAATTAGGCCACTGCTTTGCTATCAAGTAACTCCCGAGAATACATGGTTGAGCGCATTACATTCGATCGCTCATTCCAAAGAAATATCGTTGGCACAACCCATTGTGAGCCTGGACCATGATCGTGACAATCAACGCACTGGGTGTTTATTATGGAGGCGGACAATGAAAGACTAGCTTTATAAATACTAGATTTAAAACTTCATACAACTATACGCAGATTAACGTTTCTTCTACCAAGGAAATTATATATTTCTTTAGCGTCTTATGGCCCAGCAACAGAGAAAACCCGTAGTTTTAGCAGTTACTTAAGATGTAAGAACTGCCTGGCACTTAAAGAGTCGAAAATCTTAATTACAAATTTACCGTTGATAATAACGATGCGGTATTTGTTTATTTCACTGCCTCGTCAGCTGCTGCACATGGACGAATCTCGGATTTCGTTCTCCACTCACGAAGAACTCTGAGACTGTTTGCGGCTGCCTGAGGGTGCGTGGAGAATGTGGCTGTATCGGTAGCATCGGAAACGTCGTAAAAGAACATACTTTTTGTTCTGAGTTTCAAACATATTGTGAAATGCAGCGGGCGACCGGCACGTTTCGTTACTCACAGAACTCAGATTGCTCAATACGTTCGCTAATATTGGAGAGACAGCGAAGACGACAGGAAGCATATTTTCTTCAATCGACGAGAGGGATATTCACAGCAGGAATCTTTTCTTTCTGAATCAGTAACAGAATACAAACATTGAGTTTTTCTGTCTACAAATGTCTTCTTTGTGCATTTTCACTTCGATGAGAACAAAATCCATTATCATTTTTCATGCTTTTGTCTGTTAATAAGTCACTTGCAGAACGAACCGTGTTTCACCTTTCGAAATTATGAGTTGCAGTTGTGGAACATCGCACATCTTTTCTCTTAAATTTTGAAACGCGGGCTATGCACTGAAGCATTACCATCAAATCACTCCGTTTACTTAAGTTCTGAGAATTGAAACTCGGTGCACTTGTAATAAATACTCATCATTTGTTTGCCAAGAATGTCCAGCAAGCACTAAAGGAAAGGAAAGAAAAGTTCGGAGTAGGTATTAAAATCCATGGAGAAGAAATAAAAACTTTGAGGTTCGCCGATGACATTGTAATTCTGTCAGAGACAGTAACGGACTTGGAAGAGCAGCTGAACGGAGTGGATAGTGTCTTGAAAGGAGGATATAAGATGAACATCAACAAAAGCAAAACGAGGATAATGGAATGTAGTCGAATTAAGTCGGATGATGCTGAGGGAATTAGATTAGGAAATAAGACACTTAAAGCAGTAAAGGAGTTTTGTTATTTGGGGAGCAAAATAACTGATGATGGTCGAAGTAGAGAGGATATAAAATGTAGACTGGCAATGGCAAGGAAAGCGTTTCTGATGAAGAGAAATTTGTTAACATCGAGTATTGATTTAGGTGTCAGGAAGTCGTTTCTGAAAGTATTTGTATGGAGTGTAGCCATGTATGGAAGTGAAACATGGACGATAAATAATTTGGACAAGAAGAGAATATAAGCTTTCGAAATGTGGTGCTATAGAAGAATACTGAAGAATAGATGGATAAATCACATAACTAATAAGGAAGTATTGACTAGAATTGGGGAGAAGAGGAGCTTGTGGCACAACCTGACAAGGAGAAGGGACTGGTTGGTAGGACATGTTCTGATGCATTAAGGAATCACAAATTTAGTATTGGAGGGCAGCGTGGAGGGTAAAAATCGTAGAGGGAGACCAAGAGATGAATACACCAAGCAGATTCAGAAGGATGTAGGCTGCAGTACGTACTGGGAGATGAAGAAGCTTGCACAGGATAGAGTAGAATGGAGAGCTGCATCAAACCAGACTCAGGACTGAAGACCACAACAACAACAACAACAACAACAACATGCAGATGTCCTGTTGCCTGTGTTCAGACATTTATAACTGGACAGATCATGTGATATAAAGAATAACTGCGTCTCCAACACGAATATGCGACATTGGCTCATTGGCCAATATGGCATGACACGAAGGCCTCCTACCCTGTCCAGCCACATTAATGTGGCCAGGTGTCAAAAGTCTGATTAACCACCTTTCGAAGCGCGGACGTGCAGTAAGAGAGTCAATGAGGTTCTGGAAAGTACCGAAAGGGAAGTAGAGTCACGCCAACTCCAGCATCGTGGCCTGCTACGATAGGGTTCTTGGTTCAGGATCTGTGGCGCCAACAGCTCGATTAAGCTGGTCCCACAGATTCTTCATTGCACTTAAATCCAGAGAGTTAGGTAGCCAGGGGAGTGCTGTTCAAATGCACACGTCCACTGCGAGCTATGTGGCAAGTTGTGTTGTCCTGCTGGCAGAGGCCATCGCGCCGAGGGGAAACAAACTACTTATAGGGGTGGACATGGTCCTCAAGTATAGATGCAAACTCGTCTCGATCCATTGTACCTTCCAGAATGACGAGATCACGTAGGGAATACTACGAAAATATTTCCCAGACCATAACGCTTCCTCCTCCCTTCTGAACCCTTCCGGCGATTGTTTCACGCCGTACACATCAATGGCCATTTGTCCTATGGAACTCATCTGGATAGGCCACCTGTCGTCACTCAGTGGGCGTCCAGCTGCACTGTTAACATGCAAATACCAGTCTTCATCACCGATGAACAGCAATTGGCATGGGTGTCTGAACCAGAAGCCTGCTGCAGAGGCCCACACACAGCAACGTTCGTTGGAAGGTCATTGAGGAAACACTGTTGGTAGCCCCTTGGTTCATCTGACTAGTGCGTTGCTCAATAGGTCACGTCTATTCGTCCGTAGATAGCTCTGCATCTGTAAAGGATTCGTGTTAGTATTAAACTGACATATTAAACTGACAGTTCGGTAATTTTCGCACGTGTCAGCACCTACTTTCTTTGCAATTGCAATATTCTTCTTGAATTCTTAGGGTATTTCTCCTGTCTCATACATCTTGCTCATAAGATGGAAAAATTTTGTCATGGCTGGCTCTCCCAAGGCTATCAGTACCTCCAACGAAATGCTGTCTACTGTCGGGACCTTGTTTCGGCTAAAGTCTTTCAGTGCTTTGTCAAATTCTTCATCTACGTCCTCTTCCATTTTCATAATGTTGCCCTCTAACACGCCTCCCTTGTATAGACCCTCTATATACTCCTCCCACCTTTCCCTTCTTATCTTACTACTGGTTTTCCACCTGAGCTCTTGACATTCGCACAGGTGGGTCTCTTCCCTCCAAAGGTCGCTTTAATTTCCCTATCTTATCCCTAGTGACATATGCTTCTACATCCTTACATTTGCCCTTCAACCATTCTTGCTTAGCCATTTTTCACTCCCAGTAGATTTCATTTTTTAGACGTTTGTATTCCCTTTCGCCTGTTTCATTTATTGTATTTTTATATTTTCTCCTTTTATCGACTAAATTCAATATCTCTTGTGTTACCCAAGGATTTCTACTAGCCCTCGTTTTTTTTTTTTTTTTTACCTACTTGATCCTCTGATGCCATCACTATTTCATCTCTGAAAGCTATCCAATCTTCTGCTCCTGTATTCCTTTTCTCTGTTCTTATCAATCGTTCCCTAATGCTCCCGCAGAAACTCTCTTCTTTCAGTTTATCCGGGTCTCATCTCCTTAAAATCTTGCTTTTTTGCAGTTTCTTCAGGTTTAATCTGCAGTTCATAACCAATAAATTGCGGTCAGAGTCTACATCTGGCAGTGAAAATGTCTTAGAAATCTCTTTCTTACCATTATGTAATCAATCTGAAACCTCCCGCTGTTTCCAGGTCCCTTCCACAAATACAACCTTCTGTCATGATTCTTAAACCAAGTGTTAGCTATGATTAAATTATGCTCTATGCAAAATTCTACAAGGCGGCTTCCTCTTTCGTCCCTTTCCACCAGTCCATATTTACCTACTACTTTTCCTTTTCCTACCAGCGAATTCCAGTTCCCCTTGACTATTAAATTTTCGTTCCCATTAATCATCTGAATAATTTCTTTTATCTCATCATACATTTCCACAACCTCCTCTTTGTCTGGGGAGCTAGTTTGCATATAAACTTGTACTAATGTGGTAGGCGTGGGCTTTCTAACTATAATGTGTTCACTATCCTTTTCATAGTGGCGTATCTGCGTTCCTGTATTTATATTCATTACTAAACCTACTTCTACATTATCTCGATTTGACTTTGTATTTGTAACCCTGTATTTACCTGACCAGAAGTCTTGTTCCTCCTGCCACCGAACATCACAAATTCCCAATATATCTAACTTTAACCTATCCATTTCCCTTTTTACACTTTGTAACCTACCTACCAGATTAAGGGATCTGACATTCTACGCTCCGATCCGTAAAACGCCAGTTTTGTTTCTCCTGATAACAACGTCCTCCTAAGTAGCCCCCACCAGAGATCAGAATGGGGGACTATTTTACCTCTGGAATATTTTACCCAAAAGGATGCCATTATCATTTAACCATACAGTAGAGCTGCAGACCCTCGAGAAGAATTACGGCTGTACTTTCCCCTTGCTTTCAGCCGTTCGCAGTACCAGCACAGCAAGGCCGTTTTGATTGATGTTACAAGGCCAGATCAGTCAATCACCTTAAAACACCTTACAAAGCTGCTGCCCTCTTCAGGAACCATAGATTTGTCTGGTCTCCTAACAGGTACCCCTCTGTTGTGGTTGCACCTATTGTACTGTTATCTGTATCGCTGAAGCGCGCAATCCTCCCCACGAACGGCAAGGTTCATGCTTCATGGGGGGCCATTCACCTTAAAAGTCGCTAAGTCGCTCCAAAGAATGCTTTTGCAAAACTTGGGATCGAGTTCTTGCCAGATTGTGTACAAGTCGTAGAATTCCGTACACACGTCAGGATCATATTCGTTTACGCCTTGAGGTAAAGTGGGCCTATATGGTTCTAATTTCAGCTTTTTTAAGATCCTTCGTATACTTGTTCTTGCTATTCCATCTTTTTGGACACGTTCCTTTGCGATTTAGTAAGTGGTTGCACAAAATATTGCGCGACGTCATTCAGATTTTGTTCTTTATTAGCAGACTTTGGTCTTTCTGAATGAGGAAGCTACACTAGCAACCCAGTTTCTTGGAATCTTAAATTTAATTTGTGAATATCTTGTCGATGGCAAACGTCAGTATAATTATGAACATGTTTCCACCTTGTATACAAAACAAATACATGCTCTGTAGTTAAATTTGCAGTCATTGTTTCTCAGACAAGGACAAACAACATAACCTCAAACGTCTGACTTATGGGCACTAAGCAGTAATAAAGTTCACAGCTGACTACGCTAGGAGAAGCGAAGTCTAAGAATTGCTAGTGACAACTGACTTATGGACCATCGTGTATTTATGCTTCGGCCGCGAGGCCTTCAAATCGTTATCGTGCAAGCCAGGTATCCTGTACAGCGCCAATGTTTCTGCAGTAGGGGGTCGCTTTCCGCCGTCTTGGATGTTCGGCATCAGATTTGGTTGTATTAATACGGTTTCAAGTCCCTCAGTAACCTGGGATGCGAAGAAGGTGGACAGAGGTACAGCTGGAACGGAACCTGGATCACTTGCGTCGCTTTTTTCACATCGATGATTGCTGAATTAGTCTGAATTTGCAGTTGATGTTCGTGAGTCGCCGGCAGATCCATATCATCGCCAGCAACACTTCCAGTCTACAGTTGTCGCCAGTCATTATTAGTTGCCGCTGTTATAACTAGCCGCTAGTAGCGAGTAAACATAAGACAGTAAATGCCAAATGTCTTTGTGGTATTCAAATCCGAGCCAGAACTGAGTCCAGACTGAACTTTAGTGTGTTAGGTTGGAACAGCGTGTAGGACTTTAACTACAGAGTCACGCATAGTACATTTCCAAAAGCTGAGCATTCAGAATAAATTCTTTTAACAAATATTTGTTGCTTGTTTCATATTGTGTTGCCCTTATTACTTGTCTAAGACATAACGCCCTTTGATCACGCCAGATACGTTGTACAGCTCCTTTTTTCTGTAGTATGGTATTCGTTTCCTTTGAATGTTGGGCATCAAATCTGCTTTTATTAATACAAGTTCACGCCTCTCAGCAATCTCGGGCGCGAAGGAAATGGACAAAGAAACAGCTGGAATGGCCCTGGATCCCTCCTGCTGGGTTCTCTATACCTAAGACCACTGGATGTGTCTACGCTTGATGACCGTCGTAGAAGAGATGCAGAGATGAGCAGGCGCCATGCGCGTCTCAGACATGCAGTCCCATGTGTTCAGCACGGAACTGGTTGGTCGTCTTTTGAATCTGTATAAAACACTGATGCTGGACGCCCCCAGTCGTTATCGGGCGTAATTATAGAGCTGTACATTATCGGGACTGAATCCTCCGACATACTTTTCAGTCTTACAGTCAACGTATCGGTGATGGGCCTAGACTTTCAAGACGATCACGCGTATACTTTGCCCAGTAGGCAGAAATAAACCAACTGGAATGGTCTGCGGTATATAGAGGCACGAATCCGGATGAGCATGCTTGGAAACAGTTGAAACTAGCAGAGCGTTGGCACAGGAACCCACCTCTCACGCCGGCCGCGGTGGCCGAGCGGTTCTAGGTGCTCAGTCCGGAACCGCGCGACTGCTACGGTCGCAGGTTCGAAGACCGCTTCGGGCATGGGTGTGTGTGATGTCCTTAGGTTTGTTATATTTACGTAGTTCTAAGTTCTACGGGACCGGTGACCACAGAAGTTAAGTCCCTTAGCCCTCAGAGCCATTTGAGCCACCTCTCACACTGGATGACATGAAGAGGACTGCCAGCGAAGAGAGAGACAGGCCTGAGCAGCAATGCCTACACCACCTCGTGAAGAGTTTCAAAAAGGATCCAAGCATGTTATAGCGCATGGATTAAGCAGTACGATATTGAAGGCTGCCCGCAGAAAAGGAATGCAGTTCAAATCAACACATGATCTCAGTACCGTAAGTGAACACAAACATACAAATCTTTAACATATTGCAGCGTGTCAGCAACTGTGAAATGTACAGCAAATAAACAATTTTTTCAGCCTTCAGTTGCAAGGTAATTTTACTCGTTTACCTAGGTTTCGATTCCAGTAATGGAATCTTCTTCAGAACAAAAAATTAAATTATTTTGTGAGCCAAACACTGGCCATGTCACGGATTAAAAATTAAAACAATAAAGACGCATAATCTTATGATTATTGGCCATGTCACGGATTAAAAATCAAAACAATAAAGACGCATAATCTTATGATTATTGGCCAGTTTGGCTCACAAAATAATTTAATTTTTCGTTCTGAAGGAGATTCCATTACTGGAATCGAAACCTAGGTAAACGAGTAAAATTACCTTGCAACTGAAGGCTGAAAAAATTGTTTATTTGCTGAACACAAACAATTTGATATATCAGCTATTGAATTAACAGGGCTTCATATCACCAAGAAATTAATCATTTTGTGTTTGTATAGATCTTCCAGTGGTAGTGTGGACACTTTTTCCAATAAGTTAACAGAAGTTCTAGATAACGTCTCAAGTACAAAGGTCAACATAATTCTGTGTGGGGACATTAACATCATAAATGAATCCAGCAGCACTTTCATGAACATCCTTCAAAGTTTTGGCATCTCTCTAATCGTCGATAGTGCAACAAGGGTTACCACAACGACTTCATCAGTAATTGACCATGTGGCCACAAATGTGGACAGGGAAAAATGTGAGGTAGCTGTAAAAGATCTCGGACTATCAGACCATCTCTGTCAAATAACAATAGTAGAGTCAGGCATCTAATCATTCCCTAAACTACAAGCCTGCAAACGACATCTATCACAAATTAAAATAAAAGATTTTTCAAAAGAACTAGAAAAACAAAGCTGGGATGAAGTGCATAAGGAAACCAATATGAATATGAAATTCTCTAAATTCTCCACATTGTTTAAACTGAACATTGAAAAGGCATTCCCAAAAGCGTGCATGTCTGTATCAACATCTCACAAAAACAGATGGATAACAGCAGGTATTAATAAGTCCTCCCAAACACTCAAACACCTCTGTTCCATGAAAAAGATTCGCAATGACCCAGAATTCTTAAATTTCTATCATAGATACAAAAAGATCTATAGGAAGGTGCTGATTGCTGCAAAAAAGTCATTTAATGTCAAAATAATATATAATGCAGAGAATAAAACAAAGCAGTCTGGGATGTTATAAAAGAGGAAACGGGAGGAGGCAAGCAAATGCAGAATAACATACCGCTAAGGGAGGGGGATAAAGTAATAAATGATCCACAGCACTTAGCAAACTATATAAACGAGCATTTTTCAAGTATTGCAGAGACGTTACAGCAAAAATTTCCCCAAACAAATATAACACCGGTAAATAATGTTGCACTAAATACGATGATGTTACTTCCAACCACAGAGAATGAAGTCAGTAAAACAATTCAAAAACTAAAAAATACAAAGTCAGTAGGCCTAGCTGACGTACGAATGTGTGTACTGAAACAATGCATAGGGATTATACAAGGCCCCTTAACAAATATAATAAATGATTCCTTCACATCATGGACATTTCCAGAGCAGTTAAAACAGGCAAGATTTGTACCTTTGCTTAAGAAAGGTAATGCAGAAGACTTAGAAAATTACCGGCCTATTTCCCTGTTGTTAGCATTCTCAAAAATAATAAAAACGATTATGAAAGACAGATTAATAAATTAGCTGAATAAATACAATATTTTAAGCGAATCACAGTTTGGTTTCCGAAGTGGCAAAAATACGGAGTCAGCCATAGTAAAATGCACATAAGTTGTACTTGATGCTCTTGACAAAGATGAGTGTGTCACAGGCATATTTTTGGATCTTTCTAAACGTTTGATACAGTCGACCGCAAGATTCTATTAAATAAATTAGAAGCATTAGGAACAAGAGGGGTTGCTAATGACTGGTTTCGATCATACCTAACAGATAGGGTACAAAGAGTAGAGATAACACACACTTCAAATAGATCTAAATATTTAGTAAAACACTTACCAGAACCAAAATACATTAATATAGGGGTTTCACAAGGTAGCATATTAGGACCAATATTGTTCCTGATATACATCAATGACTCCCAGTAGTGTTCAAAATGGCTCTGATCACTACAGGACTTGCCATCTGAGGTCATCCGTCCCCTAGAACTTAGAACTATTTAAACCTAATTAACCTAAGGACATCACACTCATCCATGCCCGAGGCAGGATTCGAACCTGCGACCGTAGCGGTCGCGCGGTTCCAGACTGTAGCGCCTAGAATCGCTCGGCCACTCCAGCCGGCCCAGTAGTGTTACTCATGGTGAAAAAATCCTCTTCGCTGATGACAGCAATATTATAGTCACTGGGAAAACAAGAGAACTCCTTGCCGAGAAAGCAAATGAAACTCTCAATGAAGTTTATGATTGGTCAGTAAGTAATAAAGTGACATTGAACATAAAGAAAACTAATGTCATGAGTTTCAGTTTGAAGAGGAAAAAGGACAATGTTAAATTAAATGTAGATGGCACCTCATATAGACTGTGTAACAAATGCAAAATTTCTAGGAATGAATATTGATTCTCAGTTGAAGTGGTGTGAACACACAAAGGTACTTGCAAACAGAATGTCATCAGCATGTTATGCCCTTAGAATCCTATCATCAGTGTGTAACATGCAGTGTCTTTTAGTTACATATGATTCATATGTACACTCAATTCTTAGCTATGGCATTCTTTTTTGGGGGACAAATGCACAAAATATGATCAAAATTTTCAAACTCCAGAAAAGAGCCATAAGAATAATAACCAAAAATACTAGTCGAGCTCATTGTAAAGATCTGGTCAGAACACTGGGGATTTTAACTGCTCCATGTGAATGCATTTACCAGTCAGTTGTACGCATCAAAAATAACATTGGTAATTACTGCACAAACAGCTCTGTCCACGACCATGCAACAAGAGATAGACTCAACTTACATTTACCAAGAAAAAATAAATATAAAATTCAAAACTGCATTTTCTACCAAGGAACGAAACTGTACAATAAATTACCAAAAGAGATTAAAGAAACTGCAAAAATACACTTATTTAAAAAGTCAGCTAAAAAGTACCTGTTATGCAATACATTTTATACATTGAAGGATTACTTGGCTAAAACAGAGTAGGGGTTAGATAAAATGTAATACAAATAAATAATAATAATAATAATAATAATGACTATAAAATATTAACATTCGCAATAACGCCTTCACTCTGTTTTTTTTCCTTCTTTTTTCCTTTCTAGAAATACTTACCCCCAAGCTATGCATGGCACAATACTAACACCTCTTCCTCTTTCTGAGCTCAACATCTCACTCATTATGGGGGTATGCTGATTCAGTTTTACAGGACAGCAAATGGGAAGTTGCGGTACAGAAAATGGCCCAGAGATCACCAGTGTGTGTGTGTGTGTGTGTGTGTGTGTGTGTGCGTGTGTGAGTGTGTTGAGTGAAGTGTTACGAAATAATGTGTGTATAGTGTGTGCAGTGACTGATAGTGAGATATGAGTGAACAATGTGGTATTACATTATTTAATAAGTTATTTGTAAAAAAGTATTGTATACCATTGTGTCTATGATTGTCTCTAACTACAAGTCTGTAAATATATGGTATACGAATTACCTTATTTTAAATTGATCAAAATTTGTAAATACTTTGACATGTCCTATATTCTTGTAAAAAGAGATCTACGGATGAATAAAGCTACTACTACTACTACCACCACCTACAGTGTGTTATGAGTTCACAGATATGCAAAGAACAGCACTTTCGAACAGACTGCCTTTGGTTTGGTTCTTATTTTGATTTTTTTTCGGAGTAAAGTTAATTTTTTAGTTCTTTCGTTCTCAGCTACCCTTGAATTGCAGCCTACACACTGAAAGCCACGTGTGTGATAAAATTAAGCTAAGACTGTAGCATCGACGGCGTCTTCGTCGGCCGCACCTGGTGCACAATGCGCCACACACCGCTACGCAGCAGACGGCATATTTAAACCCCCCGCCAGAGGGTCAGAGGTAAGCTCGCTCTTCCATCACTCGCTATTCTGTAATGGATGGCGCCAGGCGTACAAACCACCAGAGGGCATCGAATCCACATGATCGCACTGTCTGCGGCTCTGACTAGCTGCAGCATCTTTTTAAACAGACGCAGTTGAGAGCTTCCCCCCAGAGTCAGTGAACTTACAGACTTTCCAGCATTAGTACAGAAAGCTGCAGTGAGGAAATTATGTCAACGTAGCACTACCTTACTGAATATTTCTACGTTTCAGTGACTTATATGAGTATAGCAGCATTTAGTACTACTTGTTACTATCAAGAACATTACGCAAATTGTATACAGGGTGAGTCACCTAACATTACCGCTGGATATATTTCGTAAACCACTTCAAATACTGACGAATCGATTCCACAGACCGAACGTGAGGAGAGGGGCTAGTGTAACTGGTTAATAGAAACCATAAAAATATGCACGGAAGTATGTTTTTTAACACAAACCTACGTTTTTTTAAATGGAACCCCGTTAGTTTTGTTAGCACATCTGAACATATAAACAAATACATAATCAGAGCCGTTTGTTGCATTGTAAAATGTTAATTACATCCGGAGATATTGTAACCTAAAGTTGACGCTTGAGTACCACTCCTCCGCTGTTCGATCGTGTGTATCGGGGAGCACCGAAATACGTAGGGATCCAAAGGGAACGGTGATGGACCTTAGGTACAGAGGAGACTGGAACAGCACATTACGTCGACATGCTAACACCTTTTTCTTGGTCTTTTTCACTGAGGCACATCTACATTACCATGAGGGGTGAGGTACACGTTCGACGGGCGTTTCATAGGACGTGGAGGACGCATAAATTGGCCAGCCCGTTCTCCTGATCTTACACCTCTGGACTTCTTTCTGTGGGGTACGTTAAAGGAGAATGTGTACCGTGATGTGCCTACAACCCCAGAGGATATGAAACAACGTATTGTGGCAGCCTGCGGTGACATTACACCAGATGTACTGCGGCGTGTACGACATTCATTACGCCAGAGATTGCAATTGTGTGCAGCAAATGATGGCCACCACATTGAACATCTATTGGCCCGACATGTCTGGACACACTCTATTCCACTCCGTAATTGAAAACGGAAACCACGTGTGTACGTGTACCTCACCCCTCATGGTAATGTACATGTGCGTCAGTGAAAAAGACCAATAAAAAGGTGTTAGCATGTGGTCGTAATGTGCTGTTCCAGTCTCTTCTGTATCTAAGCTCCATCACCGTTCCCTTTGGATCCCTACTTAATTCGGTGCTCTCCGATACACACGATCGAACAGCGGAGGAGTGGTACTCAAGCGTCAACTTTAGGTTACAATATCTCCGGATGTAATTAACATTTTACAATGCAACAAACGGCACTGATTACGTATTTGTTTATATGTTCAGATGTGCTAACAAAACTAACGGGGTTCCATTTAAAAAAAACGTAGGTTTGTGTTAAAAAACATACTTCCGTGCATTTTTTTATGGTTTGTATTAACCGATTACACTAGCCCATCTCCTCACGTTCGGTCTGTGGAATCGATTCGTCAGTATTTGATGTGGTTTACGAAATATATCCAGCGGTAACGTTAGGTGACTCACCCTGTGTAACTCAGCACCACTGAAGAAACTACAGAAGTACCAAGTTGTGTGCTGTATCTCAGTTATTAAGTGTACATATTAAAAACAAACTTATTAATGTGTTGCCTTATTTTAGACGTCTGATTGTCGCTTACTGGCCTCCTAAACTACCCACACATCAAAGACTAATAGTGATGATCAAGCCCTGGAACCTTCAAGCTATGAAAAGTTTACAGTTCTCATGTCCCACAAAAACAATTTGGAAACGCTATCTGATTCGTGATGCCGTTGCCACAAGGACGGTGCTGCTGTCGAACTTGCAAATTTCAACGTGCCGCTGAACGCTCATAAATAATGCGACTTGTGCATACAGTAAGTGTACCTCAGCATGGTATATGTCATCGCAGAGCGCTCCAGCTGTAGTTATCGCCTGTATCTGGCTCGCACGTCACACTGTTTACGAAATGGACCGGCGTAAAATTTCTACGTTAGCTCTATTAAAGCGCACATTTGCTCCATTGTTCATATGCTACTTACGTTGCTCAGTCTTAAGTATATACAAATAAAAACTTCAACATCCAGGGACATGTTATAAGAAAAAAGAAAGGTACTAGGTCCACTCAGTAAGGACACCGGCTTATAAAAGTTCCATTACAAAGAGAGCGATACAGATTCTTACTTGATCTCTGTTCCTATTCAGCAGAAAAATCTTTACAACATGTGAAAAAAGAAACTTAAAACAAGAAAGGGTAAAATATCGCACTACAAGTAGCGCAAGCTGTTTTGTAGATTAAGCCAATCGAACAAACTCCTCCGAAAGACGCACTTACATTTACACAAAATCGAGTATAATAGAATATACTTTTACTAAACTAATAAGAAAGTATCAGATCCTATTGGAAAATGTGAAGGCTGGTAATAAAAATACTTAAATCTAGTGTGGTATGAACCAGCAACACAGAAACCCTTACTTTAGCATGACTGCGACGCTATTCATTGAACTGTACCCACCATGACTGTTGAACGGCCATTCTTTACATCTTACCGTCAATAGAAATCGTAAATATTTTAATTAACTGACATTAAATTGCAACAAATTATATCTAGAACATTAAATTTCTTATGGCTCCTCAGTGTTCCGTTGCCTTGAAACGACATACTTTCATAATACACAAGTTAACATTAATTATATTAACAGAATCTTCCGTCGGTTCTTGGTAGAACAACATTATAATAATAAATGAAAAGCACCAGTTTGCTACTGTTCTACAATATTACTTTTATTGCTAACCGGTTTTCGGCTTACAAGGCCATCTTCAGACATTTACTGAGTATTATCACCAAAGAAGTTAAATGTTAGCAGACAACATTGGAAGAGAAGTAACACATCTAGAGTGAAATAGAAACATATAGTAAGTAACATCTTTGCAATGAAATAGTAAAAACTGAACAGTACATAAATAACAATGGAGTTGACAGGAAAACCTTTAGCACAAAATAGGAATAGCATGCCTACATAACAGTTTCTATTAATAAACACAACTAATAAAATAAGATAAAATTAGTACTAGACAAGGTTGCATCAAGAGGTATGAAACATGGAGAGTGATACACAACCGATTAAAAAAACACTACAGCCCAGTGTGTTTTTAATAGCACATACAAGATCCAGTTATTAGCCAACAGTGGGGTTTACAAAATCACCTGTTCTGATTGTGACAAATTTTACATTGGTCTGTCAGGCAGAGACATATCAACTAGGCTGGCTGAACATGAACGCACCTGGAGGTTGCAGAATTCAGACTCTGCATTTGCTGAGCATGTACTGAGTGATGGTCACAACTACCAGCCAGTGTCCCATGTACTTCACTTAGCAAACAAAGGCCATAAACTCAACCTGCTTGAAGCCCTGAAAATTAACAAACATCTTGCTCACAGTCCAGATCTCATCCTAAATGACCAGACACAACTCAATACTTCCCCTCTCCTAAACTTCATATAATCATCTTTGTTGTGCATTACTTCCCACACTCTCTTCCTACATATTCCCATTTTCCTGTATTCATTAAGTTATTTTATTTGTTGCAGTTGTCTTGGTATTCCACATAGGCTGTAGTTTCAATAGTTAAGGGTTTCCTTTTAACTTGTACTTGTATTGCCGTCCATGTTTAACTCCCCTTGTAGTTGTCTCATCATCTCCCCTTGTAGTTGTCTCATCAAATACTGTTCATATTTTACTTTGCTCATTTATTTAGTGAAAACTGGTACACAGCCACTGCTTTGATTATAATGTTAATGTTAAAATGCAGTACCACCACACTCTCAAACTGTACATTCCTTCAAACAACTCCATTTTCCTGCATTTATTAATTTCTGTTTATCTTATTGTTATTGCTTAAGTTCCTTATGTATTCTGTATTTACATTGACGAATGTCTCTTCTTTTTTAATTGGTTGTGTATCACTCTCCATGTTTCATACCTCTTGATGCAGCCTTGTCTAGTACTAATTTCATCTTATTTTATTAGTTTTGTTTATTAATAGAAACTGTTATGTAGGTATGCTATTCCTATTTTGTGCTAAAGGTTTTCTTGTCAACTCCATTGTTATTTATGTACTGTTCAGTTTTTACTATTTCATTGCAAAGATGTTACTTACTACATGTTTCTATTTCACTCTAGATGTGTTACTTCTCTTCCAGTGTTGTCTGCTAACATTTAACTTCTTTGGTGATAATACTCAGTAAATGTCTGAAGATGGCCCTGTAAGCCGAAAACTGGTTAGCAATAGAACTAATATTGTAGAACAATAGCAAACTGGTGCATTTCATTTATTATTAACATTAATTCTTTAACTACGAATATGACGTTTCCTGTCATTTTATTACAGAAAATGATACAAGTAACGACGCGTTTTCGAGAGATCCTAAATTTTCTGATGCTTAGAAACGGCATATATACATATAGGCTTCAGTTGAAAGTCAATATGGCGTCTCGCGAGTCTGCACTGAAGAGAGGTGGCATGCGTGTGACGTAGGTAGCGTGATTCCACTCATTGGTCAACGTTTAAACGCTCATTCAGAATATCTGTCTTTTCAGATGTTTCTCTGCCCGTTCGGAAAGACTCCCCAACGTACTTTTTCCACGCTGTGGCGTCAGAAACTCGGCACGCTCAACGGTCGAATGCACGGGTCGTCTGCCGACTGTTTACAACTTTCATAAATTCAGTGCAATGGAAAACAAATACGGCTGCATTGCTTATACTTGAATATGGCACAGAGAGTATTTATTTGCAAAGCACAGTGTTTTTTAATTTTTAATAATTTTATTCTTCCATCTTTTGCCATCACTTTTATCCCATCTCGATCGTTTATCACTGTTATTCTCTTTTATGATATTGATTTCTTTATTCAGGAGATCTGAAATGCCTGCATCACAGAAAACGGGTTCACACTCAGGATCCTTGAGCAGTTAGAGTCGAAATCATTCTCTTTTGCACTATGCTAAACCATTTCACTAAAAACATTTGTCCCCAGACTCACATGATGCAGTTTCTGCTGTGGTTTATATTCTGAAATTGTCTGTGTAGGGACTTCATCGTATACTCAGAGACCAGTGTGGCCTGAGCTCCCAGTTGGTGCACATCGACAGCGCAGAAAAATATGTATATAGCTTCCTTTCTGTGTTTACTTCGTAGATTCTTACTTACATTGCATGTGAGTTTCGTATAGGAGGTGTAATTTCGAGTTTTAGTTACTGTAATCGTAAATTCAGGCAGATTTTAGCGCAGTCGTTAGGCATTTGTACAGGTTAGTTCATACATTCTTTGCGTATTTCCCTTGCATTATCTAGGCACGCACTCGTGTTTCAGTAACTGTTGTTCAACATCGATTAGAATGGACAGGGACTGTGATTGCTGTGTTCGAATGGGGGCTGAGTTGGCATCCCTTCGCTCACAGCTGCAGGCGGCGCTGAACAGCTTGAGGCTGTTGCCAATGGGCACCACTGTGGGGAGCCGGAATTGGGTATCACGGGGATGTCAACCTCGTCCCGTCTGTCCCCAGATCGGTCTGCCGTTGTGGTTGCCCCAGTTGCTGCCCGCAGTGGGGCTGAGCCCTCCCCTGTGGTTGATTGGGAGGTCGTTCCAAGGCGTGGCAGGCAGCGAAAGACGTCCCCAGAGGCTGATCAGAAAGCCTCCCTGGTGCGTCTGACAAACAGGTTTCAGGTACTGTCTCTGGCTGAGCCAGATGCAGCTGCCTGCCCTGTTTCAGATGATGATTCTCAGCCTTCAAGGTCCGGGCAATCGCAGAGGGTGGGCTTATTGGTAGTTAGGAGCTCCAATGTTAGGTGCGTAATGGGGCCCGTTAGGGATATGACGGCTAAGGAGGGGAAGAAATCCAGTGTGCAGTCCGTGTGCATTCCGGGTGGAGTCATTCCTGATGTGGAAAGGGTCCTTCCGGATGCCATGAAGAGCACAGGGTACAGCCAGCTGCAGGTGGTGGCACATGTCGGCACTAATGACGTGTGTCGGTTTGGATCTGAGGAAATTCTCTCTGGATTCCAGCGGCTATCTGATTTGATGAAGGCTGCCGGTCTTGCTTACGAGATGAAGGCAGAGCTCACCACCTGCATCATCGTTGACAGAACCGACTGCGGACCTTTGGTGCAGAGCTGGGTGGAGGGTCTGAATCAGAGGCTCAGACGGTTTTGCGACTGTGTTGGCTGCAGATTCCTTGACTTGCGCCATAGTATGGTGGAGTTTCGGGTTCCGCTGAATAGGTCAGGAGTTCACTACACTCAGCTGGCGGCTACACGGGTAGCGGAGGCTGTGTGGCGTGGACTAGGCGGTTTTTTAGGTTAGAAGGCCTTGGGAAAGTACGGGGTGGGCTGCAATCTCAAAGGGTGCATAGCAAATACAGGACGTGCTTGGATCAAGGAACAGTCGAAATTGTAGTTGTAAATTGTTGTAGTTGTGCTGGGGAAGTCCCCGAGCTTCAAGCGCTAATAGAAAGCACAGAAGCTGAAATCGTTATAGTTACAGAAAGCTGGCAAAAGCTTGAAATAAGTTCTGCAGAATTTTTTACGAAGTCTCAGACGGTGTTCAGGAAAGATAGATTAGGCAGAATTGGTGGTGGAGTGTTTGTGTCTGTCAGTAGTGGTTTATCTTGTAGTGAAGTCGAAGTAGAGACTCCGTGCGAATTGGTATGGGTGGAGCTTATACTTAACAGCCGAACTAAGTTAATAATTGGCTCCTTCTACCGACCCCCAGACACCGATGATATAGTTGCTGAACAGCTCAGAGAAAATTTGAGTCTCGTAACAAATAAATACCCCACTCATACGGTTATAGTTGGTGGGGACTTCAACCTTCCCTCGATATGTTGGCAAAAATACTTGTTCAAAACCGGTGGTAGGCAGAAAACATCTTCCGAGATTGTCCTAAATGCTTTCTCCGAAAATTATTTCGAGCAGTTAGTCCACGAACCCACGCGAATTGTAAATGCTTGCGAAAACACACTTGAACTCTTAGCCACAAACAAGCCAGAGCTAATAGAGAGCATCACGACTGACACAGGGATCAGTGATCACAAGGTCGTTGTAGCTAGGCTCAATATCGTTTCTTCCAAATCCACCAGAAACAAACGCAAAATAATTTTATTTAAAAAAGCGCATAAAGTGTCACTAGAAGCCTTCCTAAGAGACAATCTCCATCCCTTCCGAACTGACTATGTAAATGAAGACGAGATGTGGCTCAAATTCAAAGATATAGTAGCAACAGGAATTGAGAGATTCATACCTCATAAATTGGTAAGAGATGGAACTGATCCCCCATGGTACACAAAACAGGTCCGAACGCTGTTCCAGAGGCAACGGAAAAAGCATGCGAAGTTAAGAAGAATGCGAAATCCCGAAGATTGGCTAAAATTTACAGACGCGAGAAATTTGGCACGGACTTCAATGCGAGATGCCTTTAATAGGTTCCACAATGAAACATTGTCTCGAAATTTGGTAGAAAATCCGAATAAATTCTGGTCGTATGTAAAGTACACAAGCGGCAAGACGCAGTCAATACCTTCGCTGCGCAGTGCCGATGGTACTGTTACCGACGACTGTGCCGCTAAAGCGGAGTTATTGAACGCAGTTTTTCGAAATTCCTTCGCCAGGGAAGACGAATGGAATATTCCAGAATTTGAAACACGAACAGCTGCTAGCATGAGTTTCTTAGAAGTAGATACCTTAGGGGTTGCGAAGCAACTCAAATCGCTTGATCCGGGCAAGTCTTCGGATCCAGATTGTATACCGATTAGGTTCCTTTCAGATTACGCTGAAACAATAGCTCCCTACTTAGCAATCATATACAACCGCTCGCTCACCGATAGATATATACCTACAGATTGGAAAATTGCGCAGGTCGCACTAGTGTTTACGAAGGGTAGTAAGAGTAATCGATCGAACTACAGACCTGTATCATTGACGTCGGTTTGCAGTAGGGTTTCGGAGCATATACTGTATTCAAACATTATGAATCACCTCGAAGGGAACGATCTATTGATATGTAATCAGCATGGTTTCAGAAAACATCGTTCTTGGGCAACGCAGCTAGCTCTTTATTCGCACGAAGTAATGGCCGCTATCGACAGGGGATCTCAAGTTGATTCCGTATGTCTAGATTTCCGGAAAGCTTTTGACACAGTTCCTCACAAGCGACTTCTAATCAAGCTGCGGGCCTATGGGGTATCGTCTCAGTTGTGCGACTGGATTCGTGACCTGTCAGGAAGGTCGCAGTTCGTAGTAATAGACGGCAAATCAAATGGCTCTGAGCACTATGCGACTTAACTTCTGAGGTCATCAGTCGCCTAGAACTAATTAAACCTAACTAACCTAAGGACATCACACACATCCATGCCCGAGGCAGGATTCGAACCTGCGACCGTAGCGGTCACGCGGTTCCAGACTGAAGCGCCTTTAACCGCACGGCCACACCGGCCGGCAGACAGCAAATCATCGAGTAAAACTGAAGTGATATCGGGTGTTCCCCAGGGAAGCGTCCTGGGACCTCTGCTGTTCCTTATCTATATAAATGACCTGGATGACAATCTGAGCAGTTCTCTTAGGTTGTTCGCAGATGATGCTGTAATTTGCCGTTTAGTAAGGTCATCCGAAGACCAGTATCAGTTGCAAAGCGATTTAGAAAAGATTGCTGTATGGTGTGGCAGGTGGCAGTTGACGCTAAATAACGAAAAGTGTGAGGTGATCCACATGAGTTCCAAAAGAAATCCGTTGGAATTCGATTACTCGATAAATAGTACAATTCTCAAGGCTGTCAATTCAACGAAGTACCAGGGTGTTAAAATTACGAACAACTTCAGTTGGAAAGACCATATACATAATATTGTGGGGAAGGCGAGCCAAAGGTTGCGTTTCATTGGCAGGACACTTAGAAGATGCAACAAGTCCACTAAAGAGACAGCTTACACTACACTCGTTCGTCCTCTGTTAGAATATTGCTGCGCGATGTGGGATCCTCACCAGGTGGGATTGACGGAGGACATCGAAAGGGTGCAAAAAAGGGCAGCTCGTTTTGTATTATCATGTAATAGGGGAGAGAGTGTGGCAGTTATGATACGCGAGTTGGGATGTAAGTCATTAAAGCAAAGACGTTTTTCGTCGCGGCGAGATCTATTTACGAAATTTCAGTCACCAACTTTCTCTTCCGAATGCGAAAATATTTTGTCGAGCCCAGACTACATAGGTAGGAATGATCATCAAAATAAAATAAGAGAAATCAGAGCTCAAACAGAAAGGTTTAAAGTTTGTGATTTCAGAGCGGTGAGGAGCAAGTGCAGAAAGACAAATTCCCATTGAAGGCAGGCTGATGACTTGGATCGGCGCCGAACAATGTCAGAGGGCATCTACGAGAGATGTGGATTTTGGGACTCAACAGGATGTTTGCAGCAGGAGGCTCATGGAATCCAGGGGTCTGATTAACATTATTTATTTGCGATCAGACTAACTACTACATTGAAGGCTAATTCTAAACATTAGAAAACGCAAAGGAAGCAACTGGTTGCACAACAGAAGTCAGTGTCTGAAGCCACGCGGGCAGATGCTAACAGAAGTAGCGAACACAAGCAGCACGCTAGGTACAAACATGAGACCTGCACTCCAAGTGAGAAAAACAGACATGTCGAAGCTTACCGAGGTTGGCCACGAGCGACACGGTGTCGACACTCCAGCGATCTGACTGAGAACTCTTGAATACAAAAATAAGGCTTTTTAAAGAAACGTGGCTGCGCACCATTTCTCCCTTTCTACAGTCGACCCACCAATTAACTGGCTCTTAGCAAGCTTCTGACAATGTGGCACAATCTATGTAAACCTACCGACGTTGCAGTTCTAAGGAGTAAGACGTGCCTTTTCGTGGCCATCTTCTACAGTGATACCTTACGACAACGTCTAGGCGATGGATGGAGTTACCAGTTAATTCTCTGAAGTGGAACTTCTTCCCTGGGACTGCTGCACAGAGCGTCTGCAATTTGCACGGCTGTAGTGTCACTGTTTACATCTAGTAACCTAAACGCTACCACTTTTGCGTGCTCTCTGAATTGTGTCTCTGATTTCCTACCTTCGAGTGCCCTTGATGGCTCCAAATTGCCTTAAGCGTTCAAAAAATGGTTCAAATGGCTCTGAGCACTATGGGACTTAACATCTAAAGTCATCATTCCCCTCGAACTTAGAACTAATTAAACCTAACTAACCTAAGGACATCACACACATCCATGCCCGAGGCAGGATCCGCACCTGCGACCGTAGCGGTCACGCGGTTCCAGACTGAAGCTCCTAGAACCGCTCGGCCACTCCGGCCGGCACCTTAAGCGTAACAACGTACAAGTCATTATGTAGTCAGTACATGACACAGCGGCTACTACTGTCCATACCATTTACAACGTGTGCAGGACTCATTATCTACGGATCTGCCTCTGCGGTGACGGTTTTGTCGCTTGTTCGTCGCACAAGCTACCATGATGCCGTGATTGTTGTCACCCAAACTATTCACAGATGAAGCTACCTTCACGAGGGGTGATAACGTCAACCTTCACAGTGCCCACCTGTGATAATCCCCAAGGTATGATGGCAGCAAATCATCAGCACCGATTTAGTCGCAATGTGTGCAAGGGGATTGTTGGCAAACGTCTCTTGGGACCTGTCATCCTTCCACAATGCCCCACAGGTGAGGCAAATCTGCGCTTCCTGCTGGTGATCCCTCCTCTCCTGCTGGAAGACGTGGCCTTGGTGGTACAAAGGGTAATGTAGCCAATGATCGTGCTCCATTTCACTGCCGTCCGGCCCCGGTAGCTGAGTGGTCAGCGTGACGGAATGTCAAGCCTAAGGTCCCGGGTTCGATTCCCGGCTGGATCGGAGGTTTTCTCCGCTCAGGGACTAGGTGTTGTGTTGTCCTAATCATCATCATTTCATCCCCATCGACGCGCGGGTCGCCGAAGTGGCGTCAAATCGAAAGACCTGCACCAGGCGAACGGTCTACCCGACGGGGGGCCTTAGCCACACGACATTTCATTTCATTTCACTGCCCCTTCAGTGCGAAGTTAAAGCTTTGCACAGACAGAACATTCCCACTCATCCGGTGTGCTTTCAATTATTAAAACTTACACTGCCAAAGATCCTTTATCTCCACTTTCAAATGGGTGTAAGTCTCTTGGAATACATTGACAGCCGTATGTCAATGTGACCTTTTTGATCCTTATCCTCTCGGGAATCGTTTCCTGCAATTTGCCCCTATTTAGAAAAATCAGACTATATTCGGCAAGCATTACAGAACGAAATACAATATGTTTTGGCGTAACCATAAGCGCCGGAACGAATTGGAAGAACGCAAGACCAGAGAATTCGGTGAGGCGACGTCAGCCAATAGCCCGCTGACAAGGACCGCGCCACGACGGCAGCGACCTCTGCAAGAAGTGAATATAAGCGCCGCACCTGACAGCCTCGGCCGGACCTTAGTGGACAGATTCGCAGAGTATTAGCAGGGCCTAGCAGAGAGTGCTACGATATCAGATCGTAGTGATCCATATCCATTGCTTGTTTGAACATTGTGTATAGCAAGGACGCGGATTTATGCTGCATGTCACCTGTCGCTTGCGACACCTTTGTACATTCAAGTTAAGTATTGTTAACCAGCTTTATTGAAATAGAACTACTAATGTTATTTGCTTGAATTGTTGTACAGCATTCCCAGAAAGCAGCATCTTTTAGGCACCCAATACGCGACTAGTGGGAAGGACCCCACATTTGGCGACAAGGACTCAACACAATATACGTAATCTTTTCTGATCAAGGCACTGCTTTGTATCACCTTCAGTTAATTCAGCATAACTTTCAATACAGTAAATTATTGTCAACTGAGCAGCAGTGCTCGTAGTAAGATAAGATCCACTTTTGGAACATTATTTTCAATTATGTGACACATACAATGGGCACAGGCATCACTTGAGTGCTCCGTCTCCAAGAATCCTTAGGCGCAGGAAGAGAGATCGAACAGAAGAGTCCTGCCGGCACGCGCACGTAGAGTTGCCATTTTGTTCCGAAAGGAACGTGGTTTTTTTACGAAACGTAGGCAACACAGACATAGGCCTAAAATTCAAAATACAGTACAACAAAGCGCTACATTTTATGTCATTGACATTGGTGCTCGCTTTTCAAACTCCTTCCTGGATCTTCCCTTCTTCCCCGCTCTTAAAGGCACGTAAATGAGTACATAACAATTGAGAAACGGTTTTTATCAGCTAGCAAAGTGTTACTCATTAGGATCAAAACTGTTTCTGGAACGTCGGCCAGGGTGGCCGAGAGGTTCTAGGCGCTACAGTCTGAAACCGCGCGACCGCTACGGTCGCAGGTTCCAACCCTGCCTCGGGCATGGATGTGTGTGACGTCCTTAGGTTAGTTAGGTTTAAGTAGTTCTGAGTTCTAGGGGATTGATGACCTCAGAAGTTAAGTCCCATAGTGCTCAGAGCCCTTTTTTTTATTTTAACAGCATTGGAATGAGGTATACAAAACACGAAACAGATAACTTTCAACGGGTTTCCACGGTTTTCACAACGACGAAAAAAATGTCATCATTTACCGTCAGACGAGCTAAAAGAATTTCTCCTTTTCTCCCTTGAGAAAGGTGTTTAATTACTTTTTCTTGCTCTACACATCCATGAAAAGTTAAAAAACAAAAACTTACTTTCAACAGGGTTTTCGAGGCCGACTGTTGAATAGAAGTTTTGTGTGTACAAGTTTTTGTTCAAGTTTTTGCGTGATTTTAACATTTTCGCCTCCATGAGAAACACTGAAATATGAATGGCACACAGTACATTGAGCATTATGATTATCTTCACCTTTTTGAAGCCACGAGAAAACTTTTAACCATTCACTCTTGAATTTAGTTCTCAACTTCTACTTTTATTCGGACACTGACAGTGTTTTAGTTTCTGATAACGAATCTATATTTGTAAAAACTTTTCAAGAACGAAACTGCTCAACTGTTCTTGCAGAGAATGACTAAGCATTGTTATGGTCGACTTCTCACTCACCGCTCCAAAACAACGGCTGTTGAGTCAGGTTCGCCAGCTTAGTTCTCTGACTACAACCAAAAACAGAATTTTAAATTTCTGTAACTTTTACAAGACTGCCCCTTCACTTTTAAAGCTATAACGAGAAAATGATGAGACTCCATAATGTTATATGAAATGTTGCCCATTTTCGTGTGATCATATTTTTACCTTGAACCGTAAATTTACTTTCCAATTTTTTCTTAAAGAAGCAACTTCATTTACTGGCGATTCATCAAGAACATTGACACATTTAATCACATTAGGTGAGCGTGGAAGTAGTTGCCAGAAAGTAACTGATGGAAATTTACCTTTAACAAATGTGAATTTATTCCTAATAGCTTTTTTTAAAAACAGATTTAAAATTATAAGCAGAAAAGCACACTCGAAATATCAAGTCACAATTTAACAAATGTGAATTTTGTTCCTAAAAGCCTTTTCAACACAGATTTAAAATTATAAGCAGAAAAGCACACTCGAAATATCAAGTTACAGTTTTATTTAGAGGCAAGAACAGTATTAACAGTAGGAACCTTCGGGCTGAGAAGCTTGCCTGCTCCCTTTCAACACTGCCCTAGTCATAACCGCTCACAACAACCTCTGTAAGAGTACATTGGTGCAAATCTGCAACACACTAGATTACTTTAAACAAAAAAATTTTTAACAACTCATACAAACATGTAAACTATGCACCCCGTTAGAGGAATGGAAATGGTACAAGCATCAAATTATTTGCCACCGAAAGTGCATTTTTTTTATAAGGGGCTCTTACTGTGGAAGGGTGGCAAGCTTACAACCTAAAATGACTATTTAAATAAAACCCATAAAATGCAGACTTACATAAAATGTACAACATGCTCTACATTACACATATACCACCTCGCAAGATAAGAGAGGGGGGGGGGGGGGGTTAGTAAACAACCTGAACCGCAGATTGCTCTAAACCTCCCCAATTCCACAAGGGAAAAACGGACCACCCAGTTCACAATAACCACCTTCCCGCGGGTGGGCAAACGGAGAAGAATGGTGGGACGATCCCAAAACAAAGCGACTGGTGACCTCACCAATAAAACAAGTAGAATTTAACAAATAAATGAAACAACAAATCTCCAATCACTTAACTTCCAATAAACTGCGATTTCTGGCGAAGACCTGGCGCAGCACCCCCCAACGCTCTCCCGAACCGTCAGCTGCCAGCCGCTTCAACGGACGCAGGAAGGCGCGCCGATCTCCCGTCGCACGGCGTCGCAGCTCGCCCCGGCCAGCCCGATGTCGTGGTTCCGCTGCTGTTGCTCCCTTGTGAACCGCGAAGCCACTACCCCTTTCTATACGGCACTGCCCTCTGGACTCACGTCGGGACCTTACATGCGCCGACGCTCAAGGCGGACAAGTCAACTCGTGTCTAAGTGCGCGACCAACCAACCAACCAATCCAACCACCAATGACCGTTGCCCGAGCAAATCGAGCAGACTGGCGGCCTAACGCGCAGACTCAGATGCAGGAACTCAGCCCCGACTGGGCCACCACTGGCTGAGTTCTCTTACTGGCGGAGTGGCAAGACTCTCATTTTCTGGCTTAAAGTTTGTTCCAAGCGACAGACATAGCCGCACTCCGACGACAGACAGACTCTGACTGTCCCACACTGAGCCGGCTGACCAACTGACTAGACGCGCCTCGACTGACACTTGCGGAGCTCATAGCGCCCCTTAAATGCACGTGAACAGGCAACTTTTCCCCTCTTCCACCAGAGGGAGACACCAAAGCTGCGATTGCCACAGCGGCGCCACCGCCAGAAACGGAAAGCGACTGCTTTACGCTACGCGCTGCGGCGCGCTCTTCAGAAAAGCAATTTTTAGGACGGCTCGTTCCTATCCCGATAAGGTTTAATCGGGAGTCGGGCTTAGATTTAATCGGT
The DNA here is from genome assembly GCF_021461385.2 of Schistocerca piceifrons. Classification (NCBI taxonomy): domain Eukaryota; kingdom Metazoa; phylum Arthropoda; class Insecta; order Orthoptera; family Acrididae; genus Schistocerca; species Schistocerca piceifrons. Next base: position 240,227,838 of record NC_060142.1, on the reverse strand, counting down.
AGTCGGGTTTTTAACTGGAAATTCGAGACAATCCCGCCCAAATCGCGATACTTAGCGTTCCTGCTCCCACGTCCAGTCAGCGCCGCGCTCGCTGTGTTGGCCTCTTCCGAACTCTATGGCCACCGGGCTGCCCCACTCCTCGCTTGGCCGCACGGCGCGCCGCCGGGAGCAAACTACCATGCACGGTCGTGGCCCGATGCTCTGTTCTTGGTCACCCAGGTCTCTTGCTCGTTGCACTGCCCCCGACGCGATTCCAGATCAGTCGCTCCCTCGCTCTCCGTTTCGCTCTCTTCTCGACTTTGGTGGCGCTAGTGGCGGTCTGTCATGACGTTACGGCAGCGAGACACCTGCTTCCAAATTTTAGACCGCCTAGAGGGACAGGCTCCGGAGCGTACGTCACAGCACATGATATTACAAGTCTTAACGAGTGCCATCAGCAGTCTCCGGGCGGAAGCGAGTAACTATTTGAGACGAGTTTGATATTTCTTGACTGCACGTTTAAATGCATACAAGTTCTCGACAAAATTAAGACCTTTAGTCGGTACGTTTTCAATTAAATATTGATTTCTCGTGTTCACGGAGCTGGGCGTTCCCGAAGTGTGGTGGACAGGCTTATTAGTGTGATGTCACAAGTTCGTTGCAGCGTCCGTATATCTCACTGGCTCCGAGTCAATGGCACTAAATTTAGTGTCCACACATAGGTAAATGAGACACAGAAGCCGAATTGTGTGCAGCAGAGCAACAACAGAAATGCTGAACTACGTCTGCAAATGTTCCTGTACAAAGGAAAACGGAGGATAACTCTTACAGTTTAAACTGAGCACTGCTGCAAAGGTGAGTGATATTAGTGTTGCGGCTTTGAAAACAATTGAAATCACTAAAGATGAACAAGCCCCACGATTCGAAGGAATTTCTGTCAGATTCCATGCAAAATTTGCCAGTGAGTTAGCAGCTCCGTTAACTATAACTTGCCGTAGATCTCTCTAACAAAAGGCTATGTCCTGTTGTCAGACTGAAACAGACGTCACACCTTTTTACAATAAGAGTGGCAGAAGTCACTTACAAAACTACTGTATAATATCAGTGACATCCATTTCTTGAGAATCTTAGAAAGTATTCTTAGCTCACGCGTATATCGAACAGAATGATCTCTCAATGACAAACAGCATGATCCTTTCTCATTATTAACTATACCTATTCCCGTACCTTCCATCCCACTGCAGGAGTGACCCAAAGCTCCATCCGCTCTTCACTCCTTTATCTCCTCTACACTGCTGATATGCCCACGCCACCTTCACCACACCAACTCCTTCAGTATAGGCCTACTCATGACACCATTTTCCTCGCCCTCTGATCTACACTCTAGATGTTCCAACAATTCCTCCAAATCCACCACAATTAGTTTACTTCGTGGTGTAACCAATAGCTTATCAAAATCAACTCCTCCAAAACCCAGGACAATATTTCTAGGACGAACCAACCACACCTTCCGTCTCCACGACTTTTAATTTACCATTCACCTACCCAGTTAAGTAATGCTCTGAAATATCTTGGGCAACTAACATGGGAGTCTCACCTACTAACCATCCACCAGAAATGCCATAATAGACTAAAACTGCTAACTGGTCCAACTTGGGAATTACACCCATTCACTATTCTCCACAGCTACAATATCTTGATCTGACCCATCCTCTGCCATGCAAAAATTTCATGGATATCGATCCCACCAAAATTCTGTAAGTCCTTCCAAATCCTCAAACACCATGCCCTCTGTCTCTCTGTCTGTGTCCATCCACCTTCTACACATGGATCCTCTACTACACCATCAAATTTACAACCATACTCAACCACGTGGGATACCACGCATCTCCTATACTATCCGCTAACTAGAGTCCAATAACCCCGTTGTCTCACCTCTGATCACCAACCATGGTATGCTGCCGCACCTCTACAATCGCATCCTATCGTCCCTACACCTACGCACACTCCATATCCTATCCCAAAGCAAGTTCTACCAACTCCACCTCCCCCCACCCCCCAGTCAATTGGATCCATTCCGACATTCATCCCTCCTGCCAACTGTAGACCTCCCCCCACCCCCCAGTCAATGGGATCCATTCCGACATTCATCCCTCCTGCCAACTGTAGTTCTTCTACTCCCATCCCACTCCTCTCTAATTTTCCCTCTCCATCCATCGCCATCCCTTGCCTCTTAATACCACTACCCTACCCACATACCAAACTCCTCCTCATCCTGCGTCTTTCACACCTTCTGTCTTTCCCCTATCCACCTCAATACCTACCTAAATCTCCATAGTTTCCTAACAGACCTTTATCTTTTTCTGCCCACAAACGTCTACAGTATGGAACATAGTCTCTCCTCCCGAAATCCTTCTCTCGCAGTGCAGGTTCTTCAGATTTTAGTGAAATGAAGTGCTTTTACTTAGAACAATCATTCTACAATGTGTTTTTAAAATGTATGTATACATATTAGTTTTTTAGCTGTTAATCCTTTGATTTTTAATCTAAAAAAGAACAAAACAATCTTAATGTTTTTATGTAGATGCAAATAAAATTCATCCCATTTGATTCTTTTTAAAATCAGATGTAATGTTACTCATTTAATAATATTTCTTCTCAGCTATGTTCCACTAAAAAACAAAACAAAAAACTACCGAGCGAGGTGGCGCAGTGGTTAGCACACTGGACTCGCACTCGGCAGGACGACAGTTCAAATACAAGTCTGACCATTGTGATTTAGGTTTTCCCTGTTTCCCCTAAATTTCTCCTTTGTGAGGGCACGACTGTGTTTCTTCCCCATCCTTGAATCATTTCGAGTTTGTGCTCCGTCTCTAATGACCTCGATGTATACGGGACCTTAAACCATAATTGTCGTCGTGTTAAAAACTTTCTTGGCTGAACAGCGGAATATTGCACCACTGACAACACATCCCCCGTCCATATGCGACGAGGGAGATGAAATTACAATAAATGAAAAAAATACCAGTTCGGATTCCGGTAATACCGGTCATGCAAATTTCAAGTCTCAAATGGCATCCTGAAGGCCATGGATCAACGAAAATAGGTTTTCTTCACTCCAGAAAATGTTTTACACTTAAAAACTCACCAATACTTATAAACGAATGACGTCGTATGCAGTATCAAAGAAAATTTGTAACACAATTTCTTGCTAGTGATGACGCAGCAATTTACCTTCTCTGGAGAATCATCACCGAATGTAGAAGTCGCTTCATGTGTGTCCCGGACAAATGATACGGAAATGTGTGATGAAAAATGATAAAACCAACGCATCTAGCTATATCACAGTCCTTCTCTTGTTAATCAATGAGTCCTCAAAATTAAAGTGATAGATACTTGTTTTTGTTATAGTCTTCAGTACAGAGACTGGTTTGATGCAGCTCTACATGCCACTCCATCCTGTGCAAGCTTCTTCATCTACCAGTACCTACTGCAACCTATATACTTCTGAATCTGTTTAGTGTACTTATCTCTTGGTATAGATACTATGATAGTACAAATCATCTTGCTGCAGCACCCTCTGAATGTGATATGTTTATATGGAAGGATGAAGGGTGTTACAATACGACACTAAATAACTGACACCTTGCTGTCTTCAAATACAGTTAATCTGCAATGGTAACTATGTCAGCATTTGCATAGTTGCTCCTTGTGTATGAAGTTGGACAACTTGGGGTGTAGTAGGAAAAGTGATTAGGACAGTATATTTTTCAATTAGCAATATGTGTATAAATAACAGAGAGAGACAGTGTACTCGCACTCGGAGTTACATCTACATCTACATGTACATGGATAATCTACAAATCACATTTAAGGGCCTGGCAGGTGGTTTATCGAACGACTTTCACAATTCACTGTTATCGTGGTGATCGTTCCTCCCTATGTAGATCGGTGTCAACAAAATATTTGTGAATTCGGACTAGAGAGTTGGTGACTGGAATTTCGTGAGAAGATTCCGTTGCAACGAAAAACGCCTTCCTTTTAATGATGTCCTGCCCAAATCCAGTATCATTTCAGTGACACTCTCTCCCATATTTCGCGATAATACAAAACGTGCTGCCATTCTTTGAACTTTTTCGATGTACTCCGTCAGTCCTATCTGGTAAGCATCCCACAACGCGCAGCAGTATTCTAAAAGAGGACGGACAAGTGTAGTGTAGGCAGTCTCCTTAGTAGATCTGTTACATTTTCTATGTGTCCCGCCAATAAAAAGCAGTCTTTGGTTAGCCTTCCCGACATCATTTTCTATGTGTTCCTTCCAATTTAAGTTGTTCGTAATTGTAATCTCTAGGTATTTAGTTGAATTTACGGCCTTTATATTTGACTGATTTATCGTGTAACCGAAGTTTAACGGATTCCTTTTAGCACTCATGTGGATGGCCTCACACTTTTCGTTATTTAGGGTCAACTGCAAATTTTTGCACGATATCTTTACTAAATCGTTTTGCAATTTGTTTTGATCTTCTGATGACTTTATTAGTCAATAAACGACAGCGTCATCTGCAAACAACCTAAGACGGCTGCTCACATTGTCTCCCAAATCGTTTATATAGATAAGGAACAGCAAAGGGCCTATGACACTGCCGGCCGCTGTGGTCGAGTGGTTCTAGGCGCTTCAGTCCGGAACTGCGCTGCTGCTACGGTCGCAGGTTCGAATCGTGCCTCGGTCATGGATGTGTGTGATGTCCTTAGGTTAGTTAGGTTTAAGTAGTTCTAAGTCTAGGGGACTGATGACCTCAGATGTTAAGTCCCATAGTGCTTAGAGCCATTTGAACCTATAACACTACCTTGGGGATCGCCAGAAATCACTTCTACTTTACTCGATAACTTTCCGTCAATTACTACGAACTGTGACCTCTTTGACAGGATGTCACAAATTCAGTCACATAACTGAGACGATATTCCATAAGCATGCAATTTCACTACAAGCCGCTTGTGTGGTACTGCCTCAAAAGCCTCCCTGAAATTCAGAAATACGGAATCAATCTGAAATTCCTTGTCTATACTACTCAACACGTCATGCGAATAAAGAGTTAGCTGTGTTTCACAAGAACAATGTTTTCTAAACCCATGTTGACTGTGCGTCAATAGACCGTTTTCTTCGACGTGTTTTATAATGTTCGAACGCAGTATATGTTCCTCGAGCGAACGGTTGTATATGATTGTCAAGTATGGAGCTAATGCACCAGCATGCTCTGAAAGGAACCTAACTGATATACAGTCTGGACCAGAAGACTTGATTTTATTAAGTGATTTAAGCTGCTTAACTACTCCACGGATATTTACTTCTACGTTACTCATGTTGGCAGCTGTTCAGCATGACTGAAGAGAATTGGGAAATGCAAGTAACTGTGAACACTTTAACAAATTCTGAATTTGCTGGAAAGTAAAGCAACTCAGGAATCAAAAATGATACGTAGTTAGTAAGAAGGCAACAAACTAAATTTTGAAACCCACGCATCACAATAACTGCCAATAGATAATGATGGAAACTAACGTCTAATGCAAATCATGTTGACAGTTAAAAACAGAAACCGCGAAGTGAAAAAGAAATTTAAACTGTCATCGCAAATAAGAGATTTAATTCCGACAAGTGAGAAAAAAGAAGAACTTCACTCATGGAACTCCTTAAGAACAATGAAATTTGTGAAGAATTTAACGAAAAAATACAAAAATAATCAGGACCAAGCTTTAATGAGTAAAAGGGGAATCTGTAGAACATAAATCCTGCTGCGAAGAAATAACGATAAACTTCTCCATGCAGAATAAGAAACAAGACAAAAAAAAATCGCAGAAACAAAATATGGCTGCTAGGCAAACAAGGACCAATTAAAATGATCAATGGAGTGCAAAGTCAACGCAATGATTTACAGCAACACTTTAGTCAAATTTGGGAATACTCTAAAAAAAAAAAAATGACCGAGCGAGGTGGCGCAGTGGTTAGCACACTGGACTCGCATTCGGGAGGACGACGGTTCAATCCCGTCTCCAGCCATCCTGATTTAGGTTTTCCGTGATTTCCCTAAATCGTTTCAGGCAAATGCCGGGATGGTTCCTTTCAAAGGGCACGGCCGATTTCCTTCCCCATCCTTCCCTAACCCGAGCTAGCGCTCTGTCTCCAATGACCTCGTTGTCGACGGGACGTTAAACAACACTACCCTAACATAACCTAAAAAAATGTTAATACCGATTCTGAAAGGGTCAAAGAGTAACTGCGCAAAGAAACTGCCATGACATTTGAAGCTAAACAGAGAGGAGTTATAATTGCCACCACAAGCTTCACAAGTGATAATTATCTAAGTACGAATAAATTTCAGTTATTCCATCCAACAGGTAATACACACCCAGTTGCATTTGTAAAACATTTTAAATACATATTCCCTGTTAACTGGTATGAAGGGAAAGATATGAGTTTTTGTGTTGGCTTTATGCAAGGAGAATCGCCTGCCGGGGTAACAAAACGATGAACAAATACGAGAACTATGAACAACTGGAAGACATGTTTGTGAAGAAATATTGGTCGTGAAATAACAATGGTTAGTGAAATCGTCACTCTTGATCCCCACCAGTTACTCACTTGACATGAAATGATAAAAGAATTTATCAAAAAACCAGGACAGAATACATATATAGAGGACCCTGCATGCAAAGAAACTGATGGAAGCTTTTCACTTTGCTTCACCGCGATGAGGAGGAGTTATTTTTAGTGCTGGACAAAACAGAAACTAAGGTAGAAAAGAAAAGTCGGAGCAATGAGGGAGGCAGAAAAGAGAACTGAGAGTGCGACCTTGAACTGATAAAGAGCAACAGTGACGAATTCCTTAACCATGCACACAAGAACAACGAATGTCGGGGAAAGCACACCCATAGTAATTCTGATGACCAACTGACGGGCAATGTTTACGGTAATCACAGGTATTATCAAGAATTAAGATACCCAGCAGACTGAACCGAACAGAGAGGACGCTGGCGAAATGATCACCATAAATTTAAAATGATATGAAGAGATCACTGAACTGATTTCCAGGAAAGAATAATCGTGGAGAACGCTTCAACCCATCAAGAATCAGTAAACTGAAAGAAGTTTCTAGTGGTACCCGGTTTGGAGCAAACTCTGAAAAGAGTCTCTACCGACCTTGACCATAAAATTTGAAGAGTAGACAGTCACAAGACAATACCTCTTTCGAGAAAACAAAGTTGTACATATGGCCTATTTAGAGGCTGAGATATAAGGAATAAAGAGAGATACTTCATCCGACACTGGCAGCAAGAGGGCACTGTCTTAGCCTTATTATGTGATCAGTTAAATCATATTGAAAACATTACAACTTTAGCAGTCAGTGGAATACGCATTTTTAGTGCCATATGGAAGAAGAGTGAACCGATAAACGGGTACCTTTAGTAAGATCTAAGACTGGAGTTTTGCTATTTGAGTAGCAAAATAACTGATGATGTTCGAAGTAGAGAGAATATAACGGCAAGGAAAGCGTTTCTGAAGAGGAGAAATTTGTTAACATAAAGTACAGATTTAAGTGTCAGGAAGTCGTTTCTGATAGTATTTGTATGGAGTGTAGCTATGTATTGAAGTGAAACATGGACGATAACTAGTTTAGACAAGAAGAGAACAGAGGCTTTCGAAATGTGGTGCTACAGAAGAATACTGGAGATTAGATGGATAGATCACGTAACTAATGAGGAAGTACTGAATAGAATTGGGAAGAAGAGGAATTTGTGGTACAACTAGACTAGAAGAAGAGATCGGTTGGTAGGACATGTTCTGAGGCATCAAGGGGTCACCAATTTATTACTGGAGGGCAGCGTGGAGGGTAAAAATTGTAGAGGGAGACCAAGAGCTTAATACATTAAGCAGATTCCGAAGGATATAGGTTGCAGTAGGTACTTGGAGATGAAGAAGCTTGCACAGGATATGGTAGTATTGAGAGCTGCACCAAACCAGTCACTGGACTGAAGACCTTAACAACAACAAGACTGGAGAGAGGGAATTCGAGAAGAACGTATTAATACCCAAGGGTTATGCATCAACGTTGTGCTTGGAGTGAACTTTCTCACGAAGAAATGTACCAGACCGGATCTTAGTAAAGGAGTGTTGTTTTACAAGTAATGAAAAAAGGACTGGATTGTAGTTTGAAGGGTTTTATAGAAAAAGATGAAGCGACTGCTGCACCCATAGAGCTGAAATCGACATATGTGAGGAGAGAGGTATGTGTCATAGGTAATATAGTAAGGAAAGAAGACAATCATGATAAGCATGGTAGCACTAAGGGGAGTCAATACACTTGATCTAATTGAGCACAAGATAGAAAAGCTTGCTGATTGTCTGAGGTGAAATGATGAAAACTGACAGACTTTTAAAAAGACATCGGTACATATTCTCGAAGAAAAGTGGGAAAATGTGTAGATGTTTGCGAAACTTGCATGTTAGAGAACATGAATTATTTCACACAAAGCCTTATCCAACACCATCACTGAAGAGAGCAGCAATAGAAGTAGAAATTAAAAAAATACTGAAAGTAGACGTAACTGAGAGATCAGATAGTGTCAAAATAGGCTGGTGACATACGACATGTCATCAATGTCTGAGCAATAAATTCAATAACTGTGCCACAACGGAACCAGACTGAGTACTGAAAAACTACTGTAACGTTTGAAAGGTAGACTCCACTTAATTAGTCCGGGCTTAAAGTGTGGCAATGACAGCCAGAGCTTGATCCTAGCTTTAGTAAATACATGGTATTTTTCTTTAACTACATTGCTACCACTTTAAAGTGACACCATTTAAATCAGCTTTCGTGTGTATACGAGTATTAGGTCAAGTACTGGGAGAAGTATTAGTTCAAGAATTTATTTCGAAAGGATATCTTATGGTTGTGTAGACAGAAACATAAAGAAGTTCTTAAAAGAATTAATCACAAGTTGTATACATCTCCAGTACCACAACATCCCGATTTAAAAGATGATGATGGCACAGAAAGTGCAAATCAGGATATTGAAGAAACTATTGTGGTGTAAACTTTGTGGCAGAATGTGAATTATTTGGATCAAAAAGCAATTTAGTTTGTAGACTGAAAAACTGCCAGTATTCCGCTCCAGCAAGTTATTTTTTAGACCATATTTCCAAAGGGCGTGATTTTATTTTGCTCTTAACGGCGAACGTCACCAACTGTGCCATTAGACACCGTGCTTCTGTGATGTACCAGTTACTATTTCACAGACTAGCGAGGACCACAGCATTTTATTTTCTATTTTTATGAGCGTGCGCACGTAGGGCAAGTATGACAAATGTTCCTGCACACGTGGACAGATGTTTTCATGCTACGTTGGAGTGTGGGGCTAAGCACCAGCTGTGGCTGCATTTGCTGCATTCCTCATATACGACGTCACTATGGCGAAGGGGTTACGTCGAGAGATGGCGAAATTCCGCGGTCAATGTGTAGTTCAAGAAAGCATGCGAGATATGTCTGCAATGTATATACAGTGTCAGATCCCCAGCGCCCTATAATTTCAGGTTCCAGTAGTCCTCTTCAGTCCCCTAACACCAAAATATTTGCATGCGAAGTGAGAATGGGCAGAACCGCTAGAAAGAATGAAAAACAGAGCAACATTTTTTGTTTATTTCTTTCAAGTGAAGTGCATAAGTGTTAATAATGTCAGTGTCTCGAAAAAATAAAAATCAATCCACATGGATATAGTACTGTATAATGTATGAAATATCTTAATAAAATCGTCTCAGGCTTCCAGCCAAGTCAGATGGTTAAAATACCAGTAGTGAGATTTTAACCACCTGACGTGCCTGGAAATCCGAGAAGATATTATCTTAAATGTAAAGCACCAGTTTGCTTTTGTCCTACAATATTACTTTTATTGTTAACCGGTTTTCGGCTTCCAAGGCCATCTTCAGACATTTACTAAGCATTACCGCCAAAGAGGTTAAATGTTAGCAGACAATATTGGAAGAGAAGTAACACATCTAGACTGAAGTAGAAACATACAGTAAGTAACATCTTTGCAATGAAAAAGTAAAAACTGAACAGTACATAAATAACAATGGAGTAGACAGGAAAACCTTTAGCACAAAATAGGAATAGCATGCCTATATAACAGTTTCTATTAATAAACAAAACTAATAAAATAAAATAACATTAGTACTAGACGAGGTTGCATCCAGGGGTATGAAACATGGAGAGTGATACACAACCAATTAAAAGAAGAGACAGTTATCAATGTAAATACAGAATACATAAGAAACTTAAGCAATATCAATAAGATAAATAGAAATAAGTATGCAGAAAAATGGAGGTGTTTGAGGGAACCTACAGTTTGAGAGTGTGGTGGTACTGCATTTTAACATTAACATTATAATCAAAGCAGTGGCTGTGGAACAGATTTCATTAAATAAATGAGCAAAAGTAAAATATGAACAGTATTTGATGAGACAACTACAAGGGGTGTTAAACACGGACAGTAATACAAGTACCAGTTAAAAGAAAGCCTTAACTATTGAAACTACAGTCTATGTGGAATACAAAGACAACTTTCTTTTAACTGGTACTTGTATTACTGTCCGTGTTTAACACCCCGGAGATCCGAATGGGGGACTATTCCGGAATCTTTTGCCAATGGAGAGATCTTCATGACACTTGTTCAGTTACAGACCCCATATCCTATGGATATACGTTATGTGTCTTTGGTGTAGTGGTTTCCATTGCCTTCTGTATCCTCATGCCGTTGAAGATTGCTGATTCTTCCGCCTTTAGGGGCAAGAGAGTGCCCCGAACCTCTGTCCGCTTCTCCACTCTCTTTCACAAGAAAGAGTTACAGTATCAAGCAGTCACAGTTGGCGTTAGCTCACATAAATATTTCTTTGTAACAGTTTGTTGACATTCTACATGGAATGATCACATATCGTCAACTGAAAGTAAAGCAGATGGTCGACTTCGGTTCAATATTACTATATTGGGGAAATGCGCTCTGGTCATCGGCCCCTACGTAAAATGACTAAACGGGTCGTAGGCTTCTATCCAGTCACTCGTCGATCAGTCTGGTGCAGCAATATAAGAGTGCAAAGGGAAAGCTGAAGTTTTAAATTTCACGTTTAAGAAATCATTCACGCAGAAGGATATCGCTGTTTCACTGTGGCTCAGGCTCCTGCATGGCGGACACAGAAATAGGCATCCCTAGCATAGAAAAGTAGCTGAAAAACTGAAAGCAAGTAAGTCGTCAGGGCCGAATGGAATCGCGATTAGGTTTTATAGAGAGTATTCTGCGACATTGTCCTCTTACTTACCTCATTTATAGCCAATCCCTCACCTAGGAAAAAGTTCCAAGCGACTGGAAAAAGCGCAGGTGACTCCCACAAGTAAGAAAGATAAAAGAGCGGACACTCAATTACAGACCAGTATCCTTAACATTCTGAGATCGAATATAATAAATTTCCTTGCGACAGAAAGGCTTCTCTGTACAAGTCAGCACACATTTAGAAAGCGGCGCCATTTTCTCACATGATATCCTATGAACCATTGACGGAGGCCAATAGGCAAATGCCGTAATCCTAGATCTCCGGAGTATGTTTGACACGGTGCCCCACTGCAGTCTTTTGACGAAGGTCCGAGCATACGTATTAGGTTGGAAGACTTTTTAAGTAAATTATCCGATGGCGACTGTTTATCAGAAATAAGAGTATCGTCAGGAGTGCCCCAAGGAAGTGTGACAGCACCGCTCATATACTTCATACACATAAATGATCGGGCGGACAGGGTGAACAGCAATTTACGGCTGTTTGCTGATGACGCTGTGGTGCACGGCAAGGTGTCGTCGTTGAGTGATTGTAGGGGGATATAAGATGACCTACATATAATTTCCAGTTGGTGTGATGAGCGGCAGCTAAATGTAGAAAAATGGAAGTCGATACGGATGAGTAGTAAAAACGGTCATGTGACGTGGTGTGTTGCTTGACACAGTCACAATAATTACAAATATAGGCGTAACGTTGTAAAGCGATATGAAATGTTATGAGCGCGTCACGTTGGTAGTCACGAAGGAGAATGCTCGTCTTCGCCTTATTGAGAGAATTTTGGGAAAGTGTAGCTCTTCTGTAAAGGAGATGACGTGTAGAACTCATTCTCGAGTACTGGTCGAATGTTTGGGGTCCCCACTGAGTCGTACTACAATGACAGTACTTAGGTTAAATCAGACCTGACCACCACCAATGGTAACGAAGTCACGGCCGGTAATAGAGGAATAGTAAATGAAAACCATCTCAAAGTGTGAGAACAGATAGTTATTCTTTGTAACGTCACATTACTCTCATCTGATGAATTTACTGATGTCTAGAAATGACGTAAAGTAAATGAAGCTGAAAATTTTCACTTAATAACAATAAAAAAAAGTGAACCGCAATGTTAGTAATCAGAATCTCGTTATTTAGTTGAAAAAGTATTCTTTTTATTGTTACTCTACAAGAACTTGTCGCTCGTTCAGCTGTTGAAAGTTATAATAACGTAATATAGAACTGAAACGATAGTTAATTTGTGAAAGTGAGCGTTTCGAATTGAGTTATAAATCGCGTATATATCAGAAATACTGAAGAGAAGATTTAAGAGAAAAAGTTTATGTCTACTAAGAAACACATAAATACGCGGATAGTAAGATGTATTGATCAAATATATCATTACATAGAAACAACAAAGAAAAGCGGAAATAGTAGACATTTTTCTGAAATTTTTACATAATTTATGATTAATTTTAACAAAACAAATTTTTAAGTATTTCTATGAAAAGGAACCAACAACAATTTTGATGAGGGTAGTTAAAAAAGAAGTAGAAAAATATAATATACCTACATTTAGACTTATACACTCCGCAACCCACTTTGCGAAATGTGGCGGAGGATACTTCTGTTATCACTACATCCACCCTCCCGCACCCCCCACCCCACCGCATTCCTGTGCCACTCACGAATGGCTCGTGGGGAAAATGACTGTTGGTAAAGCTTCATATGAAATCTAATTTCTCTGATTCTGTCGCCGTGTCCATTTCTCGAATGTATGTGCGCAAAATCAATATCTTGACCAATCATCTTGGGAACCTCGCAATTTCATCGGTAAACTTGTTCGTGATGCACAACGTGATTGAAGTTGGTTGAGCATCTCCATAACACACTGCCACCAAGTAAACGATACCGCGACGAAATACGCAGCTCTTCGATGGATCTTATCTATCTCTTATTAATCCTACTTGATAAGGGTTGCTGATTGATGAACAATCGGTCGATTGAGTATTTTGTAATTCACTTGTTTCGTGGACGAATTATATTTAAGATACTCCAAATGAATCTCAACCTGGCTGCACTTATTCCTAATATTTGTTTTACATGGACATTCCACCTTAAGCCGTGCGAGGTGGTTATTCCTACGTATTTTACGTTAGTTACCGTTCCGTTCCCAGTGATTTGTCACTAATGTATAACCGTACAGTAGTGTTGCGCTCAGAATGACATGCTGAATTCTCTCTGCTAGGAAGTCCTGTATCCAACCACTAAACTGGTCCGTTGCTCGATAATCTCGTTTTCTTTTTTTTTTCTTTTTTTTCGCTAAACGACGGCGCGGAACTGTATCTGAGGCCTTCCGCAAGTGAAGGAACCCTGGACCAGCTTGAGCGCCTTTGTCTACGACGCTCTGATTTCATACACGAAAAGAGCGAGCTGACTTTTGCAACATCTCTGTTTGTGGAATCCATGTTGATTTTTATAGAGATCTTCGTTTCCCAAGAACGTCATCAAGCGTCGATATAAAGTCTATATCATAATACTATAACATATTGATGTCAGCGATATAAGCCTATAATTATGAGGTACAGTGAAATGACCGTCGATAGGTAAAAATATAATAAAATATGGGAAAGTACTGAAATTAGTGCTTTGTCCTTAACTGACCAAGAAAAATACGGAAGTACAGGAGACGATTTGTTGTACTAATTTTGTAATCACACAGTGTAAGAATAAAATTATACATGACTATCACCATGATAAAATCAAATAGCACCAATAATTACTGAAAAACTAAATTACGAATATTCATGTTTTTTAATGTTCAGTGTGCTTCACTATCCCAAATTATTATTTGATACGATACTTCGAAATAAAAAGTTTTCATCTGAAAATGACGTATGCATACATCGAAGTTAAGAATTTAAATCAGGAAACACAGAAACGCTATGAAGATGTGCTGAAGAGCAACTTGCTTGTATTGATGGTAAAATAAACATTATTATCGCATAGTTAATTATGAAATTTTGTTTGACAGTGTTATTATCGAGAGGCAATAAACGCAGTCATTAAGCGGTATCGTTTACATTCTTAATAAAACTATCTTTTTTTCTGCAGAGATATATTCTTTTCAAGTAACAGTTCATTTTTTCATATTATATTTTAGTATCGAATGCTTCCTAAAGTATGTCCACGAAGCAATACTCCCTCTGAAAAGATTATTTATTTCGCTGTTTCTCACAACGTATCTTATACCCAGTAACGTTATTCTGACGTAGCAATATTCCTTGGTTCTTACTTGAAAATGTCAGGTTAAATTTTGATTAACGCATCTGCTTAAAATATTTATGGCATGCAATTTACAAAAGTCTGTTTAATGGAATGAAATACTCTTACAACGATTAAATTATAATACCAAATTGTCAGTACAGGCGATAGTGTCAAACACTGCTTGCAACGTGAAATCTGGACGTGAAAGTTCAAGGGTACCACTTTTTGCAGATACCCAGGAAGAGCGACACAACTCCCCCCCACCCCAGTCACACTTTTCCAATTTCAGTGCAGCACGTAGAGTGCGTTCCACATTTACTCACTTTTTTTATTCTGCCTATTTAAAATTTGATTTCAATATTTCATTTTCGTTACTTTTTTTTAAATATTTTAAAAAATCGAAGAATGGAATTAGGTAAAATTCTAACATCTTCTATGCATGAAATGTTAAGCTGATTGTGCAGTAATTCTCGCACTTGTCACCTGTTACAGTCTTCAGAATTGTGTGGATATTTTTCCGAAAGTCAGATGCTGTCGCCAGACTCATACATTCTACACACCAATTTGAATAGTCATTTTGTTGCCACTTTCCCAAATGATTTAGAAATTCTGATGGAATGTTATTTATCTCTTCTGCCTTATTTGGTCTTAAGTCCTCCTAAGCTCTCTTAAATTCCGATTCTAATACTGAATCCCCTGTTTCTTCTAAATCGAATCCTGTTTGTTCTTCTATCACACCAAGCAAATCTTCCTCCTTACAGAGGTCTTTAATGTACTCTTTCCAATTATCCGCTCTCTCCTCTGAATTCAACAGTGGAATTCTCGTTGCACTATTAATGTTACCACCCTGCTTTTAATGTCATCGTAGGTTGTTTTTATTTTCCTGTATGCTGAGTCAGTCCTTCCAACAATTATTTCTTTTCGGATTTCTTTGCGTTTTTCACGCAGCCATCTCATCTTAGCTTCACAGCACTTCCTGTTTATATTATTCTTCAGTGACTTCTTCTTCTGTATTCCTGAATTTCCCTGAACATTTTTGTACTTCCTTCTTTCATCAATCAACTGAAGTACTTCTTCCGTTACCCGTGGTTTCTTCACAGTTACCTATGTTACCTTTTTTTTCCTTTCCAACTTCTGTGATCGCTATTTTTAGGGATGTCCATTCCTCTTCAAATGTACTGCCCACTGAGCTATTTCTTGTTGCTGTACCTATAACCTTAGAGAACTTGAAGCGTATATCGTCATCCCTTAGTATTTCCGTATCCCACTTCGTTGCTGACTGACTCTCCCTGACTAATCTCTTGAACTTCAGCCTACTCTTCATAAATACTGTATTGTCATTTGAGTCTATATGTGCTCTTGGGTACGCATTACAATATAGTATCTGATTCCAGAATCTCTGTATGACCATGATGTGATGTAACTGACATCTTCCCATATCACCCGCTATTTTCCAAGTACGCCACCTCCTCTTGGAATTCTTGAACAGAGCATTCGCTATTACGACCTCAAATTTATTATAGAACTCAATTAGTCTTTCTCCGCTCTCATTGCTGCTCCAAAGTCCGTATTCTCCTGTAACTCTTTCTTCTACTGCTTCCCCTACAACTGCATTCCAGTTGTAACGTGAGTTGGGCTATACTACAATTAAGAACAAGTTTAATGTCGCAATTTTTAGCACAAAATTACAGATTTTAGACAGTTTTCAATTCGACAACAAAAAAACAGCGCAATCGATAACACATCTTGCCCACATCAAAAAGTGAAATAATACTATACACAACACTATTAAATATTAACTCTCTGAAAGAACATTAATTCTAAGCACAATCATATGAAAGTTTAACTGAAAGTTTCTTCACCTTAATCCTAAGCACAATAAGATGAAAGTTTAATTGGAAGTTTCTTTAGAAAATTGCTCCTACATATATGTTATGATGTTGGTCAGAACTACGAAAATCGTCTGATTCCGGTTCAAAGTTCGGTACTATTTAAGATGACAATCAAGTATACGGTGGATTGTTAGTAATGTGATAAATTTGAGTGCAAGATTACTCAAGGTCGCTCGTGTTTACAGTGGACGCAAGTTGGTGAACCAACAAAGTTTACACCTCTGCATATGGTATTTACCTTAAGCTGCGACGTGCTGCTGTCTGCAAGGCTGCTCTCTCCCATTGAAATTCCTGCAATAATAATCTGACCTTTGCTAAACTTTCCAGCATAAACTTACCCTATGTTTCTCGTTATGCGAGAAAACATGTGCTCAGCCCTAGTCTTAGTATGTGGCGATATAGAAGCATATGGTTGGAGCAGCGTGCATATTGTAGTGCCCTCTCATTTCTTGCAAGATCAATTAACTAATTTGGCTGGTTCGTTTCTCTACAGTTGGAGCTAAACGTTTCTACAGATAATTTCTAACTGAAGTGCAGATGCTGTAAACGCAGTGTCCACACAATTTTCTTCTCTGCGTCATACAGAGCGTTAAGTGCTCCGTTCTGCACTTGACGCCAGTTTAAAGAAGAGTCCACGAAAATTTCTCTCTTGTCCTACTCATGGCAGAACTGCCTCCCTCCACTTGGGTTCCTTTCTTACGTCACGGCTTTTTTCGACCAATAGGAGCTTTCCTCTTATTTTGTAGAAACTCTTTCTACCAATCGCAAAGTCCCTTTTATGAAACTGCATCGAAACTTCAGTATTTTTCTCCTTCGTAGTGCGTTTCCGCCAATAGGCCCGGTCTAGATGCCCAAAGTACATTGATCTTTCCTTCTGTCGCACTCGCTGGACGAAATGCGTCACTGGCTCTTGTTCGTATCCAGTTCGAATTCCGAAATGCAGCTTTCTAAAGCTTTTTCTCTGTCCCTTGTACAGATGTGCCACTACATGGAGGTGGCCCAAATCACCTGGCTCACGGTTGCTGACCTTCCTCCTGCCACCCTTCAAGTGGTTTCCGTTGTAACCCCCGCAGCGCACCTTTGCTACGCTGTTGTATGGCTGGCTTTTCAAAACTAAAAGCAACTCATGTTGCTTGTTCAACCTTCCGCACAAAGATGTGCATTGTATAAGAATGGTGCGTCAATTACCGTCGATTGGCTGTCATCCCTTTTTTCATTACATACTGATTGGCAAATGTTCTCTTAACTGGTGAATTACGTTAGGTGTCATCTTCACCTTCTCATTGCTATGTATAAGGGTCTCATGTAAGGTGCGAATCTTACCATTTATTGTGCCACATTACGTAACTTCCTTCCTCTGTCTTCAGTTTTGTACTGGGTCAATCAATGGTTGAGAAATTGATTGAAGACAGTGTAATATTGGTCCAACTGCGGACTGTAGCAGTTGACATCGTTACTGATTAACTTCCTACTTTAATATTTAGTATAATTTACACAGTGGTTTTATTCACTCTCCTTCTTTCACATCGCATTTGATTTTCTGATGTTTTGTACAATTCTATTGAACTAATCTAAGCAATTTTTTTCTTTCAAATATAGTTGATTACAATTAAAAATTTTATGAAATTCAAACAATGCGTGTATCTATTTGTAAAATTTGTATCATTTCAAAATTCTCCTTTTTATTTTCAGACTGTTCAATTTTATTTAGTTGATTTATATTAAATGATGGATATGTATTGAAGTTGAGGAAACCTTCATTTAATATTACCTCCCCTTTTATAAAAATGTTACTTTTTTCCTTTGTATTACTCACAATCGAAAACATGTTTAATTCTTACAATTAAACTTTACAAGTTATGTCTCAACCTTTTTCCTGATTTTACAGCTATAATCCTATTTCTGAACCTATTTACATTCTCCAAAAATCTTAATTCTATGCATCATGACTTTACAAAAATTATTCAATTTGACTTTCACAAATACTGAATTTCTAATCTTAATTCTACTTTACAAAATTTACATTGACATCCTGGAATAGCTAAATCCATTCAGGTTTATCTATTATCTATCCAATATATTTTTATGAACACATTTCACTCAAAATTGTTAATAGTAGGTTTTTATTAACAAAAACATGTTGAAAAAACTGGAATATAAGAAAATATTATTGACTTGTCAAGATAAACTACGAAAACTTCGTTAATAAAGATCTATAACTAACACGTGAAAAGTTTACATTAACATATTCTTAATTATAATAAGAAATTAATTTTTTTTTCTAGATGACTGTCACAGGCAGTTCTTTCTGCTATCTCTACCATGGTTCACTTTTTTCTTCAAGAGTTTCGACGTGTTTCCGTCGAACGTGGACTGACGGTCGGCTGTGTGCCTCACCGTGTCTCCGTTGAGTATGGTATGATGCTTGGTATGCGTCTCGCCGCGTTTCCATTGAGTGTGGCGTGACGGTCGGCCGGTGCCTCGCCGTGTTTCCGTTGTGTACGGAATGACGGTCGGCAGCGAGAAAGGTCTGAAGATCTGAGTGCGTCGTGAATGCGCGGTAGCCTTTGTTCCATTATGCATATGCCTGCGGTGCTGTTGAATTGGAGATCCATTTTCGGCAGCCTAAACTTTTATGCTACAATATTCGTCGATTTCTTATGGACGTTTACCGTTGGTCATTTCGTTTGTAGATTTCCATATGAGTTGCTGTCTTCCAATTTTTGGTATGCCCTCTGAAGGTGTTGCAATCTGCCATAAAGAACATTGAATATTTATGCTGTTAGAACAGTGAAATTTGATTCTCGTTGTCAGTTAAATGTAATAATGGTCTTTTATGGGAAGGGATTTGCAAAGGTTTCTTGATCTATTCTGGTCCAGGCTCTTCTTTCTTCCAAATCTTCTGCGTTGTGTCTTCTGTTCTTGGTGCTTCTTGCTGTCTTGTTACTTTTGTCTTAGTTCTTCTCTGGACCGGGAATAAGGACTGAAGACCTGTTTAACGTTATCCATCTGTTTCATGCTCCGTCCCATGTGTTTCCAGGGATTGTCACGCAGTTGTTGAATTTCGTATGGTCTGATGACAGTTTCCGATATTCTGCACATTGAGTTACAGAAACGCGTTTCTTCTTCTTCCTGTGGTGAATCTAAGCCTCCGCTCGTCCTCGCCGTAATATGTCCACCTGCGTTCCGTTTCGGTGGACATTCTTGATCTCGTCATACGCTGCTTTGAATAGCTTGCGATAGAAGTGCTAAGTGACGTACACTTTCTCAAGAACCATTGTTATTAAGCTTGTGGGTGGCTTTCGTATGAACAGAGCTCACGTCAGGGTACATGTTGCTTGCGTTCGGGCTGCGTTTTATCTCTCTAAACTTTTTCACAGAGGAGTTATCCCCTAGGAACGTCGTTTCCACCAAGGCCCCTTCTTTTGTTATCTCGTAAGCTGACGTACCAGGCGCTCACACTCAGTGTTCCTTCCTCTCACGCCTAACCGCTCTCCTCAGTCTCGTCGTAGATCTGGAGGCAATGATGCTGCACCTTGCCTGCAGACTTCATCTCCAATATGTGACAGTCGTACTTTCCTTACATCCTTAGATTACGCTGTCAGCTTTACACTATCAACTTAACAAACATTAAAAAAATTTATATGACTTTACAAAAAGTATCATTAATTCTATCAAAAATTAGCTTCCCCTTTTTTTCATTTCACATAATTCTACTATAATATAAAGGTCATGGTTTCCTCATCTTCATCACGATTGGTAGTAAGAGTGAGATTGATGGTGATGACGGTTAGTAGGTTAGTAACTTTTTTTCTAACTACGAGTATATTATGTTGTTTTGAAAACTTCGCACCTTGACTCCGACTCCAGCGTCTTTTTCTATGAAATCTCGTCTTTTTGTCCTTAGCTGTGACAGAACCTCAAAACACACTTTATTTTTTTTTGTTATTGCCCTTCAAAAACCGTCTCTATTGATCTGTTGTATTGTTTTTAACTTCGTACTTATCCCTTCCTCCCATTTTTTCGATCGCCATCTTTTACATTCCTATCTTCCCTCATTGTACTCTTCCATATAGAAATCTTTTCTGGGTGAACTTAACATCCTACTGTTCTATCTCCTTCCAAGAAATAACATGTTTCTTGCTTAGCTTAATATTTTAATTCTCTTCCCTAATAATTACCTCCTAAGGTCTTCTTATACTTATTTCCCTCATGTTTCTATTTCAGTATCCGATTGTGGTACCCTCCACAAATCCTATATGCTTCACATATTACCCAAAATATCTCTTCAATTATTTGTTCACCGTCCTCAAAGGAACAAAATTAAAATTGCCCATCTCCTTCTCCCCTAATCATCTATTTCCTACCTACTTCTTCACTTCTTTTCTTTTATAAAAATCAACTTGCTCCTGTAAGAGACAATCTATTACTATTTCGTTAAACTACTCACACGCTGATCTCTATTTTTCTCCTTACGTTCAACCCTTTCCCCAGAACACATTTCGTTTGCAGAAGAGTTACCTTAGTTGTTACTTTCCTGTCTTTTCATCATTATTATTATTTTACCTCTTTAAGAAATTTATTTAATTTAATTAATAGAGATAAGAACAAGTTAAAATTTTTATTTGTGTGCATTTTGCTCTCTTTCCTATGCTTTGATTTCAGGACATTTAATGAAACTAAATTCTCGAGTGGACTTTGTTTTTCTTTTGTCTAACCTTTGTATAACTTTAAATGACTCACGTGGTGCAATCCCAATGGTTTGCCTGTCTTTAGGTTAATCAATTCGACAGTATTATCATGGACTACTTTACTCACTTCCATGGGGGCTTTGTATACCGAAAAGAATTTCTGGCTCTGGTGTTACCAATTTTGCTTTATCCTCATAGCATACTGCTTCTTTCTCCGTTTCGTATAAACGCGCTACATCTTCTACAGTTTGCTCATCATCATCAATTTTTGTGCTACTGTCTATATTCACTGTTTCTGATTTCTGTTCCTCATCATCGTCGGTCGATTCCCAGTCAAATGAATCCCAGCATGCTGGTGTCTGTATTCGATCTCCCCATAAATCTACTTTAAAATCTGGCTTATCAAAACTAAGTCTATTTACGTGTTGATTATACAATTAACTTCATTGTTCTATCGAATTGCTTGTGACTGGTCTTCGTACCGTTCATCTCGTCAATATTGCCCTTTACCTGGGTTTGGTGGCCTCACCTCGACTTCCTCTATCGGTTCATTTCGCATGTTTTGTCCCGCTGAAGCCCGATTTTCCCAACCTTTCTGCGTTCTAGCCATTCCACTTCCAACTGAGTAACCTGGATTTTGCTGCTGAAAACCTCTAAACTTTCCGCCTTCTTTTGCACGGGGTTTGTGTCGCGGATCATAGTCTCCACCGTAGTTTCTAGGACCAAATCCCTCATTGTAATTCCGCGGTCCCCCAAAACCATAATTGTTATTTGCCCTCCGTGATTTACCAAAACCATAGTTATTATTGTTCTCCCATGGGCGACTACCACTCCTTCCTACGTTATTATTGCCGTTGGAATTATCATTAAAACCTGATCGGTTGCTGTTATTCTCCCTACTATTGTTTTCTCTGGTTGTACGTTGTTTTCTTGAGTCATCTTCACTGAATATAAATTCAAGTTATCTCAACATTCCTTTAAATACTTGTATGTTATCTCCTGCCCTACCAACCAATGACTGCTAATAATGTAACGGTAACTTCATTGTGCACATCTGTATCAGTTTCCCATCACTGTATGGATTATCTAAGCACTGATTTTTCTTTGTCATATCTTCGAAAAATCTAACGGGTTTCTTTTCTTCGGAATTTTCGAACAACTCTTTTTGCAACAACTCATATTTTATTCTGTTTTGTGTTTCTGTGGACCAGTACCGTTCCAAGAATGCAGTTTTAAATTTTACATATGAATGACAGTTCGCCGCTACTCTTTGCATGGTTTTCGCTATTGCGCCGTCCATATGCCCACAAATGCAGTCAAGTTTATGGCTAGGTGGCCAATGCCCTGGTAAAACGACCTGTAATTGATTTATGAACGTGCGCGGATGTAAGCCGTTCCCGCTTTCTTTGCAATGTTAGAATTTTCTGACTGTCAAAAAGTGATCATTGTCAAATTTTCCTCTTTCACCATACAGCGTTTGTGTTTTCACAACATTACTTATTTCTTTAATTGTGTCATATTCTCTTGTACTCGTTCTACCTCATTTGGGCCTTGTGCTGACATATTTTTGTCGCATTTAGCATCGTATCTACCCAGTGGTGTGCAGTTGTCTACATCGTACCGTTCTTAGTGTATCGGACTGAAAGATTCATTTACATTTCCCGTTGCTGGTTCCGTATTTTGCTTTTCTATTAGATTCGCATTGGCTTGCGGTCTGTAATCTGTTGTGCTGTAGCTCGGAAATTGTGGAATTGGTACATGTGTCGCCGAAGTTTGCTCCGCTCTCGCGTCACCCGCGTACTTCCGGAGGGTCGGCTGCTGCTCTGCTGCAACGCGCGTTTAACGCTTCTCGCTCCATTGTCTGTGGTGACCGCACATCATCTACTTCGCTCGCCTGCGTTAACTGTTCTTTTCCCATTAGCTTTTGTTTCGCTTCCGTAATTATGGACGCAACCTCCTGTGAATATACGACTGGAATCTCACGACGTTTTTGAGTTTCCGCTACTGCTACGGAAGATTGCACAACTGACTTATTTCTTTCTGGATTTCTGTCCATTATTATGTCGGATGATACTACCGATTCTGGTGTCTCGCTACCACTTTCTTTACGATTCTCGATGCAGTGTTTCAGTTCGGTGCGAAGATCATCAAACTGTTTCTGATTTTTGAGACTATGTTTTCAGAACGTGTGTCAAATCTTTTTAATGCGGCTCGCGTGACACGTTTTCTAACATTGAGCTCTTCCACGATTTTTTGCGCCTTACCAGAAGTCTTACGTGGTAACTTACCCACTCCTTGATTAAAGTTAGACACTGCACCCTGCACCTGGTCAATGTCAGAAGGCATCTTTTTCTGGTCAGCCATCAACGATTGTATAAGCTCGCGCAAGTCTCTCGCCTCTCTCCGGATTTCAGTAAACTGTTCATTGACTTCTGTTCGTAATTTTTGCAGATCATTGCGGACTTTGTCGAGCCCCGCGTAAGTTTAAAATTGGAGACTACTTAAGACAGCATTCGTATCTGTTTTTAAATTTGCTAATCCTGCATTTGTTTCTGCTTTTAAGTCTGCTAATGACGCATCTGTTGCTATCTCTAAATTCGTTGTTTCAGTTTTCAAAATTCGTTAACACTGTATTTGTTTCAAATTTCAAATCAGCTAATCCTGCATTTGTCTGCTTTGCGACCATAATGAGTTGCTTCAATAATGCGAACACACTATCTGATTCTTCGCCCTCGTCACCTGTCACTATTTGATGAAAATTTCCCCGTTCGCGTCTTTCACGTGGCGTTTCACCGACTTCCGTGCACAGCGCGGACGCACTTACACACATTCTTTCTGTTGGTAACAGTCCCGTTTGGTCCAAAATTACTATACTCGGTTCAACGTACCGAAGTTGCTCGTCCTCTGACTCTATTTCTCACCCACTAGTTCCGTCATTTGCTTCTTTTTGTGCATTCTCATACTGTGATACCAATCGTAAAACTGCTACCATTCCCTCTGCACTATCACTACGTTCCGTTTCGTGACCTGTACTCGATATCTTTTGTTCTACATCAAACTCTACCCTGTCAAGATCTTGAGTTTGACCTATCTGCGATACTCTCTGTTCTTCCGCCATTTGTGATCGTTTCACGAGCCTCTGTCATTCTTTAACTGTGCGAGCCTGCGCTCTCGTCAACATCAAGTTATACGATCTTACACGTTTCCAGAATACCATAGAAAGTTTCCTAGACTGCGTACACATCATTAGCAACACTGTTCACTGTTTGTGGAATTTCAGTCCAACTCAACAAGTTCGTGAATAACTTCGCGCGCTCCAGCGAGGTCATGCACCATCTACTTCTACGCAATAACGAACTATTTGTACTAGTTTATACAACTTTTCTACACTTTGGATCACACATTTATTGTATTCTATCCACTATACATTTACATACATTGGGTAACCTCGTCAGAAAACAACACGAATTTTTTTTTCAAAATTCAAAAAAAAAATTATTTTTACTAATTTGACTAATTGTCATCCAGGCAGACCAACTGCCATCCTGGTAGGGTCGCCATTTGTAACGTGGGTTGGGTTATTCTAGAAATGAGGACAACTGTGTAAGTTGAAATGACAAGTTTAATGTCGCAATTTTTAGCACAAAGTTACAGCTTTTACACAGTTTTCAACTCGACAAAATAAAAACAGCGCAATGAATAACACATCTTGCCAACATCAAAAAGTGAAATAATACTATACACAACACTATTAAATATTAACTTTCTGAAAGAACGTTAATCCTAAGCACAATAATATGGAAGTTTAACTGAAAGTTTCTTTACCTTAATCCTTAGCACAATAAGATGAAAGTTCAATTGGAAGTTTCTTTACAAAACTGCTCCTACACATACGTTATGATGTTCGTCAGTACTACGAAAATCGCCCGATTCCAGTTCAAAGTTCAGTACTATTTAGGATGACAGTCAAGTCTACGGTGGATATTTAGTAATGTGATTTGAGCACAAGATTACCCAAGGCCACTCGAGTCTACAGTGGACGCAAGCTGGTGAACCAAAAAAGTTTACATCTTTGCATATCGTATTTACCTTAAGCTGTGACGTGCTGCTGTCGGCAAGGCTGCTCTCTCCCACTGAAATTCCTACAAAACTAATCTGGCCTTTGTTGAACTTTCCAGCATAAACTTACCCTATGTTTCTCATTATGTGAGGAAACATGTACTCAACCCTAGTCTTAGTATGTGACAATATACACACGCATGGTTGGAGCAGCTTCCATATTATAGTGCACCCTCAGTTCTTGCAAGAACAGTTAACTAAATTGGCTGGTTCGTTTCTCCACAGTTGGAACTAAACATCTCTACAGCTAATTTCTAGCTGAAGTGCAGTCGCTGTGAACGCAGTGTCCACACAATTTTCTTGTCTGCGTCATACAGAGCGTTAAGTGCTAGATTGAGCCTTTGTATTTCCCTTTTCAGAATTTCTAGCGTCCCTACTACGTTCAAGCTTCTGACATTCCATTCTCCGACTCATAGAACATTATCCTTTCGTTGGTTATTCAATGTTTTTCTCGTGGTCACCTCACCTTTGGCTGTCCCGGAGATCTGAATGGGGGAGAGATCATCATGACACATTTTCAATTACAGGTCACATGTCCTTTGGACACAAGTTTTTAATGCAATGATTTCTACAGCGGCCTCAGAGTGAACTCAACCTCTGACATGGCTAAATGCAAATACACGTGTTTCTAATGTATTAACTAATATTTGTTGGTACGTATTTTATGATTGACTCACATTTAAAGCTTATGCTACTGAACGTTTATGAAAGTAAGCCTGTTTCTTATTGGAACTGGCTGTTCATATGTTCTTTTAACACCGAAGATAACCACGCTGTGACCGAAATCTAGGTATGCAATAAGCATCGATCGCTGCACTCTTTTCTAATTGAAATCAGTACACTCGCTGGGCACAACTGTTTCCCTGTGAAATCAAACCTGATAAACGAAAGATGTATTTTCTCTTTTCACTCGTTATTTCACGGCTTTCACACCGGTTTTACATATCAATTACTGTTACAAAAATTTTTGATTATTATTCCTTGCTACAAATATTCTTTTAAACTCGCTGTCGAAGCTACGCTATTTAAAAGCTACAGCCTTGTGCGACGACGAATTAATCGACTCATCAGAGCGCGCTAAAACACTGTGTTGAATGTTGCCGAGGTTAAACTGAGAGTACTACGTGGGGGAAATGTTACATTGTTGCTAAACCATCGTAAATTTTACTACTCCATAGTTTATTCATAGGAAGTCACAATTTATAAGTTTTGCACTAGTTAATTACAATTATGAGCTCTCCAGTGGTACATCAACCACAAAATAAGTGCAAAATGTTGCGTTCTTCACCCTACACTGACAATACCAGAATGGCGGGAACCGCAATCGTAAATTTTACGAGTGTTTAGTAATCTAGAGTTAAATCATACTGACATCTGTACATTTCGTTTGTGTTCTCTTCCAGATCTCCTCGGGGTCACGTAAAGAGTGAAGTAAAAGTTTGCCACCACAGACTCCACGCCATTGTGTAGCGCTGCTCGTAACAAACTCTACGAGCTGTTTCAAAAAGAATTTCACAACTTTGAAAATTCATAAAATTAATTCATAGAACCTACAGAGGTGACTGTAGCGTAAATTTGTAGGGAAACACATCCCGTTTTGTCTCGCATAGTTTACTAGTGCTGAATCGCACCGTAAGGAGCACTAGCGGCAACTGCTTTAAAGATGGCTGCCTTCACCGGACCCGATGTGGTTTGGTTTGAAGAATCGAAGTCGGCGACAAGAGTTCAGCGTAAGTTTCGTACCAAGTACGCTAAAAATTCTCCTAGTGGGTTTAAATTTATGAGTATCGTAAATGTTTTGTAGAAACAAGGTGCTCGATAAGACACTGCAAATCATCAGATCGTCCAAGCACAACTTACGAGGTCGTACAGCGAGTGAGACGTTTTGTCAACAGCCCTACGAAATCGACCCGGCGTGCATCTCGAAAATCCATTTGGCGTGTGTTGCATTTGAAACCGTACTCATTGACGATCTTACAAGCAATAAAAGACACTGATAAAACTGCTCGCAAGAACTTCTGTGCGGATATCTTAAATCGAATACATGAAGATGAACATTTCTTGGACAAAATCACCTTTTCTGACGAGTCGACTTTTTTCACTCCAGTGCCAAGGTTAGCACACGTAACTGTAAGATTTTGGGACAGTGAAAACCCACATCAAACATTGCAACATGTTCGTGATAGCCCTAAACTGAACTTTTTGGTGCATTGATCAAGAACAAAGTGTATGGCCCCATGTTTTCCGTGAGAGAACCATAAACGGGATAGTGTACCTGAATATGTTACAACAATTTTTGATACCACATATCCATGAGGGTGACCTAGAAGCACCCCATTATCTGGCTGACATCCAGGATTTTCTCAGTGACCGCTTTTCAGGTCAATGGGTTGTCCTGAAGTGCCAATTGCGTGGACCCCACGTTTCCCAAAGCTGACACCACTCGATTTTCTTTTTGTGGGGATTCATCAGGGATATCGTGTTTGTATCTCTTGTGCCGGCTTCTCTACCTGAAATTAGAGTAAGAATTTACGCCGGCAATGAGCAAGGTATACATGCAATGGTACAGCGAGTCTGGGAAGAAATTAACTTCCGATGGGCTGTGTGCAGGATAACAAACGAAAGCCACATAAAACATCTTTGGTTAAGGTAAAAAAAACTTGATGTGTTTCTCTACAGAATAACACTAACCCCAGCTCCATATCTTCTTTCAATAAATTTATATGAATTTTTAAAGTTGTAAAGTCCTGTTTGAAACACCCAGTGCTTAACGCCGTACATCGGGAAAACTTGCGGCCGGGAAGGCGACGGTGTTCCACCGTCAATACACGTAAACGAGCTTAGCCTCGGGGAGTCGTGGCGTGGCACCAGTTCTAGCTTTAGCCACGGAACGTGCGGTTCGCGGGCGTCGCCTGGATTATAGCGGTAAAGGAGCAACCGGGGCTCAGCTCGCTTGTTTAACTTCAGCGGAATTTTCGATGAGAACATCGCTGAAAGCAACAAACGGTCTTCGTGCATATCCTGCGGTGCAAAGTCAGAAGGAAACACCCTGTGGCGCGTGAGTAACAAAGGCTTCGAGTAATTTCAGCGTAGCAACTTTCTGTTACAGAGCGAAATTTGCATGCTTCATACGGGTGTTCAACAAGGAGCGAACTCTCTGGAGGTTATAAGGTACGTCTCAGCATAGAATAGGAACAACGATCGAAGTCAAGAGTACCTCGACAATAAGGAAGCAACAGCAGAATACACAAAAGAATCTTTATAGGCCATACTTTAAGCACTCTGCCGCTTAGAGAAAGATACTCTGAATTCGTACCCTGCTTAGCGGTATTCCATTTCTTTCATTTTGTCGCCAGGAGCAAAATAAACGACGAGGTAGCGAAAGCAGTTTCGTCTATTGACCGTTTTAAGTTTCCAAATACACCATGTGATCAAAAGTATCCGGACATATTAGGTGCATTGTGCTGCCACCTACTGCCAGGTACTCCATATCAGCGGCCTCGGTAGTCATTAGACATCGTGAGAGAGCAGAATGGGGCGCTCCGCGGAACTCACGGACTTAGAAAGTGGTCAGCTGACTGGGTGTCACTTGTGTCATACATCTGTACGCGAGATTTCCACACTCCTGAACTTCGGTAGGTCCACTGTTTCCGATGTGATAGTGAAGTGGAAACTTTAGTAGTGTTTCACAGGAAGTCTTGTCGCGCTCGCCATAGCAAAACGTAATCATCCCAATTGATTGCTGGACGGTTCAAATGGTTCAAATGGCTCTGAGCACTATGGGACTTAACAGCTGTGGTCATCAGTCCCATAGAGCTTAGAACTACTTAAACCTAACTAACCTAAGTACATCACACACATCCATGCCCGAGGCAGGATTCGAACCTGCGACCGTAGCAGGTGCTGGACGGTTAAAGCCGTCCGATGATTGCAATATGATTGGGGAACATCCTTACAATCGCACTGAGGTTTCGCTTGAGTTTTCGGTTACATCAGGAGGTGAGTCTGGTGGTCGACAGAAGGATCCAGTTATAATTTTATGCCCGCCTTTGATACTGAGCCTTACCGAAACAATCTGGCATGCAGATTCAATTTCTATCCCAATGGATTTGAGTTTCT
Source organism: Schistocerca piceifrons (assembly GCF_021461385.2). Taxonomy (NCBI): domain Eukaryota; kingdom Metazoa; phylum Arthropoda; class Insecta; order Orthoptera; family Acrididae; genus Schistocerca; species Schistocerca piceifrons. Next base: position 240,198,424 of record NC_060142.1, on the reverse strand, counting down.
TCTCTACTGCAACAGATACACCACCCTCATTTCCCATTAGTCTATCCTTTCGGTGTAAAATTTCTCCCAAAAAACTTACTACTGTGAACTTCCTGTGTTAAGCAGCTTTCTGTACCATGTATTATGTGTGCTTCACTGCACTGCCTTTTAGGAGAGCTTCAATCTCTGGCACTTTGTTGCGAATGTTTCGGGCAATTAATCACTAGGATTGTAGTATCCTTGCCTGTGGAGCGCGTTTCTTTCGATTTTATACTGATACTTCTGGGTTTACTACAGCTTAATTGTAGAGAAGTATAAAGAAAAGAACATTCTTCGTGGAATGAAAAATGATTAGATATACTGCACCTGCTCAGTAAGTGCTTAGACTATCGTCAGAGCAAGCAGGTCACTGCATGCTGTTATTTTACTTGCTCCAAAACTTGCAAACCAGATTAGCCATATTTCACGAATTTATTCATCAGTAGTCCCTTAAAAAATAGGTAACAATCTGCAGTTCCATTAAGCTCTGTTGAGCGCGGTTTGGCCAGGTGCAGACCGCATCGTAGGCACACTGATCATACTCTGTCACCGTTTTACGCATATCGATTTGCTTTTATTTCGAATGAAATGTGGAACTTTCGTAGTGTATGACTAGAGCTCGAATTCTGTACCACACACTAAATAAAAGCTGAAAATCTTACTTTCTATTAGGGTTTTGCTCAGTTGCTCACGAAATTCAGCGAGATTCGAGATTCCATATTCTTTTCACCGGGCTGTAAAATGTGAGATTCCTCCATATATAATGTGCTATATTTTTTCCAGGTTGGGTGATAAGCAGGTACAAACCACATTCTTTTACTTATTTGAGTGGTCGGCTGGTGTGGCCGAGTGGCTCTAGGCGCTTCAGTATGGAACCGCGCGACCGCTACGGTCGCAGGTTCGAATCCTGCCTCGGGCATGGGTGTGTGTGATGTCCTCAGGTTAGTTAGGTTTAAGTAGTTCTAATCTAAGTTCTAGGGGACTGATGACCTCAGATGTTAAGTCCCATAGAGCTCAGAGCCATTTGAACCATTTTTGAACATGGAGGCAGAACTGGAATCTGTCATCTCATACAAATATCTGGGTGAAATACTTCGCAGGGACGAAAATGGAACAATCGCATACGCTCAGTTGTAGATGAAGCAGGTAGAAAACCTTGGTTTACTGTTAGAGTACTGAGGGAAATACAATCAGTCTATAAATGCTATTACTTTCAAATCACTAGTGCGATCCATCCCAGAACATTGCTCAAGTATTTGGGATCAGTACCAGATGGGACTACCAGAGGATATTGAACGTATAGAGAGACGGGCAGCGCAAATGATGACAGATTTGTTTGACCTGGAGGAGAGCGTCACAAAGCTGTTGAAAGAAATGAACTGGCAGAGTCTTGTAGGTAGACGTAAACTATCCCGAGAAAGCCTACTTACAAAGTTTCAGAAAGCAACTTTGAATAGTGATTCTAGGAATATACTAAGACCCCCTACACATCGCTTCCTCAGGGATCATGAGGACAAGATCAGACTAATTACAGCACGCACAAAGCATTTAAACAATCATTTTTCTCGCGCTACATTCGCGAATGGAAAGGGAAAAAGCCTAGTAACTGGTACGCATTTCACTTTGGTATGCAGAGAGTGGATGAAATGTAGATGTAACTGTAAGTGGCTGGAAAATATTGATTAAAAGTATATAACATTTTTACAGTGACAAATAATGAATATTGTGTATTTATTTCAAAATGAACGATTTTATATTAAGATATGCGTCTGACGAAACAACTGTATGAATGATTTCTTCTTGGTGCTGGTACCGGTTTTGACTTTACTGTCCAAGAAAATATGATCACGGCTCTTCTTATTGCCCGAAGAAAAATCCCGTTTGAAGTAAGTGCAACACGTGCGTGCAGCTATATGGAGCGGAGAGTGAGAGTGTAATTCTGATGTAAAATGAGTATCAGGTGCGAAGAGAGTCGGTTGAGATGGAGGAACTGGTGTGTGGATGAGTACAGAAGCGAAGAAGAGCATGTGTGTTGGGGAGAAAGGAGTTAACTTGTCGGAAAGCCTGGTAGTCGTTTAAGGATATGAGATAAGGGGAAGGTAGAGGCGTGTGTGGGAGTCGAGGATGACACAGACGTGGGTGGAGGGTAGAAATATGATTCCATGAGAAAGGCAGCTGTACGGGCGGAACGCACAACTATGCGAAGAATCTACAGAAGTATCGTTGTGCTGTTAGCAAGAATGGGAAAATGTACGATTAAGTGGGTAAATTCGTATGGCGTGTTAGTGTAAAGTAATTTTAAATTAGGGAGGAAACGAGCTGCTTTATTGTATGATTAGTATGTTGGCAGATGTTCAAAATCAGTGAGAAGGGAGCAGAACTGACATACGCTGACAGAGAGGAAGAATGATCCAGAGTGCCCTGTCCTGAATGACGATGGATCGGAATATGATATTATAGGTGTGAGACATGGTTGAAAGACGCGTTTCCCATTTTCGGCTGGGTTTTGGACTTACTATTTCATGAATAGTTAGTGGGGCGGTCCATGTTAGATTTCTAAGGACTGTTAATCCGAATTATATTTGTGTACTAATTAATGAGATACTATCGTTATAGACAGTTAGGTAAAAGTCATGACGTCTTCGTGTCGAAAGCTGCGTAATAAATTATAAAAATTTTCCGTAAATATTAGTTCTGGAAATAAGTCGAAAGATAAGTGTAAAAAAGTACACTCCTGGAAATTGAAATAAGAACACCGTGAATTCATTGTCCCAGGGAGGGGAAACTTTATTGACACATTCCTGGGGTCAGATACATCACATGATCACACTGACAGAACCACAGGCACATAGAGACAGGCAACAGAGCATGCACAATGTCGGCACTAGTACAGTGTATATCCACCTTTCGCAGCAATGCAGGCTGCTATTCTCCCATGGAGACGATCGTAGAGATGCTGGATGTAGTCCTGTGGAACGGCTTGCCATGCCATTTCCACCTGGCGCCTCAGTTGGACCAGCGTTCGTGCTGGACGTGCAGACCGCGTGAGACGACGCTTCATCCAGTCCCAAACATGCTCAATGGAGGACAGATCCGGAGATCTTGCTGGCCAGGGTAGTTGACTTACACCTTCTAGAGCACGTTGGGTGGCACGGGATACATGCGGACGTGCATTGTCCTGTTGGAACAGCAAGTTCCCTTCCCGGTCTAGGAATGGTAGAACGATGGGTTCGATGACGGTTTGGATGTACCGTGCACTATTCAGTGTCCCCTCGACGATCACCAGTGGTGTACGGCCAGTGTAGGAGATCGCTCCCCACACCATGATGCCGGGTGTTGGCCCTGTGTGCCTCGGTCGTATGCAGTCCTGATTGTGGCGCTCACCTGCACGGCGCCAAACACGCATACGACCATCATTGGCACCAAGGCAGAAGCGACTCTCATCACTGAAGACGACACGTCTCCATTCGTCCCTCCATTCACGCCTGTCGCGACACCACTGGAGGCGGGCTGCACGATGTTGGGGCGTGAGCGGAAGACGGCCTAACGGTGTGCGGGACCGTAGCCCAGCTTCATGGAGACGGTTGCGAATGGTCCTCGCCGATACCCCAGGAGCAACAGTGTCCCTAATTTGCTGGGACGTGGCGGTGCGGTCCCCTACGGCACTGCGTAGGATCCTACGGTCTTGGCGTGCATCCGTGCGTCGCTGCGGTCCGGTCCCAGGTCGACGGGCACGTGCACCTTCCGCCGACCACTGGCGACAACATCGATGTACTGTGGAGACCTCACGCCCCACGTGTTGAGCAATTCGGCGGTACGTCCACCCGGCCTCCCGCATGCCCACTATACGCCCTCGCTCAAAGTCCGTCAACTGCACATACGGTTCACGTCCATGCTGTCGCGGCATGCTACCAGTGTTAAAGACTGCGATGGAGCTCCGTATGCCACGGCAAACTGGCTGACACTGACGGCGGCGGTGCACAAATGCTGCGCAGCTAGCGCCATTCGACGGCCAACACCGCGGTTCCTGGTGTGTCCGCTGTGCCGTGCGTGTGATCATTGCTTGTACAGCCCTCTCGCAGTGTCCGGAGCAAGTATGGTGGGTCTGACACACCGGTGTCAATGTGTTCTTTTTTCCATTTCCAGGAGTGTAGAAACATAACATTAAAAATGAAGCTCAAAAATTTTATGTTATTGAATTTCATATGGGTTAAAGGTAAGTCATCTCATTATTAATTTAAGTTGTATTTATGAAGTGTTGAGGCGTACATATTGCATTCCGCATTCATACTTTGCTGCATCTTTTCTCAGAGACCTCAATAAGTTAGTTTTCGCATCTACTGCGTCGCTTCTTAGCCTGTTCAGTATTCTCAGAGTTTCCTAGTCTAGATTATCTGCTGGGAATGGCGACTACGTTGGTAGTGTTGTGACTTGGCAAGACAGCCAAGCCACTATGAGATAGCCGAAAGGCACGCGTTTAAGCTCACGCAGGCTGGCGTGAGGTCTGGAACAGGACACGGAAATGAGAACTTAGATAAACGTACGTAGCTTCTGGAATACTTAACTTTAATCCATAATTGGTGAACATCGGTCTGACGGTACATGCATCACAAGATAAATAGCAATTGATAATGGCGCCTTGCTAGGTCGTAGCAAATGACGTAGCTGAAGGCTATGCTAACTATCGTCTCGGCAAATGAGAGCGTAATTTGTCAGTGAACCATCGCTAGCAAAGTCGGCTGTACAACTGGGCGAGTGCTAGGACGTCTCTCTAGACCTGCCGTGTGGCGGCGCTCGGTCTGCAATCACTGACAGTGGCGACACGCGGGACCGACGTATACTACCGGACCGCGGCCGATTTAAAGGCTACCACCTAGCAAGTGTGGTGTCTGCGGTGACACCACAGGTAGCACTTCCGTACTACTTAGCCACTTCCCCAAAAACCTCATTCGTAGTTCCACTGGTCACGTTTGCAATTTAGAAACTTGTGACACCGATTCTCGTCTTACGAAAGATGAAGGACGGAAGGAGATTCTACTTTTGTAGCTGCCTCGGAGTGCCCTACAATGTATCACGAACTATCGTGTTCTTTTCATTATTTGCAGTGGAATGCTCCCGCAGGCCAGGCAACGTAGGTTCCGCTGTTTGCGATTACAATTATTCTCTTCTTGCCCACGAATGTTGGGTGGCCATATGACAGTCGAGCTCCTAGCAAAACAGTAGCCTTCAAATTTTACTGAATGCCGTGGTTATCCCTTTGGTTTATCACACGTAACAATTGAATGGAAAACTTCTCTACAACAGGTGCACTAGAAAGGAACTTCACAAAATGTTAGAAAGTCATAAGCGTAAAATAGTTAAACGTTTGATTTAATATTCTTCTTTCCTTTTAACCTGTATCCATAAACGAAATTCATTCTCCGTGGGTTATACTCACTTTCTGTTGCACTGCATTCCTCCTATCTGTGACTTATACGCCAGGGATGTCAGCTTATCCACATAAATCCAACGCCAGGCCAAGAAAGACTACAGATAGTTTCCTCACTCCGTCAACTTATCCACATAAATCCAACGCCAGGCCACGAAAGACTACAGATAGCTTCCTCACTCCTCTCCTCTCCGTCATGAAGATTGGCAAAATCAGTGTTTTCTGTTCCTTACCCTTCAGTATCAGGACCACATCCCATCGCTGGAACATCCATTGCGCGACCGTTTTTCGTTGAGTTCAGACTCCAAGGCGACATGGTTATGACTTATAATGTGAAACTGCCGACGTTCAGCCGGTTTGCTAGTGCATGCGACACCTATAAGCCTCTTGATCTGACATCTACAACAGCTGGAGTAGTTTTTCAGTACATATATAAGAACGAAAAAGAAAGTCGATGATCTGTTGGATAATGATCAGTTTGGCGTAAGGAAAGGTAGAGGTAGAAGAGACGCTGTTCTGACATTGTATATAATAATGGTAACAAAACTCAAGAACAATCAAGATTTGTATTTGTCGACACAGGAAAAGTGTTTGACAACGTTAAATTGTGCAAGATGTTCTCAGAAAAATTAGCATGAGCTGTAGGGAAAGACGGGTGATATACTGTATGTACAAGAGTTAAGCAGGGTAGGACGTCAAACGGGCCGACTTGGAGCAGAAGAGGCACCACAGGACATTTTAATTTCCACTGTCTATACTTTTACATATACATTCATAAAACTTTGTCAGCATGACTAGGAAGGATTCAGGATTCACACTCATGGCACTGGAATTTCAAAAACATAATAAAATAATTTTTTCATCATTTTTTTCACTTACTATTGGCTGCACTTGCTGCTTTAAGTACACTTTTCTTCATAAGTAAGAGAGAGATTCTTCAATGAATTTTGAACAGCATATAAACCATACTTTCAGGTGTATGAAAAAGTGAATGAGCTGTTACATTTTAAACTTCAGATTTAGAAAAACTCAAATTTTACAGTTAATTATCACCTGTAAGTATGGCTTGTGTGCTGTGCAAAATTCACTGAAGAATCTCTCTTACTTATGTCAAAGTCGCAGTTCGGACTTCTAAAGGGTTCTGATATTGAGAAGGCTATCTACACTTACAGTGAAAATGTGCTTCATTCATTAGATAAAAAATTGCAGGCAACTGGTATATTTTGTGATCTGTCAAAGGCATTTGACTGTGTAAATCACAATATCCTTTTAAGTAAATTAGACTATTATAGTGTAAGAGGAAATGCTGCAAAATGGTTCAAATCTTATATCTCTGGCAGGAAACAAAGGATGTTATTAGGAAAGCTATCGGGCATCATCCAACTGGGAACTAATTACATGTGGGGTCCCACAAGGTTCCATTTTAGGGCCCATACATTTTCTTGTGTGTATCAATGACCTTTCATCAGTAACATTACCAGATGCTAAGTTCGTTTTGTTTGCCGATGATACAAACATTGCAATAAATAGCAAATCAAGTGTAGTCTTAGAAAGATCAGCTAATAAAAGATTTGTGGACATTAATCAGTGGTTCCTAGTCAATTCCTTGTCACTAAACTTTGAAAAAACACACTACACGCAGTTCAGAACTTGCAAGGGTATAAAGGCACATTTGCATGCCGAGCGTGAGTTTCCGCGGAAACGCGAAATACTAATTAAATAAATAATCAGTGACAAATAAATAAAGCCTATGGCACACAACTGCAGCGCTGTGTCGCTGATAAAACAAAAGCACAATTACGTTACTCTTATGTTTGATTAAAAAAGGAGAGAGCTCTGGTAGAAGTGGTGCGAGAAGCACGTATTTTATTTTATTGTCTGGCACACCGCCATATTTCATGTTATAGAAGAATACTGCGAGTTGCAACCACACTAGGCACTCGATTCTGTAAAGAATTTATATTTATAAAAGTAAGTAGGATTATGAACTGTAGGCTTATTCATTGAATATATCTGATTTAACTAACTGTGTAACTTTTTTATGTTTAGTAGACAATCACCTCTGTACGACGTATTGGCATGGCTGGCAAATTATTGTAATATTGAGATTTAGATTATGAGTCCGCACCTACCGCAGCAGTCTTTGGAAACGATTTAATTACGAAGTCCGATTATTTCAGTTTTATTTCACGGTCAACTACGAGTAACATTGCCTTTACGAAAAAGCCATTGTCAAGCGTCTGATAACGAATAATTAAACGTCCACGTTCCAGATAAGCAAAATATTAATTACAATTGCAATCACAATCACCATCATACAGATAGAATAATTAATATTTAAATAACAATATATTTTTTTAAAATTTATTTTATTTATTTTATATTGGCGACCGTGAAAGGACTTGTTATTTTGTCATTTGTTACATTGTTCTCTTTGTTTCATGTAAAAAATCAACTTTCTGGACCTGGACGTCAATGTATGAGAGATAACAAAATCTGAAGATATTTTCCAATTCTGAAATTTTGCGGGAAGACGCAATGAAACTTCCAGCAAAATAAGGTAAGACGCAGCATCTTTGCATTAGCAGGCTTGACCAGACGTATAATTCAGTGTATTAGCTTTTCAGTAAATTCTGTAGTGTTTCTTTTCCGCATAACAGTTTCAGTGATAAATTTCATTCTCAGTACTTTTCCCTAAACAATAACGTATGCAACAATACCAATACACGAGTGTACAATATGGCCGACTTCTGTACGATATCATGTAACATGGCCAGCAGCCATTACCAATAATCTCAAATTCAGTTTATATTTTTAAATTAACAGACAGCCATTGTTGCTACGAGCGATTCATGCTCAACTACATTTTATTTTAAAATCAGTGTCAAAAATTTTCTTGAAACATATATCACGTGTGGGATGGTAATAACTAGAAAACAATACGCAAAAATGGAACAGCAAGGACGTACTATTCAGACGCAATCCGACTCGGACGTGAGACAAGTGTTAGAAAATGACTTTACGACAGCAACCGGTAGTGATGATTCATCAAACATTGACGCAAGTGTTGACGAAAATTTTGACAATAGGCCGTCCACTACAAAAATTTCAAAATCTCAATCAGAGCCCATGTTAATGCATGACGTCACGTCTAATGACGCGGCGGGGGCAGAGACCTTGCAAACGGTAAACATTGCCGACATGTTACAAATGCTAATGAAACAAAACGCAGAAAATATGGCAACCATAAGGAAACAGAACGCCGAAAACATGGCAACCTTAAAGGCACAATTAGAGACACAAAATGAACAGTTAAAAACACAAAATGACGAAATCAAATCTGATCTCATAGCAATCAAGATAGGTAATGACACTTTGTGTAAACGTATGGAACTTATAGACGCCACACTGACCAAACAGATGACCGAACTCAGTACTAAATTTTCCCAGCTCAATACGAGACAAGAAAAGACTACAACTGACGTAGCACTTTTACAGACACAAGTAAAAAACCTTAATGTCACGTGTGAAGTTCTTACTGAACAAATTCAAACATATCCTTCAGTACATGACAATCTTGAAAAACGAATTACTGACGTACAGAATAAATTTGACAATGTTGAACAACACCTGACTGACATCTTACAATCAGATGCCACAGCTCATTTTCAAAATATTAATAAAGAATTTCATGATTGGGTTGAGAACAAAGACAAACATTTTGATAGATGCTTACGTGAAAATTTACCAACAATTGTGCACGACTCCGTAGCGCAATACATTACTAATAACAAACAGCTGATCAGTGACGCAGTACAATCCGTCACTGCACCCATGAGACAATTCACCGATCAACTACAGTCTGAATGTAACGAAAATATCAGTCAAAATGTACAGTTCAGAAACCAATATACATTCGAGTATGATACACACATTCCGCACACGACAAATACACAAGAACAAAACACACCACGACTACAACACATACCACGATGTGGAAACACAAACACAAGCTATTATCATGGTAAACCACAGCAACATTATCGTAATTACTCGCCAGCTGAACATACCAGTAATTACAGTGGAATAAATCCATATCACAATGCGAAGGAAGATGAAAGCTTAATGAAACACAGGCAATTTCAGATTTTTATCCCAGAAAAACGAACCATTCATCCGGTGATTTTTCTTAAATCTTTTAGTAACGCATTTCCACGAACTTGGAGTGACCGGAAAAAGATTTCATATATTGTCGGTTACATCCAAGGCGATGCAGCTGTCTGGGCATACAGTCAAGCTGACGTATGTACCACGTACAGTGAGTTTGAGCGTGCTTTTCTGAACAAATTCTGGTCGCAATCCGTCCAGGAGCGACTCAGAAGACAAATTTTAGAACCTGAAACTTTTAACAGTAAAAATGGTAACTTACGCAGATATTTTGAAAAATACTTGAACATGGGACACTTTTTAGACGAACCAGTCGCAACGCGTGATATACTCCGTGCGTTGAAGGCCAAATTGCCTTTCAACATTAAAGAAAAACTTCTACATATCCCGGATGACGATTCAGATTATTTTTTAACAGCCTTAGATTCGGTTGACATGTTACTTGAAGATCAGCGCTTCGCGCGGCAAAACAGGAGCCACAATGTTTACACTAGTGGTATGCAAAACATGCAGGCTTGCCAACACAATTCTGGCGCGCCCACAGTTGGATACGCGGTACAACAAAAACAGCAAACTCACATGCCGTCTCAGTACGGAAATCAAAATCAACACGCGTATTCCAATACAAACAATAGTTACAACAGTAATAACATTTCATGCGGCAATCCATACAAAAGGCACCGCGGTAATAACTACAACGGTAACAACGGATACAAAGGTAATAACAAAAACACAAACAGAAATAGAAATAATAATAACTACGAGCCAAGACAGCATCAAGGTTGGACTCGTAACGATCAGTACTTTCATTCAAACTCTGCTTTACCACAGCAGCCACCAGGACAAAATTGGAGCATACCTTACGACCGACAGGTAAGTTATAATGCGCAACAGCAACAACAACCGCAAAAGTTTGGAGATCATAATAGGCAATATCCGAATGTGAATATAATAGAAATGACACCTGATGCACAACCTCAATCTGTGTCAGTACCTAGTACAAATGCTAATCCAACAAACTAGAAACAGTCACTACTTTGCCCCAGGTCGTGGCTGAAGAATTCTTGGGGGGCGACTTCAATGTTAATCAGTTACTTGACACCACACTTGAACAACAGAATAATGATATGCCGAATAATTCTAAACAAAAACTACCTGTTTTATTTATAAGATACAACCACAATAACAATATATCAGATGAACTTTTACAAGACAGTACACAATGTCGTTTAAACACAAATGAAATTGTTTTAGCATCTACTACTGGTGTAGTAGGTGGGATTCCAACTACTATTATCCTAGATACAGGTGCAGCTGTGAGCGTTTTGTCTTTTAATTTCCATAAAAAGATGTGTGAATTGGAACCTGTGCCTGAGTTTCCTGCCCAAAACTGTAAAATAACTACTGCACTAGGTAATAAGTCATGTAGGGTTACGAAGCAAGTTTTTGTAAACGTTAAAATAGGTAATGGAACCGTACAATGGCCATTCCTGGTTGTACAAAACCTTGTGACAAATTGCATATTAGGAATAGATATTATGAGCGAGAAGGACTGCATTATAGACTTCTCCAAAGGTAAATGTATTTTAAATGATAAAGGCAGTGTAATTATTATTGATTTGGACAGGAGAACTCTAAAGCATGACAAACACTGTACAGGGTACAAGGTTCAGTTAGTACTTGACAATGACATTCAAGACATGCAAACACACTCATCTGACACAGAGATAATGGACTTGAAAACATTGCTTGATCATAAGATAAGTGAAGCTACAGCTCTCAGTGTACATGAACGTATAAAACTACAGGAAGTGTTATCCAAATATTTACAAGTTTTTACCAAACGATTAGGTGTTATCAACACGTATGTGTACAAGATTGAAGTTAAGCCTCACAAGATATTCTACCACAAGACATATAACGTACCGTTATCTCAACGACCTGCTGTGTGGCAAGAATTAAAACAAATGTTAGACTGGAAGGTCATTGAACCATCCACCTCACCTTATTGTAGTCCTCTACTTGTTGTCAAAAAATCAAATGGAAGCATTAGGTTAGTGTTAGACGCACGAGCTATTAATGAAATAATTTTACCGGTTCACACAAAACCTGAAAATTTAGAAGAGCAATTACAGAAATTTCTAGATGCAAAATATTTTTCCACAATAGATCTCGCTAATTCGTTTTGGCAGGTGGGTATCACTCCTGATTCTCGGAAATATACTGCATTTATGTTCGGGGGGCGAACCTATCAGTTTTGTGTTCTACCCTTCGGACTGAATGTCAGCTCTGGGGTATTCATTACAGCCCAGGATACCGTGCTTGGCGACGATTTAGTTGAGACAGTCACACACTATGTAGATGATATACTGATAGCTACACAATCTTGGAATGAACACGTTGACACTCTTCAAAGAATTTTAGAAAAATTTGCACAAGCTGGAGTCACAGCCAACCTAAGAAAATCAAAGCTTGGTTGCAGTGAGATAAAGTATTTAGGACATATCATTAATTCACAGGGCATACGTCCGGATCCCAGTAAATTAGATGCTATCAGAAACTTTCCTAGCCCTCGAACTAAAAAGCAGTTAAAATCATTCCTTGGGCTATGTTCATTTTTCAGACGTTTTTTGCCACATCCACTTTTGAACAGTAAACATCTGCTAAATCTACTCAGAAAGAATCAAGTTTGGATCTGGTCGGAACAGTGCCAGAATGACTTTAATACAATTAAACATGCTTTAGTGGGTGCTAACATATTGAGCCATCCAGATTTCAATTTAGATTTTTGTATGACTTGTGACGCTTCACGTACTGGCTTGGGCTGTTGCTTATTTCAAGTTGTAAAGAATAAAGAGGAGGAACAGATAAGAATTATTGGGTTTGCGAGTCGCACTCTAACTGAATGTGAGCGTACATACTCCACTACTGAGTTAGAAACACTTTCCATAGTATGGGCATTCAAGAAATTCAATTATTATTTATTTGGAAAACATACAGTAATTTACACCGATCACCAGGCCCTGACATTTTTGTTAACTTGTAAACTTGTACATCCTAGACTATCACGATGGGCAGTTACACTTCAGAACTACTCTTTTGAAATTAAGTACATAAGAGGTAAGGACAACACCATTGCAGACACTTTGTCTAGACTTCCACAAGGTATGAATGATACCAACAGTGACTTAGAAAATATAAATGACTACAGGATTCTCTTAATGCAAGACAAGCAGTATCACCAATATTATATTGATATGTGCAGAAACATGGCTGAATTACAAAAATCTGATCCTCACTGGTATAAGATAATAACATTACTGGTAGAAAAACACAATCATCCTTTGACTAAGTATTACAAGTTACACAATGATGTGTTATTTTACCGCCGACATCCAAATGCTACTAACTGGTGTGTATGCATTCCCAAAGAGTCTGAACGTAATCTAATTTGGCACACACACTTAGTTTGGGGTCATTATGGGACGAAAAAGTGTTTGGCAAAGCTCAGTACATACTGTTATTTTAGCAATATGAGAAGAAAAATTTACAGGGAACTGAAAACATGTGTCATATGTCAAAAATCAAAACCTCAGAATTTATCCACAAAAACAGATTTACATTCTATTTTACCTAGTAAACCCCTGGAAATTCTGTGTACTGACATCAGTGGACCGCATCCAGCAAGCTCTGGAGGCGTCAAATATATCTTAGCTTTTTACGATATATTTTCTATACATGTCAAACTTTATGCTTTAAAATCCGCCACTGCAAGTGCTATAATACGAAGATTCTCAAGTGATTACCTGACGCACGTGGGAAAACCTAAAGCAATTCTATCAGATAATGCAGCATACTACTCTGGGTACAAATGGAGAAATTTCTTGAAGGACAATAACATCAAAAGTATATTTATTTCGAGGTTTAGTCCACAATGTAACGCGACTGAGAGACTTTTCCGAGAATTAAACCGTTTCATGAGGACCTATATTTCATCAAAACATACTAATTGGGTGTTCTACCTAAGTCTTTTTGAAGACGTACACAATAACTTAAATATTTACGATACAAATTACACACCTAACGAGATCATGTTCAATTGCAAACAGAACGATCAGTGGATAGAACCATTACCTAAGTTGTCAGACAAGGAAATCACACCTGAACAGAAAATAAAAGAAGTATTGACTACATTGACACATCACGCACAAATACGAAACAAACATCACAGAAACATAATAAAAAGAAAACAAAAATTCGAGGTAGGAATGCTTGTACTACTTCGTACTCATCATAAAGCTGTAGCACTTAAACGACGCAACGCTAAGTGGCGTCTGCTATATGAAGGACCTTATATAATTGTTAACATACCGCATCCTGGTGCGTATCTGTTACAACATCCTAGAACTAACAAAATTATTGGGCTATACGCACACCGAGATCTTAGAGCATTTCATGCTGAATAATGTCAAGGTCATACCCATCAAAATATTGCTAAGCAACTCGAAAAACTCTGTTGTTACAACACAGATAATAAGTAGTATAGAAATTTTCATTTCAGCGGTTCCAGTGACGCAGTTGAAGACAGAAGAACTCTTCTTTCAGCGCGCGCCTCCACCTGAAAGACGGAATATTAAAGTAAAATTTATGATTACGTAGCGGTGGATGACATATTAATTTTTCACGGAACATTTGTTACTGAAGGTACCACTGACTTGGTGTGACACCTGACGAACTGACAGACGTCATCTGTGAAGCGATCTTTTACTTTGAGAAATAGATTAGACGCACATCTCTCAACACGAAAAGCATCTATCAGTAGTCAAGGCCACACAGACACTCTACACACACGCACAAAACGCGAGGAATCGAACATTTTCTCTCTCTTACTATTTTGAATATTTATTGAGTAGTGAAAACGCCTGGTCTTGCCTACTGATGTAATGAATGTTGTGTCTAACCTATCTTAATTTCAGATGATATCACAAAAAACATCGATAATACCCCAGCAAAACCGCTAAAGAGGATGTAAATATCTGCAATTCATGTAATCAAATGTGACACAATGTAATAACCTATAGCGATGTAATGATGATGTAAACATGTTTATGTGCAACTATATTATGTTTATGCTAAGAAAATATGTGACGTGTGTATGTATAATTACTTATTTTTTTAACTGAGTGCAACTGTTACTATGTAAAAATTTGAACAAAACGAGTGCCAAAAAGACATTGCATAGTGAACCACTGTTCACGGACATTAACGAACATTACTAACTCTGCAACTACATGGAAACCTATGTGAAAGAAACTGTTAATGCCATTCATTATGCAGCGTATCTATGTAAACGCGATGAACGATTTCCTTGATTAATAACTACGAACATTTAGGTGAGCTATATTCAGCAAAAAACTGAAAATGTGAAGTGCATAATTCGTGCATCGTCTAGTGACATTACTACAGTACCCAACTTCAAGATGTTAACTGGATTAAATGGACACAAAGTGCCTGTCCAGAAAACAACACGACGAGTGGAAGAATTTTGGTTGGAACTCCAGGGAATGAAATGTTCTCGAAATGTAACGGACACTCTTACCTGGACTGTCCAAGGATCGACGCCAGCTATGTGCCGTCCGAGGTTCTGCAACCAAGCTTCCACGGAATGTAAAAAACGAACTGCACGTGGACCAATTACTCGACGGGTCACGTCTGATCTGTAATAAGCAATGCTTTTAGTCACAACGAACTGCATCACTACGACTATAATGGAAATGGGAAATGGACACGCTTATGTATTAATCACGTTGTTATACAACGATGTTACTGTGATCAAAAAACTTTACCACGACGATACTAACCTGTAAAAAATTATTGTGCAGCGGCGGAATATGAACTGTAATAACGACACGATGTGTATAGGTCAACGCACCTGAAAAATACGGACATTTTTCTTTGAAGTATTTCAAAACAATACTATGTAACTAAGAACATTCAACAATCTAAGTTGTATTGTGTTATAACAAATATTGTAAATTTAAAACTAAGTTACCTGTCATAGAATGTAGTCTTTATATGTATTCTTGGTTGAATATTTTCTTTGTGCAACGACTGAACAACGCGCGCACACGAACAATATGATCTGCAATACTGTGCCGCGTGATCTAACTGTACGATATAACGGCAGTGCCGCAGTTACACAGACGCTTCTGCGCATGCGCGCACTCTATCTGCCAACATAAGAACTTTTACGGCGCACCCGCGTCATTCAAATTTTGTATATAATGTGTATAATGTGTAATGTAAGTCATGTAAATAGTTGTAGATAACTTAGATTTTCTTGTGCCTTTAGGTGAATTGCTCGCCTGCAGGTGTGTCCTTTCGCCTCGCAATTCAGGGGGCAATATAAAGGCACATTTGCATGCCGAGCGTGAGTTTCCGCGGAAACGCGAAATACTAATTAAATAAATAATCAGTGACAAATAAATAAAGCCTATGGCACACAACTGCAGCGCTGTGTCGCTGATAAAACAAAAGCACAATTACGTTACTCTTATGTTTGATTAAAAAAGGAGAGAGCTCTGGTAGAAGTGGTGCGAGAAGCACGTATTTTATTTTATTGTCTGGCACACCGCCATATTTCATGTTATAGAAGAATACTGCGAGTTGCAACCACACTAGGCACTCGATTCTGTAAAGAATTTATATTTATAAAAGTAAGTAGGATTATGAACTGTAGGCTTATTCATTGAATATATCTGATTTAACTAACTGTGTAACTTTTTTTATGTTTAGTAGACAATCACCTCTGTACGACGTATTGGCATGGCTGGCAAATTATTGTAATATTGAGATTTAGATTATGAGTCCGCACCTACCGCAGCAGTCTTTGGAAACGATTTAATTACGAAGTCCGATTATTTCAGTTTTATTTCACGGTCAACTACGAGTAACATTGCCTTTACGAAAAATCCATTGTCAAGCGTCTGATAACGAATAATTAAACGTCCACGTTCCAGATAAGCAAAATATTAATTACAATTGCAATCACAATCACCATCATACAGATAGAATAATTAATATTTAAATAACAATATATTTTTTTTAATTTATTTTATAAGGGGTGTCCCACCAGTATATGCCTAACATATGATGACAAGCAGATAGAAGAAATGGACAGTGTTAAATTCTTGGGATTACAGCTTGATAATAAATTCAACTGGGAAAAGCACACAACAGAACTGCTGAATCGTCTTAACAAATCTCTATTGGCAACGCGAATTCTGTCAGACATAGAGGATATAAAAATGAAAAAGCTGGCATACTATGCTTACTTTCATTCCATAATGTCGTATGGGATTATTTTTTGGAGTAATTAATCAAGCCAAGCTAAAGTTTTCTGTGCAGAAAAACGTGTTGTAAGAGTTATATGTGGTGTGAACTCAAGAACATCCTGCAGAAGCCTGTTTAGGGAATTAGGGATACTAACTATTGCTTCACAATATTTTTATTCTTTAATGAAACTTGCCATTAAAAATATATCACTTTTTCAAAACTTTTTCAAACCAACAGTTCAATTTATGGAATCAGTACTAGAAATAAGAATAATCTTCACAAGCATTTAAAGTCACTTAGTCTTCTACAAAAAGGTGTGCATTATTCAGGAACACACATTTTCAATAACTTGCCAGCAGCCATAAAAAGCTTAACAACCAATGAAATTCAGTTTAAGAGAAGCCTAAAGGATTTATTGGTCGCCAACTCCTTATACTCCATTGATGAATTTTTCAATAGAACCAATTGATTTGTGTATATATAAGTACAATGTAACTTCTGCACAATTTCAGTGCAGTAATGTGTTCATTGTAAGTAAGTATTGTAGGAGTGTATTACACGTTTATTACCTAATAAATAAATAAATAAAACTTTTTTATTTTAAATTCAGTGCATTAGTATTTGTAAAACGTTTCTTTCATATAATGTTCATTAAAAAATTACGATCATTCCACTTGGAACCTGTGAAATGGTACATTAGCTTATTTGCTTGAGTTGTAAATATTTGTCATGTATTGTTGCTTTTCTGACATGTTCTACATCCTGGAGGACCTCCTCACTAGGGATCAATTGGAATGAAAGTAAATCTAATCTAATCTAATCTAAGAAAGGTGTACCTATAGCAACAAATGCAGCCAATAGGAAGTGAAAGAATGATGAAATTTCACTTGTAAAAAAAATTATTTTGTTATGTTTTTGAACTTCCACTGCCATCAGCATGAATCCTGAATCTTTCGTGGTCATGCTGACAAAGCTTTACGAATTTAATTGTAAAAGTGTAGACAGTAGAAATTAAAATGTCCTGTGGTGCCTCGCCTGCCCCAAGTCAGCCCGTTTGACAGCTTACTCCCTAAGAGGCTACAATAAGAATGGAAGACACAACGAAGTGCTCGGATTAAAAAGGATGTAGACAGTATTCTACAAGATGACGGACAAGCGTAGTGTAGCCCTTCTCCTCAGTAGATGTGTTACATTTTTAAGTGTCCTGTCAATAAAACGCAGTCTTTGATTAGCCTTCCCCACAACATTTTCTATGTGTTCCTTCCAATTTAAGTCGCTCGTAATTGTAATTCGTAGGTATTTAGTTGGATTTACGGCCTTTATATTTGACTAATTTATCGTATAATCGAAGTTTAACGGATTCCTTTTAGTACTCATTTGGATGACCTACACTTCGTTATCTGGGGTCAACTGCCAATTTTCGCACCATACAGATATCTTTTCGAAATCGTTTTGTAATTTGTTTTGATCTTCTGATGACTTTATTAGTCAATAAACGACAGCGACATCTGCAAACAACTTACGACAGCTGCTCAGATTGACTCCCAAATCGTTTATATAGATAAGGAACAGCAAAGGGCCTATAACGCTACCTTGGGAAACGCCAGAAATCACTTCTGTTTTACTCAGTGACTTCCCGTCAATTACTACGAATTTTCATCTGCAACTAAAGTCCCACTGTTAACTAGTTTATTTTATTTATTTGTAGTATTAATATGCCACAGATTTGTAAGTGCTAGAAAAATTTCAGAGTTGGAAGTAGTCATACACGGAATATAAATAACGATAAAAACAATAATAAAAACTTTGTAATAGTTATGGTAAAAGTTGTACACCTTTCATGGAGTTGTGTGTTTATTGATATTTTTTCCTTTACATGCAGACAGTAGAAATGCAATATATAGAGTTGTAAAATATTATATTCATATATATTCAAACTAAAAAAAATATTGGCAGAGGTTTTTTTTTTTTTTTTACAATGTGTTTCTTGCTTAATAACTAAATAACTGCACTTTTCGCTTTGCTCTACGTGTGTGCTCCCCTCCGCCATCAATCATCATCATCATCATCTGTATATGTGTGAAGAGAGATTAAATATTTTGATGCTTCTTCGTAGCAGTTTATCTAATGAGTACAGTAGAAGATCGGCCAAGGATTTCTAGTAAACTTTATTTAAATGATGGTTTATCAGTTCTTTCTAATATTATTTTTCAGAGCACTAGAGATTTTTCTAGATTGCTACCGCAATGCTTGATCCACTGGATTCAGATTGGTATAATAAAGTTCTCGAAAAGACTACTGCTGAATTTTAAGGGTTCCAGTCAAACATGATAACCAAATTAGTTGAAAGTGCCGTGACGTTCTAGCTTACAGTATGTCTGGTAAGAGGTAGATAACGGTACATTACAACAAATAAGTGACTGCTGTTTAATAAATTTGTGTTACAACCCTCAAAGAAGCTTAGATCGAGTGGAATCGATACATAAAAGTTCATTGCAATGAACGTAGTTCCTCCTACGCTTTCCTTTCCCTCTAATCTTTGATGTTCTCGTAATGGGCTAGCGATTTGTGTGTGGAGTAGATTACACGCAGAATAACGTGGTCGGTAGATGTGCAAGATGTGCAATCGGCAGAGGACGTGAGGGTAAAGAGGCAGTGGTAGGGGTTATGGGCAGGCTCTGCACTGGCCCTGGAGGGGAAGTGCCTCTCTAAACAGAAGCCTATGCTCACATTTTTTGTAAATGACGCAGTTGTGAGAGAATTCTGGAACAGTCGTTTATTAAGTGAGGAACCGAGGAATATTAAGGTCAATAGCTTATGAAGAAGCACATCCTCGGTACAAAAATAAACGTGTAATGACTTCACTTACGTTGTTCCAAAGCACACTGTACTTCTCGTTTCACCAGCTTTCGATGGACCTTGAAAATTACATTCTTTCATCGAAAAAATCTGCAGTTAGTGGAATAACACAATAGATGGTGAAATTTTGCATATTAACAATATGGCAAAGTACTCTCGTCTTTGCATGCGATCGTTTGCCGGTATCTCATTTCGATATTTCAAACCGTTTATGAAATGTGAGGAATGTTATGGATATTTCACTCTGGCTTAATGGCTGGCGCACGTGAAAATCGTAGCGACCTCTATTTTTCTTTGCAAGCTTTTTCGTATTTCGCGCAGTGTCTTACATCCAAATATCACAGCAACATGATGGGCACATCATCATAAAGTTGGCATATGAAGCTATAAGCAACGCAAAAATGAAACTTTTTTACGGAATGGTTTCTATAAAATCATTTGAGAAAGACTTTCTGGCGTGCGGATTGATTCTGTCATCGCCAACCGGCCGAAAAGGTGCAAACACTGGCGGCCTCCCCTACCGAACAAACGAATCAACTCGCCCAGCTCTCTGGACGAAAATATGTCACTGTGCATCAGCCACTGTATCCAGCGATGACTTTACTACCACATTGGCATTTAGACCAGGACTCTGATGGGGGAGCAGAGATCAATGGCATCACCGCCCCAGTTGCGCATTACTTCGATTAGCGCACGGTATATTAACAGCATAGTCGCACGGTGCACAAAGTCCTCGAACGTCGCGACAATCTGTCCCTTTCGCTAGGCCAAAGTTCTTCGTTTAACAGCTGCTCCAGGCGACTTTTACATAAACCCCAGTATGTGATGAACATATTTTTTTCTATTTCTATTTATAGCATAGAATGACTGTTAAATTGTCATACAATCACTGAACATGCCATAACGCAAACAGAACAAAAGTGCAATGGACAACAAAAACTATCGCATCAGCAAATGTGACTGCATAAATTTTGTTACACTCTTAGAATGATTTGGGCGGTGGGGTGCGGAATACGTAGAAAACGTAAACTCATTTCCTTGTACTAGTAAAAAAATTCTCGTTAACAATAATGCATACTCATTTCCATTCCTGATAGTAACCAGCACAGTTAAACTGACGTTGCAGACATGTGAATAAATTTGGCAAGAGAAGAATATTCGACTCAACGTAAAAGTATGGGGACTGTCATTATCATCAGATCTTGCAGAAGCATGTAGGAAAACTATGTTACAGAGAATAAGATACTCTCCTCAATGACAGACATAAAATTCAGAGTTCTTGGAGTCTTTCACAGTGGAAGCCCGAATAACATTTTCTCAGTTTTCAAGCCTTGTTATTTCGAATAAGATCCTCGAGTTTTTCACAGATGTCTCCACCGTCGTCATTAGGAGTAGAAGCGTCTGGGAATCTCATGCACCGGAAAGCGAATTGGGCCTCCTCTCTAAGCTCCGCACTGCCGCGGAAGCAAATGACGTCAGCTGGCGCGAGGGGCCACCACTGCGTTGAAAGCAACGTTCCTGCCTCCCTATGAGCGTCAGGCGTCTGACTTTGCTTTTACTCAGATTTCAAAGCCCTTCGCCCTGCCTCGTTTGAAATTGTTGCAGGTTGCTCTTATCTCAGCCTGTTTCTTTAAAGCGGTGTCCTAATATGATACTGCATGAACCATTGTCCGTTCTCCAGATTATGACCAGGTGCGGCGCATTTCTCAAACTCCTTTTGCTTCTGTTTCATGTGCCACGTGTGCTCAGCCCAACACTCCGCAAAAGTGCGAATCGTTTGAGATGCTGCCGCATCCGCAGGCGACATCACTAACACTAGAAAACCCATGTCCTCTGTAAGGGGCGCAGCATATCTCAAATTATGGAGGCGGGCCAGAACACAGGCTTCACAAGGGAATATTCCAAGGTGTAAATAAACAGTCTTGATGAAACTCGGCGGTTATACAAAAGGGTCAGAATAATGCAATACTTTTTTTCATTTTTGCCTAATTTCACTTTTAAGGGGTAAATCATACCCCGAAAGATAATTTTGCATATTTGGTTCAGAGGAAATATCTTCTAAACCCTGAAATAAAAAAAAATGTTACTTTTAAATTTGAAATGCAAGTAACATTCTTGAAAATTATGTAATCAATTCTGCAATAATTTGAAATGTTGTAAAATACCCCATCACCATTAATTTATTTTTCAAAATGAAGACTTTTGTTCCTCCATAAATTAAGAAATCGTCACCCCACATCCATTCAAGTGTGATAAAGCTGGTTTCTGAAATACCATTTCCGCCAAGTAAGCTGTACACAATGTGCCGTCGGAGTATCTTCAAGACACACAATTAAAATACGTCTACGTCTAGGTTATTACTCTGCTATTCACAATAAATTGCGTGGCAGAGTTTCAATGAACCACCTTCAAGCTGTCTCACTACCGTTCCACTCTCGAACGGCACGCGGGGAAAACGAGCACTTAAATTTTTTAGTGCGAGCCCTGATTTCTCTTATTTTATCGTGATGATCATTTCTCCCTATGTAGGCGAGTGCGAACAGAATGTTTTTGCAATCTAAGGAGAAAACTGATGATTGAAATATCATGAGAAGATCCCGTCGCAACTCACTACATAAACTAAATGTTTATTATTATCATAATTATTGGTTTTACTTATTTTTGTTTTGTGTTTTAAATCGTAATTTTACATTTTAAGTCGATTTATCTTTTGGTATATGTATTTTGTTAATTGAAAATAACAACTAAAAATTACTGCAATAATGATCATCTGTAGGGAAATGCTTAAAACATTTCCATTTATTTAACTTAGGTTCTTAAAGGCTTGTTGTCCTATTCTTGCATTCATATATCCTCCCATGACAAATAGTTACTCTTATTTATGGAACTAAGGACACTTCATCAGATCATGCGAAATTTATCAGGTTCACTCTTTCTTCCTTCATCAGGAGCATACACTGAGATAATGCTCATACATATCCCACTTATTTTGAATTTCTATGTTACAATAAGGTTTTATCCTGCTCTTCCATTTTTTATTTAATAGAACAGCGGTTCCTACTGCTGCTCTGTTTGCAACAGGTACATCACTATCTACATCTACATCTACACTCTGAAAACTACCGTGATATGCGTAGCTGACGGTATGTCCCATTGTACCAGTTACATTACACATTAATGTATCATTTCCCACATCACGTATTAACTTCTGCTTATTCTTTTATCTCAGATAATATAAACAACTCAGCATTCTTAGCTTCTCTTAGTACCGTAATTCTTATTCTTACCTGAAAAAGCATTGTGCATTTCAGTTCCCTGTATTTATATGTACACTTGTACAACACTAAAAGTCTGTGTAGTGGTCATTTAGTTCTTCATTCCTAAGGTACACTTTTGAACACCAGACCATGGACGCATGAGGAGGTGGCTTGTGTTGACATGGAAATGAAGCGGAGCGCTCCAAGGAGGAAATAGGTGGTTCATGTTTCCTGGCTCACCGGCCGCTGTGGCAGAACGGTTCTAGGAGCTGACGTCTAGAACCACGCGGCTGCTACGGTCGCAGGTTCGAATCCTGCCTCGGCCATGGTTGTGTGTGATGTCCTTAGGTTAGGTTTCAGTAATTCTAAATCTAGGGGACTGATGACCTCAGATGTTAAGTCCCATAGTGCTTAGACCCATTTGAACCTTTTTTTCTGCCTCTGAACCAGATGTACACATTCTCACCTTATCCAGTTAGAGTTGAATGCAACAGTACAACAAAGTGCCCTATCTCCGAGGGTTAATACTGGGGCTGCATCATCCAGGTAGGGGCTGAAACTGAGTGAGAAAGGTAAAATGTACAAATATTTCCCCGTCATTGGCTGTGGGGGGTGGGGATAATAGAATTCTGATATACTGATAACAGGTATTAAATTCTACAGAATTATTACAATGTCATAAACATACGTAACAGAGCATAGGCCATTTTTTTACATCAGCATAAATTTTCACTCTGGCCATTAAAATTGCTACACCAAGAAGAAGTGCAAATGATAAATGGGTATTCATTGGACAAATATATTATACTAGAAATGACATGTGATTACGTTTTCATGCAATTTGGGTGCATAGAACCTGAGAAATCAGTACCCATAACAACTACCTCCAGCCGTAATAACGGCCTTGATACGCCCGGCCATTGAATCAAACGGAGCTTGGATGGAACATCTGCCCATGCAGCTTCAACACGACACCACAGTTCATCAACAGTTGTGACTGGCGTATTGTGACGAGCCAGTTGCTCGGCCACCATTGACCAGACGTTTTCAATTCGTGAGAGATCAGGAGAATGAGCTGGCCAGGACAGCATTGAACATTTTCTGTATCCAGAAAAGCCCGTACAGGACCTGCAACATGCGGCCGTGCATTATCCTGCTGAAATGTTGGGGTTTCGCAGGGATCGAATGAAGGTTAGAGCCACGGTCGTAACACATCTGAACTGTGACGTCCACTGTTCAAAGTGCCGTCAATGCGAACAAGAGGTGACCGAGACGTGTAACCAATGGCACCCCATACGATCACGCCGGGTGATACGCTAGTATGACGATGACGAATACACGCTTCCAATGTGCGTTCACCGCGATGTCGCCAAACACGGATGCGACCATCATGATGCTGTAAACAGAATCTGGATTCATCCGAAAAAATGACGTTTTGCCATTCGTGCACCCAGATTCGTCGTTGAGTACACCATCACAGGCACTCCTGTCTGTGATGCAGCGTCGAGGGTAACCGCAGCCATGGTCCCCGAGCTGATAGTTCATGCTGCTGCAAACGCCGTCGAACTGTTCGTGCAGATGGTTGTTGTCTTGCAAATGTCCCCATCTGTTGACTCAGGAATCGAGACGTGGCTGCACGATCCGTTACAGCCATGCGGGTAAGATGCCTGTCATCTCGACTGCTAGTGATACGAGGCCGTTGGGATCCAGCACGGCGTTCCGCATTACCCTCCAGAACCCACCGATTCCATATTCTGCTAACAATCATTGGATCTCGACCAACGCGAGCAGCAATGTAGCGATACGATAAACCGCAATCGCGATAGGCTACAATCCGACCTTTATCGAAGTCGGAAACGTGATGGTACGCATTTCTCCTCCTTACACGAGGCATCACAACAACGTTTCCCCAGGGAACGCCGGTCAACTGCTGTTTGTGTATGAGAAATCGCTTGGAAACTTTCCTCATGTGAGCACGTTGTAGGTGTCTCCACCGGCACCAACCATGTGTGAATGCTCTGAGAAGCTAATCATTTGCATATCACAACATCTTCCTCCTGTCGGTTAAATTTCGCGTCTGTAGCACGTCATCTTCGTGGTGTAGCAATTTTAATGTCCAGTAGTGTAGATCGTATCGTAATTATAATTTATTTGGAATTATTAATACAATATGATTTTATACATTGCCATATTATTGTTCTTCGTATTGTTGTAGCTTACTAACACATTAATGTAATATAGATCGATAGTATTCTCGCCTTAATGAGGAGTACTTGTAGAATAAATTAAAAACTATAATAATAGATATAAGACGACTTGCTACAGTACCTAGGCAGCAGGTCAAAAGATATTGCCGTTGATAAACCAAATGCAGAATAGCAGCGAAAACATAAAGTAAACTAGGTGAAATGCTAACATAACCACATGTTTCTGCAAAAGTAGGAATGAGCCGAGACGAAAATAGCCGTCACATTTAAATGAATCCTATCATCCCATTCGTTTACGCTGACAAGTGTTATTCAGTCGTGCCTCTTCTGTTGGTGCGTTTTGTGTTTGTGGAAAAGGAAAGTGCAAACGCGGACACGTTGTCATTTTGATTGGTGTTTCTGTAAATTAATATCCATTTACTGCTCGCTGATGTTGTGCGACTGTTCCATTAAGTCAACAGCAGATAGCGCTGATGAGAATGGACCTTGCGGAAAGCACACAGAATTAGCCGCCATGTGTGCATAAGGCAGTGCCGCAGCAATTCGCTGGCGCTGATGCCGTGTCAATTTACGGGCCAAACACGAGGCAAACGCTGTGGCGGCGTCCACAAACTAGTACCAGCAAAGAACATACGTGTTTTCGTAGAGATTACACATCGTGTTATTGAAGATAGCTGCATGTCGACGAAACAGAGGCTCGGATTCACCAAAAGACTTTTTATCGAGGAAGGAGCATGAAAGTGACCGAACAGAGGATTAAGTCCTACTCCTCCCATACGCAAGTCCACTGTGTTAACCACTGCGTTACTTTTCTCATTCTATTTTAAAAGCTGAAACTTATTCTAGAGATGAAGTCTTGCTTAAACATGAGATCTTGCAAAGCTTCCCACTTCGCCCGGTATACACCATAATCTATCGTGGTAACGGGAAAGGGATTGATTCTGAAGAAAATTGACCAATACGATGAGGAAAGGTGTACAACTGGCTCTGAGCACTATGGGACTTAACGTCTATGGTCATCAGTCCCCTAGAACTTAGAACTACTTAAACCTAACTAACCTAAGGGCATCACACAACACCCAGTCATCACGAGGAAGAGAAAATCCCTGACCCCGCCGGGAATCGAACGCGGGAACCCGGGCGTGGGAAGCAAGAACGCTACCGCACGCCCACGAGCTGCGGACAAAGGTGTACAACTAATCAACAGTATACCAAATGAATAAACTGTCTTAACCAAAGTTGAGTGCAAAGAAATGTAATTATAAAGATAATTTTCTATTGGCTAGTCTAATCTACCATTAATTAAAATTTGTATTTAAGTGAAATTCCAATCATGCAATAAAATAATTCGGTCGCCAGTCGGAAACGACGGACAGTCTATTTCTGAAACCAATTTGTTATAATCAGAACCAGGTAGACACAACGATCAGCTATACATGTACTGATGACGGCAGTCATTACTAGTGCAGGAGTAAATTCTCGAACCCAGCAGATCAAAAAAATTAGTAAAGTCCAAGCTCAAAGCTTTAGATAATCAAGATAAAAACTGAATAGATCACAGTAGGATACGATGTGATAACAGTGACATAGTGTATCCTCACCATTTTCTTTACCGTTACAAAGTTTAATAGACAAACTTTTACATATAGTTAAAATTCATTTAATTATCAGTTAAATGGTTTAATTGTCGACCACTGCAATGCAGTGACTACGGTAAAATACGACAGTCAAATGGTTCAAATGGCTCTGAGCACTATGGGACTTAACAGCTGTGGTCATCAGTCCCCTAGAACTTAGAACTACTTAAACCTAACTAACCTAAGGACGTCACACACATCCATGCCCGAGGCGGGATTCGAACCTGCGACCGTAGCAGTCGCGCGGTTCCGGACAGCGCGCCTAGAACCACGACAGCCAAGATAGTGATAAATAAAATTACCAAAATCACAGGAAATGAATTCACATAGTTAAGCAAGAAAAAAATTTATTATGACTTGCCAGATTCAGTGGTTTTAACATTTGTTTTAAATCTTATTTTCAAATGTTAACCACTGTTGTTGTTGTTAGACGTTACTTAAAGACTTAATTAGAAAAATGCGAACTTACAAATTAAGAACAAATTTTATTTTATTTCCTGGCAAAGGTATTCCATATTAATCAAAGTTAGCATTGAAACTTCCCGGAAGATTAAAACTGTGTGCCGGACCGAGACTCGAACTCGGGACCTTTGCCTTTCGCGGGCAAGTGCTCTACCATCTAAGCTACCCGAGCACGACTCACGACCCATCCTCACAGCTTTAATCCCGCCAATACCTCGTCTCCTACTTTCCAAACTTCACATACTTTCTTCCAGGAGTGCTGGTTCTGCAAGGTTCGTAGGAAAGCTTCTGTGAAGTTTGGGAGGTAGGAGACGAGGTACTGGCGGAATTAAGGCTGTGAGGACAGGTCGTGAGTCGTGCTTGGGTAGCTCAGATGGTTGCCGGCACGGTAGCTCAGCGTGTTCGGTCAGAGGGCTGCGTGCTCTCTATAATATAAAAACTGAGTCGAAGAATCAACTATCAACTTGAACGGATGGCTTGTGACGTCCGCCCAGACCAAACGCAACGAATTACATCAAAAAAAAAAAAAAAAAATGGTAGAACACTTGCCCGCGAAAGGCAAAGGTCCCGAGTTCGAGTCTCGGTCTGGCACACAATTTTAATCTGCCAGGAAGTTTCATATCAGCGCACACTCCGCTGCGGAATGAAAATCTCATTCTGGAAAGTTAGCATTTATAATATAACATTCGGAATGTAGGACAAAAAGACGCGGTTCCTATTCCATGCAATGATGGTTCTGAAGAAGGATTACTATGAAATTGCAATTAAAATTCACCCAAAAATTAATTATATTCTATAAATCACTCACAATATGCAAAATTTTAGAAAGCTAAGAGTTTGAAGTGGTTAGATATTATGGTTTTGGATGCTGCAGACAGCTAGCAGTAGCTGTGTGGTAACATTGTTCCATAATTCCAAATTATTTATCTTGGTTCTGGATGCAAATATTCCTTATGCATGCTGTGGCACGAAGTACTTTTCCTTTTTTCCCACTTGAGAAATCACTATGAATAACCAATGAACTGAGACCCGTGAAACTTCCAGTGTCTCTTAAACCACAAGAAACATCTGCACACATACGTATTTGCTCCGCCAGAATCTCTCACACTTGCGTCCCCACTCACTCGCAGCTATTCCACATCAACTAATACGGCTCTCTCTTGACAAAGGCCGACTGTAGTACAGACAATTAGTTTGAAGCACTCAGGCAGTATCAGTGTCTCGACACAACACAAAATCTCTGGTATTGTGTTTTTACTTTACAACTTTTTTACATTTAGTTTTAATAGTTTCAGATAATATTTAATTTATAGTAAATTCATTTTCCATATTTAGTTTACATTGCTTGCACAATCGTGAAACTGATCGTTAATAATAAGAAAGTCAAAAAAATTACATTTGTGAAAATTAGCAAACTTAAATATCACAAATCGAATGCCGTGTTATAATATCACAAACAGCGCTGTAGTTCCACAGGCAGTATGGAGAAATGTGATATCAGAGCAAGGCTGGCTGCTACCAGAAGCCATATTATGATTTAACTAGGTCTTTTTATTGAAAAAATGGAAAATTTCAAACAGTATGGAATAACGTATGCCTGTGGTTTACAAGTAATCCAAAAGACGGGAAGCGGTGCACATCACGTTAATGCCCACTATACAGGCTGTTTCACTAAATGTGTTTGCCTCTCTAAGTTACGAAGTAATAGGCGACGGAAATATTTACAGCGGTAGCTCACCATAAGAAACGTTACACTGTCTGTGGAGCTATGAACATAGTTTATTGTGTTATTATCCAAAGAGTTACAGCAAAAAGATACAGTTTTTTTTTTTAATGGAACAATATTTGTTTCTATCACGCACTGGAATCAGTAACACCAGCTGTGAATGCATCAGTTTAAATTACATTCCTATCACTTTTAATTTGGGACCTACAACCCTTCAAAGTTTCAGGGGCAGGTACCACACGCTGTACATAATACATGGCTGTGTGGTGGGTGATGCATGTTCTGGCGGTGGGAAGTTGATTTAAATGAGATATTCAAATGTGTGTCCGTGTTCCTCAATGCACAATGCAATGCGCCTTCTAAAGGATCTGCGGACGAGATGTAACATCGCCGGTGTCACGGAGCAACATGCATCCTCGATGCGCCGTTTTAGATCATCTGGGGATGTGGGCTCAGTGACATAAACACGATCCTTTAGATATCCCCACAAAAAGAAATCTAATGTTGTTAAATCGGGCGACCTTGCGTGCCATGAATGAGGACCATGGCGCCGCAGCCACCTTCCTGCAAACCCGTTGATTAGTTCTTCCACAACAGCACGCGCATAACAGATGTGTGCTGCATCCACATACGGACTCTCGTGTGTAGACACACATGTTCAAGGAGACCACCCAAACTGTCGACTATAAACGCGCGGTATAACTCACCTGTCAGGGTATCTGGGAAGTAGTGTGGACCGACGATTTCATCCCCAAGGATTCCACATCATACATTAATAGACCACCTACGTTGAAGGTCGACAGGTCGTACCCACCGAGGATTGTCTGCGGCCCAGTAGTTCACGTTAGTCGGCCGGTGTGGCCGAGCGGTTCTAGGCGCTACAGTCTGGAACCACGCGACCGCTACGGTCGCAGGTTCGAATCCTGCCTCGCGCATGGATGTGTGTGATGTCTTCAGGTTAGTTAGGTTTAAGTAGTTCTAAGTTCTAGGGGACTGATGGCTTCAGAAGTTAAGTCCCATAGTGCTCAGAGCCATTTGAACCATTTTTGAAGTGCACGTTATGGCGATTCACTGCACCACAATTTGTGAACGTGGACTCATCAGAGAACGTAACACCTTGTAAAGACTCCAGCGTGAAATTACGCATGGCCTAGTCACAGAATGTAGCTCACGCACAGAAATCGTTCCCATGCAGCTCCTGGGTCAGTGAGAGGCGGTACGGGTGAAACCTGGGCCGTGTACTATACGCCACACAGATGTGAGAATGACACCAGCAACTCCAGCAACGGCTCGTAAGCTGACATGATGATCGTGGTGTACTGCAGCTAAAACAAACACCTCCGTCTGATCACTTCTTGCAGTTCTTCGTCTGTTACTGCTTCACATTACCAAGCTGCCTATTTCCCGAAGTCGTTGTTCGGCACGTATCAACGTAATGGCTGCCGGAGCTCTTCACCTAGGATATCTTACGGCGTACGCCATGGCTGCTTCAGTGGTATCGGGTCGGCACTCACCGACCATCATCACCATGTCAACGTACTCGTTGTTCGTGTATGCCATCTTCATCCGATGTCAGTAACTGTGGTATATTGAGCCCCGTTTGCTTGTGTGGCTCGAACTGTCGAGTATACGGCCGTGTGCGGCGACAGTCGGCAGTCTAACAGCGCATCGAGGAAGCTTCTCGCTCGGTAACACCGGCGACGTTACGACTCGGCTGTATCACATTTAGAAGGCGCATTGCGTTATACGCAGCGTGTGTGGTATCCGCCCCTGAAACTTTGAAGGATTGTAGCTCCCAAACTAAAAGTGATACGAATGTAATTTAAATTGATGCACACACAGCTGGTGTTACTGATTCCAGTGCATGATAGAAATAACTATTATTCCATTTAAAAAATTGTATCTTTCTGCTGTAACTCTTTGGATAATAACACAAACTATGTTCATAGCTCCGCAGACAGTGTAACGTTTCTTATGGTGACCCACCGCAATAAATATTTCCGTCGCCTATTACTTCGTAACTTACAGAGGCAAACACATTTAGTGAAACACCCTGTACATCGAAACATGTTACGAATGTGAAGTAGTAAAGCATGTTGTTGTGACAGTCCCTATTCAGCGCTTCTCGGGAAACCTATGCCAGATATTGATCGAATAACTACGCTACTATAAAGTTCACAAGCTACGCAATTTTTGTCACAGATTGCGTTTATTTTATAAAAGGCGACATTTTGTCACTTCCAGGTAGTGAAACTAGACTGCTCGGGAACTCTAGACGCGGCCGGCCGCGGTGGCCGTGCGGTTCTAGGCGCTGCAGTCGGGAACCGCGGGACTGCTACGGTCGCAGGTTCGAATCCTGCCTCGGGCATGGATGTGTGTGATGTTTTAGGTTAGTTAGGTTTAAGTAGTTCTAAGTTCTAGGGGACTGATGACCTAAGATGTTAAGTCCCATAGTGCTCAGAGCCATTTGAACCATTTGAACTCTAGACGCCACTATATTAGAAGCGTACGTATGGTGAAAGAAAGTACTAGAATTTTTTAGTTCTTAGCAGCAATATTAACTTGACTGCGGTCAAGAGGTTGCATCACAATAACACAAGTAACAAAATAGCAGTCCATTACCAATGCGAAGGTGAAGCCAGATTTTATTAATCAAAGTGAACAATTAAATTCTGCCGTTATACTGAGATGCAGCAGTCACGTATCGCTTTTTCCAAAGATACTGTTGCTGCTAGCAATTAAACCTTTGGCTCCGTGATGAAACGAAACTGCATTACGATTTTATTCTCAGTGGCTTGGGAATGAATCAATATTTGACTGCGTATTTTTTTTTTTTTTTTTTTTTTTGTAATGCTCTGATTTTATCTTACCTAAAACGAAACGAAATTTGAATCGGGGAGAGAAATCTTGAGTTTTACATATAGACGCGTCTATAGGTGCAATGGGATGCTCACTGGCAATCTAACCTGTTTCAATAATAATTCACACAACGTCCTAAGCGCATCGGCCACTTTCCTCTGTAGTATGGAACAACGGATCTTGTACCCTCATTAGCCTTAAGCTACTATCTTCTACTCAGCAATATTGACTGACATCCGCAATCGCTGTACGCTAGTTCCTAGTCAAGATCAAGCATTATAAATACTACAGAAACGACACTACATTACCGGTTTGCGAGTCCACAGTAATTCTAAGGACAAGAAAAATGGCGGATTACTGCCGTCCTCCGTAGTTAAGTTACATTCCAGATTAGAAGTCTCCTCTCCCACGAACAACTAACGAGCACCTCCATTTATCTCAACAAAGCACCGAAGAAGCAATATGTATGACTGACTAAAGACAAACGAATGATAACTGTTCTCGTTACAATATATCAGATGACGTCTATTCTTGTTATAATACGTTTCTGTATTAAGAACTACTTCGGATTTCGAGATTAGTAGTCGTTAAGTAAGCCTGTCTCTCCTATCTTTGTATCTTCCATTCCTTGACTCAGAAATGACCAACTAAAATGCGTGCGGTACAAATAGCTTTCGGCTGAAACCAACCAACTAATTGTGGTGAAAGCGAAAACAATAGGGTACCCTAAAGGTCAGTCTGTTACACGGCATTTATTTGCATTCACAATCGTTGGTTTCTCCAGCTCACAACGCGAATTGCCTTCTGTCAAAATTACGGTTCGCTAGTTTTGCTGCAGTACATAAATGACGTAGGAAATGGTAGGATGACCGGTAAAACTGATAGCATTGGTAGGAAAAGAAACATAAATAAACATCTAAGAGAGCAACTGGGAGCCAACGAATTCTCTTTGCTTTTGTTTGTTAGTTTCGCACATAATTAGAGTCGCACGTAGTTCAGTGTTAGTCCACTGTGTATTTTATATCCTTACAGAACATAACTTGCATATTGCAAGTAATAAAAATAAATTGGTCGCTTAATTTCTGCACTTTTAAGTAATCAGAGCACTTACTTTTGATGCAAATACAGGTTTGTAAAGGCCGCGTCGCTACTGCTGTGCAAGGCGAGTTGTCACTGTTGTTACGGTAGGCCGAGTTTGTGACTTCGTGAAACGGCTTCCGGTGCAGTACACCGCTAAGACAATTTGTCCCTATCACTATTACACAGCTATGCCCCAGGGTCAGGTAACAGGGTAGGAGAACGAAGGTCTACAACTCTCCAACAAATTAGTAACGAAGTCACACAAATGAATTAAAAAGGATTACTTATCTTTGTGACTTGCCAAATTATGAAGTCTGCAACACTACATGTAATATAACGCAAAATAGGCCCTCAGTGGCTAAGTGCAAATAATCGTAGGTAAACTTCACAGTACTTAGCAAATGCAGTTTACGACTGTCCACTTCTAAGAGTTCACTAACGACGTTCCCTGTCTACGTCAGCCCTGGACGATGATCTATAACCAAGTGGGCGAGGACTGCTCTTCTATCTTCCGAGTAGGTTTCTGTCCGTTGTAGTCTGGCCATTGGCGGATTGTACTTGGCCGGCAATTGGCCGAGGCGAAGTCAATATCTTCTTCCTTAGCGCCGCCCCTGGCGCTGGTGGAACTCGTGCAAGTGGCGAGTCTCTATAGCACTGGCAACAGCTCGCATCGTTGCGTCTGTGGTGCTTTTGCCCTGGCTTTGTGCTGTTTGGACGGCACAGCACTATTGTTATTATTTTGTACTCAACAGAATGTTCTTCATCACGATAAAAAGCAAGAGTTTCCTGTTATTAGCGATAAATGCGAAAGTTGTGTATGAATAACAGAAATATGTTTTGTATGAGGTTAACGAAGTATTGAAGCTACGTCTGATACATTTTTGTTTTGCTATTTTTTTAATTTTGATTTTTTTGTGTTAATTACATTTTCTAGCGCTGTTTGATAAATCTGTATTGTTTTTAGCGTTCTATATCTCAATCGGTAAAAATGGAACTTTTATAAGGATTACTTTGTTGTCTCTCTGTCTGTCTATCTATCAGACTGTTAAAACCCCTTTTCCTCGGGAATGGGAAGAGGTACCAAGTTGAAATTTATGCCACATACTAAGGTCTAAGATCTCTTGGTAGTACAAAAATTTTAAGCTTCTAGGTCAACAAAGTCAAAAGATACGGCCATTTTTTGACTCTCGCTAACTGACTCATCAAAATCTGTAACGTACCTGCCGTTGAGCCAGAATCATGAAATTTGGCAAGAAGCAAGGTTTCAAAGTAAAAGTAAAGAGAAAAATCCATAAATTGTTAATTTGTAATTATATCACATAAAAATGTCTTTTTTTCACTACGAAATTACAATGAATTCTTAACCCGCCAAAAATCTCCGGAATTACGTTAGGGATTTTGTTCTAGTTTCAGTAGTACGTAGAGTGATTCACGATGAAGGTACGTGTGTATAATTAACGCATATTTTGCACTAATTGGCTGAGCAACGATGAAGTGATGTCCCCTGCCTCTACCATCTAGAAGTGATACGTAAAGAATTATTGTGGGAATTTAAGGATTTGTCTTTTCCACAAGGGCCGTTACCAGCAACTCCATTAGTTCAACATGTTTACCGTAAACCATACAGAATACTGAGGTATTTGCAGCCGATTGTGGAGGATTTCATTGATCAGCAGCTTGCGGACGGTATTATATAGCATAGTAATAGTTGCTGGGAAGAGGGCATTGTAGTTGTGCCTAAAACTCTATGGAAGGAACTAAGAAATACAGGTTCTATTGTGATTACCGATACCTTAATAATAAGACAGTAACGGACGCATAACCCATTCCAAACATATCGGAGACTTTGGATCACTTAGGACAGTGCCAGTACTTTTCTACGATGGATTTGACAAGTGGTTATCATCAGAGGATCGTCCAAAAACTGCTTTCTCTACTCCTGGAGGCCATTACCAGTACATTAGAATGTCAATCGGTTTGAAAAACGCTCCGTCAACGTTTCAGATGTTGCTAGACAGTGTCTTGAGGGGTTTGAAACCACGGCAGTGTCTGGTCTATTTGGATGACATTATAGTGTTTTCAAGTAGCATGGAGTAACAGACAGCAGTTAAGGGAAGTATTTAAGAGGTTAAGAGCAACTCGTTTGATGTTGAGGCTGGAGAAGTATCATTTTGCATTAGAAGAAGTACAATATTTGGGTCATATTATTAGTAAGGACAGAGTGCGAACAGATCCGAGGTTGGTACAATCTGTAAGTGATTTTCGAGAACCGAAAACAGTTAAGGAAGTGCAGTCATACATCGGAATTTGCAATTTCTACCGAAAATTCGTGAAGGATTTTGCAGATTTAGCACAGCCGTTGACGCGATTGTTACAGAAGGATGTGAAATTTGAGTGGACGGAGGAGTGTCAGAAAGCGTTTGACAAACTGAAAGAAGTGTTAACATCAAGTCCGGTTCTCGTGTTCCCAGATTTTGAAAAGGAGTTTGTACTAGCATGCGATGCATCGAGTCAAGCATTAGGGTGTGATTTTAGTCAGGAAACTGATGGGAAAGAACATCCTGTAGCCTATGCGTCCATGCAGTTGAATGCAGCAGAGGGGAGTTACTCAACAACTGAGACGTAGATGCTTAGTGTAATCTATGGAATAACATATTTAAATGTTATTTATGTGGGAGAAGATTTTGGGTAGTGACAGATCATGCTGCATTGAAGTGGTTGTTGAGGTTGAAGGATCCGTCCACTAGACTCGCTAGATGGGCTGTGAGGCTTTGTGAAATCGATTACGAGGTGGTGCACATGCCTGGAAAGAAGCACGGTAATGTGGATGCACTAAGTAGGAAGGTAGCAAAAGTAGAAGTCATAGGTTATGACCTAGCAGTATGGCAAGAATTACATTACGCGGACAACGATTGTAAATTGTATCTGACTCATCCACAATTTAATATGTACGACGGTCTTCTGTGCAGGGAAACGAAGTTAGGGCCAAGGGTAGTTGTGCCAGCGAAGTTGAGAGATGAGATTTTAAAGGAAGCACATCATCACGTGTTATCTGGTCATGGAGGCTGTATAGGTATTGATGGAGAGGTAGGAAAGTAGATGTGGATCAGTATGTCAAGAATCGTATATCATGTGCGCAGAGAGCAGATTTGAGCCGGAAACAGATACAGCTACAACGATTGCAGTAAGCGACATGTCCATTCTCTATGCTGGGGATCGATGTCTTAGGACCTTTCAGGCGAACACCGTCGAGGAACAGATTTGTTCTGACAATAATAGACCATTTTTCGAGGTATTTGGAGATGGTGGCTATGCCAAATCAACAGGCAGCAATGGTCGCACAAGCCGGAAACAGATACAGCTACAACGATTGCAGTAAGCGACATGTCCATTCTCTATGCTGGGGATCGATGTCTTAGGACCTTTCAGGCGAACACCGTCGAGGAACAGATTTGTTCTGACAATAATAGACCATTTTTCGAGGTATTTGGAGATGGTGGCTATGCCAAATCAACAGGCAGCAATGGTCGCACTGGATTTTGAGGTTTGGTGTACTGGAGGCTATAATTACTGACCAAGGGACCAACTTCATGTCGGATTTAATGAAGGAACTGTGTGAATTGTTGAACGTAAAGAAGTTGAGGACGAGTGCGTTGCATCCACAGGGCAACAGAAGGACAGAACGGGTACACAGAACAATCGGGAAGATGCTGAGTTTTTATGTGGATACTCATCACCATCAGTGGGACGAGTATTTGAAGCATATTATAGGCACATACAATGCTAAAGTCCATACAGATACGTTCGTCTCCATATAAGGTAGTGTACAGGCGAAAAATGCCATCACTGTTCGATTTGGTGAGGTTACAGAAAGGAAGGGCGGTGAATCTGTGCGTCAATTCGCAAGGACAATTCTCTATGTTTGGAAACGGGTACAAAAGGCGAATACAAAGACTTTGGAAAGGCAGGAAGACGCAGTAAAACAGAAAGGAAGTTTACCGCAGTATTGAGTGGGGCAATTGGGTAATGCTGTCGAGCCCCTGTACGCAAAAGGGGAAAATGAAGAAGTTCCTCACGAGGTATCAAGGGCCATACCAAGTTGTTGAAATCACATCCCACGTTAATGTTAAGTTTCAGCTGCCAACTGGAACAACGATAGTACACATTGGGTCGTTACGGCCATTTATGGGTTGTCCGGATGTGATTCCAGACGGGTCACAGGAAGGAGAGAGGAAGAAAGAGAGAGTGAAGAGAGGTGCTAAGTGCAGAGAAAACCTGGAATATAGAGTACAGAATGAAGTACCGTATGCTTTGCGATCCAGAAAGTAGTAGAGTATTTGTAGTTTTTTGTTTTCTTGTTATGTATCATTAGGTTTGTGTAGATTAATTTGGCAATGTATTTTCAGATGTTGTGTGTATTTCCGAGTATAGCCTGCTGCGGACAGCAGTCCTTTTGATGAGGGAAGAAGGGTGATGGTGGAAAGGGGGAGCATTGGTGGTGATTCATCTCTTCATCATTGGGATGGATGCCTTACAGTTGCAGCACTTGGATGCGGGTGTGCTGTATTCAAGTCAGAATATGTGGTGGTTTCGAGTCAGCAGTGGGCATTAAGGTTGCTATGGAATGCATAGGAA
The DNA here is from genome assembly GCF_021461385.2 of Schistocerca piceifrons. NCBI lineage: Eukaryota > Metazoa > Arthropoda > Insecta > Orthoptera > Acrididae > Schistocerca > Schistocerca piceifrons. The sequence goes on along the minus strand of NC_060142.1, from coordinate 240,160,754 downwards.
ATGCGGAATGAAATAAGGACGGTTGAGGAAGTGTTTGAAGAGCTTACGCAATGTGCAGAGGGCAAGAGAATGCTGAAGGAAGTTGCAGGGGAGTATAAGAAATTGCATGAGGCTTATAAGATGCCACGGAAGCACATAGGATGGATAGAGGAAGCGGTGCTACGGATAAGACGGAAACGAGGATGGCTGAACGCAGGGGGAAAATTTTAAAGACAGTTTTTGGAACTATAGACGAAAGTGATATAAAAGAACTGAACAACATGGTGGAAGCGGTGAGGCAACTCGCAGAGGAGAGTAGGGCAACGGAAGCTTGGCATGCAACTCAGATTGGGACATTGGTTGCTCTGCGCATTAGCAGGGCAGGTAGTGGAATACGCTAAGGCGTCTGAAAACGTAATATGTCGTAACCTGGGAACCCAACAGGGTCATCTAGAAGTGCTAGATAGCATGGTGGTGTTAACCAGACTTTTGCAACAAGAAGCTGACAGTGTGGGATGTGCAGGGAGTAATAACGAATCTGCATCACGCATTGCAAGGCCAGATAAGTACCGATTGTTACCGTTGGACCAATATTTACGCGGGTTAGGCAAGGCATAGGAGGAACTACCGTTAGGGTTATACAGGGTGATTCAAAAAGAATACCACAACTTCAGGAATTTAAAACTCTGCAACGACAAAAGGCAGAGCTAAGCACTATCTGTCGGCGAATTAAGGGAGCTATAAAGTTTCATTTAGTTGTACATTTGTTCGCTTGAGGCGCTGTTGACTAGGCGTCAGCGTCAGTTGATGCTAAGATGGCGACCGCTCAACAGAAAGCGTTTTGTGTTATTGAGTACGGCAGAAGTGAATCGACGACAGACAGTTGTTCAGCGTGCATTTCGAACGAAGTATGGTGTTAAACCTCCTGATAGGTGGTGTATTAAACGTTGGTATAAACAGTTTACAGAGAATTGGTGTTTGTGCAAAGGGAAAAGTTCTGGATGGCCGAGAACGAGTGATGAAAATGTAGCACGCATCCAGCAAGCATTTGTTCGTAGCCCAGGAAAATCGACTCGCAGAGCTAGCAGAGAGCTGCAAATTCCACAATCAACTGTGTGGAGAGTCCTACGAAAAAGGTTGGCACTTATCTGTCCGTAACTACCTGAACGTCAACTACCCGAGGCGATGGATCGGCCGCCAGGCAGCCCGTGACAGAGCACTTCATCACTGGCCTCCAAGAAACCCTGATCTTACCCCCTGCGATTTTTTCTTATGGGGGTATGTTAAGGATATGGTGTTTCGGCCACCTCTCCCAGCCACCATTGATGATTTGAAACGAGAAATAACAGCAGCTATCCAAACTGTTACGCCTGATATGCTACAGAGAGTGTGGAACGAGTTGGAGTATCGGGTTGATATTGCTCGAGTGTCTGGAGGGATCCATATTGAACATCTTTGAACTTGTTTTTGAGTGAAAAAAAAACCTTTTTAAATACTCTTTGTAATGATGTATAACAGAAGGTTATATTATGTTTCTTTCATTAAATACACATTTTTAAAGTTGTGGTATTCTTTTTGAATCACCCTGTATTTAGTAATGGAGCCCAGCGAGCAAAATTTGCAGTTTTTCTACCATGTTGCAACAGTAAGGGTAACAACCGACCATGCATGAGTGTATATTTTGGTCCTGTTCCCGGTTATGGGAAAGAACGTGAGGTTTCAGTGTTACACGGTCCACCCATATCCAGTGAAGTGGGGAGCGTTGATCAAGTTTGTGGAAGTGAAAACTAAAGAGGTATTGCTGATCTTGGCAACTAGAAACCAGCATGCCGAGATGGCAAGGGAGGAATTATGAAGCTGCCATGGAGGAAAGGTAATGGTATATTCAGCAAGGGTGGTAAGTACCACCTGGATACATGCACGATGCAGTTATTTTTAGCCAAGGGAAAGGAATATACTGTCCAAAGGACATTGTAGAGCCAAAATTGAGCTTGCAATGGGTCGGGATGCATTGGATCTTCTCCACCTACGAGAATTTGGTAGTAGTAGCAAGTTGTTTTGAGCAGGAAGTATTTGCAGAAGGGAAACGTATAGAGCTCGAGGGGAGCTGAATTTTAATCAATGGAACTAAATGTAACATAATGCCAGCGTCAATTTAAGGAGTCGCGCAACTGAATGTTACGCAGCCACAGTTGTACTGGCCAGAAGCTACTTTAGAGTTTTTGCCAAGGCAGAATCTGACCTTGTTAAATCAAACTCTGGAGCCAGGTCTATCGGGATCTGTAAACCAGCCCATTTTAGAGCAAGAGGGGCGCATTCAGCCAAACAGTTTGTGCATCATGTCACTCAGTATAGGGAAAGGCAACCGCAAATAACGATCATTTTGAGCACCTCTGTGCCATGTGTCATCGCAGCCTTAACTTTGTTATGTGTTGTTTTCTTTCTGATCAGGCGGAGAGCTAATTCCAAGAGGGGACCAAGGGTAGTCCATGTCCCAGTGGATTGGATACCGAGGGCATGAGACGAGTAGGTAAGGGGTTGATCGAGCAGTGGTCGTCCAGTAAGGAATTTTTACATTTTGTTTCATGCCAAGGTCTTAATTGGCACTAGACCACATTTAAATTTTCTAATAGTAAGGAAATATGCCATAGGTGCTGACTCAAACAAGTTAATAGCTAGGTACGGGTCAACTCGGGGACCGGGTCTTTCCAAAGAGGGGAATAATCTAGTGGCAACACTTTTTAGGGTACGGAAAGTTAGTTTTGTGCAATATTCTGAGCAGAAGTTACAGCCAGGTGCGGGCCAGATTTCATCGAGTTACACATACCAACAGTTGTGAAGTAGAATAGAGGCCACAGGGCCGTCAAATTGTTGAAAGAGTATACGCAGCGGTTTTGCATGTCACAAATCACAGGCACAGGCAGAAGGGGCCCACTGGCCAACCTAGCGTGTTACGAGTACTTGAGGTGAAATGACACATATGGCAAAACAGAGGCGCACAGCCGCATGTAAATAGGTGCGGGTTTCTAACGAGATTCATTCAAGTGTGACAGATCTCCTGGATGGCGGGACATGTCACACCACCAGCTACATGCAGCAGCAGATGGGGCACCAGGATTCCAGTCCATGACGGGTTGCTGGTTCGACCCTCTGAGGCTGACGTGGGGTCCATAGCCAGCCAGCAGTGGGCCACTCCCCAGCCGCTACCGCGGGTAGTCGTCCTGGCTTCCAACACACGCCGGAGGCATCCTGAGGTGAGGGCCGCAGATTCGGACTCCGGATCGCGGGCACTTCTTGTCACCATGATCTTAGCCACACCTGCGAGAAGCACGCAGCTGGCCGCCTGCAGCTCATACCAAGCGGCGCTGAGTCGGCAGGGTCACAGACTGCTGAGTCAACTGCCAGCATCCTGATGATGCCGTAACTCTGCTGCCTTACGAGGCCAACACACTGCAGGGCGAGCACGGGTCACCGAGTCAGCCATTCTGGGCCCAGCCATTTTGCAGACAGCAAAGTGGTGTCCTCAGCATTGCAGGACCTGGTGACACAGACCAAGAGGAGTGGGGGCACTGTATCTGGAAACAATAAATCACTTGGAAATCTCGGACGAGTCTTAATATGCTGCCTTCTACCTTTTCCCGCTACATTTGGTGTTGCTGTTACATTAGGTGGCAGAAGTTGCCACTGCAATATAAAGACAATATTTGTAACGAAATCACCCCGATTAATGATGGTCCCCTGGTTATTACAAAAGGTGGGGCATGCTTCTTAATAGTGTGTGTGATCCCCACAGCCAATACATGGCAGTGCATGCTCTGCAACATGCTTGCATGCTAGCTCACAAGACTGGTAAGGAGTTCTTGTGGTAGGGAGTTTCATTCCTTCAACTGCACGATTGACATCTACTATATGGTCGTTGGTGGACGTGGGCATGCTGCAGTACGTTTCCACAACGCATCCCACATGTGCTCGACGGGATTTAAGTCGGAGGAACAGGCAGGTCAGTACGTCCGCCGAATATTCTATCGTTTCAAGAGCTCCTCCACCTGTGCAATTCCTTGCGGTTGCGTATTGTTATCTATAAAAATTAATATGATATTGCAGTGCCTGCATGCGGGTCCGAAGAAACATTACTTTGTACTTCCGAACAACAAAGGCACGTCAATAGCGCAATTATCCGTCGACACCTAGCAAGCGATTTTCAATTAAAATGTGTTCCCTGTGCAGGAATATAGCTAGCGTAGCGCCCGCTGCTTTGTTCGTGTGGACTCTATGCTCTGCACAGACTTTTTGTTTTGTTTGTCTTTAATCGCGTTTTTGTATTCACTGATTTCATCGCTTTCTAAACTTTTCATGGTAATTAAGGCCGTAGAAGCGTTGTCTTTTCTGAAGGTACTTCTGAGCAAAACGCGATTCTGGTTGCTGGATTCTATGGTTTTAGTTAATCTTACCTTTTACGTTTTGTGGCGATTTTCCCATAGAAACTTTCATCCCCTAATGCATATTTCTTTGTACCTAACCGAGAAGTGAAGTACCAGTTTTCATAGATTTAGCTTTAAAATTTTTTTAAAGTAACGAAATATTTTCTTAAGAATTTTCATCCCCTATTTCCAGCCCCTTAGAGGATTGAATTTCTAAAAATAGTGAAACATCCGTGGGTTTTTTTTTATTTCGTACAGAGAAGCAAAATACAAATTTTCATAGATTTAACTTTGAAAATGCTTTCATAATGAAATAATTTCGTAAAACATTTCATTCCATATTTCATCGTATTAGACGTGCAATTTCGAAAAACACTGAAACATGTATTTTTTAATTTCTCGCTGAAAAACCAAATATCAAAATTGTCTTAACACCGACATATTTTCAAGAAGCCTTTCAACCCGTATTTCATCCCCTTAGCAGTAGAATTGCGAAAAACGGGATTTTCCAGTACTCATACCTCTGGTTCTACTCGTGATAAAAACCTAGGGTCAAGTGTTTCGGATAGCCGTTGGGCTAGGGAAAATTTGTACACCCTACAGAAAGATCGTGTTAGTATCATTGTGCTAAGCAGAGGCTCAATGTATGGGCTGTTAGTTCATGGGCTCTTCCTCGGAAGACCCCAAAAGGTTTTTTATTATACTTTCGCCGTCACCAGTGGACCAAAACCCAGCCAGCCGAGGATTCCAAAGTAGCTATGCACAGCAAATGGTCGACATTTGTACGATCCTTTCCTAGGATACCGATCTCGAGCAATCTTGAAAATTTTCTTTATATCTTTATCCTTTCCACAGATGCAGAGGTTCAAAGTTACCCTACACGTGCACGTAGACTACGCACGTAAAAATGAAATAGATTGTTTGATGACGGGTACACTGGTGACGAACCCGTGATGCACTTAAACTGACGGCTACACGCGTGAATGAATGAATGAATGAATGATGCATTCGTGTAAATTCATGAGCGGTTCCTAGGGAAACATTTTTTAAAAAATTTCACCATTGTTTCGCCTTCAGCAGCGGACCAAACCCCAGACGCGAATACCAAGAAGACTATGCACAGCAAATGGCTGAAATTTTTACGATATATACCTAAGATCGAGATCTCGAATCTCTTTGAAAATTTTCTTTATGTCTTTATCTTTTTCCAAAACACAGAGGTCGAAGTTTACACTACTCGTGCACTTAAAATACACACTGAAAAATTATTAAATAAACTGATTGCGGATGACAGCTATATCCGTGATATCCCCTGATTAAATTGACGGTTATACCTGTGATGAATGAATGATCCATTTGCGTAAATGTTGCGGGTACAATTCGTTGACTAAAAAACTGTTGAAATTCCAGCCACGGATCCCAAAATGGCTGTGCACAGAAAGTGGCTGTAAATTTTACGTCACTTTCTTAAGATTCCGATATGAAACAGCCTTGAGAATTTCGTTGAAATCTTTATCCATTTTCCAGATACCGAAGTTGAAACATGACATTTTTGTACGCTTAAAACACGAACGCAAAATGCGGTGTGAGGCTAAAACGTAGTTAATAAAGTGCCCTCCGCCACACACCGTTGGGTGGCTTGTGAAGTATAAATGTAGATGTAGAAATATGATGTAAAGTGCCTCTATTACCATCAAAAGGGTTCTGGAAACTCCAAGTTATAGTACTGAAGCAGAATTGTTGTGCATGTGATATCCGGTCTGAGGTGTGAAATTAATTTTGTGTTATTTCAATTTCACGTTAGTAAACTATAAAAATTTTACTGACTCATCAAGTTCTTTTCATTTGAGTAACATGCCCTGCTGTGGCAGGGAAAAGAAGGGAACCAGTGGAATATGCTCCCATTGGAGCACAAAAAAAAGAATATGCTCCTCTTTATTAAAAGACTGTGAATGAAAAGTAAGGTACTAGCTGCCTCGTTCTACCTTCCTCAGCACCTTTAAAATTTTCACATAAATATTGGCATGTGATTCGCGCTTTTTTTATGTTGAGAGAGAAGGAGACAGTAGCAATGGGGAAGAGACGGAGAAGCAATAAATACTGGAAGATAGTAGACAGTGGTTATAGTATAGAAAGAACGAAGGAGACAATGGCGTGTGAGAGAAAGAGAGGGACACAGTGACAGTGGAACGTAGTGGACAGTGAGAAAACAGTGCCAGAAAAAGAGTGAAGGAGACAGTACCAGTGGGAGAGGAATAGAGAAGCATAAAGTGCAAGAGGGTGCCACACAGTGATAATGAGAGACGATGACAACAAAACAGAGAGAGAGTGACAGTGAGAAGAGACAGCAGCAATGGGAAGGAAGGAATGAGATAGTAGCAGTAAGAGAGAACAAGAGGGAGGGAAGACGTTAGTAGTAGGACAGAACGAAGGTAACTGCGGCTGTGAGACAGGAGACAGTGACAGTTGGAGAACCACAAAGAGATAATGACATTGCGTTGGGCCGAATGTGTGGGCAATTGGGAGTGGATGTGCATGATAGACTTACAGCAGTGAACTAGTGGGTGTGGGCAAGTTACAGTGAAGGCAGCTTGTGAGATTGAGAAGTGAGTTACATTTTAATAAGAGTGCAAATATGTTTACATGCCAATAGTTTTCCGAAACTTTTTGAAGGAGCTCGGGAAGGTAGAATAAGGCAGCAGACACAGTGCACGCAGACTAACGTTGCCAGGAGATGCGCAGTCAGCAGAGCATGTGTGGGGAGAGCATTAGTGGTGGGTGCACTGTGCAGCCTCTGTTGGGGAAATGCCATGCATTAGAGGGGAAGTGCTCTTGCAAACTGAAGCTTACACTCATATTTTTTGTAAATATTAAGTGGAGTCCCTTCACGCTCACACTTGCATGGTGACCTTCATCAAGAGCTGCTTTGATTAGTACCTGAAAGGAATTCCGCTGAAAATCCAACGATAGCAGCTATTTATTTTCGCATGTCCTGTGAATCATTTGTAAATGTCAGAGGATCGTCATTAGTGGCGAATTTTGAATAAAACCTCTATTTCTCTTGTTACCATGTTAAAATTTGCTTCGTTTTCAAAAACACAATGGAGTTTACACAATGTTACTTCACTAACACATTTTGCAGGCGAAACTTCGAAATAGTTCTGAAAGAATGGTTTATTAAGTAAAAGTAAGGTACATAGCTTATGGAAAAGTACATCCACATCCGTGGTACAAAAATAAACGTTTAATGTCTTGAATTACGTTGTTCCAGGGCACACAGCATTTCTCGACTTACCAACTATCGATGACCATTAAAACTTACATTCTTTCATCGAAAAAGTCTGTAGTTAGTGGAATAACATGGTTCTTAATGAAGTTTTGCCTAATAGCCATATGGCAAAATTCTTGCATACTATGATTTGTCAGAATCTCATTTCGATATCTCAAACCTTTTATGAAATTTGAGGCATGTTGTGGGTATTTCACTCTGGCTTTATCACAGGCGTGCATGATCGCAAATGAATAAAATACACTAGATAATTTTTTTCTATTTTGTTGACAGGTAAAGACCTCCTCCCAAATCTAAAGAAAAATTCAATATGTAAGCTAAATTTCGTATGCAGCAACATATTATGTAATATGCATCAAACGCAAAATCATAGCGACCCCTCTTTTTCATTTCAAAATCTTCCTAATTTCGCACAGTTTCTTATTTAAATGTAAGTATCACAGTAACGATGGCCATTAACGAAATGATGGCCACGTCATCATGATGCTGACATATAAAGCTATTAAGTAACACAAAAACGATTTTTTCTACCAAATAGTTTTTATAAAATCGTTTGAGAAAGACTGCAGATCGTGCACCTCGATTCTAGCGTCGCTAACTGACCGAAATCAGGAAAACAATGTCAGTCTTCCATTATGTACAAACGAATGAAATCGTGCAGCACTTTGGATGAAAGCTGGTCACTTTGCATCGGTCACCGTATCCTGCGTGGACTCTATTCCACTTTTCAGTCAGAGTCTTTTAATAAAGAGGAGCATATTCGCCTTTCCTGTACTCCGATGGGAGCATTCTTCTGCTGTTTGAGAATAAATTGAGGGGGGTGGGACTTACTGGTTCAGGCATTTACCTGACAACAAAGGGAAACCTCCCAAAATCCTTAGTGAGAACCAGGGGATTGCAGCTGTTTTAATGACAACTGAGAATATGTGTTTTGAGTCATAAAATGTGTTTTGAGTAATAAAAACGAGACAGATTGAAAAAAGAAAGTAGGCGGGTCTACAAGTTGGACGTTGGATGAAGAACTGCACGCCTAGGTACATTCATGGTTTCATAGGGAATCGCAAACATTTTTTGATGAAGGCATTGAGCATCTTGTCTGACAGTGGTTCAAAAATGGTTCAAATGACTCTAAGCACTATGGGACTTAACATCTGAGGTCATCAGTCCACTAGACTTAGAACTAATCAAACCAAACTATCCTAAGGACATCACACACATCAATGCTCGAGGTAGGATTCGAACCTGCGACCGTAGCAGCAGCACGGTTCCAAACTGAAGCGCCTAGAACCGCTTGGCCACAGAGGCCGGCTCTGACAGGGATTAATGCATTAACAGTTCGGTGATTACTTTTGAAATAATAAACACTTTACTTACTTTTCTCCATTTGTCTTTTTTTTCATTTGTCTGCTCCTTACATGCTGTGTACGAAAACGTTTATCATTGTAGGTGTTGTGTTTGTGTGGTGCCTCGATTGTAGTCAGATTAATTTCTTTTTTGTTTCTTTATTGTTATTTCATCCTTCTCGCCTCATATGGATACGAGATGGGCTGCCAGAGGTGGAATATTTGGCTCTTCAGCTAAAGACCTTTACGATACAAATAAGAGACATGACAACAAAAAATTAAGGGTGCGCAGTTGAAAAGGCCTTTAAAATCTACGAGAAGATGATTGTGTGATGCCATTTACGTATACGTAGAAACTGTTTTTCTTTATGTTTTAAAAAAAATTGAAATAAAGAAAACTAACAGTCAAAGATAAAAAGAAAAAAACAGATATTTGAAACATGTTAAAATAGGACAGTGATGCTCATTAAAAAGGAGCACTACTTTTTAATTAAATAGCTGAAGGATCTGTACTAGTTTGAGGAGAGTCGGTATTCTGTAGGGGGCGGGGGGGGGGGGGGGGGGAAGCTTAAAGCTAGGTCGTTGTTATGAATGAACATGAAATTAGGTGCTATGGTGGATAGTGGGAACATGGTAAGGGAGGAGTAGTTTTGTGAGAGGGCAGGGCTGTGTTATCGAGAGAGAAAAGGATGGAGAGATATGGGGAGGGAAGAGGGAGGGAGAACCTTATGTGGAATGGATTTGGTGGGAGATTATAATTGACAAGGCGTATAAATGTTGGGGCGACTTTCGTTGCCTGTGAGAGGGAGATGGAGTATGTGTAGGTGTAGAGTCAGTGGGACGTATTTGTAAATGCGTGACGGCATTCGAGAATTGGTGGTCATGGGGAAACATTGAGGTTACTGGTATCTAGCTTATGGATGAAGTTCAAAGATTTGGAAGGGCTGATAAAACTCACTAGGAACGGATATCCACGCAACATTTACATAACAGAGAATGGGTTGGGTCAATCTTTTGTAGGTGTCATGGATATTGGACGGGTGTTGTATCTAAGTCCGGCCAGTTAGTAGTTCTAGCAGTTTTAGTCCATTGTGGGTTTTCTGTTGGATGGTTAAAGTTTGGTTGCTGGTTGCCATTCGAAGGTTAGTCCAAATATTTTAGTATATTAGTTATCTGGGTAGGAAGGCTGAAAATGGTGAGACAGAAACAATATACTTGTGACACTTGGTTGTATAATGACTCGTAGTAGCAGACGACCACGAGTAGTGATTCCGTTAAGCATAATAAACATTAGCTATTATTTTTTGGTTTTGTTTTGGCTATCTGTATGAAATAATAAGTGATACTGCAACTCTATTCAGTTTGAAATATTAATCGAATGCTGTACCATGCCGTCAGTCAAATATTCGGTCTCGGCAAAATTTCAGTGTTTACATTACGTAATCTCCTATCGTTGATCTGTTATTATTTTTATTATGTGTATTTACAAATAAGTTCTTCGTTGTAAGTGATAACCTTTTTAACTTTTTACTAGCTTTAATTCTGATTCAGCTTAAGCAGTTATAAAGTGCATGCTGATAAATACACATTGACATACAGGGTTCTCAATAGATGCTTCACATTTTCTTCTCACCCCTGTGCTTCCTTAAAGACGAGAGAGATGTCGAACAGGACATATCTTGGGATGGCGTAGCCTCGCTGATGCTCCAATAAAATGTGCGACTGCCGTTACACCAGCGGTGGATCTTGGTAACGGCGTGCAGACAAAATTTAATATCGATAAATAGCAGATCAGAAATCAACTTGCTGGAGTTCTGCAAATGTTCAAATGTGTGTGAATTCCTAAGGGAGCAAACTGCTGAGATCATCGGTCCCTACACTTACACACTACTTAAACTAACTTATGCGGAGAACAACACACACACACATGCCCGAAGGAGGACTCGAACCTCCGGCAGGAGGGGCCACGCAATCAGCGGCATGGCGCCTCTAACCGCTCGGCCACTCCGCGCGGCTGGAGTTCTGTTCTGGAAGCCAACTGTTCGAAGGTTTGCGACAACAGTCATGGTCGGGTGCTAGAATGGGAACTGGATGTCCAATTAGAGCAAAATACGGTTAATAGAGTCAAGTATTTTTTTATTAGACATGCGCATTTGCTTTACCCTGCACACACAAGACATAAAATACACGAATGTTTTCTGCTCGTCGTTGTCTAAGGGTCCCATAAAAATCAGTGCAATCAAATTGTGTCCAGACTTCAGCTCATGGTATCAACGGCATCGATACCCGCCCCGTGACGTCACCTGTTTTCTGCGCCGCAAACTAGCGCGTATGGCAAGTGTGTGTCGCCGGAAAGAGACAACAGCCGTCAGAGCACTGCACGCTATCTTGCCGGTGTCAATAACAGCAGACGGGATGCAGAAGCACACGTTGCAGTCGGAAATTAATGGAGGAATGGCTGATTTCCAGTTGGACACAAGCATGGACGTGTCCCTGATTGATGTGCACACGTGCCGGCGCATTGGCTCCCCACAGATGTGGAACCCTCAGGTCAGAGTGGCGATGTAAAATGGACAGTCGATCCGGTTACGGAGTCAGATCGTAATCCAAGATAACTATATAAACGTAGCTCGGTCATTAACCCCGATAGCAGAAAACTTTTAGACGATAGTTAACATTTTTGGCTTCGGCACTTTTGTGCTGGTATCCAAATTCAGGACTAAGTGAATCTAGTTTCAACTGCAATTCCATTTGCAGAAGGTGATACGTTATGTGCGCAATTTAAGCAGTTGTTTGAACCTACTTCAGGTTGTGCAGCACGTATCCTTAACGCAATGAGTAGTGCCTACGTTTTCCAGAGTGCATCCTGTGCCTTTTTCCACGTGAAAGGGAAACTAGACAGTTTCCCAGTATCGCTTAGCAAATGAGCAACATCCATAATAGTAGTTCAGAAGGGCAATTAGAATTTGCAGTAATCATAAGTCCACCATTAATGTCGATCTGTATCCAATTACCAGGCCGGAGAAATCTCTGTCAGATTTGGCTGGGGCCATTATTTTTCAATGACAAAGCTCGCTGACAACTACTTTCAGTTGCCTGTAGATGATCAGACGAAACAGTTTTTAGAGATTAATACACAAATCGGCGCGTATCGTACCATTTGAGGCCACAACCATTCCAACAATTTTTTCGGATATACCTTTAGCAACTCATCCAAGGTATCCTCAGCTGTAGGAATTACTTAGATTACTTACTGATTACTGGAGCCATGATGGAGATGGGACCTGGATAAACTAACTAACCCAGAGGTTGTACAGAGTTTCAGTGAGAGCATAATGGAACAATTGACAGGAATGGGGGAAAGAAATGCAGTAGAAGAAGGATGGGTAGCTTTGAGGGATGAAGTAGTGAAGGCAGCAGAGGATCAAGTAGGTAAAAAGACGAGGGCTAGTAGAAATCCTTAGATAACAGAAGAAATATTGAATTTAATTGATGAAAGGAGAAAATATAAAAATGCAGTAAATCAAGCAGGCAAAAAGGAATACAAAAGTCTCAAAAATAAAATCTACAGGCAGTGCAAAATGGCTAAGCAGGGATGGCTAGAGGACAAATGTAAGGATGTAGACGCACATATCACTAGGGGTAAGATAGATACTGCCTACAGTAAAATTAAAGACACCTTTGGAGAAAAGAGAACCACTTGTATGAATATCAAGAGCTCAGATGGAAACCCAGTTCTAAGCAAAGAAGGGAAAGCAGAAAGGTGGAAGGAGTATATAGAGGGTCTACACAAGAGTGATGTACTTGAGGACAATATTATGGAAATGGAAGGAGATGAAGATGAAATGGGAGATATGATACTGCGTGAAGAGTTTGACAGAGCACTGAAAGACCTCAGTCGCAAAAAAGCTCCGGGAGTAGACAACATTCCATTAGAACTACTGACAGCCTTGGAAGAGCCAGCCTGACAAAACACTACCATCTGGTGAGAAAAATGTATGAGACAAACGAAATACCCTCAGACTTCAAGAAGAATATAATAATTCCAATCCCAAAGAAAGCAGGTGTTGACAGATGTGAAAATTAGCGAACTATCAGTTTAATAAGTCACAGCTGCAAAATACTAACGCGAATTCCTTACAGACGAATGGAAAAATTGGTAGAAGCTGACCTCGGGGAAGATCAGTTTGGATTCCGTAGAAATATTGGAACACGTGAGGCAATACTGACACTACGAATATCTTAGAAGCTAGATCAAGAAAAGGCAACCCTACGTTTATAGCACTGGCAGACTTAGAGAAAGCTTTTGACAATGTTGACTGGAATACTCTCTTTCAAATTCTGAAGGTGGCAGGGGTAAAAAACAGGGAGCGAAAGGCTATTTACAATTTGTGCGGAAACCAGATGGCAGTTATAAGAGTCGAGGGGCATGAAAGAGAAGCAGTGGTTGGGAAGGGAGTGAGACAGGGTTGTAGCCTCTCCCCTATGTTATTCAATCTGTACATTGAGCAAGTAGTAAAAGAAACAAAAGAAAAATTCGGAGTAGGTTTTAAAATCCATGGAGAAGAAATAATAACTTTGAGGCTCGCCAGTGACATTGTAATTCTGTCAGAGACAGCAAAGGACTTGGAAGAGCAGTTGAACGGAATGGATAGTGTCTTGAAAGGAGGATGCAAGATGAACATCAACAAAAGCAAAACGAGGATAATGGAATGTAGTCGAATTAAGTCGGGTGGTGCTGAGGGTATTAGATTAGGAAATGAGACACTTAAAGTAGTAAAGGAGTTTTGCTATTTGGGGAGCAAAATAACTGATGATGGTCGAAGTTGAGAGGATATAAAATGTAGACTGGCAATGGCAAGGAAAACGTTTCTGAAGAAGAGAAATTTGTTAACATCGAGTATAGATTTAAGTATCAGGAACTTGTTCCAGAAAGTATTTGTATGGAGTGTAGCCATGTATGGAAGTGAAACATGGACGATAAATAGTTTGGACAAGAAGAGAATATAAGGTTTGGAAATGTAGTGCTACAGAATAATGCTGAAGATTAGGTGGGTAGAGCACATAACTAATGAGGAGGTATTGACTAGAATTGGGAGAAGAGAAATTTGTGGCACAACTTGACTAGAAGAAGGGATCGGTTGGTAGGACATGTTCTGAGGCATCAAGGAATCACCAATTTAGTATTGGAGGGCAGTGTGGAGGGTAAAAATCATAGAGGGAGGCCAAGAGATGAATACACTAAGCAGATTCAGAAGGATGTAGGTTGCAGTAGGTACTGGGAGATGAAGAAGCTTGCACAGGATAGAGGAGCATGGTGAGCTGCATCAAACCAGTCTCAAGACTGAAGACCACAACAACAACAACATGATGGAGAAGCACCTGCGCACTCTAAAGATGTTTTTTGAGGACTCCAAGCCCATGGTCTGGGTTGTCACGACGACAGATTGTGAAATAAGTGGCATGTACCTAGGACATACATTTTAAAGTAAATTAGGGTTCAAATCCACACAGTATCATGTGAATGCAATCGTAGACTTACTAGCTCCTAAGAACCTCAAAGAACTATAGTCATTCCTGGGCAAAGTAAATTATTATGTAAAATTTATTCTTAATATGGCTCAGATTTTCAACCTGCTTAATCAGTTAGGTAAAAAAGGTGTTGAATTCGTGTGGCCATAGGCGTACCACAAAGCTGTCGCCTTAGGGCTGCTCCTTGTTTAGCAATGCGCCACCTGGGCAAACCCTTGATGCCTGCCACCAATGTGTCAGACTGTGACACTGGTGCAAAGCATTTAATCGTCATGCACGATGCAGCAGTTTTCGCGAATCTCAGTATTATGATGTCGTATCTTCTGAACTATGTGCCGTACAGTGATGTAATTTTACAGATAGATTCAGTGGTATTGTCAATACTGTTTTTGAAACATATAGCAAATACTGTTGGTAGTAAAGATGTAATAAATTAAAATCTTATACCTAATGCGGCAGTTTTATTGCATGAACAGCGAAAAAGTAGCAAGCAGTAACTTTTCTTGCTTTCATCATTTTGTGAATGGTGGCAGCGAGAAGAAAAGTTTGTTGCTAATGACTGGGTACTCTGATTCTCAAGAACTGGATGAATATAGTCCAGGTATTTCCGTCTCATAGACTACACTTCTGCTTCGCCCGCACCTACACCCATTTACTCCTACAGTGGTTCCTTCTATACAGTAAGTCATATAGGTACCAAGTTTGGCTGAAATCGATCCGGAGGAACATACGAGGCCTGTTCAGAAAGTAAGCTCCGATTGATTGCCAAATTGAAACCACAGTGAACATCAGAAATGTTTTACTTGTAACAATTAGCTACACCTTTCAGCTACTTCTCTACGTAGTCGCCGTTCTGACTTAGACTTTTGTCATAGCGTTGTACCAACTCTTCAATAGCCTCATCATAGAAGGCAGCCGCCAGTGCTTTCCGCCAATTCTCCACGCTGGCCTACACCTCGTTGTCTGTGTCAAAATGTTGTCTTCAAAGACAGCGGTTCATGTGACCAGAGATGAAACTCAGGGGGAGACAATTGCGGACTGTATTGTGGGTAATCTCACATTTCCATTTGAAAACGATGCAGGAGCATCTTCATTGCCCCTGCAGAATGCGGCTGAGAATTGTCTTGAAGAAGAAACAGCACGACAGTTATGTAATGTTAGCTGCATAGCTTCAGGCGAAATTTCTCACCAGGCCCTCGTACTTGGCGGCAGACACTATTTTCTAGACATCTTTACGCACTCACTGCGAGCTCAGAAATGAGAAGAGCGACGTGATGCTAACTGGGGTTATACTAGAGACACTACCCAACACATCTGTGCAAAGCTTTATCGGATTTTCATAGTCGTTTCCATTTCGCGACCGATCGGAGCTTACTTTCTGAACGCCCCTCGTACATACATACATCAATTTTTATAATATAATGGATACTAGCCTTTAACCATGGTTACACTCATGTACCGTTTCCATTTGCCCATTACCGCTCTACACGTTTCACCTGCCTCCTGCATCTCCCCTCCTCTTCCCTCTCTTTGATAATCTCCTCCTCCCTCCCTCTATGTACAGTCGTGGACAAAACGAGCGAGAACCCTCGCCTTTTCGTTATGCTGATCTTCATAGCTTTAAAGTCTGCTACACAGCATAACAGGCAAGGCGACGAAGTGCTGCCAACATACTATGCACAGGCGTGAAACTGAAAAAGTATCCGAACTTTGTCAGACTGTTTTCAATCGCGTGTAAGACTATACTAATGGTGATCAGTGTGTTAAACACAACACGTAAATATAAGATATAAATGAAAGAAGAAACGCTAATTAGTATGAACAGTACTAGTAAAAATTAATTTCAGCTTATCGAGATAACATAACTGTTTTAGTAAGACAAAGTACCCCTGATCGTTAGCAAAATATTATGCGCATTCGGCCGCGAAACGGTCTGTGTCAACGTTCAGACCAGTCATTCTGGATTACCGTTGTTGTCCTACCAAGAAAGTGTGCAAATTTAGAAATGCGTGAAGATTCAAAACGAAATTCAGTTAAAAACATTCATTGTCACATTTAAGTCAATTCAGTTATTGACAGAAGCGGAAAAAGTAGCCAAGAGTTTCATATTGACATCCACAGGGCGCCAGTACAGAATAAAGGTAGCAATAAAATGGTTTGGGGGCCCAAGAATTTCTTAAAATTGCTTTACTGATAGTCTACCTGCCTCCATCGAGATTAGAACCGAAAACAAACCAGACCTCCCTTGCAGTAGCAAACACCTTTCACTACACTAACAGACAACCCAGGCAAATAGCTCTTCATTATTACCCCAGACATGAATAAGCCGGAAATTTCGCAATGAAAATGGCAAAATGATCTGCAGTTTCTGTTGCATAGAGCTTTCTGGACTCAAAAACATGAATTTTCTACCTTTATACCAACGCTTATGTGACAATCATTCAGGATGTTTATCGAAATAACGAAATACTGTTATTAGCTAGTAAATTTAGTAGGCTAATTCTACATCTACATTTATACACCGCAAGCCACCCAAAGGTGTGTGGCAGAGGGCATTCTGCACCACCCCACGAAATAAATGGCTGCCAAACGTATTCTACAACGTTTTGAGTTCTCCATTAGACTCGCCAGAGCCAGAAAACGTTCAGTAGCCGAAGTGTATCTTAAGCTAGCTAGCAATGGGAATGCTCGCACTTCTAAAACGCGGGGGTATTAATACTGGGATCTGAATTAGCAAGTGTATAGGCAAATGGATTTTATTTGCAATCCTGTAAACGTGATTGGGATCGAAAGTGTAGCTACGAGTAATATGCTGATGTATCGACTGCAAACAGAACATTTCGAATAAAGGGTAGGGGGAATTATTTATGCAGCCCTCATCTTCAATGACTGTCGTAGCTATTTTCGTGGTTAGGATTTCGTCACCTAAATCGGTAAAAATGGAACCCTACTAGTCTCACTTTCTTGGCCGTCTACCTGTCTACCCGACCCTTAAAACCCGTTTACCTCGAGTACGGGTAGACATAATAAGCGGAAATGTATCGCACTTCCTTCGGTATACGGTCCCTTGGTGGTGTAAAAAAGTGAGCTTCTATGTCAACGCAATCTAAAGATATGGCCGTTTATGCAAAGAAAATTTACGCGAAAGGTCAAAGAATGGCTCTAAGAACTATGCGACAGACCTAGAACTACTCAAACCTACCTAACCTAACACATATCCATACCCGGGGAAGGATTCGAACTGACGGCGCAAGCAGCCGCGCGGTCTGCGATATGACGCCGTTGAACGCACGGCTAATCCGCGCCGGCCAGCTGTTAATATCATCTGGTGTTGCTAAAAAGTTATTCACTTCTGGTGAATGATTTTCTGCACAGTTCATTTCAGATAGAATAACTAAAATATATCTGATGTTACGGAAGAGGAAGGACGCGTAATTCATTTCCCATTCTCTTTGTTTATGATGTTAGCTTCGCAATCTGAGCATACGTACTATCCATAACCACACTTTAGCGCCACGTCATAGTCACAGGTATGCGAATACAACACATTGGCTTATACTTGAGGTATTTCGTTTCCGAAGAAGTGGTGACAGACGATGCTGTGGCGTCTTCGAAGCGCGAGCTTCGCCAGCGCTAGCTATCTCAGCACATCAGCTGAGCGAATATTTTCTTCCTGCTACTACTGTAATGAACAATGGGAACCTCGTAGAATACGTCTAACAACTATTTGACCATCGATTTACGTTCTTGAGTGGTTCATAATTTTGCTTGTAAATGCACTAGATATTTTATGTCCTTTAAATCACATTTGCTACGTGATTCGCCCTGAAGACGTAGGAAATGTATGTTATTTGGTTCAGGAAGCACGTTCCAAAAGAAATTGCTGCTTACATTGACATTTATGTTGCAAATTAGTCGTCTTATCCATCACATGGACAACGAGGATGCTCTGTTTTGCTACAGTTGATTCACAGCTTAGTGGTATTGTGTGTTGGTGGCGTTGCCAGTTTACATACTGCGCATGTAACACACAATAAAAGCGTTGGATGCCTACAGTGACCAGTCCACTTGAAAAACGTTTGTTTTCATCATAATTTATGTAACTTGTTCTTCGACTTCCAATCTGACAGTTTGTGGAAAAATGTTTTACCTTGATAGTCCTAGTTACAAACATTGTCTGACAGAAAACGTAGGCATGAAGGAGTCAGTGAAAGCAATTATTCGCTATTACAGAAGACTTTTGAATCCACTGGACACTTGAATTCTCTGCATTGATTCTGAGAATTTTGTTATTGCTTTCGTTTTTTACTGTCTCAATGTCATCCGTGAGGATAAAATTAAAGGCAGTGGGATTAGGTTCCTGATCTATACACTGTGTATTAATATT
The DNA here is from genome assembly GCF_021461385.2 of Schistocerca piceifrons. Taxonomy (NCBI): domain Eukaryota; kingdom Metazoa; phylum Arthropoda; class Insecta; order Orthoptera; family Acrididae; genus Schistocerca; species Schistocerca piceifrons. The sequence continues at coordinate 240,141,803 of NC_060142.1, read as the reverse complement.
CTGCGCTGCTATGTAAATTTTTAAGGTTATATTCTTTACGTAAAACAGAGTATTCGTTTTTGCCCAAATATTCTCAATGGGATTCATGTCAGCTCCTTTAGATGCTCATTCCATCACAGTAATATTACTATGGTCGTCGAACCACCTCTTAACCACACATGTTATATGAATAGGCGAGCGTTCTTGTTGGAACATGATCTGATCATCGCCAAATTTTGCTGTCACAGAAGGCAACATCACGTTCTCCAGAATTGATATGTAACTGCGCGCATCGAGCCTTCCTTCCACTTCCCACAGGAGCCCACACCCTTCGGCCGATATCCATGCCCATACCGTTATCGACTCCTTGCCACTCCTTCGGCAACTGTAAATATATTTTGGATTATACCTAGCAGCTTTTGGCCGGTAAACAAGTACTTTTCCGGTTAATGCCGTCGAGAAAACTTTTTCGTCCGTGAAAATCATTTGCCTCCAGAACTGGAGAGGTTTGTGGACATTTTCAGCAGCAAAAGCAAGGCGGCCTTCTCTGTGGGAAACAGTCAATGTCTCTTTCACAGCAGGGCTTCTTGCTCTCACTCCACCTTCCCTTAAGCGACGAGTGACGGTCTTACTGTTAACAAGGAGACCCAAAGTCTGCTGAATGTGTCGTGTGTTGACAAATGGGTGGTTCTCACTGAAACGGCGTATCTAGCGATCCTGAGTTGCTGTTGTTTTGAGGCGGCGGCCATGAGACCTTCCATTCACGTCACCACTCTCTTTCTTTAGTCTAATCCACCTGGCTACCGTCAACTTGTGAAGACCCATAGTCCTTGCTATACAGCCATTTGAAAATCCCTCTGCAGGGAATGCTATTATAGCGCCCTTGTCTGCCAGTTGGGCTATTTAGCGTTGACTGAATGATTCGTCGCGGTCGCGGTTAATATCTGCTGCGGAAACAGCTCTAATAGGAGACACATTGCCTCCTCCATAACTGCAGCTACAACGCAATGGCCAAGTATGTGTAACACGGAAATCGATGGCATAAACGAGGGATCGCAAGCCCGTACACGTGTCATTTCATAGTGGAGCAACTTATAATCTTTAATTTTTCTCAGAAGGGACTGGTCCGCTCTTGTCATGTCTTATCCTGATAAATATTACATGAAATGAAATGTTTAAGTTTTGTATATACGGCAGGCCTAACGCAAGAAACATTTCTGAAATATCTGAGGCAACCTAAAGAACACTCCGTGAATTTTAGCTGTAGAAGGTTGCCTCATAAGAAGGAAAACGTGTTTATCCCCGCTCGCCGTGTTTCCAAGTGGCGCAGTTTACTCTGAGGCATACATAGTTCTCGCCGGGCGTAAGAAGCGACTTGACTAACGAGGGGACCTCGCCAGGTGCCACACGCTGATTGTCCGGAAACTTTGCTCAGTGAAGGAGAGGACAAAACAAGCGAACATGTGTTTCGGCTTATCGGCACACACTCGACCGTTTTCGAGAAAACGACGGTCAACGTTATCAACGCGCTGTTGCTGTAGTGTAGACTCCTTTGGCGCCCGAGAATGCAATTGAAGCGGTGGCTCAGTGGCTGCCGTCGTTCCTTCGTAACTTTCTGTAACATCTGTTCTGAATGCCAAAACATTATTTCCTCGGGAACTAGCACAGGACGAAATGGCCACAGTAATAATGTAATTCAGGGCTCGTAAAAAAAAAGATTTAAGTGGTCCTTTTTCCCGCACGCTGTTAAAAGAGTGGGACGGTAGAGAATAGTCCGAAGGTGGTTCGATGAACCCTCTGCCAGGCACGTAAGTCTGGATTGCAAATAAATCACAAATATGTAGTCATCTAGATGTAACAACGAAATTATGTTGTAATTGCTACATGAGAGTTAAATTTGATTTGAACATCGAAGTTGTTTGCTGTTTATTTATATTTTGTTCATTATTTTCAGCCATAGACAAACACCTAGGTGCGTAAAATTGATGCTGAAATAAAGTGTCATGCATGGACCAATAGCAATAAATTCTTAACAACTTTTATGGTACTGCAGTATCTGCCAGCGTCTTCAGAAGTCAATATCGCATACGACGTTACTAGGGCGTTTATAAATGGATATTGCAGACGACTTCCAACAAAATTTGAATGTAGCTTCTTAAAAGTTCCGCGATAAAACGACCTGAGTTGCTGGTGAATACAGTTTATCCTCACTAGACAGTACATATTATCATTATACACGAGGTGACAAGGGTTTCGCCGGGTGCTGTGGCCGAGCGGTTCTAGGCGCTTCAGTCACGAACCGCTCGGCTGGTGCAGTCACTGGTTGGAATCCTACCTCGGGCATGGATGTGTGTTAGGTTAGGTAGGATTAAGTAGTTATAGGTCTAGGGAACTCGTGACCTAAGCAGTTTCGTCGCATAGTCCTTAGAGCCATTTTTTGACGTTTCGCGTAGGTTTTCTTTACATAAACGGCCGTATTTTTAGATTGCGTTGACATAGCTCACTTTTTTCACCACCAAGGGATCGTCTACTGCAGGAAATGCGATACATTTCCGCTTATTATGTCTACCCGCACTCGAGGTAAACGGGTTTTAAGGGTTGGGTAGACAGATAGACGGTCAAGAAAGTGAGACTAGTAGGGTTCCATTTTCACCGGTTTAGGTGACGAAGTCCTAACCACGAAAATAGCTACGACAGTCATTGAAGATGAGGGCTGCATAAATAATTCCCCCTACCCTTTATTCGAAATGTTCTGTTTGCAGTCGATACATCAGCATATTACTCGTAGCTACGCTTTCGATCCCAATCACGTTTACAGGATTGCAAATAAAATCCATTTGCCTATACACGTGCTAATTCAGATCCCAGTATTAATACCCCCGCGTTTTAGAAGTGCGAGCATTCCCATTGCTAGCTGGCTTAAGATACACTTCGGCTAATGAACGTTTTCTGGCTCTGGCGAGTCTAATGGAGAACTCAAAACATTGTAGAATACGTTTGGCAGCTATGTCACCGTTTATTTCGTGGGGTGGTGCAGAATGCCCTCTGCCACACGCCGTTGGGTGGCTTGCGGAGTATAAATGTAGATGTAGAATTATCCTACTAAATTTACTCGCTAATAACACTATTTTGTTATTGCCATTTTCATAGCGAAATTGCCGGCTTATTCACGTCTCTGGTAATAATAGAGGGCTGTTCGCCTGGGTCGTCTGCTAGTGTAGCGAAAGGTGTTTGCTACTGCAAGGGAGGTCTGGTTTGTTTCCAGTTCTAATCTCGATGGAGGCAGATAGACTATCAGTAAAGCAATTTCAAGAAATTCTTGGGCCCCCAAACCATTTTATTGCTACCTTTATTCTGTACTGGCGCCCTGTGGATGTCAATATGAAACTCTTGCCTACATATTCCGCTTCTGTCAATAATTGAATTGACTTAAATGTGGCAGCGAATGTTTTTTAACTGAATTTCGTTTTGAATCATGACGCATTTCTAAATTTGCACACTTTCATGGTAGGTCAGCAACGGTAATCCAGTAAGACTTTTCTGAACGTTGACACAGACCGTTTCGCTGTCGAATGCGCGTAATGTTCTGCTAACGATCTGGGGTACTTTGTCAAATGGTTCAAATGGCTCTGAGCACTATGGGACTCAACTTCTGAGGTCATTAGTCCCCTAGAACTTAGAACTACTTAAACCTAACTAACCTAAGGACATCACACACATCCATGCCCGAGGCAGGATTCGAACCTGCGACCGGAGCGGTCTCGCGGTTCCAGACTGCAGCGCCTAGAACCGCACGGCCACTTTGGCCGGCGGTACTTTGTCTTACTAAAACAATTATGTTATCTCGATAAGCTGAAATTCATTTTTACTAGTACTGTTCATACTAATTAGCGTTTCTTCTTTCATTTTTATCTTATATTTATGTGTTGTGTTTAACACACTAATCACCGTTAGTATAGTCCTACACATGACTGAAAACAGTCTGACAAAGTTCGGATACTTTTTCAGTTTCACGCCTGTGCATAGTATGTTGGTAGCACTTCGTCGCCTTGCCTGTTATGCTGTGTAGCAGACTTTAAAGCTATGCAGATCAGCATAACGAAAAGGCGAGGGGTCTCGCCCGTTTTGTCCACGACTGTACATCCCCTCTTTCCCTATCTCTGTACATCTTTTCCTTCCCCAGCCATGCCCATCCGCACTTTTAGCCTCTGAAAAACAGGTCAATAAAGCAGGCTGCTACTCCTCCAACTGCTTGTTGTACAGGGTACCTTACATAACAGGGGCTTGATAACCGTTTTACAGCCAATGATTTTTAGGTTGCCATGCAAAGCAGGTCGTTAAAGCAGGCTGACATTAGGATATTGCAGTGCCTGTGTTATTTTGATTACGACGCAAAGTTCCGTTGGACATGCGTGTATGCATGGGTCTTGTCGTGAGTCTTTCACGGATTGGCAAATGGTAAGGCGACCACTCACGACAAGCGGGAGGTTCGGGTTCGAGTCCCGGTCCGCCATAAATTTTCATTGTCGTTATGCCATTCTACAGCTGATGGTTGTCCTCATTCGCAATTGCGAATTCATGTAAGGCTGATATTACTCCAAACAATACCCCTGTCATGAATGTAGCCTACACATAAGGGGCATGAAAACACCTTTTTTCCCGTATCACTGCTCTTATTGGAGCTAAGAGTTGTAAACACCACAATGATGGTAATTGTGAAGTTTGCTGTTTGTATAGCATATCTGATTGAAAGCGATTCAGTGATTAGCGAGAACATCCCGTATACACATACCTACATGCTGCTTAATATATGCAGGGTGATTTGGAAATACTTTTACAAATTTTGGTGACAGGTTCCTTACACTAAAACAAAAACAAGGAAAGTCATTTAAACGTATGCCAAAAAAACCTTCGTTTTCAAGTTATTGAGGAAAGCTGATGTTCAATGGCTTTCCAGGTACAACCCAACACCTTCACTTATCTATGCACCTGTTTCACTCATTGTATCCTAGATGGCGTTGTTATGCCAGGACGACTTGTTTACAATCGTCATTTGTCTGTCTTCAGCCCATCCATTGTGTACATGTACTTCATGTAGTGTGTTAACTGAATATTCTTCGTTCAGACATGGCAGAATATTCATTTCGTGAGCAGGAAGAGGTGATTTTTATACACAGCCGCGTGACTAGTAATGGATACGTGGTGCATGGCTGTCTCTGGCGGCGTTTCCAGACTAAAGACAGCCAAGTCATGCTACTTTCGTTGCCGTGTATCGTCGCGTTGCCAAGACAGGATCTGTCGCACCATAGGCTGTTGATCGAGGAAGACTTTGTGTTGCTCTTATGCCTGAGCAGGAAGAGCACGTTCTATGATCTTCTGAAGAAAACCCAGCAATCAGTGCACGGAAAGTGGTCCTGGCATGTGGTACATCTCCAAGTTCAGGTTGGAGGGTGCTTTACGAGCTACTCATGTATCTGTATCATCTACGCGTCGTGGCCTTAAGCCTGCAGATGACCCAGAAGGACATTAATTCTATCTAGGGTTTGTGCCACAAACTGCTAAGCCATTGCTTGTTTCTTCACTTTTCTTTGCAGATGAGGCAACGTTGGGAAGAGATGAAATAACAAATTTCCACAACCAACAGATGTGGGCCAATTGAAGTCTTCCTGCTACAGTACAGGCTACACATCAGCATCACTTTAATGTGTGGCCTGGAATTCTAGATGACTGTCTGGTAGACCCTACGTTCTCCCAGCACACCTCACATGTACTGTCTACGGGAACTTTATTGGAAACATCATTCAAGACCTACTAGAAGACGTTCCCCTACCAATAAGAAGAAATGTGCGGTTTATCCGTGATAGAGCTTTAGCACATTTCAGTCTCAGTGTGTGAGCTGTCTGTTATCTACCGTGATAGATGGATAGGCAGAGGAGAAGGCCTGCACGTTTCCCTGACCTCAATCCTTTGGATTATTATCTGTTATGGCAACTTAAACGACTGATCTGTGCAGTATAGCACCTGGATCCAGATACTCTGCATAGACGTGTCATGGAATGCTGCAAAACCATTCAAAACCACCAGGGAGCATTTGAAATGGTGCAACAGTCCGTGATTCGACAAATGCGTGTGTGTTTAGAAGCTGGAGAAGGACATTTAGGTCGTTCAGTATGAGTTTATGTGTTGATGAGCTCCAGTCACCTAAATTGTAAACTTTCATTAATAACTCGAAAACAAAGGATTTTAACACATGTTTACATTAACTTTTTTCCTTGTTTTGATGTAAGTTTGTAGAAGTATTTATGTAACATCCTGTATACAGGGTGGCGCGAAAGTCACTGGACACTGATTTAAACACAGAGTGAATTTATGTTTTATTGCAAATACAAACAATACTTAGAATTATTTTTTGTAGTCAACTGTTTTCCGTCTTCATTAGTACATATCTGAAGTCTTTTTGGAACCATGTTACATACTCTAAGGCAGAGTGTGATATCACTGTGCAAATCGTGAAATGCATCACGTATGTAATCTTTTAGTTCAGCAAGGGTCTGAGACTTTTGTGAATAAACAGACTCCTTGACGACAATGTCAATATCTGCCCTTCGATCAGTCACTTTTCTTGAAATGTTTCGTTTAAATAATCGCGGGCGGCAATGGCATAGTGTGATGGAGCAGCATCGAGTTGAAAGTAAATTCCTTTAAAGTTTTTCGGCACACGTCATAAATCCTGGTACCACGTAATTCTCGATCGTATCCAAATAGTTATCGATTGCCAGTGTTCCTTCAAAAAAAAAATTGGTTCAAGTATGCCAAATGATGATATTCCCCCACAAACACTCACACCAGGTTGATTTAGTGGTTCTAACAAAAGATTTTGATTGTCAGTATACCAGTAAGTGCAGTTATGTCTTTTAGCTTGTCCGCTTAACTTAAAACTGGCCTCGTCAGATCACACAGTTTTATTGAATTGGTCAGGATCATGTTTCTGTTGGTCAAGAATCAATTCACAAAACTGAAGACGTCGATCTGGATCATCTTCAAGGAACCCATGTCGTAAACGTGGAATGTAGGCTTTACACTCCTGTTTGTGTAATATTCCTTGCACTGATCTTGGTGATAAATACAGCTTAGTTGTTAATCGTCTGGATCATTTTCGCGGACTTTGGATCACAGCTAAACATACCCGCAGTTGATTTCATTCTTGTCAATTATTGTTGTATATTCCATGGAAAGCTCTGATACGCTGTGTCTCGTAAAAGATTAATAAAAACTAATTTTCCTTTAACCATTTGTTAATAATTTAAATATTTCATTTGCCAGTAAGATTACTTGTACTTTAGTTAATTCTTATTTTTGAATCATTTCCATACAGGAAAAAATATGCGTCTCGTGACGTTTCAAGTCGAAGATCGTTACGTGTATTGAAACACTAAGAACTATCTAATGCTGCAGAAGAATATAACGATCCATTTTGAGGCATCATTTACTATGGCTTCGCACTTAAGTATATCTATGGAATTAAAGAGATAACACAACTGTTTTGCATGTTAGCAGTTTACATTCAGAACAATGACTGCATTGAATAATGCTTCTAAGCAAAATGTTACATGTAAATGGATGCGAGCAGTACTGTCGTTTGCATGTGATCAAGCGATGACGAGAATGTCGTGCCATCTAGCTGCCATGCCAAGAATCCATAAATGACGTGTTCTGGGTCACGAATCGATAAAAATACTGTATAATTAGCGTTCAGTTGAAATTGGTCGATTTGGTTGTGATGGTAGGCTGTTCTGTAGCATAGCCCGAGATCTAGTTTAGGTCAAAAGGGGATAATCTAGTTGTGAGCTGAGTTGTAAACGAACTCTAGACTACTGTAGACTATCGCAAGTATGCTTAATCTACGGTAGTTTTTCTAGAGGACCTGGGCAGTTCATATGCTAAGCACATAGCCTGTACATTAGGTGTGTCTCCAGCAAGTGGATCCTCTATGATTTGATCCCCTTCCCCCATCTCCTCCTGTTCCTAGAACGCATACAGATCCTATACGTCTCCTGCAAAATGGATCCTCCCCATCCTTTGGTTTCCCCTATCCTTTCCCACCCCAGCCTGCTGCAGCGTGTGTACCACAGTGCAAAATGGATCCTCCCCATCCTTTGGTTTCCCCTATCCTTTCCCACCCCAGCCTGCTGCAGCGTGTGTACCACAGTGTCCCGCCTGGTCTCCATCTTCACATGCTCCATACCCTCGCCCAAGGTGGCTTCCACCAGCTACCTCTCCCGGATAATGTCCTCATGCCTTCCATGTACCCCTCCTACCAGATCTAATCCCCCCTCCTTCCCCCCTCTCCTCAGAGCTCCCTCTCTTCCTCCCTTTCCCCCTTCCCTTCTATCTCCTTTTCCCCTGCCACCCACATTCTTTCTCCTTTCCTCTTCCCGTGCTTCCGAATCCTTTTCTTCTCCCCTCCACTGCCCCCTCCTCCCCCATCCTGGTTTCCCCCTACCGTCTCTCCCCCCTACCCTTCACGCAGTGGTAGGTCCCCCCCCCCTTCGATGCAGTGATATTTCACTGTTTTCTTGTGGTGTCAGTGTTTCTCCAGTGCCGTGTGCATTGCTATGTTTCATCGCCACCAACAGTGCCACTCATTTGTGTTCCCACTATGGTGCTTCTTTGTTTTCACTTCGGTCTGCAGTGCTCATTCTCCGCATGTAGGTGTGGCTCTCATCTATGTTTTTTAATCTCCCTTTTATACTCATCTGTTTTTGTTATTGTTTATTCGCCCCTTTTTACCATTCTCGTTAATGTATTTCTTTTCTCATGTGCTTATGTTTTTTGTAACTCTCTTGGCTGGAGAGCGGCGTATTGTGCCACTGGCAGCCCACCCCGTTATGGGGATTGAAATAAAAATAAAGGAAAAAAATTAGGTGTGTTGCATACCTATCAGGTGTTATTTCATTTATATCACTTTGTTTACACATTAGATTTCCCTAGAAACTGAGTGAGGATACATAAAGGGCCATGTTACCTACGGAACATTAGTACGTGACTAGTGTTCTTTTGAATGCATCATCGTTCGGAAGTGTGGGAATTGTACAATACAAGGACCATAGGAAACAAGACAGATACCATGTGCAAGTACTGCAGAAACATATCTCACAAGGCAGTGGTTACTCTTCTAAGAGATCACCTCCGGAAGTGTAGACTCTGTCCACAATCTGTCAAACGTGTGGCTCAATATGTTTGTGGTTCAGTAACCTTTAGAGAGATCAGAAAAATTTCGAGGACCACTTCTGAAAAAATTAATGAAACGTCAATGTCTACTACATCTGCGACCTCACCTGATGAGCAATGTAGCCTCTCAAGCTTCACATCATCAGTTTCATTGGGCACCCCTACAACAGTTTCTAACAGAGATGACATCATTGGTGGAGCTGTTTGTGCTATACGGCCTCGTTATCAATGCTAGAGGCCCAATACTGGAGGAAAGTTTTGTATTTAATTAGTCCCGGCTATGAGCTACCTAAGCACCACGGTATATGTATAACGTAGTTCAGTGTTGAGTATGGACATGTTCACTCTGTTGTTACAGATAAAATTGAATGTTCAAATGCTGTCACTTCAATTGCTGATGGATGGATAGATGTGTCTGGATACCAAGTGATTAATTTCATTGTCACGACATCAGATTCAATTTTCTTCAAGAGTATTGGTCCTGATAAGTGCAGAGAAACAGCATAATTTACTGCCTCGAGCCTTATCACAGTAATTCAAGAGATACGGAAGGAAAAGTTCATTGTGGTGATCAGCAATAATGCAAGGAATATGCAGTCTACCTGAAGAATAGTGGAAGAAAAGTACCAGCATATACCATGTGCATCTTTTAAAACTGATGCTGTTTATTCTAATTTCGGTCGCTTCTTTGTTAACAGAATTCCAGTATGATGGGGTTTGAGCCAAAACTTGTTTTCTCAAATTGTATTTTATGCTCATTTTCTAGGCAATGTAGTAGACTTCTCAAGTTTCCTTTGTTTAACATGTCGTGAATGCTCCACATAAAGCTTGGCAACAGTGCGAATGGTCTGACCTCTGTATGAATACTACCACATTCACAGGAGCACCATACATATCAGGAACTCAAAGACCTATGTTGTCTTTAATGGGGTGCAGCATATCTCTTATCTCAGAGGTGGTTTCAGTCCATGTCTCTTTGGATGAAACTAAGGTCATATGACTGAAAGGAAACAATGTTAATTACATTATGTTTAAACGTAAATAAAGTAACACTGATGAGCGATTTTCACAATCTTTAGACACATTTCCTTTACTTCATATCAAGAAATGTATATCCATATAAGTTATATTTTTCAATACCATCGAACTGCAGCAAATGAAAAACTGTAACATTTTTGTTTTACATAGTTATCCTCCTGCCTGGTACTTAAAAATAAACAATATTTATATCAACATTAAACTGTCAATATTTAATTCAGGTTTTATCGAAAGTTGTTGATTTTTAATGCGAAATAGAGGGATGCTGCAGTAAAAATAAAAGATCAGACAAGTTCAAGTAAGACTCGCATACTGAGAGTTCTGTACAAATTTAATTATGTATGTAGATATCTCATCCACTGTGGGAACAGAGAATCTCGACCATTTTTGGCTGTTATCTATATTGATACTGGCAACATATCGGCCCCAGGGATGATAAGACAATGTTTGAATTGTAAGTTTAAGTTATTAGTGTAATTTTGTATTCACCATTGTAATTTTTCATTTATTTTATTAATTTTGGAGCTATATTAACGTGCTCCTTCCCCCATGAACCATGGACCTTGCCGTTGGTGGGAAGGCTTGCGTGCCTCAGTGATACAGAGAGCCGTACCGTAGGTGCAACCATAACGGAGGGTTATCTGTTGAGAGGCCAGACAAACGTGTGGTTCCTGAAGAGGGGCATCAGCCTTTTCAGTAGTTGCAGGGGTGACAGTCTGGATGATTGACTGATCTGGTCTTGTAACACTAACCAAAACGTCCTGCCTGTGCTGGTACTGCAAACGGCTGAAAGCAAGGGGAACCTACAGCCGTAATTCTTCCCAAGGGCATGCAGCTTTACTGTATGGTTAAATAATGATGGCGTCCTCTTGGGTAAAATATTCTGGAGGTAAAATAGTCCCCCATTCAGATCTCCGGGCAGGGACTACTCAAGAGGACGTCGTTATCAGGAGAAAGAAAACTGGCATTCTCCAGATCGGAGCATGGAATGTCAGATCCCTTAATCGGGCAGGTAGGTTAGAAAATTTAAAAAGGGAAATCGATAGGTTAAAGTTAGATACTGTGGGAATTAGTGAAGTTCAGTGACTTTTGGTCAGGTGAATACAGGGTTATAAATACAAAATCAAATAGGGGTAATGCTGGAGTAGGTTTAATAATGAATAAAAAAATAAAAGTGCATGTAAGCTACTGCAAACAGCATAGTGAACACCTTATTGAGCCCAAAATAGACACGCAGCCCACGCCTACTACGGTAGTACAAGTTTATATGCCAACTAGCTTTGAAGATGAAGAAATTGAAGAAATGTATGATGAGATAACAGAAATTATTCAGATAGGGAAGGGAGATGAAAATTTAATAGTCATGGGTGACTGGAATTCGGTAGTAGGAAAAGGAAGAGAAGGAAATGTAGTAGATGAATATGGATTGCGTGTAAGAAATGAAAGAGGAAGCCCCCTTTTCGAATTTTGCACAGAGCATAATGTAATCATAGCTAACACTTGGTTCAAGAATCATGAAAGAAGGTTGTATACATGGAAGAATCCTGGAGATACTAAAAGGTATCAGACAGATTATACGAGGGGCGTTCAGAAAGTAAGCTCCGATCGGTCGCGAAATGGAAACGACTATGAAAATCCGATAAAGCTTTGCACAGATGTGTTGGGTAGTGTCTCTAGTATAACCCCAGTTAGCATCACGTCGCTCTTCTCATTTCTGAGCTCGCAGTGAGTGCGTAAAGATGTCTAGAAAATAGTGTCTGCCGCCAAGTACGAGGGCCTGGTGAGAAATTTCGCCTGAAGCTATGCAGCTAATATTACATAACTGTCGTGCTGTTTCTTCTTCAAGACAATTCTCAGCCGCAATCTGCAGGGGCAATGAAGATGCTCCTGCATCGTTTTCAAATGGAAATGTGAGATTACCCACAATACAGTCCGCAATTGTCTCCCCCTGAGTTTCATCTCTGGTCACATGAACCGCTGTCTTTGAAGACAACATTTTGACACAGACAACGAGGTGTAGGCCAGCGTGGAGAATTGGCGGAAAGCACTGACGGCTGCCTTCTATGATGAGGCTATTGAAAAGTTGGTACAACGCTATGACAGAAATCTAAGTCAGAACGGTGACTATGTAGAGAAGTAGCTGAAAGGTGTAGCTAATTGTTACAAGTAAAACATTTCTGATGTTCACTGTGGTTTTGAATTTGGCAATCAATCAGAGCTTACTTTCTGAACAGGCCTCGTATAATGGTAAGACAGAGATTTAGGAACCAGGTTTTAAATTGTAAGACATTTCCAGGGCATATGTGGACTCTGACCACAATCTATTTGTTATGAACTGTATATTAAAACTGAAGAAACTGCAAAAAGGTGGGAGTTTAAGGAGATGGGACCTGGATAAACTGACTAAACCAGAGGTTGTACAGTGTTTCAGAGAGAGCATAAGGGAACAACTGACAGGAATGGGGGAAAGAAATGCAGTAGATGAAGGATGGGTAGCTTTGAGGGATGAAGTAGTGAAAGCAGCAGAGGATCAAGTTGGTAAAAAGATGAGGGCTAGTAGAAATCCTTGGATAACAGAAGAAATATTGAATTTAATTGATGAAAGGAGAAAATATAAAAATTCAGTAAATGAAGCAGGCAAAAAGGAATACAAACATCTCAAAAATGAGATCGACAGGAAGTGCAAAATGGCTAAGCAGGGATGGCTAGAAGACAAATGTAAGGAAGTAGAGGCATATATCACAAGGGGTAAGATAGACACTGCCTTCAGGAAAATTGAAGAGACCTTCGGAGAAAATAGTACCACTTGTATGAATATCAAGAGCTCAGATGGAAACCCAGTTCTAAGCAAAGAAGGGAAAGCAGAAAGGTGGAAGGAGTATAAAGAGGGTCTATACAAGGGTGATATACTTGAGGACAATATTATGGAAATGGAAGAGGATGTAGATGAAGATGAAATGGGAGATATGATACTGCGTGAAGAGTTTGACAGAGCACTGAAAGACCTAAATCGAAACAATGCCCTGGGAGTAGACAACATTCCGTTAGAAGTACTGACAGCCTTGGGAGAGCCAGTCCTGACAAAATTGTACCATCTGGTGATAAAAATGTATGAGACAGGCGAAATACCCTCAGACTTCAAGAAGAATATACTAATTCCAATCCCAAAGAAAGCAGAAGTTGACAGATGTGAAAATTACCGAACTTTCAGTTTAATAAGTCACGGCTGCAAAATACTAACGCGAATTCCTTACAGACGAATGGAAGAACTGGTAGAAGCCAACCTCGGGGAAGATCAATTTGGATTCCGTAGAAATATTGGAACACGTGTGGCATACTGACCCTACTACTTATCTTAGAAGTTAGAGTAAGGAAAGGCAAACCTACGTTTCTAGCATTTGTAGACTTAGAGAAAGCTTTTGACAATGTTGACTAGAATACTCTCTTTCAAATTCTGGCAGGGGTAAAATATAGGGAACGAAAGGCTATTTACAATTTGTACAGAAACCAGATGGCAGTTATAAGAGGCGAGGAACATGAAAGGGAAACAGCGGTTGGGAAGGGAGTGAGACAGGGTTGGCCGGCCGGGATGGCCAAGCGGTTCTAGGCGTTACAGTCTGGAACCACGTGACGCTACGGTCGCAGGTTCAAATCCTGCCCAGGGCATGGATGTGTGTGCTGTCCTTAGGTTAGTTAGGTTTAAGTAGTTCTAAGTTCTAGGGGACTGATGACCTTAGAAGTTGAGTCCCATAGTGCTCAGAGCCATTTGAACCATTTTGAGACAGGGTTGTAGCCTCTCCCCGATGTTATTCAATCTGTATATTGAGCAAGCAGTAAAAGAAACAAAAGAAAAATTTGGAGTAGGTTTTAAAATCCATGGAGAAGAAATAATAACTTTGAGGTTCGCCAGTGACATTGCAACTCTGTCAGAGACAGCAAAGGACTTGGAAGAGCAGTTGAATAGAATGGACAGTGTCTTGAAAGGAGGATATAAGACGAACATCAACAAAAGCAAATCGAGGATAATGGAATGTAGTAGAATTAAGTGGGGTGATGCTGAGGGTATTAGATTAGGAAATGAGACACTTAAAGTGGTAAAGGAGTTTTGCTATTTGGGGAACAAAATAACTGATGATGGTTGAAGTAGAGAGGAAATAAAATGTAGACTGGCAATGGCAAAAAATGCGTTTCTGAAGAAGAGAAATTAGTTAACATCAAGTATAGATTTAAGTGTCAGGAAGTCGTTTCTGAAAGTATTTGTATGGAGTGTAGCCATGTATGGAAGTGAAAAATGGACGATAAACAGTTTGGACAAGAAGAGAATATAAGCTTTAGAAATGTGGTGCTACAGAAGAATGCTGAAGATTAGATGGGTAGAGCACATAAGTAATGAGGAGGCATTGACTAGAATTGGGGAGAAGAGAAATTTGTGGCACAACTTGACTAGAAGAAGGGATCAGTTGGTAGGACATGTTCTGAGGCATCAACGGATCACCAATTTAGTATTGAAGGGCAGCGTGGAGGGTAAAAATCGTAGAGGGAGGCCAAGAGATGAATGCACTAAGGAGATTGAGGAGGATGTAGGCTGCAGTAGGTACTGGGAGATGAAGCAGCTTACACAGGATAGAGTAGCATGGAGAGTTGCATCAAACCAGTCTCAGGACTGAAGACCACAACAACATTAACGTGCTCTGCTAACTGGCAATTGCAGCTTTGTTGACTTCTTCTGCTCTCGTCCCTGTTGTCATTACTCTTAAGTTTTGACGGACGTCAGCAGAGAAGAATGTGGCACAGCCGGCCATAGGCTACTGTTGGTACCAAAATGTTGAATTGTTCTGTGGAAAGCTCCATGGGATATTTTATGGGATATCGGAACCTCATCCAATCAATGGAATTGCAATCCTGCATCATTTATCAGTATTACTTTGTTCTGAACATTACAGATGCTGCGTGCGTCGTAGCCATAGACGGCCAGGGAATGTTTGTATGTAGACTGTCAAAGGGACCTCTAGCGGCGGCGTGGCACAGTAGTAGGGAGGTTTACTATCTTTGGCCCGAAAAAAGCATGTTCTTTGAGAAGTTTTTTCTCAGGATGTGTTATAGATATCGATGACAAATTTGGTCAAAATGTTTATTGATATTTCCTCTAAAAGCTGGAATCTTTTCGACCGGAAATGTCAGAGAGCAAAGGTGGAAGTGCTGTCAGAAAGAAACAAAATTTTGACGCAGATGCACGCTATATCACAAGTCAGCCGACTCATCTGAAATAAAAATTGAGTTGACGTTAGCAAAGTAATATTCTTTAGGAGTTGTACCTCGCTCGAGTTATTTGGACCATAGGAAACAAAATGGCGGCCATTTGAAAAAAGATGGGGTTTTTTCGTCCATTTTTCGACTTTGGCGGCCAAGTAAAAATATTTATAGTTGATGGATCGGAACACTGATAGTATGAAAGGAAAAACAGAAAGGATACCACTTCTAGTTGTAAATGTCTAGATTAATATTAACGAAAGTATGCTTTGAGAAACATGAGAATCATATTTCATGCGAAATAGAACATAGTGTGACATGATTCCTCTACAAATGCTTTATAATAGTATGTATGTAACGTGACTATCCCATGGGGAGTTATCATGTTAATTAATTTACAGTTCTTGATTTGTTTTGGGAACAATGTGAGTGCATGAGCCAATATGTTGGTAAAGTTTATTTAATAGATACTGTGGTTGGAACCCAAAAGGGCCTCACTGTCATATTGTATGTGTATGTGTGTGAGTGAGAACGTATGTTAGTGAGAAAGTTACCAAGAGATCCATGACACACATGTTGTGAATGTTAGGGAGGGACACAGGTGAAGCTATGGTAATTTGACAATAATGCTGAATGGAAGCTGTATCAAAGTGTCCTTATGTCTCAAGCCAATCATGAAACCAAAATTAAGAGCTTGAGCTACTAATCACTACTCAGATTTACTTCAGAAGATAGATATAAAACAGTAAGGTGAGGAGGATAAACGTGTTTGCTTACACAGAGCCATGGCATACTACTAGTATAAAGCATTGGTATACTTAATATAACTGAATAAGATACAATGTAAACAATAAAATAAAATGAAAAATTAAAATTAAAAAAAGCAGTGACTGTAATGCACCTACAAGGTGGATTGCCCTTCCTTAAGGGGATACGGAATCGGATTTTGGGTTAAAAAATCGAATTTTTTTTTATTGGCGTATTATATTCTGCCATGTTTCCTCTTTAAAATGACGTATCATACATAGCTCTACTACAATTATAACTATTTTATTTTTATATATTTGTGAGATCGGGTATTGCGCTTTAGTTATACACGTCTCTCGTGGCTGACCATGAACTTTTTGGCAGTACCTTTAAAGTGACATGAATTCAAATATCCCGGTTTCCAGCGACTATTTATACACTAGTTGCCCGAAAATGTTTCTCTCTGGTTTCCTCAAGTTACTCTTTGACTTTGTGGCGGGACTGTTTTGTAAACAGTGTGATATAAGAAAGTAGTTGTTGTTGAGTTATTTCGTATTTAGTGCTTCATTTTTCGCAGTGAAAATGCCTAGAGCTAAAGCAAAAGTATTTAAAAAGCGTGTGAACTGGCAAAAGAAAAGAAATAATGATTCATTAGCAAAGCAAAGCAGTTCATCATCATCACTGTTGGAAAATGTGAATCCACTTATTACTGATTTGCCGAACGAACTTACAACAAATGAAAACAGTGCTTCTCATAAAAAACTAAGAGATTTGGAAGAGAAATATAATTTACTTGATAGAGGGAATGAAGTTTTTGAACTCATTGATACGAATATATTGTGTGAAGCTCTTGAAAACAGTTTGTGCTGCAAAAAATGTCATGGAAACGTTTCTCTGAAAGTAGAATCCCATGTTGGCCTGGCTGCCCAGTTTAATTTAATATGCAGTGTTTGTAAATACAGCTGTAAGTTTCCAAGTTCGGTTTCAGTAACTGTAAATAATGGATACAAGAAAACTGAACTTTATAGTGTAAATATTAGGTTAGTTTATGGATTGCGAGCAATTGGTAAGGGCAAAGCAGCTGGTGATATGCTATGTGGTGTTCTAAATCTTCCAAGTGCACCTTCAAAGTTTGAAGCTTACAATTATGTACTAGGATCTGCAGTTGAAGATGTAGCACAGAAGTCAATGCAGGTTGCTGTGGAAGAAGCAGTGGAAGAAAATGACGGCAGTCGTGACCTCACAGTGGCGTTTGATGGCACGTGGCAGAAAAGGGGCCACACCTCCAACAATGGTGTTGTAACAGCAACTAGTGTTGATACTGGCAAGGTTATTGATGTTGCAATAATGTCTAAATACTGTAGGTGCACAGGCAGGCTGAAAAATGAACACAGTGATGACTGTATTGCTAATTATTATGGTAGTAGTGGTGGCATGGAGGTTGCTGGGGTGAAGAAAATTTTTCATCGCTCTTCACAGTGGTATAATGTTCGCTATGTCAAATATCTGGGAGATGGTGACTCTAAAGCATTCAAAGAAGTTTTGGAAAGCAAACCATATGGGAACAGTGTAAATATAAGCAAACTTGAATGTATAGGACATGTGCAGAAGAGAATGGGTGCCAGGCTGAGAAGGTTAAAATCAGTTATGAAAGGGAAAAAACTAGACGATGGGAAAACCTTGGATGGCAGAGGAAGATTGACTGATTCCATAATAGACCACATTCAGAACTGCTATGGCCTTGCAATCAAGCAAAATACAGGCAATCTTGAAGAAATGAGGAGAGCTATATGGGCTTTATATTTCCACACCGCATCCACGGATGAGCATCCACAACATGGTTTGTGCCCCAAAGGTGAAAACAGCTGGTGTAAATACAATAGGGGACTAACAACAGGAGAGAAATACATTCACCACCACAGTCTACCATCAGCCATCATGGCAGAAATAAAGCCCATTTTCAGAGATCTGGCTGACAGAAGTCTTCTGATGAAATGTCTTCACGGAAAAACGCAGAACCCCAACGAGTGCTTGAATAGTGTGATATGGCATCGTCTCCCAAAAACAGTGTTTGTCGGAATTAATACACTACATTTTGGTGTGTATGATGCTGTGGCAACCTTCAATCTTGGAAATATAACTAAATGCCAGGTCCTTCAAAAGTTGGGTATGTGTATTGGTTCCCGTACGGTACGTGCTATGTTCTTTTTAGATCAGCACAGACTAAGGCATGCTGATAATATAATCAAGACATTAGTGAAAAAAGCAAGACAGGTGCAGAGGGGTGCCAAAAGAAGACTTGAAGGTGATTATGAAGACTGTGAAGGGGGTATTAGCTACGGATCAGGAATGTTTTAATCTTCTTTCTCCGTTTCCCGTAAGTTTACTTTTTACTTCATCTAGGAACATTATCTCAGGTACTGGTCAACCTAGAAGTCTGAAATTTTTATGACGTAGTGACATAGGTCCCTATTACATACTGAAACAACGATTTTTTAATTACTTGATTTACAAAAGACTTAGGGGTGATAGTCTAGTAAAAAGTGGTGGAAAAAATTTACTTAAAAATAAATGTACAATATCTCTGTAAGAAAATACTTTGACAATAAACTGTTGTTTCAGTATTGTTGTAACATATGAATGCACATACAGTAAAATTTTTACCTCTCTGTCTCCAGTAGTTTGTGAGAAAATGTTCCCTAT
Source organism: Schistocerca piceifrons (assembly GCF_021461385.2). NCBI lineage: Eukaryota > Metazoa > Arthropoda > Insecta > Orthoptera > Acrididae > Schistocerca > Schistocerca piceifrons. Next base: position 240,122,855 of record NC_060142.1, on the reverse strand, counting down.
AGTAGGCATATATTAACATTGCGGGGATAGGTGATTCCGTATCCCCTTAAGTATGATAAGTAAATCTGCAAATGTACATAACACGCAAATATTAAAAGGAGGCTCAGCTAGTAATACAGGATAATGTGTACTTCTCAGAAAAAAACTTTGTTTCAATTAATCAAACTCATGACTCGTGTTGTAAACTCATCCACATGGCTCTAAACTATTGAGAGTATATGTACATAGTGAACACAATACGAGTCCTATTTGAATTTTAACATGTTGCACAAGCAACACAATGTGATGAAAAATGATGAAAACCAAGCTTGGTCATCCCATGACAAATGATGAATCAGTGTAAAGAAGGTTACATAGTAACTTATTTCACTGTGTTCATGCCACATCTCTCATGTCTGTGCCTCTTTGACTTTCATTGCAAGATTTGTGAGTTGTCATAGTCTCCCGGGAAGTGAATTTAGTAACACATAAGACAGTTCAATAATGGCTGTGCCACTAAGTATGAATCACTGCGCTCATGCCTGCTTTATGTGGCAACATCATATCATGTGACAATAATCCTCAACACTCTGAACAATGGTATTGGTCACCTATAGCATCTGATAACCTTACCAACCTTGTAGCACAAATAGGTTGCAGTCTGAGGATGAATAAATAAATTAGACAATGAGACTTTAGTATCACTCACTGATGACCCACACAAGTAAAAGAATAAATAAAGAATATGTTGTTAACAGGGAACTACTTGCAAGAGTTGTGTAATTATGATTTTCCTTTTTAAAAGAGATTTATATTACCTTTGTGTTTATGTTCTTACCTACCACTTGATTCAAGGCAAGAGCCTTAAATGCAATAAGAATTGTTGTATTGAGTAGAATAAGTATTTATAGTAATTTATTGGTTTTTTTTAATGTAATTGAAAATCTGAACTTTAGAAACACTGTGCAATGCCGGACCGAATGTAAATAATGACAACAAATGGACTTATCACTTGTAAATGTATGCGAGGTATTTTCCTCACAGAATATGAAAGGTGAACTGACAGTAGACTACTGACTGCTGTAACCATTCATTAACAAAATCCTTTTTCCAGCAGCCAGTGTGAGAGAATGTTGTGTAACAAATAAACAGGGAGCAATAAAAGATGAGAATTTTTTCTTATATATTCATCTGAATCTTTTATTATTTACTTTTCCTTTGTCACAGTCAGATTGCTTCAATGTTAATATAGTGGCAAGGATAATGGTACAAGTGAATGTGTGACTCTAAATGCCAATGAGGCACTTTTTGGAGAAAACATGTGAAAAACCACTTTCAGATTCATGTTTAGATCAGAGTTCTACTATCTGTCTTCTTCTTCTCCTTCTTACCAACACATCCGCTCTCAGATCCAGAAGAGGTACCTGATAAGCTCAATGTGTAATTTGTTATACAGCAAATCAGTTAATTCAAAATCAGTATGAAGACAGACTTATGAGCCTACTAAATCATTTAAATGCTAACCATAAGTCTATGTTTCTTCAAGCAGTCACAGAGACAGAGTTGAAGTAAACAGTGTCTCTCAAAACCAGATATTTATGTGAGCCAAATTACGTATTTAAAAAGTCCTCTTACTGAGTCGCAATTATTGAACTATATGAAATAAAATCATCATAACTTCTGAACGGTTTGTGTTAGGATGTTCAAACTGCACAGTTGGCCAAAGGGTATGATGGGAATTAGTATGCACATGCAAGGTTTGGTTTATCAATGAAGCCCACATTCATTTGCATGGGTTCGTCAATAAGCAAAGTTGGAGCATTTGAGGACTGAGATCTCTATTTCATGATGTAGAAGTCTCTTCACCATCAACAGGTGACTATGTGGTGTGCAATGTCCAGCCATGGAATAATCGATGTGATATTCTTTGATTGCAAAGTGACTACTGAATGGTACGCGAAGGTTTTGGAAGATGATTTAATCCCCATTATCCAAAGTGACCCTGATTTCGACAAGGTATAGTTCATGCAAGACTGAGCTTGACCCCATCAAAGCAGGAGAGTGTCTAATGCCCTGGAGAAGCACTTTGGGGACTGCATTCTGCTGGCTCTGGGATACCCAAAGGCAACTGACATGGGCCTCAATTGCCTGCCGTATCCTCTGGATCTAAACATGTGTGTCTCCTTTTGTGGGGCTATATTAAAGACAAGGTGTAAAGCAACAAAACTAAAACCATTGCTGAGCTGAAAACAGCCATTCAGGAGGTCATCAACAGGAGGTCATCAACACTTCAGTGGGTAATGCAGTATTTAGCTATTCATCTGCACCATGTCATCATCAATAATGGCAGGGATATCCAATATGTCATAACCTAAATCTGAATATCAGTAGTGACACTTACATGCTGAATAAAGTGTGTGCAAGCCACTGTTCAATAATTTTCACCTTGTATATGTAATAAATTTACTAATGTATGTAATATACACATCATTATTAACTGGAACCTTTCCATTTGGCTTAAGAACAGCTAAAGTAACTCCTCTGTTCAAAAATGGGGACACAGAAAATGTAAATAACTATCATCCAGTATTCCAATTCCTGCTGCTCCCATGCCACACAATGTCATCGCCAAGCTGACAGCACACCTCCAAGAACTGTTACACTGCTGTGTCAACCTGCATGTGCAACTCATGTGACACAAATACTGGTGTCCCAGCATCCAGTGCCAGACTCCACTGTCACCAGCACTACCACTGCTTCTGCACCAGCACTAAAATCCCTCCTGGTCTCAACACCCGATCCTCCATCACTTGACCACTCCGTCCAGTTGTGCCACCACTCATCTCCCCCCCCCCCCCATCCCTCCCCCCTCCCCCCAATTTATTCTGCACGACCCATACCTGTGGTTTTCTATGACAGATGCCGTCTTCACCAGCTGCGGCATCACCCATGACACCATAAAGTTCACTATGGTGGTCAGCCAGCTCATGGAGGTCTACAATGTAATCTCATCGTCCTCACCACTGACTGCTACAAGACACTCCACCGCTGCCTCATGACACAACTCATGTCATCCAAAATGCAGTGCATCCAGGCCCTCTTTGCCCTCGAGCAGCATAGGGGACCAGCAACCATCACAATTTCTGCACCACCTCCAAAGCTTGACAGAGCCACATATGGTTTCTAATGGCTTCCTACACAACATCTCATTAGCACTCTCCTGGCTAAGATACAGATGGCTGTGGCATCACTTGTTGACCTCTCCTTCACTGATGCCGCTTGCCTTGCTGACAGTGTGCATGATATGCTGCAATTGTAACCACCGGATTCCAGTCTCACCCCCACCTGGATCAGTCAGCTGGCCATCACTTAGCCACCCAACCAGCCATGATGTCCCCTTCATTTCTCAACGCCAGTGACATCACTGGCTGCTCCCTTTCCCACCAACCCACAATGCAGTGCCCAGTAGCAAAAAGTATATGACATGCTTGTCTGCCTCACTAGCAACATGGCAACACTGCAAACAACCATGCCCCACCTTGATTCTGACTGCCACCCTCCATGCAGCCCCAGCCACCAGTGCAACAACAGCTACCCCTGCCACAGCTCTAGCCAACCTGGTGACATCTCTGGTGACATGGCCGACATCTGCTGGCACCATAACCACTTTGGCCTGGGCACTGCAGACTGTAGGGAGCCCTGCTCATGACAGCCAAATGCCAATGACTGCCAGGATCAGGCAGATCTGGCTGTTGCTCGGTCTCCCAGCATCTGTTCATCCACAACGCTTATTCTGTCATGTCATTCCCGATTGCCGTCAGCTCCAAGTTGTCTATCTTCTCACAGTCGCCCTGGTGCCAACTCAGCCATCCTACTGCCAGTGGCGAATAACTCTATCATTGCCACCAACTGCATACATCATTCTGTCCTCAACATTGGCCTGCATCAGGACCTCCCCTGGACCTTCACTGTTATCGGTGTCACTGATCCCGTTCTTAGAGCAGACTACATTGGGCACTAGTGCCTCCTTTCTGCTGTTGCCAGCCATTGCCTCACTGACAGCAATACTAAGGGATCAACAAAGTGCACTACTCATTTCACTGTTTTCTTTGACGTGAAGCAGGTGGCATATTCCAGCCCATATGTTAACCTCATGATGCAATTTTCTGCTCTTACATACCCATCAAGCATGCCTCAGGTGGTCTGCCATTCAACTGTCCATCACATTGACACTAACCCTGGACCACCTAACTTCTTGTGGCCACTGTCCCTACCACCACATAAAATCAAGATCGACAAGGCTGAGACTGATAAGCGTCTCATCACCAGCAGGCTGTGTCCTTCAAAGAACCTACCAGCATCTGCCCTTCACCTTGCTGAGTAGAAAGATGACTCCTGGCACCCATGCAGAGATTACTGGAAGCTAAATGCCCTTATCATCACTTATCAGTACCCATAGTCACTCCGACTCGCTGGCACTACAATTTTCAGCATAATAAACTGCACCAAGGCTTTCACCCTTATTATGGTCACACCTAAGAAAATCCAGAAGACTGCCATTATCATGCTGTTTGGGCTCTATGAATGCATGTTCATGATCTTCAGCCTCTGTAATGCTGCCCAAACGTGGCAGCGCTTCTTGAATGGCGTCTTGAGAGGCTTGCCTGCTGTTTCGCCTACTTGGATGACATACTTGTCTTTTCCATGATGCCTTAGGAACACTGTGTGCACCACCACAGTATATTTGAATGCTTCCAGGACGCCAGTATCAACATCAGTACAGCAAAGAGCATTCTCTATATCAGCAAGGTATTCCTGGGCCATGTCGTCTCCGGTGCTGCTCCACATCCTCTGCCTGATAAGGTGCAAGCTATTCCTGAATTACCATGTCCAGACATATTCAAGGACCTCCACCACTTCCTCAGCATGTTAAACTTCTTCCATCACAATATAAGGAATGCTGCTACTATGCAGGAGCCATTCACTAGTTTCCTTCATGGTGCCAAAGCTAACGGCAACAAGCCATGCCATGGACGCCACAAATGGAAGACAGCTTCTCTGCCTCCAAGCGTGACTTGGCAGACACTACCCTGCTCACCCATCCCCACACCACCACCCTGCTTGATGTCATGGTTCACGCCTGCCAGATGGCCATTGGTGCTGTCCTGGTGCAACCCAGTGGCAACACGAGATTGCCACTCTCTTCTCCAGCAATCTCTCTGACACTGGAGCAAGTATTACAGAGAGCTCCTCATCATCTGTGAGATAATAAAATACTTTTGGCTGTCGTTGGAGGCCCTTTAGTTCATGGTTGTAACCAACCACAAGCCTATAACATTTGTTCTCACAAAAGATTTTGACCAGTACTCCCCATTTAAATTCCAGCAGCTGTCGTTCATCTCCAAATTCAATACTGACATATGTCATGTTACCAGAACTGATAACATCATTTCTGACTGCCTAAGCAACATCTGCACTGTCACCTCTTCCCTGGACTACGAGGCACTTAGCGCACCTCAAGAGCATGATCCAGATCTTGGCCACCTGGTCCTCTATGCTACTTCCACACTTTGCCTTCAAAGCACGTCGCCTCCCAGCTCAAACAGAAGTACCTGGTGTGATGTATTCACTGGCTCACCTTGCCCATTCCTGCCTGCTGCCTTCCACAAGGCCACGTTTGATTAATTACCCAACCTGGCACCCCCTAGCTATGTGCGTCTGCCCCTCTAGTGATGCAGTGTTCCATGTGGCCAGATATTCGGAGGGATTGCAGAACCTGGGTCCACACCTGCCTCACCTGTCAACAAACCAAGGTTGGTTGCCAGGTAAATGGCCCCATTGCTGCCATCCAGACATCAGGCATTTCTTAGCCCATGATTACATGACCATCGTCGGCCCTCTATCTTCCTCTGATGGCTACCACCACTTCCCCACCATGGTAGATAGGTTCACACTCTGGCCTAAGGCAATGCCAATTCCCAATGTCACTACACCACAGTAGCCACTGCCTTTATCTCCGTGAGAATTGCCCATTTCGGCTACCAACACCATGTTACTATGGACCGCAGATGCCAATTTGCATCTGCCCGTTCTGATTTGCTAACAGATCTCTATGGGACTGACTTTCACCTGTCATTGAGCTACCACCCAGTCACCAATGGCATGTTGAAACAGCTCCACTGTACCTTCAAGGCCCCCCCCCCCCTCACCTTCCACAGCAAACAGGTGGTCCGCTGCCCTGCCTCTGGTACTCCTCGGCTTCCACGTCACCCACAAGGCTGATCTTGAGGAATCTGCAGCAGATCTTGATTGCAGCCAGTCACTCACCATGCTGGGTGACTTCCTGCACCTGTTCACCTATCCATGCATTACATCATCCCTGAATTCATAACCAGCTTGCAAAACTGCATGGCTCACCTACAGCCAACCCCTCCCTAGTTATGTTGTGTCATGCACCCACATTATGCTACACATCGATGCTCACCAGCCCCCAGTTTGCTCAGACTACTCCAACTGCCACCAGGTCCTGAAGTGGGAAGGTCCTCTTTCTTGTTTGGCTCTGTTGAGCACAATGAGTGGCTGAATGAATGAATGAATGAATGAATGAATGAATGGTAACCCCCTTACATAATCCATATTCTCTAAATTTTGCAAATTGTTTGAATTAATTTTAGAAGTGACATTTCCAAAAGTAGCAATTTTAACTACAACAGCTAAGAAAAATAGATTGCTGTAGATGCTAGAAAGTCCTCACAGGCAAATTTCTCAGTTTTTTGCAAAAGTGCTGCACTAATCCACAGTTCCTCAAATAGGCCCTACTACCACGTGTATTAAAAAAAAAAATACAAGAGGGTTCACTTGCAGCAAAAAAATCAATCAATGAAAAATTAATATGTAATGCAGAAAATAAAAGCAAAGTGGTGTGGGATGTAAAACACTAAACTGAGAAAGGTAGACACATGTATAATACCCTACAAATCAATGATAGTGAAAGGGTAATAGAAAATTCTCAGGAGCTAGCGAATTTTGTAAATGATTATTTCTCTGGTTTTGCAGAAAAGGTGAAGCAAAATCTTCCTAAGATACATGTAGCACCTCCAATGATTTACACACCAAGTACAAGGTTGTTTGTTCCCACAACAGACCTGGAAGTTAAGAAGACAAGACAATAACTAAAAAGTAAGAAGTTAGCAGGCATAGATGAGGTTCCTGTCTCTGTTTTAACGGGGTGCATAAATAGCATACAAGCTGCATTAATAGGCATAATAAATGAATCCTTTACTTCAACAAAGCAAGAAAAGACAGAGTGCTACTTATAGTAAAGAAGACAGACATAAGTAAGCACAGCTACTGCACACATGACCGCCAACTCCAGCATCTTGGGCCAAAATGCAACTATCATGTGGGATGCAAGGATCAATGTGGAGGAGGTGGGGAAGGGGAAGGAGAAGGGGTAGTAGTGTATGGGTGGGGAGACATATGAACACTGTCTGGTGGAGCGTGCAAGGACAAGACTGCCAACAGGTGCAGCATCAGGAGGCTGTGTGGCAGGACAGTGGGGAAAGGAGCAAAAAAGGAGAGGAGCAGTGAAAGATGGGCAGGTGTGTTGGCAGACTGCTGAAAATAAACAGGGTGTGAGATGAGAATGGGGAGGGTGCAGGTGAATGGTGTGTGTCTCTCTTTTACTGATGAAGGCTGTGGCCAAAAGCTTTATGTAAGTGTCTTTTAATTGTGCCTGTTTGCAACCTGACATGACTTCTTTACGGTAAGTAGCAATCTGTCTTTTCCTCCATTGTTGATATTCCTTCCTGTAGTTTCCATTGTTTAATCCTTTAGTTCAGCTTTTTTCATAGAGTACATAAGCCCTGCATTAATGGTGCACCATTAACAAACATAATAAATGAATTATTTAGTTCAGATGTTTTCCCAGAGTGCCTAAAGCTTGCACACAAGTGGTGCCCTTGCTAAAGAAAGGTAATGTGGAAAGCATTGAAAACTGCATGCCAGTTTCACTGCTGTCTTCGTTTTCAAAAATAACTGAAACAGTCTTGAAATAGAGACTGATAAGTTACATGAATAAATACAACCACATTAATGAGTCACAGTTTGGTTTCAGGAGCAGAGGAAGTACAATATCACTCATTGCAAAATTCACAAAAGTAGTTCTCGAAGCTCTTGATAGGGATGATTGTGTTACATGCATTTTCTTATACTAGTCCAAGGCTTTTGACACTGTTGATCATAAAATATTATTAAGCAAGCTAGAAGCATTAACTATAAGAGGAACAGGGAACGAGTTATTTCAGTCTTACTTGGAAAATAGGGTGCAAACGGTGGAGATTGTTCACGCTTCCGCTGATGATAAATTTTTAGTAACACAATTGTCAGACAAGAAATATATAAACATAGCTGTTCCTCATGATAGTGTATTGGGACCAGTCCTGTTCTTAATATACATCAATGACATTCCAGGCAGTGTAAGACATGGAGAAAAGGTTCTCTTTGCTGATGGCAGCAACATCACAGTCACTGATAAAACATCCTGACACCTGTTAGGGAAAGCAAATGAAACCCTCAAGGATGTTCATAATTCAGTGGTATGAAATAAATTGCAACTGAACATAAATAAAATGAACAGTACACACTTCAGCATAAAGAAAGGAAACAACCCTGTTACTTTGAGCATAGATGGTAAATCTATAGATTGTATAGCAAACACAAAGTTTTTAGGGATGAACATTGATTGTCAGCTAACATTGAGTGAACATACAAAGATACTGGCAACAAGAATGTCATCAGCATGCTGTGCTCTTAGGTTGTTAGCATCAGTTTGTAACAGCCAAGGTTTTGTGGAGACATACTGTGCCTACTCAGTTCTTAGCTATGTGATTCTTTTCTGGGAACAGAAGGCACAAAACAGAAACATATTTTTAAGCTGCAGAAAACAGCCATAAGAATAATAACTGGAATTAATAGTTGGGCTCATTGTAAAGAGCTATTTAATAAACTGAGCATCCTTACTGCACCAGGTGATTACATTTACCAATCTGTGGTACATATCAGGGAAAATATTAATAAATACTCCACTAACAGTCCTATACATAACCATGAAACAAGCGCCAGTCTGGAGTGATATTTACCCAAGAAAAAAAAGAATAACAACAACTCAAAAGAGCATTTTATATCAGGGGATAAAACTGAATAGTAAGCTACCAAAGGAAGTGAAAAAGATTAGTAAAACAATTTGTTTAAAAAGGCACCTATACAATCTTCACAAGTAATTCATATTACACAGTTTAAGATTACTTAGAGAACACAGATTGGTAGATAATAATAAAAGGGTATAACTACAGCAAATGGCTCTTAGCACTATGGGACTTAACATCTGAGGTCATCAGTCCCCTACTCTTAGAACTACTTAAACCTAACTAACCTAAGGATATCACACACATCCATGCCCGAGGCAGGATTCGAACCTGCGACCGTAGCAGCCACTTGGTTCCGGACTGAAGCGCCTAGAAAAGCTCAACCACAGCGGCCGGCAACTACAGCATCTTGGTACATTTTAGTACTTGATTTTGGTTGACTGCTTTCTCAAGTAATATGTCTAAGGATGTATTATGCATAATAGTAATGTCTATTGGCTCAGTTTTTCAGGTGGCAATGAACATATTGTTGAATATGGACCCTAGAATTGAGTCAAGGAGCACATCAGCATCTTCTCAGTCCAGGAGTTATTGGTGGGTGTCTTAGTGTGGATGGCAGTGAAAAGTGAACTGTATTTTACATAGCAAGTGACCAGGAATAGTCCAGGAGTCATCAGGAGGTGTTCTTAGTGTGTGGGCAGTGAAGAAGAAAACCATGTTTTACTTTGCAAGTTACATGAAGTAATTTATATGTAAATGAAGAAGCATTATTCATTAGAGAATTAAAAAATGAGGCAGTGCAGCTTTTAGGACACTGACTTCATATTCAGGAGGATGGAGCTGCTCTATCCGGCCAACCTGATTTAGGTTTTCCTGGATCGCTAAGGCAAATGCTGAGATGGTTCTTTAACCAAGGCCACATCCAATTATCTGTCCTAACCTCTTACAGTATGTTATATATGCTGTGCATTAAAATTCAGCCCACTGATTGGCATTAAAGTATCGTGACAAATCCTATATCACTGATGAGATGATCCTTGGACGGATGACTAAATAAATAAAGAATAGTCACTAAGCATTCATAAAACATAATGTTTAAACAAACTTTTTCTCAATAACTAAACATGGTTTTAAAGATGGTTTTCCTGTGTTAAATATCTAATCTCACCCTAGCAACTTTGTGCAGTAGCAGTGTCGCAGCTGTAGTATCATCTATGAACAACACTTACTCTGCACCTGAACAGTGCTGTGGAAAATCATTTACAAAAAAGGTCAAAAATAATAGAGTGCCCAATACAGTGCCTTGAGATGCTTCATAACTACCTTTCCCATATACTGATTAAGTAATTTCCAGTTTCATGATATACTTTTTGTGGTGTTACCGCCAGACACCACACTTGCTAGGTCGTAGCCTTTAAATCGGCCGTGGTCTGGTAGTATATGTCGGACCCGCGTGTCGCCACTATCAGTGATTGCAGACCAAGCGCCGCCACACGGCAGGTCTAGAGAGACTTCCTAGCACTCGCCCCAGTTGTACAGCCAACTTTGCTAGCAATGGTTCACTGCCTACTTACGTTCTCATTTGCCGAGACAATAGTTTAGCATAGCCTTCAGCTACGTCATTTGCTACGACCTAGCAAGGTGCCATATTCAGTTACTATTGATACTGTGAATCATGTACCGTCAAGAGCGACGTTCATCATTAATGGATTAAAGTTAAGTATTCCACCAGCTACGTCCGTTTTTCTAAATTCTAATTTCCTTGTCCTGTTCCAGACTTCACACCAGCCTGCCTGAGCTAAAATGCGTGCCTTTCGGCCTCCTCTAGTAACACGGTGTTGGCTCTCCTGCCAACCACAACACTTTTAGCATCAGTTCCCTGAGAGAAAGATACAACTTAAAACCAGCTGTAGGAGATTCACTTGATACAATATCTGCAACTGCAGCAGATAATGGTTGCTAAGATCAAACACTTCAAATAAATCTAGAACAGCTCATAGTTTAATATAGCTATCACACCCGACAGATAAGAATTAACTGGTAAAATTGTAAATGATGTTTTTCAGAAAATCATTAAGTGGTTCTCTGCAAATGGGCTCTCATTAAACTTTGACAAAACACAGTATATAGAGTTCCACACAGTAAATGGAATGACCCCATTAATAAATATAGACTTCGATCAGAAATCGGTAGCTAAGGTAGAATATTCAAAATTTCTAGGTGTATGCCTTGATGAGGGGTTGAACTGGAAAAACACACTGAGGATCTGCTGAAACGTTTGACTTCAGCTACTTATGCTATTAGGGTCATTGCAAATTTTGGCGATATACATCTGAGTAAATTAGCTTACCACGCCTATTTTCATTCTCTGCTTTCGTGTGGCATCATACCCTGGGGTAACTCATCATTGAGTAAAAGAGTGTTCATTCCACAAAAGCGTGTAATCAGAATAATTGCTGGAGCTCATCCAACATCATCCTGCAGACACTTATTTAAAGAGCTATAAATCTTCATTGTAGCCTCACAAAATATATATTCACTTATGAAATTTGTCATTAACAATCCGAACGAATTCAAAAGTAATAGCAGTGTACATGGCTACAACACTAGGAGAAAGGATGATCTTCACTACCAAAGGTTAAATCTAATTTTGGCTCAGAAGGGGGGAAAATTATACTGCCACAAAAGTCTTTAAAGTCTTTGGTCACTTACCTAATAGCATCAAAAGTCTGACAGATAGCCATATAGCATTTAAAAGGAAATTAAAAGAATTTCTTAATGGCAACTCCTTCTACTCATTAGATGAATTTTTGGATATAGTAAGTGGGTAATTTCCCAACTTCAAAAAAAAAAAAAAAAAGTATTGAGTGTCATGTAATATTTTGTCTAATGTAATATCTTGTATAGACACCTTTTATTAACCTGACACGTTCCACATCATTACGAAGTGTCGTATTCATGATCTATGGAACAAGTACTAATCTAATCTAATCTAACTGATGTTGTTTCAGTCGGAGTTGTCTTTGTGACTCACCTGTTTGATAATTGATTTATTTGTTAACCATTCTGTTGCTTCTATAACTATCCATTATAATCTCTTGCATCTTCTGAAATGCTGTAATAGGTTCTTTGTGTAAATTTAAGTTATTGGCTAATTTTATTATTTTTGGAATTATTCACCTTCTACAGCTTCGAACTTTGGTCCATTTCTCAGATTTGGCCTTCACACCCTTCTAAAAAATTAGTTAAATGCCTTGTTTAATTTGTAGGTTCAGCATCCCTGCCAGTAAACACTGAGATGGATCCGTATGAGCTGGCATGGGTATGATTGCGGAGTAGTACAGAATGTAGGGTATTGCATGGGAAAAGCACTGACTCGTGTGTTTGGCAGCTAGCAGCAATAGTCATGGTCCAGCAGTTTTTGTATATAGACATCAACTACCTCGGAACTCGCCTTCACTTCATGCCATGCGCTGTGCCAAGTTATCCCGTCACTCACACTGGTCCTGTTGTGTTGGCTCTGTACTCATCCCTACTTCGCATTTAGAAACTCTGCTCCCCTGTAGATTTATTTTCAAGTTGAGTTTCTCTCCCTTTTCTCAGCTTCAGCTCCCCGGACTTGTATTGAGCCGCCATCAGCTAGTATAGTAATATTATGGGGTGAGAGGGATGGTTTGCTCTATTCTCATGCCAGTGCAGATACAAAAGTGAAGCTGTAGGACATTCTTATGAATGAAATGCTTTTCTTTTCATAGTGTTAAATTGTGACTAGCATGGTGGTGGGAGCCATTGTGCCTCCAACAGCAGCAACAAAAGCTGCAAGAACAAGAGCAGATGCAGGAACTACTCAAACAGGATGCGGAATTCCTCAATGGCAAGCCAGGCGCCTATCTCTGCTGCTATGGTAGATAAGATGTATACTCAGTCCAGCTGATAAGACTGCCTAGTTGTAGTTCAAAGCGAGGGATTGTATGAAATCATGCAGAATTTGGAGCCCTCACTGACCCTGAGAGATTCAACTTTGGGGATGTGTATCAGTCGCTCACGTGGTATTTTGACCATGAAACCCCCATGATGGCAACACAGTTACAGTATAACAAATATCACAAGTGCCCCCAGCAGGTGTATGCAGCATGGATAACTGACACACCAGGTCTCTCACACAAATGTCGGTTTGAGTGTCCATCTTGTATGCCGGCTCACTAATTAAGGATGGGATCATTAGATTAACACCTGACTCTGAGGTCCAAACAAGGACACTGGTGTTATCTGACACTTCTTTTCCTGAAGTTGCTAAAATTGCAGAATCACATGAAGTTACAGCAACAGAAAAGGACATACTGCCTGACAACTGGCAAATGGCAAAGTTAAACGAGTGTGGTAAATAGGTGCCACTGCCTGTGGGGAGATCCAAGTGGCTTTGCCTTCTGCTGAGCCACCATTGATGATTTGAGGATAGTGACATCACAGCAATAGGCCTGGTCCAGCAGTTCTCTTATGTGGACATCATCTACCTCGGAGCTTGCCTTCACCTCATGCCATGCCCCGTTTTCTGTGTACTTAGTTATCCTGTCACTCAGACTGGTCATTTTGTTTGCTCTGTGCTTGGCCATACTTCACATTCAGAACCACTGCTCCCCCATAAATTGAATTGTAAGTTGAGTTTCTCTCCCTCTTCTCAAGTTCAGCTTCCCAGGCTGCCCCCCCTTTGCCCATATTGGACTTGAAGGGTTCAACTCAGTCACAACATTGTAATCCCTGCTTGCAGCATTTTTTGAGTTCTCAGGATCACTCTGCCACGTAGATATGTACATGCTCTTGGGCTGCCCTGTGTTGCTATGATCACTATGTCAAGTTCTGTCTTCTGGTAAGTAGCGTATCCCTTTGAGGAGACAATTCTCTGTCTCCAAATTTTATAAGAATCTCAACTGGAAACTTCCATTGTTAGTATTTAATTCCCATTGGAGCAAAACATTTTTAGATTTTACATCTTCAGTTTTTGGTTTCCAATAGTTGACAAATGCATTTAGTGTCTCAAGCCACTTGTTTTCAAGACTTGGACTCTCTATTATCGTTATAACACCACTAGGTTTGAGGATACCCTGTGTCAGGCAACAAATTTCAAGGCACGTCTCCCATAAGCTGTCAGCAATACCTAAATTTTGTCAGCCCTGCCCCATTCCCTTCACCAAGCATGACAAGGACAAGGCAGAACCTTCGCATAATTTCTCCATTTTATCGAGCGAGTGGACCACTCTTTTGCTTGTGATTCAGAAGCCAGACAACACCATGCCCCTTTAGGATGATTTTAAACAGATGGTCAACGTACAATGTACCATGGACTTATATCCACTTTTGCAGCTGGAGGAGTTGTTGGTGAAGTTGTCAGGGTGCTAACATTTTTCACATATCTACTTGTGCGATTCTTACTGTAACTGCCAGTGGACATCACTTCTTGGAATTTCTTAGTGCTCAAAATTGCCTTTGGGTTTCACCAGTTTAATTACTTGTCCTTTTTAATTTCATCTGTGCCAGGAATTTATCAACAATATTTGGAGCAGTTGATTCAGGACATTCCCTGTTGCACATGATAGGGGCAGTATCTGCAGGTGGTTTTCCAACGAGTTTTGGCAAACAGTCTACATTGAAAACTGGAGAAATGTAGTTTTTTCACTCAAAGATGCATTTTTGAGACATGTGCTTAGCAAAGGTGGCCTCATCTCTACAGACAGGTACATCAAAGCCGTCATCAACTTGCTGACGCCCAAGAACCTGTAGGAGCTCCAGTCCTTTTTGGGCACAATTTCTTATTATGCTAAGTTCATTCCCCAGGCTGCACACATCTGTAATCCTCTTAAACCTGGACACCGATAGGTCCCAGTATGATGTTGACGCAGTTCTGTCTCATTAGAACCCAGATAACACTGAGCAGCCCATCATTTATGTATCGAAGACATTTCCCACTATGCAACATAACTAGTTGCTAGTGGAAAAGGTGGTGCTGGTCATCCTTGTCGGCATTTTAAAAAATCTCATATTTCTTTGAATGGAGCAAAGTTCTCACTCATTACTGGCCACAAGCCCCTGGTTTCTTATTTGATCCTTGCTCTGAGTTATTGGATAATTACCAACCAATTGCAGAGATGGGCCCTCTTTCTCAGTAATTATTGCTACCAGTGCACTAATTAGAATGTTAAAGCAGATGCACTTTTGTGGTTGCTGGCAAGACCCCCCACCTTGCAACAGACAATGCTGGATTCTACTGTGGCGGTGTGTAAGGTTGCAGCTGTCCTGTCCGCCATTCCACTTTTCTGGAAAGTTGTCTCAGCAGTCCAGTCAGGATGACCCAAGCACACTCCTTAGAGAGCAGATTCGTAGTGGTCAAAATGTTTTCCACTGTGGGATTGGCTCAATGTAGTCCAGGGGCTACTTACGTTGGTCACAGAGGAGTGAAGTGGTCATTCCTCCAGCATTGAGTCCTCACACATTCCAGATGCAGCATGCATCACACTGGGGTATGTTTTGTATGAAGGCTTTAGTGTGGCTTCACATCTACCACTAAGCAATCAACGGTATCACAATGGCCTGTGAACAAAACCAGGCTGTACTACCACAGTAGTTTTCCCTGGCTGGTTCCAGAACACCCATAGGACATGGTGCTTGGCAACTTTGTATACTCTTTTTTTGGGAGACACATGGTTGTTGCTACTCTATGCACTGTCAAATTTCCTGTATGTGGTCAAGCTGTCCTCCATGATCTCAACTGCAACTGTTCACATGTCGTTGGTCATTTTTGCTATCACAAACACACATAACTTTTCAGTCCTGGTCACACTTATTTCTGATTTTGATCACATGTTTTGGCTAACCTCCATCATCAGAATTGTCATGAGTCAAAACGTATGAACATGGGATATACAATTCTTTGCGCATTTTGCAAAACATTTTCATAAGAAAAGAAAATAATCATTGGATGCATGTTATTTTATAGATCAGAAAATGAGACGTGTGCACAATTAATTTTATTCATGTTTGCATTTACACAGATAAGCCAAAACATTACGACCACTGCCCACTGCGACATTGGATGCAGTCTGGTGGCATTGCGAGCACAAGATGTGTTAACCAAAGTATGTGAATGGAGCAGAGAGGAACAGGGTATCACCCTAGCAAAGATACGGGCTGCAAATGGCAAAATTCATTGAGCTGAGCAACTTTGACAAAGAGCAGATTATTATTATGCAGGGCCTGTAAATGGGTATCTCAAAAACGGTGAAGATGGTTGAATGTTCATGTGCTACTGTTGCGAGCATCTGTGGAAAGAGGTAGAAGGACAGTTAAACTACAACTAGGCACTAAATGGACATCCATGACTCTTCACAGAACGTGGGGTTCGGAGGCTTGTCTGCTCTGTAAAGTATGATAGATGGTGATCTGTGGCATGTCTGCCAAAAAAGTGCAATGCTGGTGCATGCCCAACTGTTTCAGAGCACACCATACATCACACATTTTGAACATGGAGCTCTGCAGCAGTCCACCCCTATGTGTTCACAAGTTGACCCAACATCATCAGAGACGATTGCAGTGGGCAAGCGACCATTGATCAATGTAAACACATTGGCTCTTCAGGTTAAACACATTTTTGCTGTACTAGGTCAATGGTCATCTCCACAGGCAACATCATCAAGGTGAACAGATGCAGGCTGGAGGGAGTAGCTGTGGGAGACGTTCTCCTATGCTTGCATGGGACCAGTGGTAGTAATCATAATGTTTTGGCTCATCAGTGTATCTGTCATCTATCAAATAGAGAGTGCTGTTATTGTGCTTTGAGCCGCACCTGATGGTGGTTAAACAATTTACCTTCTTACTGGGGACTGTGCCAGTATGAGTAAGTACTGTTTGATGATACACATTGTCTCATGTATATTACTGGTAAATGTGAGCACTTCTCATTTTGTGATTTATCACAGAAATGTGCATCCCACCTTTACAAACTTTGGGAACAGTTTTCTTACTAAACAAGAATAAATTTTCATACAACCAGATATCTGAAAATTCTTTGTTTTAAAGTTATTAATGGAAGTTTAAAATTTAGGTGATTGGTGGTCATCAACAAATAAACTCACTGTAAATGCTCAAAACGTCCTCCTCTTGCTTCTAAACATGCATGCACTCGTCACGGACTGCCACCCCTTTCAAATACTCCCTGACAGTTCCAAATGGTTTCACAAGGCTTAGATGGCAGGTCAATTAAGAGGTTCCACATCTGGTTGGTCTGCTGCATGGAACAATTGTTTAAGGTGCCTGCACAGGTAATAATCCAAAGGACTGAGGTCAGTGGAATGTGCAGGCCATGGGACAGGTCCTCCTATCTAACTGCCATAGCAGATAACAGCTAGTGCATCTCAGACTGGAATGTGCTTGAGCTCCTCGTGCAAAAACTACATGTTTCTTCTTCTTTGCAAGGGCACATCTTCGAGTAGGTCTTGGAGGATATTCTGAATAAAGTCCCTGCAGACAGCAGCTTTAAGACAAGCTGTGAGAATGAATGGCCCTATGGTAGTACGTGTACGCAATGGATACACTGAAGACAGATGAATGACAAAAGTAAACACAACCATAATCAGGACACAGTGAATCAAACAGGGGCATAGATAAATGAAGTTGTTGGGCTGTAACTGGGAAGCTGTTGGAAATCAGCTTTCATTAACAATTCAAAAATGAAAGATTTTTGGACAAATGTTTATATGATTTTTTTTCTTGTTTTGGTGCAAGAGACCTGTTTCCACAGTTGGTAAAAGTATTTTTGAAACACCCTGTATAAATACATTCTGTCTGCCATTTTTACTATCGAGGGCTCTATGCATTTGCACTGGTATCCAGTATCTAACTATTGCACCATTTCACTCGGCTTCTAACTCAGAGTGGAGTGATTCGTGTCCATGTCTGCCTTGTTCCAAGATGATGCAATGTCTAGCTTTATTGCCACACATCAGACAATACTGGTTAATGGGTGCAGTCCACTAGACGATTTGCATGGCTATCAGCCACAGAGTCTTTTGGATATGTTGTCCCCATAGTCACATGCCCTAGACCATCATGGCCCACAACATTTTCCTCTCAGGGCAGCCAATTTGGACTGGTCTTTCAGCCAGCAGCAGGGTATGGCTGTCGGGTGTCGTAGTGGGGCTTGACACTGCTGTCTCCAAGCAAACCGGACAATGAAGTTGGTTGTGGCATTGTTGTGGTGGTAAACTGGGAAGCTCCCAATTATGGAAGAATGCTAACTCAATTGCTGCTACCAGCCTGCCCTCCCCCATCCTACCTTCAGCTGCATAATAGGGTAGGGCAGGGATAATTTCCCATCTCCCAAGATGGGGACCACAGAATCTGAACCAGTGCCTCCTCCTCCAGTCATTGATGGATGAGGTCTTGCCACTGCTGACATTGGTGGACCAACCATTACCCCAGCCTCTGCAGTATTCTGCCCCTTTAGTGGAGCCAGCTGCATCAGCAGTCTCCAGTGGTTGATCCACAGTCACAAAACCTCATGCTCTCTCCAGTTTTATGCTGGAGGTTGCAGCACAAACGTGAACATCTTTGGTCCAATGTGGGGGGTGGGGGGAGTGATTTACGAGGGTGGTTTGAAAAGTTCTCGGAATCACCACGAGAAATTAGCACTAGCACAATGAGTTGTTCACATGATATTCACTGGACTGTTGCCTATAAACATGTGTCACGTCAGTGCTCTTGGAAGAGAGCTCTGTTGTTGTTCCCACGTAGTGATTTGTGAAAATGGAGAAAATCGAAATTTGAGCAGTGATTAAGTACTTCATTAAGAAAGGTATGAAAGCAAAGGCCATTTATGCCAATTTCCAAAATACACTGGGGGGACTCTGTTCCTTCGTATTCAACTGTTGCCAAGTGGATAAATGAATTTAAATTTGGTCAGGATAGCTTAGATGATGATCCGCACAATGGTCGGGCAAGATGTGACACTACTCTAGAAATCATTGTAAAAGTGCACAAAATGGTCGTGGAGGATCGCTGACTGAAAGTGCAAGAAATTGCTCACCCTTGTCAGATGTCATCTGAAAGGGTGTATCACATTTTAACTGAAGAATTAGAAATGAAAAAATTATCTGCAAGATGGGTGCCGCTACTCATGACGCTAGATCAAAAACGCCTGAGAATGGACATATCGGAACAATGTCTGACCAATTTTAGGAGAAATGAACAAATTTTTTGCACCATTTTGTGACCACAGATAAAACTTGGGTGCTCTACTATACCCAGAGACAAAGCAACAGTCAAAGCAGTGGAAACATGCTGATTATCCACCAACATAGAAAGCAAAGACAATTCCTTCAGCAGGAAAGGTCATGGCATCAGTGTTCTGGGATGTGAAGGGGATTCTGTTTGTAGATTATCTCCCCACTGGGCAATCAATTACTAGAGAATACTATGATAACCTCCTGGACAAATTGCAACGAAAGATATGCGGAAAAAAAGCCAGGTTTAGCAGGGAAAAAAATCATCTTCCATCAAGAGGATATGCATGTGCCATCACCATGGCAAAATCACACGAACAACAGAATGAATTGTTGACACACCCGCCTTATTCACCTGATATGGCTCCATCCAAAACTGAAAATTTTTCTTGGTGATTGAAGATTCACTTCGAACGTCTGATTGATAGCCAGAGTTGACAACTATTTTGCAGGCCTAGAGGAAACTCATTTTCGAGATGGGATCAGGGAACTGGAACATAGTTCGACCAAGTGGATTAATCTACAAGGAGACTACACTGAAAAATAAAAAAGCTTCATTGATGTAAGTACTTTTTATCGATTCCGTTCCAACCACCCTCATAATATCCCTACCAGCGGACACAGAGATCGATGCAGATTAGATGGCATGGGTAATGAAGTGGAAAAGTGCAGAATGCTACCATGGACAGCATCCAAAAGGCATTTTATGGGCAGAGCCACTGACCTAGGTGTTTTCCTGCAGGCATCAACAACCTCAGACCTGATCTTTGCCTCATGATGTGGTGTTTACCATCTACTTAGTTATCCTGTCTTTCATGCTGCTCACATTGTATTTTCTCCATGCTTGTCCCTATGCAGTGTTCAGACTCCCTGCTCCCCCACAGATCGATTCACATGTTGAGTTTCATCCCTCCTCCCACATTCAGCTCCCTGTGGTTGTAATCGAGCCACCCCTGGCTAGTATAGTAATATTTTGTGCCAACAATGATAGTTCGTGGCGTTGTAATGCCTGTGCAGTCACTAAAGTGGGATATTTAAATTATGTTCATTGCAGTGTCTGAATATAATAAGTTATTATTCACTACTTGTCAAAGGTATAATAATTAGATACATTACTCTGTTAGTTTGAGCAAAGTGAGAGTCCTCTCTTCAGGACACATTAAATTACTTTTATGAGAACAATCTTTGACAATACTGTACAGATGCTTAAACTGAATGTTCAAGGACTACCAAAACAACATTTCTAGTTTTCATACAAATTGTCCCCAATATCTTACAGTAAGTTGTAAAATGACAGAATAACACTGAGCATCAATATTAAATCAAATTTTGCCAAAAGCTTGGTAGTACTCAATTGCAAACCATTCACAAGATTCAATGGGCTTTCAAAGACAATGCCACAAGCAACTCAGGGGTAAAATAACAAAAGCTTCAACAATGGCCATGCATCAGTGAACAGGAAACAAAGTTCAGGCAGACTCTCCACAGAGATGACAGTGTCACTGGGCAAGTGGGGACTTCTGTCTTTGAAGACCATTATATCACAACGCACGAGCTGGTGAACAAGACAGGGATAAGTATTTGATCAGTACATTCAATTTCGACTGACAAGTTATGCATAAAGAGTGTGTCCTGCTGAAAATGGAGCAGACGCAACACCATATGGAAATCGCACAGGACATGTGCAGCGATGGAAATAGCGAACCCAACTTTCTGAACACCATAATCACAGATAATGAGATATGGGTTTATGAGTCACTTCTGAAGCAATGTCAAGGTCATGTCAACTGTTTTTGTAAACTCTGATGAGGTGATGCATCATGAGTGCACACCACAAGTCCAAAGCATCATAACAGAATACTACTATAAGGTCCATCATCTTCGTAAAACTGTGCAGTGCAAACGACAGAATTTGTGGGCAGCAAAAACTTGGCAGCTCCTTCGTGATAAAGCACCTGCCAATTCTGCACATCTGATTCAGACTTTCCTCACCAAACACAACATTCCTGTGGTTAGTCAGGGTCCCTACTTCCATAACAAGGATCCATGTGACTTCTGGCTATTTCTAAAACTGAAAATGCCCTTGAAAGGAAAATAGTATAAGTCAAGAGAAGATATCATGCAGAATGCTGCAGCCTGGTCAATCACTATTCCAAAAGATGCATTCCAGAAGTGTTTCCAAAAATGGTGAGAGTACAGGGAGAAGCGTGTGCATTACCGAGGAAACTACTTTACATGGGATTGGAGTTCAGTACCTCCAAATCAATAAACGTATTTCTGCCAACCAGAGGTTTGATTCTTTTTTAACACATATCACATATGTTTGTGGCATAATAATATGTCACACTTCATGCACTGTAACTTCCCTTGACTGCTTTATCAAATCACTTTTTTTCTTTTATTTTCTGTTACTATTTCACATGATCCTAGGGCTTCATTCACTCTACTGAGTTCAGAGCTGAAACTACATAGGTCTATCTGAACTTCACATGTATCAGTGTCATATAATATTATAGGAGTAAATGATTTTAATACTGTATTATGAATACTATAGAATAAGTGTCAGTAGTTACTATTCAGTTCTCTCTTTCTCTCTCTCTTGCTTTCATGGCTAGTAATTTCAGTGTACTGACATTTGTGTTACAGCCACTGCCTGGAAATGGAATCTGACTGATATCATAGTTTTTACCTGTTGTATATTTATTAATGTTCAGCTTCTTTTATAAACTCAAAAAGCCATTTAGTCATACATAGTGCAAGCAACTGCTTTCTCTGTAATGAGTGAAAAAGTTACACAAGACTGCAAGTGATCTCAATTTATAGACTGAGAATGTGTCTTCTCTATACAAAGTACTTCAGTTCTACCAAACACCCATCCTTTCTCTCTTCATAATTTCTGTCAGATTTTACCCTCACGTGTCTAAATGGAAAACAGGCACAGAATGTTCTTAGGGAATAAGAAAGGGTTAGATTAAATGTCTATAATTCATGTTTATTTTCTTCTTTTTTTGTTTTGTTATTCATCTCTGTACACATTTTGATTTAGCAAAAAAAAAGTGGCTCTGAGCACTATGGGACTTAACATCTGAGGTCATCAGCCCCTAGAACTTAGAACTACTTAAACCTAACTAACCTAAGGACATCACACACATCCATGCCCGAGGCAGGATTCGAACCTGCGACCATAGCAGTCGCGCGGTTCCGGACTGAAGTACCTATAACCGCTCAGTCACCGCGGCCGGCTTGATTTAGCAATATTTCTATTTTTGGAAAGCAGTATTTAACTTTATAGCCTACACTTAAGTCAATGGGATGATGTCAGATAACCCATTTATCATTTTTACATATATGAGGGTACATAGCTAATTCTAAGAAATTTCTACAAACAAACAGGACATATTGTTAAGTAGCATGAATTTAATAGTTTTGTTAAACTTTCAGCCACATGTTACACACTGTTGTCTATTGGTAGCTATTGTATGTGATTGGTGTCCTACATTTCAGATTGATAAAGGCAAGTTCATGCACTGATAAAACATGTTTATTTATGTGGACTGAGATAATTCAGCTCTGGTGAGATCTTGGGGCTCTTTGCACTAGCACTCAACTTAGGGACTGCATGTCTGGCATATTACAGACACTTAATGTAAGTTGCTTTGGAAGGAATGGTTGATAAAATTCATGATACTGTGATGAAAGCCCATCACATTACAGTCTGTAAGTTGGAAACTATAGTATTCATCCTGCGAGTGGACATGTAGCCACTGCTTCGGCGGGGGAGGGGGGGTGGCGGCGGCAAACGGAGGGGGGGGGGGGGGGTGTTTACTAGTTATTGGGAGCTCCAGCATCACGCATATTATGGAGCCCCTTAGACGGACAGTGTTCAGCACTGGAAAAAGAAAGCCAGTGTGCAATGTCTGCCAGAGGGCCTCATCTGGGATGTGGAGGCAGACGTGCCTGGGTTATTGAGCAAGCAAGGTGCAGTTGTCTGCAAGATGTGGCTCACACTGGCAAATGGCATCTGTCGCATGGGTTCTGAGGCCATCCTCAGTTTATACACAGAGTTGATGGAGGTGGTGAAAACTGCTGACCTAGTGCGAGAGGTGCAAGCAGAGCTTCCATCTTGCAGCATTTTTCCCAGAGTTGATTGGGGTCCATTGGTTTGGAGTCAAGTGGAGGGTCTCAACCAAAGGCTTCATCAACTCAGTGATGATTTTTTCGGCAGATTTCTAGACCTGCATTATCAGGTGGGGATTTGTAGACTCCCCTTAATAGGTCCAGGATGCAGTTCACAAAGGAGGCAGCTCTTCGGCTAGCAGAGTACTTGTGGAGTGTACATGAAGGCTTTTAGGCTAGATAGTAGTTTGAGGTACTCTGATGAACACTCACCAGTTGATATGCAGCAAGGAAAAGTAGACCACATTCAGAGTAAAAACACTTTGACTCTCAAAATTTTATCAGTAAATTATCGGAGTGTTTGTAGCACAATTCCCAAAAATTACTGCTCTCCAGGAACGTTCCCACACTCATATTATTCTTGAGACTGAGAGCTGGCTGGAACCCAAAGTGGAAAGCTCTGAGATATTTAATGAGTCATGGAACGTATATCAGAAAGACAGATTAGAGGCCACAGGAGAGGGAGTGTTCATTGCAGTTGACAAAAATATTGTCTCTATTGAGGTTGAAGTTGAGTGTGACAGTGAAGTTATCTGGTTGCGTATAACAGGTGTAGGTGATACCAAGTTAATTGTTGGATGTTTTCACTGGCCACCTAATTCCACTGTGACAGTTTTAGTCATTCAAAGAAAGTCTATGGTCAGCAGTGTGCAGTTACCCAGATCATGCAATACTAGCAGGTGTACCGGTATGAAATGAGCATTAAGAACAAATGTGTCGATAGGGGACATTTGTTGTGAACGAGCCTTAATTTTTTTTGTTTGGTTGGTATGACATCTGTCAAAGATATTTAGTATACATCGAGTCATGGAACAAACAACATCATATGCTTTCATCATGTTAACAATGTCGAATTTTGTACCAGAAAGTGATGATTTGCGGAAAGCATTAATTTTTTGTTTACATTTGAAAAAAAGTGCTGCAGAGTCGCATCGAATGCTTGTCAAGGCATATGGTGATCATGCTCTATCAGAAGCAACATGCAAAAGATGGTTTCAACAGTTCAGAAATAATGATTTTGATGTAAGAAATGAAGAACGTGGAAGACCACCAAAAAAGTTAGAAGATGCCAAATTGCAAGCAATATTGGATGAAGATGATACTTTGAGTCAGAAGCCAATGGCAGCAATGCTAAATGTTGCACAACAAACAATTTCTGACCATTTGAAAGCTATGGGAAAGATCCAAAAATGAGGAAAATGGGTGCCACATGAACTGAATGAAAGACAGATGGAAAACCGAAAAACCATTTGTCAAATTTTGCTTCAAAGACATGAAAGAAAATCAATTTTGCATCGAATTGTTACTGGTGATGAAAAATGGATTTATTTTAAGAATCCTTAACGGGCAAAATCATGAGTTAATCCAGGACAACCATCAACATCGACTGCAAAACCAGATCGATTCAGCAAGAAGACAATGCTCTGTGTTTGGTGGGGTCAGAAAGGTGCGGCGTATCATGAGCTTCTAAAACCCAGTGAAACTGTGAATACTAATTGCTACAGACAACAAATGATCAATTTGAACTATGCATTGATTGAAAAAAGACCAGAATGGGCCAGAAGACATGGCAAAGTAATTTTTTTACATGACAATGCACCTGCACACAAAGCAAAACTGGTTCAGGATACAATCAAAACTCTTGGCTGGGAGCAGCTACCCCACCCGCCGTATTCACCAGACTTGGCCCCCTCCGACCACCATTTGTTTTCATCAATGGGACACGCATTGGCTGAGGAACACTTCGATTCCTATGAAGAAGTCGAAAATTGTGTGTTCGATTGGTTTGCTTCAAAACACAAACATTTCTATTGGTGTGGTGTCCACAAATTGCCAGAAAAGTGGTCAACATGTATAGAAAGCAATGGTCAGTACTTTGAATAAAATGTTTTTACTTTTCAATTCAAAATTAGTGTTTCATTTTCACAAAGAAACACTCATTTCATACCGGTACACCTGGTAATTGGAAACGAAAAGTACTTCTGAACAAATTTTCTGAAAACTGTCTTTAGCAGCTAGCTCAGCAGCCCACATGCAATGGAAGTATCCTAGCCCTTGTAGCTACAAATAGGCCGGACCTTATTGACAACGTCAGTATAGAAACAGGGATCAGTGATCACAATGTTGTTACAGAAACTATGGTTACGAAAATTAATAATTCAGTCATGAATGCTACGAGAGTCTTTCTGCTAGAAAGACAAGATAGGCAGTTGTCAGTATCTCAACTAGGGGGAAAACCAACATCACTTAGTTCCAGCAAGACGGACACACAAGAATTATGGGCAAAGTTTAAGCAGATTGTAAATCGTAGTCTGGAGAGTTATGCACCTAGTAAGTGGATTAAGAATGGAAAAGACCCACCATTGTTTAATAAGGAAATTCAGAAATTTCTGAGGAAGCAGAAGTACTCTCAGTTCAAAAGAGAACGCACAAATGATGATAAGTTAAGGTTATTGGAGTTTCATGTGTCTGTGAAAAGATCTATGTGCATACAACTACCACCATTGTCATACCTTAGCAAATGCTCTGGCAGAGAACCGAAGAAAATTCTGGTCCTATGTAAAATCGCTAAGCAAGTCTTCTGTCCTCCATCCAGTCAATTATTGACCAGTCTGGTGTGCCAGTCAAAGATAGCAAAACAAAACCCGAAGTTTTAAATTTCTTGTTCAAGAAATCATTCACACAAGAGAATCGTACAAACATACTGTCATTTGACCATCAGATGGATTCCTGTATGGATGACATAGCAATAAGCATCCCTGGTGTAGAGAAACAACTGAAAGATTTGAAAGCAAATAAGTCACCAGATCTGGATGGAATCCCAGTTCGGTTTTTACTAAGAGTACTCTAAGGCATAGGCCCTCATCACAAATCTCTCACCCAGCACTAAGTTCCAAGTGACTGGGAAAAAGTGCGGGGTTACTCCTGTGTATAAAAAGGTACAAGACTGGACCTGTAAAATTGCTCTATGGCATTGGCCCCTCACCTAGCTCGCATTTATCATGAATCTCCCACCCAGCACAAAGTTCCAAGCAACTGGGAGAAAGTACAGATTACTCCTGTATGCAAGAAGCGTAAAAGAACAGACCTCCAAAATTAGACCAATATCAATAACTTCATTTTGCTGCAGAATCCTTGACCATATTCTCAGTTTGAATATAATAAACTATCTTGAGACTGAGGCTTATGTCCACAAATCAGCACAGTTTTAGAAAGCATCGCTCGTGCAAATCTCAGCTTAGTCTTTCCTCACACAATATACTGCAAACTATGGACGAAGGGCAACAGGCAGATTCCACATTTCTAGATTTCCGGAAAGCATCTGACACAGTGCCCCACTGCAAGCTGTTAACAAAGGTATGAGGCATATGGAAAAGGTTCATAGATACATGAGTGCCTCAAAGACTTTTTAAGTTATAAAATGCAGTATCTTGTCCTCGGCGAGGAGTGTTCATCAGAGACAAGGGTATCACCAGGAGTGCCCCAGGCAAGTGTGATAGGACTGCTGTTATTCTCTATATACATAAAGGATTTGGCAGACAGGGTGGGCAGCAATCTGCAGTTGTTTGCAGATGATGCCATGGTATACGGTAAGGTGTTGATGTTGATTGATGTAGTAGGATACAAGATGACTTAGACGAAATTTCTAGTTGGTGTGATGAATGGCACTTAGCTCTAAATGTAGAAAAATGTAAGTTAATGCAGATGTAAAGGGGAAACAAACTTGTGCTGTTCAGATAGAGCCTTTGTAGTTTCCTGCTTGATGCAGTCAAGCCATTTAAATAGCTAGGTGTAACATTACAAAGTTATATGAAATGGAATGAGCATGTGAGGACTGTGGTAGGGAAGTGCGAATGGTCAACTTTGTTTTATTGGGAGGATTATAAGAAAGTGTGGTTCATCAGTAAAGGTGACTGCATGTAGGACATTTGTGCGACCTATTCTTGGGTACTGCTCGAGTGTTTGTGCTCTGTACCGGGTCAGATTAAAGGAAGACATCGGAACAATTCAGCGGCAGACTGCTAGATTTGTTACCAGTATGTTCGAACAACACACAAGTATTATAGAAATGGTTCGGGAACTCAAATGGGAATCAATGGAGGAAAGGTGACATTCTTTTTGAGGAGCACTACTGAGAAAATTTAGAGAACCAGCATTTGAGGCTGACTGCAGAGCAATTCTACCACCACCAGCACACATTTCGCGTGGGAGGACCATGAAGATAAGATTATAGAGCTTAGGGCTCGTATGAAGGCTTACAGAGTCATTTTTCCCTCGCTCTATTTGCGAGCTACAACAGTAATGGTGGAATGCTGTTCCATGATTGTTACACTTGGACAGCCAAATCAACAATGGCTGGTGCTCGTACTGGAGGACATAGCATTTGTCATCCCTGAATGTCCCAGGTCTGGTGATCTCACAAGTCAAGACAAACTAGTTCACACTTTTTCAAACATGTTACTGAAAATGAACTGCAGCAAAACCAATTCAGTAAATAGTCTGCCATACAAACTTGCTGTCAAATTTCTTTGAATAATGACAAGAGTGCTCCTACTGCCTTATGAAATCACTCACAGATCATACGTCCTGTGTACCTATGCCACAGACAGCTTGATTCCAAATACTCGCCTGGCCACCTCCTTTCCGACACACACTCACCATTAGGATCAGGACAGAAACAGCTCTCATCTGAGAACACAACAAATATCGACTGCACCTCCAATTAGCCCTAGCTTAATATGATTGAAGTTGTAGACAAAATTAATTCATTTTTGGTGGCATGAACGCTACAGAGCATCTGGATTGGTGTTGTCCCTTAAGTAATTTATTGGTTACGGTCTGCATTGTCATTCTTGTACCAACAGAAGATCTACAGCTGCTATGGAAGGTAGTATTATGCACCACAGTTACAGGACGAATATGGTGGTCTTCCAATTCACTACTTACCAATGTGCATACAGAACCCACTCTTCTCTCAGGACCACTGTTGCCAATAATGATGCACTAAGGTTGCATCAGTGCCAAATCTTTCTGCAATAGAGCAGAAAGAAGATACACCTCCCTGTAGCCCTTTTACATTGCATCATTCTATCTCCCTAAGCTAATAACATTATCTCCTCCATCTCCTTACAGGCATGTTTGACACTCACTGTCACAATGTCAAATCCAGACAATAGCTAATGAGCACACAGTGTCGATCACATACTGATAGCAAATTGCTTTCAGAGCTCACAGTATGGCACTCTTAATCAACAAGTATGAAAGCTGAATCATTATCTTTCAGAAGTGCAAACACACCTTCCATATTTCACCTATCTAGGGCAACTCTTTCTGCATGCTCGGATGGAGTAGAAAGTTTCTGATGACTTTGAGCCAGTCATGCAATACTTTCTAAAAAGAGTTAAACCACCACTTGACTATGTATTATTAAATTTATCTTTGTACAGATTTCGGTTTTTGTGCCATTATCAAGTACAATGCTAAAAGTTGTTAGACCAGTAATAAGTCATGTCTTTTAAGAGACTACTTTAACAGACATGATAAAATAATGGTCTAACAACTTTTAGCCTTGTACGTGATAATGTAATAAAAGCTGAAATCTAGATAGCACAAAAGATAAAATTAATAATATACTGTCAAATGACTTTTTACTCTTTTTTTTAAAAAAAATGGAGTGTGATTGAAATTTTTAAATCCTCATGGTTCCTTAAACACAGCAACAGCTAATTTCCTACCCCATCCTTGTACATGGGGAAGAATTCTAACCCAGAGAATTTTAAAAAAATGGGGTATTGTCAGTTGTTGCATGTTAAACAGAGTTTGTCTTCTGTTAACTGCAAAGACACCTACTCCTGAACAGTACGCACAACACACACTGAAAATTTTTGCATCCATGACTTCTGCATCATTCAGTGTTTGGCTGTCATTCCGGAAAGGGGGGAGAGGTGTGTGTGCAAAAAAAGAGTAATGCTCAAACCAGAACAGATGAGCATCGTGAAGAATTCCTATCATCTCATGGGTTGAAAGATGTTGGAGGTTAAACACCTTGCCAATGCCATGGTCATTAATGACAGAGCCCTATATCAATGGACAAGGTGGGGGGAGAATATCAGACTTGAGACTTGTCCCAGTTAAAATGTCTGAGACACCTAACTAGGTCGGTTAGAGTGCTATTTTACTGACTCACTTTCTGCCACCCACAAACACTTTTGACTGCCACTCTTTATCAAAAGTGGACTGATAAGAAAGGACTATAAGGTTTTACCATAGGCATCCTTAACTGCTGTGTTCACCATCTTCTTTCCCTCAATTACTACTTGTTCGCGCACTTCGTTATAGCATCTCTTTCCATTATCAATGCAACAAAGAATGAGAGCCTTTACATTCTAGGCCACTGTTTTTATAATAAGTGGCAAACAACTTAAAAATTTACAGAGTTGACTTGAGTGGTGATGAGTTTTTAAGCCTATAATTAAATATCATGTCCATGGGTGTCCCAAAGGTTACATCTGTGGGGGGGAAAAAAATGGATGAGTGAAACAAGCACATTTTGTGGATATATTCTGGGAATACCATCAAGCAACTACTGTCACCTCCTGCTTGGACTCATCTGTGTTAAGTACAACAATATTAAAAGTTGGCTTTAACAACATATGCTCGGTAAGTCCTCGTGGCATTCCACGAATTCCAATGAAGTCTGGGTCCCTTATTCAGTAAAACAGGTGATAAGACTGCTTTGTTGGCTGAAGACTAGCTAACTACCATCAATAGGAAGTACTTTAAATTATATCTGAATATTTGTTAAAAATTTCTTCCACGTTTTGCTATATTTCTAGTTTTCATTTGCGAATTTAATTTCCAAACTGTATTTCAAAAAAATCATGTTTAATTCAACATTACACAACCATTTTAGAGACAACAACATTAGAACACACAAATTTTTCTTTTACAGCTGAATGAGAGACGGAAGAAATATTTAATAGTGAAATTTTTGGCATTGTATTATCGAACCCATTATAGGTAAAGGATACGAGAATACACTACAGTTTATACAAAACAATTCAAGCCATCTACAGCTATGATCTAATAAGGAATTAATATTTTTCTGTAAGTTAAACACGTTGTGCGCTTCTTTTCCAATAGAGGGAAGTCTTTGGTATTTTAACTATGCACAAAATTTGGTGTCAAAGCTATGTGATATACTTGCTAAAATATATACAGATAAATGCACATTTTCAAGTATATACAATCTTTAAAAATAGTTCATTAACTATTTGTATAAAATCTTTGCTGTTTGTCATTAACTTGGATGCAAAAAATTGATTTATTCTGTTATGAGGTTTTAACCTTCATTATTGCCTAAGAATGAAAAAGTTTTATAGAAAGAAAAACTATGTCTACTTTTCAGCATACAAATATATTCTTAATCATCACGTGGCACAAACTGAATACGTGTCTAAAAATACTGTAAGTACAACCTTAATACAAATCCAGCTGAACCTATGCTTAAACTAGTCCCCTCCCCTCCCCCCCCCCCCCCTCTTTTCTCTTCTCTCTCTCTCTCTCTCTCTCTCTCTCTCTCTCTCTCTCTCTCTCTCTCACACACACACACACATTCTTTCCATTTATGAATATGTCACTGATACTATGTAAAAAGAGGGAGGGAGGGAAGGATGGAGCAAGAGACAGAGAGAGAGAGAGAGAGAGAGAGAGAGAGAGAGAGAGAGAGAGAGAGCGCAATATGGCAAGAATACTTTCTACTGAATGTTTTTGTTCGTCACATCTGTTTTCTTTAATTTTCTTATTAATTCAAAAGGAAGGACTTGTTAATACTGAAAGGGCAGGCTCAAGTTTTATCCATATTTTCCCTATCTCAAATCCCTCTTCACTGAATAGTTGTTAGTGCATACTTGATGTAATACATATTTTATTTCTTCAAAATTACATAAAGTTATAATGTGTGGAAAAACAGGATGACAGAAAACACTGGGAATTAGTTGTGTTATCAGCACACTTAACTGGCATTTTTGGTGAGATATTCATGAATGAATAAGACATGTATTCAGCAACGTACAGCTGAAATTTAATACATTTGTGAAAAATGTAACAGTAAAGAGGCAATTTAACAGCAATGACATAATTACAGTCCTCCTCAGTATTCAGTCTACATTAATCTCCAGTCAAGTCACATCAAAGAGTGTAATATACGTTACATACAAAACTACGTTTACATAAGCTCCATGGGCAATAACAGCAATGATCCTTCAGTCACTCGCTCACCATGCTAATAACATTTCAGCCCATCCCACGATATTACTTACAGCCACCCACTATGCAGTGTTTTCTGTTTCAGTTTGCTATTGCAGCTCGTATCTACATTAATCTCCAGTCAAGTCACATCAAAGAGTGTAATATACATTACATACAAAACTACATTTATATTATTTCCATGGGCAATAACAGCAATGATCCTTCAGTCAGTTGCTCACCATGTTGATAACATTTCAGCCCATCCCACAGTATTTATTACAGCCACCCACTATGCAGTGTTTTCTGTTTCAGCTTGCTAATGCAGCTCGTACAAAGAACAGTGGTATTCACACAAAACTTGCAGATCCAAGGAGGTACAGCTTCAAATTTACTGTCAAGTAGGCAATATTCCTACAGTTATCTCTTATTTGACTTAAAATTTGAAACAGTTTCTCTTTTAAGACAAAAATTCAAAAATTTACAAACCAGTCCTGTAGAACAGAAATGAAATATGGTTCATCTACAATGTAAATGCTTAGTCTCTTACCAGTCAAAGCTATGAATATGCAATGATTATTTTTCAATGACTGTGTTACAGTATCCCTCTGATGAATTGGTCTCTACAAATTCTCTGCTATACATAATGCAGTTCCCCTGCAAATAATGGTACCTTTTCAAGTTATTCCTGAAAGCTCAAATTTCAGTATCTATAGCTTTCAATTGGTCCTAATTACAATTCACCATCTTCCTTCACTGGGCTTCTAGTGCAGTCCACACCACCATAAAGTTTTTGAGGTAGTCCATGTAAATAACGTTATTGTAAACTGAAAGCAATGGCTGGCATAAAGGACATGAGGCCTAATTTTACATTTATTAATTGCTCTTAAACATATATAACATTTACTATTCCACTGAAAGCATTTAATGTTCTGCTTATCAGTCAACTTCAGCTATATAGCCTATGACTCACCCCCACCTAACTCTTATATTGCTGTGTGAAATGGAACACAGAGTGTTGTATCATTGGCTGGTTGGTTGATTTGGGGGAGGGGGACCAAACAGTGAGGTCATCAGTCCCATCAGGTTAGGGAAGGATGGGGAACGAAGTCGGCCATGCCCTTTTGAAGGAACCATCCCGGAATTTGCCAGAAGCGATTTTAGGGAAAACCTAAATCAGGATGGCCGATTTGAACTGTCATCCTCCTGAATGGGAGTCCAGTGTGCTAACCAATGCACCACCTCACTCAGTAGTTGTATTATTTTGTTGTATCATTTTTACTGTTAATGTCTGTCAAGGTGAAATAAGTATAGCACCCCTTACATTATTATGTAGTTACTTATCAGACCTGAAGTATAACAACAAACATGATCTGATTACTAACAAAAGTATGTGGACAAAAAAACATGAAGATTAGTTCATTAATGTGTCACCTCTTTTATGTTCCATTGAATAACAGCAATGTAAGACTGGATAACACAACTGGCATTGAAACACTCCTTTATCAACAGAGTAAAAGACAAAAATGACAATTCTTAGAACTTAGTAACTAAGAAACAGGGACACTCAGTAACACAACAGAGTAAAAGACAAAAATGACAATTCTTAGAACTTAGTAACTAAGAAACAGGGACACTCAGTAACAGTCTTTTGATTGTGATTGTCTGCAGTTCAACATGTCATCTTTATGGTGAGTAGCAATCTATCCTTTTCATAACTGCTGATATTTCAACCTGGACTTTCCACTGTTAAACAACTAAGAAAATGTATGAAAGAAGAAATGGCAAATATCAGAAAGTCCTCCAAAATATGAAGGGCATTAATCAGTACTGTTGTCTAACAACCATATTTCTCTGCACCTCAAGTATGTATCACATGTTCTCAACTTCAGACTTGTTAAGTTCACATTTCGTGCTTGAATTTCAATTATTCAGCATCAGAACAGATGGTGCCCTTCGTTTGATGTTTCTGTTCAATAATTGAAGCAATCTCCACTGCTCTATGAACTGCATTTGTGTTCGAATACTTTTGATGTTGGTTCATTCTGATACTGTTGCCTTGCTCCAATACTATATGCATACATATGACTAGTGAAACTGAAGTAATATTACCCATACACATTACTTTTCAAATTTTGACATGTAAGCGCTCTACAGTAACTCAGTAATATACACTTATTGACACACGAAAGACAGTCTTTATGAAGCTAATAATGTTTACTGGCGTTAAATGAATAATTAAACTTGTAGAGGGAGGGAGGGGGGAAACACCTGATTGTGAAGATATCGACTCAGGAGCTACTCTCCTTTTAAGCTGGCTTCAATTATCTGAGATATGTAAATCAATGAAATTCAGTTTACTATTGTTATATTCAATAGAATATCATCTTTCACAAGACTTTTTTGAAGCAACTAAATTAAAATTTCATGTTCAGAAAAGAACTAAGTCATTTTTTGAATGGAATACAGGGTAATCCACGAAACATGTCAGTTCTTTACACTTTTTCTGTATGTGTGCTGTAAAAGGAGCCCAAATGGAGATGTTACTTCCCCGAAAAACCCTTTGCTGCTGTCACTAATTGCAACTCAACTGCTATCAAAATCATTTTTTTATCTAAATTCAGGATACAGCAACTGTGTGTCACCAAGAACTTGCATATGGCTCCTAATGTAAAATAATGTACGAGATTTTTTAAAAAGATGCAAAACATTTTTTTTTGTACAAAATAAAAGCAGCTAGCAAACCTTTCTGGGAGGGAAACAGATTCATTTTAACATGAACAATGCATCAAACTGTGTGGTATAGGTATGTTTAATTATCTGACATATGGTGGTGGAATTTATAGTGCAGCAAGAATAACTGTTAACAATTCTCCTACTCTTGTTAACGATGACAATAGCCATGGACAATTTAACCTAAAGTTTGGTGGACCTAAAACGACCATGGAGAAGAACACACTGACAATCTTAACAGTGATAAAGACTAAGACAGGTATGTCAAATGATGAAGTAATTCAACAACTGAAAGAATAAAATCATTATATAGTTGCACCATTTTTTTTTACATGAAGGAATGTAGATTTGGATTTAATGCCTTTGTGATAATGAGATCACTGGAGACTGAGCACAAGCTTGTTATGGATAAGGACAGGCTACAAAAGGGGGTCACATTGCTTTTAAAGGAAACATACCAGCATTTGCCTTAAATGATTAGGAAGACCCAATGTGTAGCCTGGAGATTTGAGCCATGTTGTACCAAAAAGCAAGTCTATGCCACTTCATTCAGTTTTTTAAAAAATTGAAACTGAGTATTTAGCATGATATATACATCTAGATAACTAAGACCAGAATGTCTGTTTTACATAACATCAAGGTATTGTAAATATAATAATAGTTTAATTCTCCCTCTCTCTCTCTCTCTCATGTATAAACTCTAATGTTATTTCAAAAAGTTTGCATTTGCTATGATTATTTACGAACAGAAAATCAAATGGTCTTAAAACCACAAACCAATCTACATTATGTGAACACTAGTGAAACAAGGAAAACATGCAATTAGTTTGGCAAGAAAAGATGTAAGGAAAACTTGCAGTTCATACGGTAATAATGGTGCAAGTTACTACAGTGGCTGTTTAGTGTAGACCTCTGTTGTAGAGAGCATAAAAAAATGTGACATAGGGAGTTACTTTCTCCATATTGTAGAAATGAAAACTTAATCATTTTAAAATAAAACATGCTCTTCATAAACTGAATTTTCATTTCTCTGTATCCTGAGTGATTTATACTTACATTTGCACATATTTATGTATGGCATGTAACATGCACTCTTCCTAGTGGAAGTACTGTGCATTATGAAAAATATGAGTAACAAAGCTGAAACTCTGTCCTTACATATATGTCTGCAAACTCCAATATAATTTGAAATATTCATTTTAACATAGAAATTTCTAATAGCCTTAGTTCCTCAAGAGATTATTAAATTTAAATAAAAATTATAAATTCAACATTATTTATACCACATCTACGTTTCAATTAGATTCCCAAACCTCCAGCTCCAGTGTTGATAGTTCCATCCCTGGTGAATTTACTTCTAATTTACAGTAATTATATTTTAGCAATTTTCTATGATACATATGCAACATTACAGAATTAAAATTATCATCATGTTCGAACCCCACCTATTACAGGTGGTATATCATTGTCTTCCACTGACCTCTGAACTTACACACTCAGCCAGCTGTCAGGGGTCTACTGTCACACATGGGCTCCAACCCCAGCACACTTTGCCTTTTTTTGTGTGTACAAATCATTGCCTGAAGTGAAATAAGCTACATATGATTCCAAAGTCGTAGGTCGAAATCAAGATTGAGCCCCAAACCTTTCGGATTTCCGACATGCACTTAGTAATTTGGTTACACAGATAGTCGCAAGTCAGCAATTCTACAACATATTTGTCAATAGGAACTGAAGCAATCAACAGAAGAAACTGCTAACCCTCAACATAGCAAATGATTAGTCTGTTCACAGTACAAACTGTTTTTATGAATGCACCACATGCTGGTAAAAAGTAGCTCTGTTTATACCACCAGAAAGAGCTGTCTGCTATGTAAATTGTTTTGTCTTATTTGTGTTCTTACACTTGAATTTATCTAACCTATAAACTGGGAGTAGCTCAAAATGACACTCTGGTGGGTTATCGTTTTCTTCTGCCCCTCATTCAATCATTAACATTTTATAATGCTACTGTGCCATGATACAATGGATTTTCTAGATAATCCCAATGTTTCATCCCCCTTCTGCACAGGTATCTGTCAGTAGGATGGGGATTGGGGGGGGGGGGGGGGGGGGGGGGGGAGACAGGCACACAGTGGCTGACTGTGACATTGAGCAAAGAGCCACTGTGTGCAACAAATCAAGGCCACTACACCCCTACAAATGTCCTTCACAGAGACATATGAAATATTGGGTTTACTAATAAGATCCATTCAGCCATAACATGACAGGTCACAAATATCTATGACTAACATTTCCAGTTGAAAAGGTTTACACTTTAGAACTATCAGCAGCAGTTCCAAAACTTATAGGTGAAGCTCTGTGTTTGGAGAATAAAATCCAGGAAAATCATTTCCTGTTCCTCGGAAGTTAAACACTGTCTTTTTCCTCACAACAGGGTGTAAACACATGAGACCTGCCCAGATAGCTGAGTGCATTCACGTACCACTGCTGAGATTCACGGAGGCACGCCAACCTCGCAAATTTACAGTGACATTCAATGTGCTGACCAGCCTGAATGTGGTTTTTATGCAGTTTTGTACTTTCATCTGGACAAATATCAGGCTGGTTTCCACATCCTTCCTCAGATACATGATGTGCAAATATTTTGAAAACATTCTCACATTTGAACATGTGCTTTAGACAAAGACAGATGGGGTCCATGAATTCCACTCACCCACAGTCACTAACATTGCTTTAACCCATATAGCAACGCCAACTGTGTAGTCAAATATGACAAGGCAAGGAAGGAGAAGAAGAAGAAGAAGAAATGTTTCTTCAGGTAAAAAGTGTGAGGTAAGAAAGATGTCTAAGAAAAAATTACCTGGAAAAAAGTAGAAATAACTGTTACTGTCGTGTTGACTCCAGAGTGCAATGCACTAATATGTTAATGGCACAACTGGCATAAGGCAAAAGCATGACAATTATAGTTCCATCTGACAAAGTTTAACCCTTTCACTGTTACAGACATGCTCTTTGCATTCTGTGCTGAGGCGGCTTTTGTTATGGCTGTACCGTTCACCAAATGCTACTGCCTGTGGCGAGAGATGGTGTTCTGGCTGATAGTAAATACTTATCAACTGATATTTCAAAAACTATTATTAGCTGAAAAATATTGATTTTTTGCACATCTGATACCTTCATCACTCGATAAAGAATGGAATTTCTTTCTGTTAGCTTTCATTCTTACTGTGCTGCATCAAATTAAGTAAAACACTGCACAAAATTTTAAAGAGGTAGCAAAGGTGAAAACGCATTGCGTAAACTTTGTGTATGGTTGATTTTAGCTCACACATTGCAGTGAATGAAATGTAGATAAGATATCAACATTTTATTTAAAATTTAGAGCAAAACGATATCTCATTCTGTTCTCGAGTCATTGGGTTTTATATCCAATAGATGGTCAGGAGTGACACGCCCCGTTGTCCAAGTGGACTTGGCAGCTGCTATGAGATACTTATAATACATTTTAAAGAAAACTATTACGTGAAAAAAATTTATTTTTGCACATTTTAAGTCTGGTGTCTTCACCTGATAAAGGACTAAATTTCTTTCCATTATATGCCACAGTTACTGTGCTGCATCAAATTAAGTAAAACATTGCGTGAAATTTGAAAGGTTTTGGAGAGGAAAAAAAGCATTCGTAAGCTTTGCATACGGTTGATTTTAGGTCAAACACTGCAATAAATAAAATATGAATAAGATACCAAAATTTTATTTAAAATTGAGAGCAAAAGGTTATCTCATTTTGTTATTGAGTTACTGGGTTTTTATATCCAAAGGACAGTCATGTGCGACACACATTCACGTCCTTGCACATCATCAATCATGTAGTCATAACAATTACCATATCTCATAAATTATTCAAGGTATCGAAACGATGTTTTCTGCAAATGACAGCACACAATGAGGCACATATGTTGTATGATAAATACTCGATACTTTTTAATTCACCGAGATATGGAAGTAACTCATTTGCAGCAGTGACGTTGGTGGCTCAGGACGCATTCAGACATGCACAACACTGCAGGAAAACCCAAGTGGCATGTGTATACACATCCACAGCACCAGGGGAATGGCATAGCAGGATGTGTATACACACCCATAGTAGCTAAAGGCTTAAATAATAGTTTACTCGAATTTGTTTATGAAAATGTGAGGGTCATATGAGTGACTAGCTTGCACTTCATTGCCAGATCACCATCAATTCTACCTGTTTACTTGAGGCAAAATATGTGGAGACAACACATCTACATTAAACAATGTTGGCAGGATCACTGAATATAGCCTTAAAATTATTTTGACAAATAATTAAGGAAACGGCATGAACATACAGGAAAGCACATCATGATGAAAAATTTTGTAAGTAAACTAAAAAGTTAGATTTTTAAGCTCTTTAATGCGCCTCCCCTCGTTCTGGAATCATCATCTAACACTTATGAAACTTTTTCCTAGCAACACAAGATTGCATCTGATTGAAATTCAGAAATCTTACTAACCACGAATCCTTCTCCAAATGTCAGTTTATCTAGCTTAAGGAGAAATTCCACAAACTCCATCAATTTTACTAGCCACTATGATTTACTGCCAACACATCAAAATATTTAGCAAATATTGAAGGCAATGATAATTTTAGTATGCAACACTTCCTCATTCATAATTAAAAATTAAATCTGTCTTCAATATGGACAGCTGTTTCACATCACACTGCTTTACTAGGCGTAATTCTATCGAATGTGGCACATCCTTGTCTTCCTCCACATTGTAAGTTAACTTACCCAAGCAATTAGAGGTGGACTTACAGTTGAGCATGTCAATCGAATTGTGATGTGACTTGGTATTATTCTCATGCAAAACATTTTGAAAGGTGACTGAACTGATAAGTGATGAGAAAAATCGTAAGCCTAATACGGATACATAAAAAAAATTACTCACTAAGTGGTGGTAGAAGAAAACAAACATAGAGAGAGATGGAAATGCATGTTACTATTCTTGTTTACCACCACCATCGTCATATAAATCATTCAGCGTCTTTTGTGGTGTCTTTGTAGTTTTTTAGCTGAGGCACGATAGGGAAGTTTAAGTAACTTTTCACTCTTCGGAAGAATTTCACATCCATATTGGGCACCTTCTTTATTTAGCCTTGGAGACCACCTCATGGATGGAATTTGCTTTCAGAGCATGGAATGCAATTTTTCTCTGAACACACAAATTATTAATCAGAGATGGCCTGAATTGTTTTATAATTGACTGTTCATGTGTTCCCATGTAGCTGTTGAGGCTTCAAAAGACTTGACTCATCCACTAATTTTTCTTCTACATCAACATTGAGGAGATTAGAGTTTTCCAAGATTGCAAGGCCTCACAACCACAGACTTTTTTGGTTTCACAAGTGATACAGTACTTTATAAGCTCCTGGTGGTCTTTGTATCAAGGACTACAGCCCGCGTCTTGGTAGAAATGATGTCTTTCATGCACTTGTCCAGTTCTGAACATCCTTTCATCATATTTTTTTCTTGGTGCAAAGCACTGCAGTTACAATTGTCTTAGAAGAAAGTCCACCTCATATACAAGCTAAGCTCCTTGACATGTTTGTGAAAAGCTGGGTGAAACTCAAACTGAACTGACAGAGCTGAAAGACATTATTAAAAAATCTGTCTGGAATCCATATGTATAACTTGTTGATGTCACAGTATGACAACAAATACTTTGGAACATAAAGTAGTTCGGTCACCTCTTATAAACAATCTGTATGTACAGAGACCAGCTGTGTTCCAGGCTCTGAAAGCAAATCCATCCAATGAAAGGGTCTCCAAGGCTAAATAAAGAAGGTGCCCAATGAGCATGTGGAAGATCCTAAGAGCGAAAAGTTATTTCAATCTCCTTTATATGGTTCAGCTAAAAAAGCTAAACAGATACCACAAAAGACACTAAATGATTTATATGACGACGAGGATCAAGAATAGCAACAAGCATTTCCATACCTATTGTGTGTATTTTATTCTGCTGCTGCTTGGTGAGTAAATCTTTTATCTATCCACATTGCATTTTTACACAATGATTATTTTTGAGGAAAAATAGTAAGACTGGCCACAGATTGAACTTTGGAGCTTTGGATTTACAGCTTGACAAACACTCACTTATACCATCAACTCACACCACTATATTAATGTGATTTAATACGTACACAGTAAAACAGATTCTGGGAAAACAATGTCTTCACATTTCAACTCTTAAGCTAAAAATTTGATGTGCATTACAACATCATACCATCCCAAAATGAGGAATGTTTATCAATTGTTGGCAAGCTGACTTAAAGAAACAAATGTTTTTGTGCCACAGGTTTCAATTTTTTGCACCCAAGAAATGATTAACAGACGGTTCATTTAGGAATTATGTTACCAGCAAACACATAACGAACAAATAAAGATTACACCTACCGCCTTTACATAACAAAATAGCTTTGGTTTACATATGACAATTACATAAAAGAGTATATAAATATAAAGAAAACAATTTCATCATAATGTACAAATGCATATCAGTAGAAGAGTCACATTGTCACTGTTAGTCACTGTCGGAATCTGAGTATTGAACATACTGAAAAATAGGTGGAACTAATTTTAATTACAATTCATATCTAGTGCTGTATGTTATGGTAGTAAGTGTGGTTCATCAGTCACAGAGGTGATGAATGTACAAAAATATAAGTTTTGTACAGACTGTCAAAAAACTTCATCAAGCACTTACAATAAATATCCAATAATAATTAAGTACTTAAGTATAACAACACACTAATTTCTGCAAATATCAGTAATTAATTGAAACAATGGATAAAAGCGAGTGTTCGAACTGAGCATTTGTTGTAAATTTACACATAATTTTGAAATTGTCTTTTAATTTCCTTACAGATAATTTCAAAACTTTACAGATGGCACATTCATGTAAAATTTCTGAGTAAATGCTAATCTGATTATTTTTTTGAGTATATCTACAAAAAAAATCACTGTAGTTTAGTAAAAAAGTCATCGTTCACATAGAAAAAATTATTAAAAATTGAAGCTAATGTATACTAAACACAAAAAATTAAACCTGAATGTAAACTATTTGGAGATAGAGAATGTAACTTTATGGGAAAACATAAACATGGAGTCTACAAATCTTGGTTTCACTGCATGGTAAATATAATCATGTTGTTCACTAAAAAAAAGGAAAATTTAAACACAAA
This sequence comes from Schistocerca piceifrons, assembly GCF_021461385.2. Taxonomy (NCBI): domain Eukaryota; kingdom Metazoa; phylum Arthropoda; class Insecta; order Orthoptera; family Acrididae; genus Schistocerca; species Schistocerca piceifrons. The sequence continues at coordinate 240,081,036 of NC_060142.1, read as the reverse complement.
AATAAACTACAAAAATTCAGTCATTCATAAAAGCTGCCATGATCACATTTTTATTACATGGAAGTGTTCTGAATTTGAAATTAGACACACTATTCATTACTTTGTACGTTTTTTTGACAATGCTACAGATGGTTATATTGTCCCACTGCTCACGTATAAAAATATGTACCATTCAAAACTTGTAATACATCACTCCAATTTAAAAGAAAAAAAAAGGACAATATTACAAACTCAATGCACCAATGCGCAGTAGAAATCATCACAGAAAGAGTTATGGCCAACAATAATTTATACAGCAACATGGCTAAAGGAACATACTTGTGTAAAGTTTTGTACATTGTCACTTGTAAGAGTGTTACAACAAAAAATGCAGTTAGTTTAATACAGGTTGGATAAACCTTATACTTCGTAAAAATCTCTGGTAAATTTGTGGTAAACACACTGTGGGCAAGACACATTAAAGACACCATCTTACATGTAAAGGGCAGATATTAGTTCTAAAATAATGTTATTACTGATGACTGGCATCTGTCAACAATCACAAATACAGTCTATTTTAACGCAATAAATTAATATTATTACTTATAAAAGCTATGGAGCTGCTGCTTCAGGCTGCACTGTTCATGATTATCTGCTCTGTCTATCAATTTCATCCATGTCTGTAATATAACAACAGCATATTGAAGTATCTTGTGTCCAGGAGAATGAACTTTGTAACACATACTTACTTGCACCGTCCACATTATCTTTTCCGTAACCAATAGAAGTGAATGAGGCTACTTAGTAAGCCACCATGGTGCAAGCCGCCACCTCCTATGCCTAGCAGCTGTCATTGTGACTTCATGGATACCAGCTTCCTGCTCCTTGCCCTTGCCTCCTGTCTGCTGTTTTTGTATTCAAACCAAAGTACATTTGGTATCAGTGTTGTGTCTCGCAGAAGCAAAAATTCCGATATTCTCCTAAAAATGTGGAAATAAGAAACAAAAAATATTAACCACAATTCACAGATAACTTATGATGTAATGAACAATTTTCAAAAACTCACCATGAAGCAACAAGTGGAAACATAGGTGTGAATATCAAGTATGTGAGTGCAAACCAGAGAGATCCAAACAAGAAACCAACTAAAGCACCACTTAGCACCTGTTTCCAAGTATGGTACTGCAGGTATACTCTGGAAAGAAAATTACTTTTGCTTTAAGAACCTTCAACATCGCAGCGCATCAGCAATCGTTGGTTAATATATTAAAAAACTAAAAACCCGCCTCGGGGCTTTTTTCGCAATCGAGGCAGGTTTTTAGTTTTTTAATACTTTTGCTTTAGATTTTGCACAACAGACTAATCTGTTTCACTAGTTTTCTGCAACTAGCAGTAAGTGTACAAGAATACATGTATTTTCAATTAATGGAAACACTCGCCAAACAAGACGTTATCTATGTTGTGATTACTGATCATTCATAAATTGTAATTATTATCACTTCTTTTTACAATCAAGGATGTTGGTTCTCAGCTGGTTCAGCTGGCGACATAAGGTGAGACACACAAGATAACATTCTTACTTTCAGTGGTCTCTAACTGGTGGACAATGACGAGTTGAAATAAGTGTAATGAGGACCGGTGATGTCATTCTTAGTGCACCTAACACTTGTATGTAATACGACATGATTCTTAAGCAAAATGTCATTAGCCAGTTTTAATAGATTATTAAAACGAATTCTCAGTGCAACAGTCCCCTTCATGGATGAGTTGACAACCAATTACTATGCTCAATGTGAAGTTGATTGAGTGCCTGCAATGTTACAATTGATAATGGCTAACAAGAATGTCATTTCCCAAGATGAAAATGTCTCATTCTGTAGAGGTAGTTCTGCATCTATAGGATTTAACACATCTCTAGTCAAAATTCAGCATTCTTGTGTGTCTTCCTTATCACCATACATTAACATTATCACGCATCTCTATTTGACAATAAGAATGAATAATCCCATGCAAAATTCTTATGTCATGTCATACCTGCTGTATGAGGAATGATACATAATTCCTCTGGAAGCATTTCATTTGTTGTACACATCCATTCTATGAAAAAAATCAATCAGTACTATCGAACAGAGGGAAATCAACCAACACAAATGCCACCAACAATTATCCCTTTATCCCAATGTGGATTCTAACACAGATGATTGCTTTATTACTTTCAATCACTGTCTCAGTAATTTTATGCATCTGTATTTTATTTGCCTTTAACCCTCTGCTTACCAGAAAATCTGTATAATGTTTCCTACCAGTCAGGCCTCTCAGGCCCATGTTGCTCAAACTGACATCAATTGACACAGCTTTAAAATAATTTTATATATTTAAATTTTACATATTAAAAAACATTGTTTTATACTTTGACTGGTGGCTTTTCAAGGCTATACAGTTTATTCTCATTCTACACCAAGTCTTTTTGTAATCTAATTCTTATTGAAAATTTGTGCAGAATCCACAGACAATACCAGAATGTTCTTAGCATTCAGTTTTGGTGCACTTGTAACACATAATTTAACTTCTTCTATCTTTCTTCTCTGTACAATATACAAATCTTCTCCTTTTCTTAGTTCCCAACTTTGTGTCAGAAAGATTTCGCCCACGTACAGCTCAGGCTGATTTTCTCGACACATTAGCTACCTATCGCTAAAAAACTGGACTCATTTTGTACAAAAACAATGTACAGAAGTCCTTGTGCTGCCTTCTGTTAATTTCTAGAATTATTTCAAAACTAACGTCAGTGAACATAACAGCTGCCATTGTGAATGGCTGCACTAATATGATCTCACTGACTAATTCATACATACACTCAATGAGTTTCGCAATCTAAGGTATTTCTGCTACAAATACATCTAGTCTGTTGGGTAAGCAAGAAATTTTGGGAGCTCAGGAGGAAAAAATTGCGCAACAACTCACCTTGTCCTTTTTTCTTGGGAGTATAATTATACTTCTGGTCATTATCATTTTAAAATTTGTAATCTATCACAGAACTAAAGCTAATACTGAAAATAAATTTTGAAGCTTAGTCCTTTTTTTAGTATGTATTACTCTTGAAGATACATCAATTACATATGTGCCAGTAATGCATTAAACAATTGTGCAAGTGACCAGTTTCCTAAGCTGGTCTCCAAAGTGTTTACACACTGTTTCTGTTCAAAGCCCGTACAGTCCAAAATTGGTATGCAAATCAGGCAGTATCACCACCATTGGCACACCAGATTGAAGATACCCATCTGATAAAACACCTCGTTTTGCTGCTCGATTCTACCGCCGTCTACATACATTTCGCATAAGGACTATGAAGATACAAAAAATTTGGGCTCATTTGTAAGCATCCAATCACTTTTCCCTCACTCTATTTGTAAGTGAAACAAGAAAGGAAAGAACTATTAGTGGTACAGGGTACCCAACTTCTATGTTACAATATTTGCAATATAGGGGTGTGTGTTATCATGAAGCAGCAACCCCTTGACACAGTTTTCTCAAATGTCTCACCTTAATTGCTGCCCCATATACATTATTCATTCCTCGATGGATGTCTTCTGGTTTTCGCCTTTCGGCAACCAAGAACAGAACAGCAGCACATGGGTCCAGTTTGGACACATTTAGTAATAATATTGCCATAGTTCACACTTCCGTATTTACCGCATGCACATCAGAAAGACACGAATGTCACACTAGTCCCTTGCCTACATGTTGGTGTCTATAGACCTGCATCAGAGTCGTGCTGGGTTGCTAATATGTTGCAGCAACACCATCAAATGGAAACATTTTGGTTGTCCATAATTTTTTTATAATTATTTTCCAGAATTATGACTAAGAAGTCAAATTAGGCAGTCCTAAAATTTCATTAAAATAAAATATAAAGGAAGTAACAGAGGAGATAATAAAAATCACAGATGGGCCTCTCAGACTCAACAGTAATTGAAGGGTTGAACTGTGACCAGTTACTTCTACCACAACTTATAGCTCCTATATTAGCTGTAAGACAATGCCGAGGAATTTGTTTGTTTATCTTGTGAAGATTATACTCTGTTCTGATAAAAAAATTTTCAGTAAAATGTCTGTGTACGTTCTAAAGATACATTTCAGTAAATTATCAGTATTTAGTCCACAATAATCAATGTTTGAAAACTTCAGGAATTTACTTCTTGGCATAGGGCTACATTAAAGCATTTTTAAATATCTGAAATGACTAGTGATAACTTTGATCAAACATGTACAAATGGAAAGACAACAAAAACAAATCACATTAAACACTGAGGTAAGAATTACTGCCATTAAGTATTAAAATTCAATGCTCTTATTTAATGGGCATGCCAACAACAAAAAGCCAAGTTAGTGCTTAGTGGTGAGAATCATTAAAATGTAAAGGGAACTTCCACAATTCATACAAATCTAAAGAAGTAGTTTTAATACATACCTGCTGACTGTAACGAGAGCTGCCAGAAACAGACTAGAAATAATTATTGCTGTCTTCCAGATATTTTCCAGTAGAGTACTATTATTCATATGGTGTAATCTGTGTAACACATTTAATTCGACATTAGTCAAGAAAATTCTAAATAAAAATATAAGCTAAAGAAATTATAAACTTCAACATAAACATACTTGTGAACAGGAAATAATGTTAATGGATTCATCCAGCACTGCTTGGTAGAAAAATTTGATACTACAAAAATAGTGGACAGTCAGTCATGGGTGGAATACAAATGATGAAAAGAGTAAAGGTTGCCATTAATCGCATTACTGACGCGTTGCTTGTCAATTGGCACGTACCCAGATTAAAAATAATGCTAAGTTTTCAGACAATGTCTTTCTACAGTGTTATTCATAAGCATCGACCGTTTGTGGTTTTTCACTGCTAAACAGCAAACAGTTATTCTAAAAACAGTACTTTCAAAGTAAAAGGAAATTTTTATTGCCAAAATGCAATTTATCTCATTTTAACTTTGTGCGTGCCAAAAATTTTTTAGCTTCTTCGCAAGAGAAGTTTTTTCAGTCGCCCTTCTATTCAATATAAATTTTCTTCCGTCAAGCGCTTCCTTCACATATGAACACAGAAATAAGAGTGTTGGATGATACAGTAATTCATACCACAGTTCAACACAATTTTACCCACCACCTGACAAATGTCACTCGCCACTTATCCAGAATCCCCGAAATCAATAAATGTGTTTACATGTGAATCCTCAAAATTACTGCCATGACATTTATAGCATATGGAATGGATAAGTAATGTGCAAGTCACAATTTTGATAGTTCCTTGATCTGGTACTGGGATTAATGTATCCACATTTCAGCAAGCATAGAGCAGTTAACACAAATATTCACTAGTATGCTACTTGGGCATGTCCAATCCATCACTGAGAAATGGTTAAGGCTTCTTTTGATCAGCTGGCAGCAAATGCACGACCCATTTTGATGACAGTGAGCTTATTCCCAAATTTTGTTTGAAAACATGAGGTGCTTATGAGCTTTGCTATCTTGCAGACTTCTACTCACCTACTGTTCCAGAAATATTTTCACTTTTTACTTACATTAGAAGGTCTAGATACCTCACATCACATTCAATCAACCAATCATGACTTTTTTTTGTGGCATACAATGTGACAGAGCAGAGTAATACTGGATCAAAACATGAGCTGTTATAGAAGCTTCCCAGCGTTTGCTCTTCCGATGTCTGATGTGACAGCGTGTCCAATCGCATGTAGTTACCTCCCTGTGTAACTGTCGTCAGCAGGCGAATATCTGCTTGGCTGACTACATTTTAGTAAGCCAAGACAAAGAGCCATACAAAGGTGTGTGTGTGTGTGTGTGTGTGTGTGTGTGTGTGTGTGTGTGTGTGTGTGTGTGTGTGCGTGCGCCGCGCGCGTGCACACTTGCACACACACATTTTTTTTGGGGAGGAATTGCACACTTCAGACTTTACATAATAATAATAATAATAATAATAATAATAAACTGAAGACGAAAATCATTACAATGTGGCAACAGTGCCCTGCATAATATGCTGATATTTGAAAAGTGCAGTCACCAGATAATCACAAATGCAAAAATGGCTCTGAGCACTACGCAACTTAACCTCTGAGGTCATCAGTCGCCTAGAACTTAGAACTAATTAAACCTAACTAACCTAAGGACATCACACACATCCATGCCTGAGGCAGGATTCAAACCTGTGACCGTAGCGGTCACTTGGCTCCAGACTGTAGCACCTACAACCGCACAGCCTCTCCGGCCGGCAATCACAAATGCAATTATGGCTTCAAATCTTTCATTCACTTTATACAATACCGGCTGATATAAATCAATAAGAGTACGAAAGGAATGAAGTCTTTAGCCACTGACTGTGAAAATGTAATCTCTCGTAAGTCTGATCTACTGATCATTTTCTTTCTATAACTTGCTAAATATCCCTTCCTAAGCAAGTTTATAATACTAAGCACAAACACAAATCATCGACTGAGACAATTGAGACAATATCAATAGAAAGCTTTATAATCAGTCATCATTTGAAAATTACACCTTACAGTTGCAGAAAATAAATCATATTAATTATATCTACACCATCAACAAAAAATTCACAATTGTGATGCAAATTACAAGCTGGAAGCATGCCTGTTAATAAGGAATATTCACATATCAGGCTCACCTTATACACACGAAGTATACTATGTAAGTAGCAAAGAACCACATAAACTGTGAATGTGACGACGGCATTCCATATTCCGTATAAAGTGCATTCCTCTGCATAGGTCTAGCTTCACAAAATGTGTGCTTTAAGATGAGGTTCAGGAGTTCATTCAGTGTAGTGCCAAAGAAGAATGTTATCTACAAACAGAAAACACAAATGATTACCAACATTATTTTGAAAAAGTTTTCTAGTGAAACTGTAAAGGTGTGTAATTTAACAGTAGTTCATCTTCTGACACACAAATTTACAAATGTTCGCAGGAGGTTCTGTTGCTGATAAGAATAAACTGAACAGTTACTCTCTGCCAGATAAAAGAAAAATTCACTGAAAGGGGCACTATTTTTTGTTCCTCGTTACTCTGTCAAATTTCAAAAGACTGCTGGGTAAGGCAGCCCGAGGAAACACGAGCCAAAAATCAGTATGCAATCTTACTTTGCTGTCTTACTGTGCCACAACTAGCTGAGGGTCATGGATTACTTTCCTGCTTCATCCTAAAAAGTCTTGCTACCAAAACATTTCCCCCAGTTTTCCATACAAAAGAATCATGGGTTCTTTTTTGTTAGTATTTGAGTTCTCTGCCACTTGGCTAATCAAATTTTTTTTTAGTTCCTACCATTTCTAGTTATTTTCTTAATCTGCCCGTCACACCTGCACAGTGGAAACTACTAGCAAAGCTTATTTGATATTCAGATCATAATTAACATTATTGCTCTTTTCCACAAAAGAAGGAAAATGAAAGAAAGAAAACTCTCCAATTTATACTATTGAACAACTAATCCAGTTCACAGCATCTGGTTCCAGTTGCAGAGGCTTCCTGGGGAGGGAGGGAGGGGGGGGGGGGGGGAGAGGAGTTGATTTTCAGCATTTCATAAAATTGGTGAGCAAATTTAAAAATTGCTGTCATAATCAGTTCATTAAGGTGTATAATCTTACATTAACGATTTAATGCAGTAAGACAAGTATTACAGTTAGAAGCTGTGTGTATGCCTTGAGGCAGCAGAACTCACTGCATGCCGGTACCTATGCTATATTCTCCCAATATTTGAGAATGAGAACACTTAACTTACAACAAACTTTACACATCATTTCTAGCCTTTTATAAAAGTTTTCTCTGTAACATGACACACTAACTTATTTGTAAAGCAAACAGAAGTTTGAAACTGTTCTATACATGGGAGTTTGATCCTTTAAGGAATCTGGGGTTTACTGGTATATTGTACTAAATAGCAATAATCATACAGGCACTATGCTTATCTTCACGAAATACTGAAGTTGTTATGTTTAACAGCTATCATCATTTGCACCACACTGGGTAAATGTGAGAGACAAAACTTCTGCAATGGTACTCTGACACATGTATTCTTTTCACGAGTACAAAATGCAATTGACATTGAACATTTCTGAAAGAAGAGTTTAATGGAATGTTTGTCATAACACAAAAATTTAATTATTATGACACTCTTCCAAACAATGTCCTATTCTAGCTGAGAAAACATTCCCCTTACTCAACCTGAAAATAGCATCATTGTCCACCTACTGTTTTTGTAGACATTAGACATCAGGGTACACTAATATTCAAGTTAATATGGAATTTAATGCAAGGATGAATTCTATGAAATAATGGTGTGTTTTCTTACTTACATCAAAAGAGAAATTCACCCGAGAAAACTACAAAATTACAAAGGGGCAATGGTAGGACAATAATTACCTTTAGGAGGAGAACTTCTGAGTGCTGCTGAGATGCACATATTGAAGTATAAGAAATATCCCAGCATCTGAAATTGTTAGTCCATTCCTCACAAAGGAAAGGCTTATAGATTAGGGAAAATTAAAAAGTAAGGGTACTTCATTCCAGTCCCAGTATGACAGTGAGACACTTGACATGAGGATGATGGGAAACATAGATTAAGACGGAGGCATCAGATAGAGAGGAGGTCAACGACAGCACGTTGGTATGCACTGTGCCAGCTTCAGTATCATATACAAGATTCACCTCCAAACAATATATTTGCAAACAACAAAAATGGCTAACTTGCACGTCTTCCTTCTACTGATATAGGCAAAGGAAACTGAACATGTGTTTTGAGCTTTGTACACTGCAAAGTCAACTCTACCAGGCATAAATAATGAAAATTTAAAAGCACCATAAATATAATCAAAGTTACAGTTACTTTCACGATGATGACTGAGGAGCAACATACCAGAAAAATCGTAACTGCTTTTCAGGTCAAGTATATGCAGAAGAACACTGAACAACATGTGGCCAACAACTAAACTATGGCTACTACACTATGGTTTAATATTTTGGATGATTAAAATTGCTGATAAAGACATCATATGTCAAAAACCCCTCCAATTTCTGCTGGTTCATGTTTGACAAGATGGCAAAAACAAAATAAATGATTCATTTAAATACCCCTTTTTTACCAACAACCACCGCAGGTATAAAAATGTTCTAGTTGCTATTGCACAATGAAACAAAATCATGGGATAGTTGACGGTAACAGCAACTGCTAGACTATAATGAGGCCACTTGGGTTTAATTATTAGATTGTGAACACCTGAGCCATAGCCTAACCAGTTTCTTATTCTCATCTTCTAGTCCTTTCCTGTTCCTTTTTTCCTCAGTTTTCTCTCCATTTGGCTTGGTCGTGTCACTTACAACTCACTCTTTATTTTATTTTTGCAGTGCATTTTTAATTTCTTGACCATCCCATCTGGCTTCATCTTTTGAGCCCAATTATACTTCCCTTAATAATGACTTCACAAGCATTTTAATGGTGTTACCACTTTGCAGCAGAATATACCGTAATTAAAGATACTGGCAGATTACAACTGTATGCAAAACCAGTACTCAAAACCTGGACCTATCTTGTGTATTGTGTATTAAAGCGAGGACCTAGAAGCGATGGAGAGGCTTCGTCCCACCGTGACCCTCAGTGGGCCACAGCCGCCCATCCACCTCACCGCCACCCGACACTGAACCCAGGATTATTGTGCAGTTCGCCCCCAGTGGACAGCCCCCCCCCCCCCCCCACCCACACACACACACACACACACACACACACACACACACACAAAGGTGAACATAATATACTTTATTTCAGTGGCTGCTTCACAACCCATGCCATCAGGATCCTCCCCTCCACCGTCATCTTTTCTGAACTGCACAGATGGAAGTTATACTTACAACACATTCTCTGCACCCGAAATTAGCCTGGCCTCAATATATTGTAACATTCTGTTCCCACACCCTTGACCTAACAGTTTCGTCCCCATCTGTCCTATCACCTCCTCCCACATCACATCCACTCACCCTCACTGTGCTCTGCATTCTGTCAACACACACAACAGTCTTTTCCCCTTACCTGTTCCTTTCCTTTTCTGCTACCCATCTCCCCTCCCTCACTCTCCCGCAGCCTCCCGATGCTATACCTGGCAATCTTGTCCCGCTGCCACCTAGTCCTTGCACACTACACCTGACAGTGCTCTTCTCCCCCCTCATCTGTATCCTGCTATCCCTCCCCATTCTCCAGCCTCCTCCAGACTGCTGCTTTTGTTCAATGCAACAGCTGCAATCAGGGCAGAGGGGCTACAGATAGCGATCGCGCGCGCGCACGTGTGTGTGTGTGTGTGTGTGTGTGTGTGTGTGTGTGTGTGTGTGTGTGTGTGTGTGTGTGTTTGTTTTCTTTTCTGGAGAAGGCTTTGGTCAAAAGCTCCTCATGTAATAGCCTTTTCGTTGTATCTGTCTGGAACCCAATGTGTCATCTTTATGATGAGTAACAATCTACCCTTTACATAATATTATTTACTAGCTACAACACTTTGGATCTTTACCATAGCAGAATGTAAGAGACCCACATCACATCTGATTCTTTTTCTTGGCTGAACAACTTTGGAGCATTATTTCACTACTCAGACTCATCTTTAATTTTTGCAGTTCCAGTATCTTATTTTTGCATATTTTAAACATTTTGTTGGTCACAACTAAATCTATAACAAAAATCTTACCGTGTGCAAATCTCTCCTGAAGAGAATGAGAGCAACAAAACCAGATATGATTCCAAATGGTAGAAGACTTGAAAGGGCTAAAAATTTACCCAGCCAATCACCTGGAAAAGAAAGAGACAATGTTAATATAAAATTACTGCACAAGTACATGAACAATCTTACTTACTAGAACCATTTCTGTCGTTATAAGGATGACATAGCAAAAGAAAACAAAAACTATGGCATGAAATGACTAAATCATGTTTAGAGTTCAGTTCTGTGATAATATCAAGAAGCAACAACAGAACATAAATGGAGTTAATATGTACGAAATAGTCTCAGATATTTGGCACAATACTATGTGATACAAAGATCATGATGTGATCTCAGAGCATATGGAAATAAGCAGTCAGAATATCTGCGGAGCACTGTAGATGAAAGTGACCTTTTAAAAATAGAGCTACTTTGGCAACTTCTTGTGTTACAGTAACAACAAACCGTAAGTCATTCAGTTATTCTTCTTAGGCACTTAAGCAAATAAGTAAGATTGTGATCTGGTATCACATTCGTAATGAAATGATTAGCGATGTAGCATAGGTAATGACACTCATTAATTTGGACAGTGTGTCACTAAGGTGGTCTTAACATGCTTACTTTGTTGTTCATCAACCAGTCATCAACATATTTTACTATGCAACACATTTATACCAACCACATCTCTCTTCTGTCACAGAGTGTTTCACACACACCACACATAAAACTGAACAAGATTAGTTGGAAAAAAGGTTTGAGCATCAGACCAACATACAGTTTTAATCTGTCAGTCTGATGTGCAGCAGTTTCACGAGTGTTGTATGTAGAAAATGACAGTAAACTGCTTCACTTAATCCCGATGGCAGAAGTACAGTTCCTAGAAGATGATTAACAACCCTTCCAGAGCCAAAGTACATGCTAAATCTCTGCCAGTGAGATATAGAAGCAAACAAGTGAGAGTTTTACAACTGATAAAATAAAATAAAAAAAACTGCATGCATAAAGTAGGCTTCACTCATGAGTAATGTGTGCGTAACGAAGTATCATTACAACAATGGAAATTCCTGGATGAAACCACTCACCTATGGCTGACTCATGTGTGGTGCACAGAAATACTCAACAGAATACAGTATTTGCACTAGCTTTCGAGCTCTTGCTCGAGAAAGTGCAAGAGCTCAAAAGCCAGGGCAAATACAGTATTCTGTTGGGTGTTTCTATGCACCACACCTCAGTCAGCTTAAGGTGAGTGGTTGCCTTTTTTTTTTTTTTTTTTTTTTTACATCCAGGAAGTATCATTAGTATTTTGTCACAGAGACTGCTGTTTACGCAACTCTTAAAGATTGTATTGCAGTATAATGCAAATGGTTACATGGTCTGTGTACACAGTACATGCCACTATAAGGATCAACTGAAGTTTGCTGAATCACCAGTCTGATTTGATCCTTGATGTAACTGTGTTGTGTTGTGTGGCATGATGGTTGTGCAGCACATCTGAAATGATTCACGTTTGCAGAGGGAATGTTGAAGTGTATGATGGTGCTCTCAAATGTGGGATGTTTATGTTTCAAAATTGTTTGTGAGTGAAGTTAGTGATTCACTGGATTACTTTGTTGCAGTTTGCAAGAAAAATATTGGAAGTGTTTGAGGTGGTTTGCTAGTGAGTTAGTTTGATTTAAATTTTTTTTGGAGCATTGTTCCTCAAAAATAGCCATTTATTCTAATACTGTAACTTATTTAATAAAAAAAGTCTCAATCGCATTGACGTTTTTATGTTTTAGATGACCAGTTTCACTCTTCTATAAGCCCATCAGATCTACATTCCTTGATGACTATAGGACTCTCTGGCAGACTCTCTGGCGTCGAGCAGGTCCGTCCGAGCAGACACAGAGAACACAGCATTTTTCTCCATGCCTGCACGGACCTGCTCAACGTCATAAATTCTTGCAGTCATCAAGGAATGTAGCTCTGATGATGGTCTTATAGAAGATGAAAACGAGTCATCTAGATGTTGGCAATTATGAGAACAGATTAATTTTCGGATTTGGAATTATTAGTGCTTTGCATTATTTATGGTTGGATATTCAATTTATATATAATTTTTTGTTAGTTACAGATATAATAGCAAAGTTTACAAGTAGGCTGTGGGGAACAACATGCTGATCACAATCATATTTGTACAGTTGTTCAGTCTAACTGCCAAATACGTGAAATATCATGTTTGTGGAGAAAGTCTGAGACTGACCAAAGTTGGATAGACCATGGCGAGGTAGGCGGGCAAAACATATGATGTTCTATCTGGAAGGGTTTGTGGTTTGAGAAGTCTATGCTGACCATTCAAGAGGTCATGTTGATGACATACTAGGATCATTTAGAAACTCCTACACGTTGTGCATGTACAACCATTACAGTGGTGTGATCAAGTTGAAATTTGTGTCGGTTGTGAGTGAGACTTTAAATACACTGGTCGTATATGTGTTTGCTGGTTCATGTGGCTGCATCAAGATCAATTCAATTTTAAAGTGGAAGCTTAAACCAAATCAGGTTGGACTACACATAGTGACCAGCATTTCTACATAAAAATCTAATCCTTATGTGGAAGCATGTGATTCCTGAAGTGGGGCAGCAGCTTTTTCAGTTGTTGCAGGGGCAACAGTCTGGATGATTGACAGAACTGGCTTGTAACATCAACCAAAATGGCCTTGCTGAGCTGGTATTGTGAATGGCTGAAAGCAAGGGTAAACTACAGACGTCACTTTTCCCGAGGGGATGCATCTCTAATGTATGGTTAAGTGATAATGGCATCCTCTTGAGTAAAATATTCCGGAGATAAAATAGTCTCCCATTAGGATCTCCAAGCAGGGACTACTCGAGAAGAATGTCATCTACAGGAGAAACAGAACTGGCATTTTATGGATCGAAGCACGGAATATTAGATCCCTTAATCGGGCAGGTACGTTACAAAATTTAAAAAGGGAAATGGATATGTTAATTTAGATATTAAGGAATTCGTGAAGTTCGCTGGCAGGAGGAACAGGAGTTCTGATCAGGTGAATACAGGGTTATAAATATGAAATAAAATAGGGGTAATGAAGGGGAGGGTTTAATAATGAATAAGCTAACAGGAATCTGGGTAAGCTACTATGAACAGCATAGTGAACACATTATCGTAACCAAAATAGACATGATGCCCATGACTACCACAATATTACATGTTACATGTCAACTATTTCTGCAGATGAAGAGATTGAGGAAATGTATGAGGAGATAAAAAAAAATTCAGATAGTTAAAGGAGACAAAAATTATGATGGAGAGCTGGAACTCAACAGTAGGAAGTAGGTGACTACGGATGGGGGAAAGGAATGGAAGAAGAAGTCGTCTGGTAGAATTTTGTGCAGAGCATAATTTAATCATCACTAATACTGTACTTGGTTTGAGAATCATAAAAGAAGGTTTTATACATGGAAGAGACCTGGAGACACCAGAAGGTTTCAGATTGGTTATATAATGATAATACAGAGATTTAGAAACCAGTTTTTAAATTGTAAGACATTTACAGGAGCAGATGTGGACTCCGACCACAATTTGTTGGTTAACAACAGTAGATTAAAACTTAATAAACTGGAAAAAGATAGGAAATTAAGAGATGGGGCCTGGATAAGTTGAAAGAACCAGAAGTTGTTGACAGTTTCAGAGGGAAAATAAGCAACGGCCAGTTGGCGAAAGAAATACAGTAGAAATGAATGAGTAGCTTTATGAGATGAAGCAGTGAAGGTACCAAAGGATCAAATAGGTAAAAAGACAAGGTTTAGTAGAAATCCTTGGATAACACAAGATATATTGAATTTAATTGATGAAAGGAGAAAATATAAAAATGCACCAAATGATTCAAAAACGAGACTGACAGCAAGTGGAAAATGGCTAAGCAGGAATGGCTACATGACAAAAGTAAGGATTTAGAAGCATATTTCACAAGGGGAAAATTAGAGAGGCCTTTGGGGAACAGAGAAGCAGCTGTATATCAAGAGCTCAGATGGGAAACCAGTACTAACAAAGGAAGGGAAAGCTGAAAGGTGGAAGCAGTATTACAGAGGGTCTATACAAGGGAGATAAACTAGAAGGCAAGATTATAGAAAGGGAAGTGGACATAGATGAAGATGAGATGGGAGATATGATACTGCAAGAATTTGATAAAGCTCTGAAATACATAGGTCGAAACAAGGCCCCAGGAGAAGCAGATATTCGGTCAGAACTGATGATAGCCTTGGGAGAATGAGCCACGACAAACTCTTCCATCTTGCATGCAAGATGTATGAGACATGCGAAACACCCTCAGACTTTAAGAACAATGTAATAATTCCCTTTCCAACAAAAGCAGTTCCTGATCTGTGGAAATTACTGGATAGGTGGAAATTACTGAACTATCAGTTTAATCAGTCAAGGTTGCAAAATACTAACATGGATTATTCGCAGAAGAGTAGACAAACTGGTTGAAGCTGACCTCGGAGAAGATCAGTCTGGATTCTGGAGAAATGTAGGAACATGCGTGGCAATACTGACCCTACGACTTACCTAAGTAGATAGGATAAGGAAAGGCAAACCAACATTTATAGCATTTGTAAACTAAGACAAAGCTTTTGACAATGTTGACTAGAATACTCCTTTGAAATTCTGAACGTCACAGGGGTAAAATACAGGGAGCAAAAGGCTATGTACAACATGTACACAAACCAGATGGCAGGTGATGCTAAGGGAATTAGGCTAGGAAACATACTTAAAGCAGTAGATGAGTTTTGCCTTTAGGGTAGAAAAATAACTGATGATGACTGAAGTAGAGAGGATATAAAATGTAGACTGGCATTGACAAGAAAAGCATTTCTGAAGAAGAGGAATTTGTTGAAATTGAATATAGATTTAAGTGTTAGCAAGTCTTTTCTGAAAGTATTTGTCTGGAGTCTAGCCGTGTATGAAACTTAAACATGGATGATAAACAGTTTAGATGAAAAGAAAATAGATGCTTTCAAAATGTGGTGCTACAGAAGTATGTTGAATATTAGATGAGTAGATCACGTAGCTAATGAGAAGGTAATGAACAGAATTGGGGAGACAAGAAATTTGTGGCACTACTTGACCAACAGAAGGGATCAGTTGATAGGACACATTCTGAGATGTGTCCGCCCCTGGTAGCTGAATGGCCAGCATGACGGATTGTCAATCCTCTGGGCCCAGGTTCGATTCCCGGCTGGGTCAGGGAATTTTCTCCACCCAAGGACTGGGTGTTGTGCTGTCCTCATCATCAACCTATCATCTTCATTGATTGTAGGTCGCCGAAGTGGCGTCAAATTGAAAGACCAGTAGCACACGGCGAACGGCATGCGCGACGGGGGGCCCCAGCCATACGATTAAATAAATAAAATTCTGAGATGACAAGGGATCACCGTTTTAATAGTGGAGGGAAGTTGGGGGGGGGGGGGGGGGGGGGGTAAAAATGAAAGAGGGAGACCAAGAGATTCAGAAGGATGGACGTTGCAGTAGCTCTTTGAAGATGACGAAGCTCACACAGGATAGATTAGCACAGAGAGTTGTATCATACCTGTCTTAGAACTGAAGACTACAACAACAACAACAACAACAACAACATCAACAATGTGGAAATAACCCAACAGAAATGTACACTTTGAGAGCAGTGTATGGAAATAGTGTAGTGGTTTGTAGCACAAAATAATCACTGTGGTCTGCTTGTTTTCGAAAAGGTCAGGTAAGTGTTGAGGACAATCCAAGCAGGTCACAAAAGAATTGCAAAATTGCTTCAATGTTATGGAATAGAAGAACAGTGGAAGATTTGTTCCACTTTATGAAACCCAGATACAAAATTTTGAGCCAGAACTGGAATCTCAATCGTCACAATCGAAAAGATCCAATTCTCCACATCAAAATACATTCCGCCACCAAAAATCAAAGATGAAACTGATGATAATCTTTGTGTACGACATGAATGGAGTCATAGCTACCAGTAGAAAGTCCCAGGGGACGTCTCTAACAGGCACATACTACAAGCTGTTTCTGCGAAACATTTTGCATTCAAAAATTTGTCAAAGGAGGCCTGACATGCTTGCAACTGGTACCCACATTTTGCACGATAGTGCAAGATCACATACTGCCCAACCACTGAGAGAAACACTTGACAAATATGGATGGGAAATATTTCCCCACCCACCCACCTTACAGTCCTGATATGAACCCCCCCTTCCCCTGACTTTAATTTGTTTCCCAAATTGAAGGAACAACTCCATGGAAAATGTTTTGATACAATTGACAAAGCTTTCAGTGAAGCGACCCAAGTAACAAGACAGCAAAACAATGAAGGTGACCTATCTGGAATACAATAGTTGCAAAACAGCGGGAAGCTGTCATATGCAAGTACTTTCTTCAATTCTCTCTTAAAGTGTGCAGAACTTCTGAAACAGCCCTCATATTGTTTTTACCAGCACTTGTCAACTGAACACTATCCAGTCTTTCTACATGCACCCAAGACTCATTTCAGGCCCAGACTATGAGTACGCACCTAACGGCCATATACCATAGCGACATCACTCATACATTCAACAACTCAGACACAAAATACTGAATATCTTTATCACAGTGGTCACCAACAGCAGCTGATGACCATCATTCCTAAATTACAAATGTGGCCCCTAGTTGTCCATTACAAAAGAAATTAGTATCCTACACAGGCACCATGATACGAGAAGAAAATAAGGTAAGCAATGAAACACCTGGAATGGAATCTGGTTAGTGTCAGCTTTTCTTCACTGTCCAGTGCAGGATTTGCCTGTTGCCTGATGATAGTCATAAAAGAGTGTGGAGACAACACAGTAATAATGCACGTCTCAGGCATCAGTCCACAACAGGTAGGTGAGTCAATCATGTATTGGGCTAGCGCCATGTGCAGGACCCTCCAGCCTATTATCCAGCCTTAGCTGCTGTTCACACTGTGACTCAAGGTAAGATGACATAGTGGAAGTGAATTAACTGCATACTGGGACGACAGTGATATACCACCATCACATACCTTTTTCGTATTGCCCAGCACAATACAGAGTGCTGACAGCTCCATGCAACTTGTGTTGTATGATACATAGGTAGGGATGTTTCAAGTCATCTGATGTGCCTCAAAAAAATGTTTTATGTAGATGAAGGAAAGCTACATCGATCTCTGGTGTTAATTTCTCAGTAAAACTTTTACTTTTCAGGTTAAAAATTTAAAAAAAACTTCTGGGATTTATGTTTGTTCCTTGCAATGCAGTCTTTTTCACCTGATTTTGAGTAAACTATTTCGTAAAATACAGTCATTTTTCTGCGTCTTATAGTCTGATGTCACAGCTTGATAACAAACTGGTTTTGTTTTCATTATTGGCCAAAGATATTGTGACACTTCGAAGTAAAGTAAAACATTGCAAATAGTTTTAAAAGTCTGCAATGCAAAATGGTGTAGCTGGCCAGTTTACATTTGATGTGAAATATAGCAAACACATCAAAATTGCTTTTGGCAGTCAAATGAGAGTCATAACTACTTCATTTCTCGAGAAAATCCGTGAGGTATATTGGAGGTTGTCTGTAATGAGCGTGGCAGCCATGCAACCCACACCACACTATTGCCACCACCTACGCACAATGCGGAGCTGCCTCGTTTATGTTTGCTGCTGATACAAGCTGAAGCTAGAAAAGAAAAACTTACTGAAATGGAAAGACAACAGGAATCATCAGCTGATGATGCTGACTGGACATTTTTTCTGTCAAAGCACCCTGATTGCAGGAATCTTTGTAACAGGCAAACAAAGAGTTCTGAAAGCTAAATTCATGTTACTTCTACACGAGCAGCTGGATGAACCAACGGTGGACACCAGTATTCTGCGTATCATCATGGGCTTCTTACATTTATTCAAAAAATTTCCAGCAATGTTTCTTCTGAGTACTCATCAAACTGAATCTATACTACTCAGAAAAACTGAACAGTTATAGAAATACTGTCCTAGCTTTATTAGTCTGTAACCATTATTTATGTAATTACCACACTGAATGAAGAACCATACTGGGTGGTCTTATAAAAAATAAACTTCTGACGGTGTTACTTTTAATGTCATTCACAAACTTACATTACTGTAGCTTGTTTCTGAGCACGAAAAATAGCAAGTAGAAAATCTGAGTCCAGCTTTGTCTGAGTCTCTAACACCAGTTACTCAAGAAAGTGGAACCTTTATGGATTCATTCTGTAGTAATTCATGAGCATGCTGCCCCTATACCGTGAATGCATTCCTCCAGGAGGTAGGAATCCAACAGATGGAATGGTCTACACAGTACCCGCCGACATGACCCCAACTATGCATGTTTGGGACCATATGAAACTTGCAGTGCATCATTGCAGGAACCCACCTGGCACACTGGATTACCTCAGGATGGGCATGTCGAAAAATGAGAAAGGCTTCATCACCACATCCGTATCATCTTGTGGATAGCACACCAAAGAAAATACATGTATGTTGCAATGAATGTGGTGGATCATTGTAGTGTTGAATGTTACCAAACAGCAGATTTTGCTTTCACAGATGTGAAAGACTTTATGTTAGTTATTGTTAAATTTAATTGTAAAGTTACCTGTTCCCATTGAAGCTAGGCTTTCTCAGATATGCAGTTAGTGCAAAACTTTTTTTTTCTTCAGTTTAGCTTACAAAGCTTGCCTTAGAAAATTACATGTTTCCATTTTCACACAGATAACCATGAACCTGCTGCGTCGACTATTCCATAGTATTTTAACTTTTGCAAGAGAATATCTTGATTCACCCAAGCAAAAGCCTTAAAAAAGAAATCTGACTGATTAGGGTAGAACTGCCTTCAGTGATGAGTTCCCCTTGAAATTGAGGCCCAATGACCAGCGAAAACAAGTCTGGAGAAACCCCAGGCAGGTGATGGTCTGGAGTGCCATTTCATTATAATTTCTTAGCAGTACCCCTTTGGTTTTCATCCATGGCATCCTTGGCAGCACAGCAGTACATCGACAATATTCTACACCCTGTTATGCTGCCCTTTATGACAAATCACATTTGACTTACATTTCACAAAGATAATGCCCACCCACAAATGGCGGAATTCCTACTACCTGTTATCATGCTTGCCAAACCCTACCTTGACCAGCAAGTTCATCAGATCTCCCCCCAACTGAGAATATCTGGTGCATTATGGGCCAAGTCCTCCAATCAGCTCGAGAGTTTTACAATCTAATGCACTAATTGGACAGAATTTGGCAGCATGCTATCCGTCAGGGGGACATCCAATATTTCTGGCAATCAACGCCAAGCTGAATATCTGCTTTCATAAGGGCCATAACTGCTTACATAAGGGCCAGAGGTAGACCAACACATTATTAACTTGTTCAATTTGTGAAGTTCTTTCTCTTGAATGATCATCCTATTTTACTAAACTTGTAATCATTTGTTGGTCTCTACATGTACATCACATCTACTGATTTCCATTCCATTCGGATAATTCTTGCTTCTTTGTCTTAGAGTGTATAATATAAATTGTAATTTCACTGCCCAGTAGGTCTCCTCAGTTTTGTATGATATTATGATGTCATCTGTTTCCTGAGTTTAAAATCAATTTATCTGACTCGGTTTAATTTTTTATGAGATTCGCATTCACAAAATATGGATAATAGAAAGATAAATTATATTTTCAAAGGTAATAGCAAATTAATTATATTTCAAGTAGGTAGAATGGACTGCTAATATCTTTCTCTTCCCTTTACAAATAATTCTGAACTTTTACTTTCAGTCCCAGTCGTGGGCACCTGCGGGGGAAGGGACAAGGGGGCAGTTATTCCTAGAGATAATTCATTGCGTTTACAAATATGATAAAATGATGCAATGTGACAAACATATTAAAGTGAGTTATAAAATGAACTAGAATAATGGAAAAGTTTGAAGAAGGTTCAAACTGAAGATATCAAAAGCATAATTAATTTAAAATCGCTACACTGTTCTTTAAGAAATCTCATTCTTTACACATGTATGAAAATTGTTGTGTAACCATCTTAAAGCTACTGCAGTGTATGACGTTCAGAATTCAGAGGTTCTCGGAAGTGAAGAAACATCTACTGACCAACAAATAACAAATTGTACTTGTAGATAGAAAACTTTTCAATATTTGCTGATACCAAAGAGGGGGGGGGGGGGGGGGGAGAGAGAGAGAGAGAGAGAGAGAGAGAGAGAGAGAGAGAGAGAGAGAGAGAGAGAGAATGCGCATGTGTGTGGTTTGGGAATCTCATTGGCGCCCAATGAGGAGGTTATCAGTGCCCTAACAATGATTAAAATAAATGAATGTGTATAAGAATGATAACTGTCGTACACGCATGCACAGGAAATGACATCACAATTACTCTATCACACAGGCACTCCCACATGCACTAAAACCAATGAGGCGGCGAGATAGCTAATCAAGAAATTAAAACAGAGGGAAAACAAAACACAAAAGAGCTAAAAGAACAGCATAGGGAAATGGGACTGGCTGACCACTTACAAAAAACTTGAGTGAGCCAGCCACCCTGTTGATACATTAAAAACACCTCCCCAAAATCTTGTTAGAAACGTGGGACAATTCACAAAACTTTAAAATGTGAACCACATTTGTTTGATCATTGCAAAAAATAGACTGCAGATCTGCTGGCGAATCCACTGCAGTCCTCTGGCCAGCAAATAAAATGTGGTGCACCGTGATCTGCACACCACAAGCACCACACATCAGAGGGTCCTCTCGCCGGAGTAAAAATCCGTGCGTCATAGGGCTGAGGCCAATGCAAAGACGAGTATGAAGGGGCTCGTCCCATCGACGTGGCTGGAAGGAAGTATGCCATGGCTGAGTTGTGGGCTTGACAACATGGGGCTTGTTGTCAGTCACTTCTAGCCACTCATGTTCCCAGCGACACAGGATTTTATACTACAACAGTGAGGTGAGGGCATGCAGAGGGATACCACACTGAAAGACCTGACAGTCACGACACGCCTCCTTGGCTGCTCGATCAGCCATTTCATTCCCCAGAATTCCCATGTGCCCTGGTACCCAGTAGAAAGACACCACCTTCCCCAGTCACTGTAGTTGGAGGAGGGCTTCCTGGATAGTCTGGGTTACTTTAGGATAGTCTGGGTTACTTTATCTGCTGGGTACAAACACTGGAGAGAGTAAAGGGCGCTCAAAGAATCTGAACAGACGAGAAATCTAACACTGGGAGACTGTCTCATCTGCTCCAGTGCCCGCAAGATTGCATATAATTCTGTGTCAAAGATGGTAAATTGGGGAGGCAGTCTGACCTTGAGGACACGATCCGGGAAGGCAACAGAGCAACCAACGGAGTCACCCTGCTTAGACCCATCCGTAAAAACAGCTACATGGTCATGGTGCTCAGATAAAATAGCAGAAAAGACAACAGTAAAAACGGAAGCAGGAGTGCTATCTCTCCTGTACCACATCAAATCTACAATCACTCTGGGCTGCTCCAGTAACCAGGGTGGCAAACGGTTAAAACTCTGGACTTGGGGTCCCACTGGTGCCACACTGGGTGACTACAGCATATACTACACAGGGATCCGAAATGGCATCATGGCGAATGGACGGTTGGAAAAAAGGCGCTCCAGATGTGGACAAACAACAGTATGGTGTGCAGGTGAAGTTGGATCTGCGAGAAACTTACATGCTTGGCTCACCGTGAGCAGCTGGCGCCGGATAGTAAGTGGTAGTTCCCCCGCCTCAGCACAGAGGCTGGGTAGGGGACTGGTCCGATAAGTGCCAGTGGCCAGCCGAATTCCCTCATGGTGGACAGCATCAAGGATCCGCAAAGAAGAGGGCCTCGCTGACCCATACACCATGCACCCATAGTCCAGCCGCGAGCGCACAAAAGCCTGATAAAACTGGAGGAGACGTGCCCTGTCCACTCCCTAAGATCCGTGGCTAAGGCACTTGAGAATGTTCAGTGCCTTCAGGGTTCGAGCTTTTAAGTCTCGCAGGTGTGGCAACCACGACAATCTGGAGTCAAAAATGAGGCCCAGAAACTGCACTGTCTCTCTAACATGTAGGATGGTATCCCACATCCTCAAGGAATGCAAAGTAAAAAGACGACGAGAGCGATTAAAATGAACACACACACACACACACACACACACACACACACACACACACACTTATCAGCAGAAAACCGAAAAACCTTCTTTGCAGCCCACTCCTCTAGCCACCACACTGTAAGTTGCAACTGACGACTCGCCGTTGTAACACTGGAGGAGGAGCAGAAAACAGCAAAATCGCCCACAAATAACGAGCACTGTACAGGACCCCTTACTGTAGATGTAATACTGTTGATGGCAACGGCCAAGAGAGTAACGCTTAGAACACTGCCCTGAGGGACACCATTCTCCAGCTCAAATCGATCAGAGAGTGTGGCACCAACTCGGGTCCGAAAAAAACGCTGAGACAAGAAAGACCGAATGAAAATGGGGAGGTGCCCACGAAACCCCTTACTCATGCAGTTGCGCGAGTATACAGTGTCTCCAGGTATTATCGTATGCCTTACTTATATCGAAGAAAATGCCAATATAGCGATGTTTACGGAGGAAAGCCTTCTGAATAACCGCCCCCAGGAGGGTCAGGTTGTCGACTGTGGTCCGATATGGGCGGAATCCACTCTGAGAGCAGCTAAGGAGTTGCCTGGTCTCCAAGGATAGCACTTCGATATTTTCATTTAGTTTCAAAAACTAATCTACAAAATCGGCACGTGAATATCGATATTTACATTCCTGAATAATATTGTTGCGTTATTTCTAGATGCACGTGCATCGCTCGTTCTTTTCTACACAATAAGTGTTAATTATCGTGTCATAAACGGATGTTAGACAACAACAATGGAAAAAACGCAAAAAATCTTAAAAATGACATCATCGTCGAAACATTAAATGAAGAAAGACGCAAAATTTAATTTACATTCTATTCCCACGATATTCGCGATGTTAGTAACAGTCGACAACGTGCAGCTCTTACGGACAGAAAGATTACACGCCAACATACTCCAGGCATTACTAAACGGCTATAAGAAAATAAATGAAGTTGCCGATCAACTAAGTGCTGGAACAAGTACGTGTACACGGTCCTTTAAGGACACCCACGATGGGAGTTCCATATTGAAAATCACTATGCTTACATGCGACACATCTTCCGAAAGACGAAAACCGGTTTTCGCTGTCGTGTTTACATGTTAAGGTCTGAAGCGGATTTGCTAGCCCAGTTAAATATGGCGCCTGGGAAACAGCTGTTGCAGCGCATGATTTAGTCAGCACAAATGCTATTTCCCTTCAGTTAGACGAGGTATAAACAGCTTCAGTCTACTTGTCCATTCACAGTATGAAAAACCACTCCGTCCATATTAGCCGAAAATTTTTAGAAACAATACACAACTTGACAGCCCAAGCAAGTTCCAAAATCTGTTGCGTTTACATGGGGATGAAAATCAATTGCGGAATTGGAAACCCGGCAACCACAAGCGGATTTCCAGAACCGATATTGAAGTGTTTACATGACCACTCAAAATCGGTATTGGGAAATTGGTTTACGAAATCCGGTTTTGGGAGCCCCATATAAACGGGGTGATGTCTCCATCCCTGTTCCCACGTCACTTCGTTTCATAAACATCAAAAGGCTACTGTTCAAGAAACCAGTTGTACGTAAAACCGCTCTACAGACGCTTACACCAAACTTAGATACTGGTTAGCAACTGCAAAGCGATAATTTCAAGTATCATAATTAATGTGTTATATTTGTTTCCAGTTGCTGAATGTATGTACATATGTTCTGTGCGTTCTGTACTTGGTAGAAGTAGGAAGTCGCCTATCGTTGGAACTATTTTCAACCTATGCGCTCATTGAGTAATTGTTGTGCAGTAAGCCTCATTTAGTTAATTTCAAAATTACTTCAGTAAATGAGTATAATGTTTTCGCATGAACATGTCTGTAATGCACTTTCAATGACACTCAGCTGACGGGTACGTCTTGAGTAATTGTTGTGCAGTAAGCCTCATTTAGTTAATTTCAAAATTACCTCAGTAAACGAGTATAATGTTTTCGCATGAACATGTCTGTAATGCACTTTCAATGACACTCAGCTGACGGGTACGTCTTGATAGTGTTGTCGCCAGTGAACGAAGTTATTATTCAATTTCTCCATAGTCAACAAACTTGTGGGTTTTAAGTAAGCAGTAGCGGCAAGAGGGCCAACTGGACAGCCCGTCAAAAACTGACCACAGATCAAGCATGAAAACAGGAACGTGCACTGCATTGTGGAGAGAGGGGGAAAAAAAGCAAAAAAGAAACAATGAACGGTCGAAGGACAGAAGTGTAATGTAGAACTGCGTATAACAGCAATGGCGCTTTATGTGCGAGCCGTGTTCTATCTCCCTCGTGACAGTCCCCCCCCCAACCCACCCACTGTGTATTCAAATTTGTGTGTGTCGTGGTGTAACGTCCGTTTGCAACGGCGAGGTGTAAGGTATGGACCTATAATGACAGTTGATTCTGCACTACTACTCTTATTAGCAGCCGAAAGAAAGTGACATTTGGTCGCAGGTTCGAATCCTGCCTCGGGCATGGGTGTGTGATGTCCTTAGGTTAGTTAGGTTTAAGTAGTTCTAAGTTCTAGGGGACTTATGACCTAAGATGTTGAGTCCCAATAGTGCTCAGAGCCATTTGAACCATTTGAAAGCGACATTTGATGATAGGGCGAAAAGGCAACCGACTCCTCCAGCGGAAAGCACGGCTAGTGTGTCATACACGGCAATAACGACAGTAAGTGTGTCATACGATAGTAATCTCTTATAAACGTATGTAATTTTTTACGCCCGATTTAGCTGTTCGTATGAATGTGAATGAGATCGTTACCAATGAAATAGTGAAACATAATAGTTTGTCACATAAGCTGCAACAAATGCTTCCAACAGTTTCACAATCACACAGTTTTTCTGTACTCTGGCAAAACATATGTTTTTAACGGTTTTGAAATATCGTTCCGTTTCGAAAGTCTTGACTCTTGAATTCGTTTGTTGTAACATAGTTCATGCCCGTTTATTTATTATTTTCATTTCTGTGAGACGTCTATGTGGTATCTCGCCCGCTCTCACTATTCATCAAGTTTACTTGCGACGGTAACGTACTCTTACCACATGATTCATGTTCTGTAACCAATGTACAGTATGACAGTTGCCAAGGCTACAGAAAGAGAACAAACATTTCAGTGACCAGACGGACAGTTCATTATGTTGTGAAAAGAAATAAAATAAAAATAAATAGGCTAACACGATGGAGTTTTGAACACGGCTCGTCCAGTTTACCCTAAAGGGGAGTTGGATCGCCCTATCCCGACAATGTTAAGTTTAGTGACTTGGTTTCCCTGTATTTCAGGAACCACTGTAGCCATTGCGATGAAACTTTTACAGGGCATTAAACTATATGTTCTGAGTTTATTGAAATACAATAATTGATTTCAGCCACTGCTTTTGGAAATACAATTTTTTAATTACACGGTTAAAATTTTGTGTACTTTTTGTTCGTTATCGCAAATAATTTTAATTACAAATAACATTATGTTCTTCTTTTAGTTCAGAAGACATAGGATATGAATGTTATTACTCCCTAAAAATTTGAATACATACATTATCCTAAATAATTTTAATTATGCGTAACATTATGTTGTTCTTTTGGTTCAGTAGACACAGGATATGTATGTTATTACTCCCTGAAAATTAGAATACTCTACTCGAAGTGGTTTCTGAGATTTAGGGAAAAATGCAACAGAAAATATAAGTTTTCAGGAACGGCTTCTAAAGTCCCAAAAGACTAACTAACTTAATACACTGCTGGCCACCGTAAATGCAACACCAAGAAAGACAAGAGGTAGCACAACAAAATTTATTTTGTAGATAACATGTTGACCAAGTATCAAATGATTACGTTTACAGACGTCTGTGACATGTGGTTCCTGCCAGAATCAGTAGCCAGAGTAGCCGCCATTGTTGGAGATCACCGCTGCCACACGTCTCGGCATTGATTCACAAAGAGACGTTGGATGTGTTCCTGGGGTACAGCAGCCCAAGCAGCTTCCACACGTTGCCAAAGATCATCTGGTGTGGCAGCTGGGGATGTAATCTGGGTCACTCGTTGAGCAACCATGGACCACATGTTTTCTATCGGCGAAAGATCCGAAGAGCGAGCCGGCCAGGGAAGCAATTCAATCTGGTTATTGACGAAGAACCTTTGGACAATGCGTGCCACGTGTGGTCGCGCATTATCCTGTTGAAATATGGCTGTGGCCGAGCCCTGAAGGTAAGGAAGGACAACTGGCTCCAGCACCTCGGATATGTAACCGGCTGTTTAAAGTACCGGCAATGCGTACTAGAGGTGTGCGAGAGTAATATCCAATACCGCCCCATACCATAACACCCGGTGCAAGACCAGTGTGGCGGTGCATAATGCAGCTGTCCAGCATCCTCTCTCCACGGTGTCTCCACATTCGCATCCGACTATCGTGGTGCTGCAGACAGAAGCGTGCCTCGTCAGTGAAGACAACGTCATTCCATTCTGCCGTCCACATCCGTCTGACATCACACCATTGACGACGGAGACGTCTGTGGTTCTGCGTCAATGGTAGACGAAGCAATGGACGTCTTATGGACAGACCATTCTGCTGTAAACGGCGTCGAATGGTACGCGCAGACACTGGATGATGCGTTACAGACGCAATGTGCTGTGTTATGGTTCGGGATGTCACTGAGCGATCCGTCACTGCCATGCGCACAATTTGCCTATCAGCACGTGCAGTGGTGCACCGAGGTGAATGCGATCGACCACGTCGGTCCGTCGTACCCTCCTGCATCCAACGGTCACATATCCGCATTACAGTTGTTTGGTTTCGTCCAACACGACTAGCGATTTCTCTGTATGATAATCCACAATTTCGGTAAGCCACTATCCTTCCTCTGTCGAACTCGGATACTTGATCAAACGATGTTCGCTGTTGTCTACGAGGCATAACTGATCGTCTCGTGAAACAACCACAAGGTAAACACACGTGCCGAACGTACACTCGTCGAAATCGCCAAGCCTTAAATGGCGCTTTGAGGTGGCGCCACAGGCGCGCGTGATGTGCGTCTGCGCTGAAATTCTAATCAGTTGCATATCTCATCGCTGCAAACCCATGGTGTAAATTTCACTTGATTCGGATGCTTCCTTCAGGGTGTTGCATTTACGGTGGCCAGCAGTGTATATGCTTATTTTTTATCACCCAGAAGCACCCTGCACCATACTTTATCCTCTTGATCTTATTCCAAGTTTTTTCTTCTTTCTGGACTCCTTAGTGACCAACTGTGCTGCATACTCTGCTTTATCAATGCAAACCTCATCCATCCGCTCAAGTTCTCTGATGCACTTTGCCCCACGATTAATTCCATATGCCGTAGCACTTTCACCCCACCAAAGTTTCCATCATTAAAAGCAATAACATCACTGACCCCCCACTTTAGTGTCTTCATTCCAACAAAAATATTTTTTGGTAAGCGAGTCCATATAAGATTATTGAACGAATCATTGGGATTTTGAGTCTGACCATGCAGACACTTCTTCAGTAATTCAGGCTTCGCCAGGTATCTGTGAATAGGTTTTGTGATATCCATGACTGCTGCTGGGACGGAATGTTTATGGCTGTATCCACTGTTTTGAGTACTGAACATTGCAGTAATCGCACTATGAATCAGGTCCAAGAGGGCAAAGGTCTGTACTGGTTTTTCATCAGGTGACAGTCTGTGGAAGAAGTTAGCCCATACTGCCTGCTTCATTTTCAACAAATCCTCAGTATTATTTCTAATGGCCATCCCATAATACTGCTGTAGTTCATCAATCATTTTGTCTGTCAGCCTGTCTCTTATGGTTTTACCATCAGAAATTTTCTTTTCTCTCAAACTTTGTTTCAACTTCTTCAACCTGGCGCCCATCCTCTTCTGCACATGACCAACGCATTCCAGTTTTGTGATAATCCTCTCACCACAAAACTGAGTGGCTACTACACTGTTATATGCTTTTGAGTCTCCATCACCTAATAACTTAGTGTAACACACCCCCCTTTCGTTCACACATCGACTAAAAATTTCAATAAATGCAGACGCTTCCATACCACCACTTGCTCCTTCATACTTTATGTCACATATATGCCCTTTTTCATTCCCTGATTTACACTTATAACAATGTTTGGTTAAAATCGGGAAAAACTGTTACCTCTCCAGTATCCACACTGACACCATAGCAACAGAATTCTTAGAACTGTAGCCACACTTCTGCCAAGTGCCATCAAAAGCTACTGGTATGTCAGTCATGCCATCATTTATTATAACAGCTTTGTTTGCAGCACCCTTCATTGACTCTCGTGCATCATATTCCACAGCAGCTCCAATGAATCCTGCATACTTGTCGATTTTATAAGGTGGGCGTGGCATATTCATCAAGGCACACATTGTTTCTTCTGCAGTGTGTCTTTTGTCAATAGCTAGCTCTCAATCCATAAAACCACCTAACATTTACTTCAAAATAATTAGCTTTAGACTTACCAGAAATTCCAAAATGAATGAGTATATTTACAACTGGCACAATTAATGATAAGCTTCCTGGCTAGTCCATTTGATAACTCACTGTCTCCATGTAAACAAACTGGCCCTTCACATATTTTACAACGCACACATTCCCGTAACACCCTTGTTAGGATGTGTAAATCTATAAGAATGTAACCTAATCTACCATTTACATCACTTTCCTTTTGAGAAAAGTGTGTATCACAACGTTGTATTTTAATCTTCAAAGCACTGCCTTTATTTCATTGTCTGTAACTTCACACGCCACCTGTTGAACACAATGTTTCCCTTTATTCGAAAATCTATTACCACGCAACCCACGTTTCTTAAAAACACTTCGTTTTGGCATCATACTTTACTTTTAGAGAGATTTACCAATCTATTTGTCACTTTTCCTCGGAAAAACTTTAGCACTTCGACATACAACGCGTGTTTATACTATGAAACGATAGGATACTCAAATGGTTCAGAAGGCTTTAAGCAGTATGGGACTTAACATCTGAGGTCATCAGTCCCCTAGACTTATAACTACTTACACCTAACTAACCTAAGGACATCACACACATCCATGCCCGAAGCAGGATTCGAACCTGCAATCGTAGCAGCAGTGCGGTTCCGGACTGAAGCGCCTAGAACCGCTCGGCCACAACGGCCGGCGATAGGATACTGTTTTTGACAGTGCTACCAAAACAAACACGCAATTTAAGCTTTATAACACTGCAATCCACAGCCTTCTATAAAAAAAATTACCGATTTTATTAGATCTGGAAGTAATACACGTAAAAATTTCAATATTTTCAACCGGTGTGGACTATATTTTAAAAAATAAAATACTTCTAATGTGAGTTTATAAGTGATAGAGACATCATTTTATTCGGAAAATTGCAACTTTTATAATGAGATAAAAATCCGAAAAGTGAAAAAAAATTTCCGTTCTAACTCCCCTTAACTCACGAGGTGAGTTTTCTGTAACATATACTAAGAAGTGTGGTCTCTGAGACCCCTATCTTTAAACCATGTTTTACAATGTAAATCATTTGAAAATCTAATTTATGTTATATAACATTCATGGTTAAAGCTATATAACTGTTGTTTAAATATTCCTTGTTGATTTTATTGCACTCAACAGTGTTTTATTTTTGTATCTCTCATATATCACATACTTTTGTGAAGCTTTTTCAATAGTATACGCAAATAAACTGTTAGAGAATTGAATTTTACGTTCTGAAAAATTATGGTATTTCAGTAGAAAGCAAATTATCGCATAAAACTAATTTCCAGCGTTTAAACTTGCATATAAAAACTGAACTCGATAGCCAGAAAAAGAAAGGCTGCAAAATTAATATTCAGAGATGAGATCTACATCTTTCTTTACCACCACTCAGAACACATTTAATTTTAACCAACACTTTAAGTATTTTGTTGGAGAAACAGAAAGGTCCTCATCACCATAGTCCTGAAGTTCTTCCTCTGAATGGTCCTCTTGTTCGCTAGCAGAATTTTGATTACTGGCTACTGAAAAATCGTTATTTTCTTTGTCTACTTCTTGTTCTATGTCACTTTGTCTACTTCTTGTTCTATGTCATTGACAACATTCTCCGTCTACTGACTAAATATTTCATCGAATTTAGAGTGCATAAAATTGTCACACTCTTGCGAACATATTTTGTACTGAAGTGACGAAAACAGGTGCGTAGTTCACGAGACGCGGTCCAGGAGACTCCATCAAATGCCAACATTCAACAACACACGTCAGTAACACTCAAATACGTCGATAGCGCAACAGACAATAATAATTTGTAGGGTTGATGATTAAAGGAGGATAGGTGGTGTATAAAAACATTCCATCACAGCTGACCTACAAGAGCGACTTAGAAAACTTTGGCGTGGTCTGAGAAACCACAACTCGTGAGTTACGGGTTTATAGTCAAACATCATGACCTCTTACCGACGACGTCACCATTGTCACAGTTGTCTCGATATTGCACTTGTTAAGCTGGGACCATTCACCGTTTCCATTTTGATATTTTTCACAGATCAGTACACCTTCTTCCTCTTTTCATGCTTGATCCTTGTTCAGTTTTTGACGGGCTATCTATTGGACCATCTTACCACTAAATCTGAGGGGGATGCGATGGGGAGTCTCCCTTGTTGGAATTTTGGGCATTGCGAGGTGTAAAAGCCTTGTGAATAGCGTGAAAAAAAAACACTAACATTTGCAAGTTTTTTGCACCTCATAAACAAATTAAAACCGAAAACGAAACAAAAAATATACTTCCTCCGATGAAATATCACAAGAAAAGATTGGTTAAATTCAAAAATCTCAACAGTTTTATGTCATCCGCTATCTTAAAAGTTTGCGTGAGCAGCAAGATATGTAGCTTAAACAGATTTGAAAATCCTTGTTGACATGCTACACACACCAAACTTTTAACGGTAGGAAAACAGTCGAAAGAATTGGGCTTACGACGTGAGAAATAGAGAATAATGTAATAGGCGGAAAAATATAAAACGTGGGAATGTCAGACCCCCCCCTTTCTCTCACCCTGACAGCCAGCTTGCACACGAAGTACACTTTAAATAACAGTCCTCCTGTCTCGCCAAGGAGTCGTCGAAGTACGTGGAGCTGATGGCGAGCCTAGAGAATGGTCAGGTACAGCCTTCTCACACATTTTTGTAAATAATACTGTCAATCACAACGAACACCGACACAAAATCATTTCCGGAGATGCAAGAAGACAGCCTACCTCGACCGATCACAGAGGGGCAAGATGAAGTGTGCGATCGGTATTCTGTCACCATGTTTGTAACACTGAGGAGGTACTAAAAGTACACTGTAAAAAATAACAGGATAAAATGATGAGCGAATAACAATGCCCGTAAAATTTCTGAATCACATATGACGACCTTATTTCAGTTGTGGTACAACTCTAATTTTGTTCATTTCGAGATATCTGAGGCTTAAACATAATTGAGTATTTACAATGCAAACGGTAATCCCTTGCAAGAAGTGATGTACTGCAATATTTCAGCTATCTCAGTCAGACAACTGCCATCACTCAGTTATGTTTAAGACTCAATATATCGAAACTAACAAAATTGGAGGTGCACCAAAACTGAAATAAGGCCTTCATATGGGGAAAATGTTTTGCCCCTACTCATATGAAAACTCGCGTTTATCCTGGTCTCAATTGCATATTTTTTATAGTATGGCTAGTTTCAATCTCCCTGTATCATCTTCAGATCTAAAAGAAAGAACACTACGGGAAAGCGATATGTACATATTCAGATGGCGGTAGTATCGGGCACACAAGGTGTAAAAGGCCAGTGCATTGGCGGAATTGTCATTCGTACTCAGGTGAATCATGTGAAAAGGTTATCGACATGATTATGGCTGCCTGTCGTGAATTAACAGACTTTGAACGCAGAATGGTAGATGGAGCTAGACGCATGGGGCATTCCATTTCGTAAATCGTTAGTGAATTCAATTTTCCGAGATCCGCAGTGTCAAAAGCGAGCAGAGAATACAAAATTTCTGGCATTACCCTCTCACCA
Organism: Schistocerca piceifrons; assembly: GCF_021461385.2. Classification (NCBI taxonomy): domain Eukaryota; kingdom Metazoa; phylum Arthropoda; class Insecta; order Orthoptera; family Acrididae; genus Schistocerca; species Schistocerca piceifrons. The sequence continues at coordinate 240,048,033 of NC_060142.1, read as the reverse complement.
CGGATAACGCAGTGGCCGACGGCCTTCACTTAGCCCTGAGAGCAGTATCGTTTGCGTAGAGTTGTCGGTGCTAAAATACAAGCAACAACGCGTGAAATAACTGCAGAAATCAATGTGGAACGTACGACGAACGTATCTGTTAGGACAGTATGGCGAAATTTGGCGTTAATGGATTAAGGCAGCAGACGACCGACGCGAATGCCTTCGTAACAGCACATCGCCAGCAGCGCCTCTCCTGAGCTCGTGAACATATCGGTTGGAACCCAAACGACTAGAAAAAGGCGGCCTGGTCAGATGAGTCTCGATTTCAGTTGGTAAGAGCTGATGGTCGGGTTCGAGTGTGACGCAGGTCCCAAGAAGCCGTGGACCCAACTTGTCAACAAGGCACTGTGCAAGTTGGTGGTGGCTCCGTAATGGTGTGGGCTGTGTCTACATGGAATGGACTGGGTCCTCTGGATGTTTGGCTACTTGGGAGACCATTTGGAGCCATTCATGGGCATAACAACGATGGAATTTTTATGGGTGACAATGCGCCATGTCACTGGGCCATAATTGTTCGCGATTGGTTTGAAGAGCATTCTGGACAATTCGAGCGAATAATTTGGCTACCCAGAACGCCCAATATGAATACCATCGAACATTTATGGGACAATCGAGAGGTCAGTCAGTGCACAACACTCGCAATTTTGGACGGCTGTAAAGGCAGCATGGCTCAATATTTCTGTAGGGGACTTCCAACGACTTCTGGTGTCCATGCCACGCCGAGTTACCGCATTACATCGCGCAAAAGGCGGTCCGACACCATATTAGGAGATATCCCACGACGTTTGTCACCTCAGTGCAAAATTAAATATGTACTGACCATTATTTTACAAAACTTTGATAAGAATTGTACAACGTTTTTCTACTCTTTGTAAAACAGACGGTACATATTTAATTTTACCTTGAGATCTGAAGATGATCCAGGGAGATCAAGACCTAATCATACTGTAAAAAATGTGCAATAGGGACTGAAAGATAAACTATATCAATTCAGCTGCAGAATTCTCTTGTGACGAATATGTCGGCTATAGTGAAAATTGTGCCAAGTCAGATGGTGAGAGACTGTTTTACTTTACTGAACTTTAAAATTACTAAACAACTGCTGCAAAATTAAATTTAAAACGGACTGTTTACATCATAAAATAATCTCAGAGCAAGCAAAAGTGCAATACAGAAGAAAAGTGAAATTGTGTGGGTAAAAGATATCAGGGATGCCTTCAAGAACAAGGGCTTACTAAATGAAGATTTATACTTACTGCGCTTAAAAGTACCTAAAACCTTATCTCCAGTACAGTGTGACAACCTATGTGTTTATATAGAAATAGAGTGGATTGGTTGGTTTGGGGTATAAACGGACCGAACTACGGATCATCAGTCCCTTTTTCCTGACGCAAGCAAGGCTAAAGGTACAAAAAATCCCAAAGTACTTTTGAGAAAGTAAAAGGGGGAAAGGAATGGGGAACCACACCTAAAAAGAAAGACAAATGGAACGAACAAAAAACGGGGAAAACATACACCACAAGGAAAAGTAGAAGAAGGTATTAAAACCATAGAGCACATGGTCTGGGCTGGCTGATCACAATCACCGTAAAAAGACAAGGAGACATGAACACATGTACGGAAAAGGCGACCACCACGACAAACAAATGTAAAGAAAGTGCGACCGAGTTAAAATGGAGGGATGGTGGCGGCCTCGGAGAGAAGGCTAAATGCCCACCCTTAGATAGTACGATAAAAATTTCCTAAACGAATAAAACGTAAAACTGAATCTGCTGTTGAGCCATTGTCGCCCAACACCGAAGGTAGGGTGCTAGGAAGGTTAAAAGTCCGCCACAGAGGGGCTAAAAGTGGGCAGTCCAGAAAGATATGGACGACAGTCATGACTACAGTCATATGTGAGCCACAGTTACACAGAGGTAGGTCCTCGCAACGGAGGAGGTAGCCATGCGTTAGCCACATATGGCCAATGCGGAGTTGGCAGAGAACCACAGAGTCCCTGCGAGAGCCCCGCATGGAGGTCTTCCACACATTCATAGTCTCCTTAATCACATGCAGTTGGTTGTGCGTACTGAGATTATGCCATCCCATTTCCCAAAGCTGAATAACCTTGCGGCGTAATAATGATCGCAGGTCAGTTACAGGGATTCCGATCTCCAGAAGCGGTTTCCGTGTAGCCTGTTTGGTCAGCCTGACGCCAAGTTCATTTCCTGGGATTCCGACATGGCTGGGGTCCACATAAACACTATGGAACGACTGGACCATCCCAGGGCATAGATGGACTCCTGGATGGTCGCTACCAAGGGACAGCGGCGATAGCACTGGTCGATAGCGTGTAGGCTGCCAAGGAGTCAGCACTGAGAAGAAACGACTTGCAATGGTATGAGCAGATGCGCTCGTGAGCACGAGAAATGGCCAGCAGATGTGCAGTGAAAACACTGCAGCCATCTGGCAAGGAGTGCTGTTCAATATATCCTCCATGAACATACGCAAAGCCAACATGACCATCACCCATCGAGCCCTCGGTGTAAACCAGTGGTCTCGGTACATGTCAAGAATAGAGAGGAAGTGACAGCAGAGAGCCGCGGGGTTAACTGAGTCCTTAGGACCGTGTGAAAGGTCCAGCGAAGTTTCGGCCTAGGTGTACACCATGGAGGTGTACGTGAATGGACCTCGAGTATAGATGGTTAATGCAAGTACTCCACTTCAGACACAAGAGATCTGACGCGAACCACAATTGTAAGCCCAGGCCTGGGCCTCCGATGCGGGAGATGAACCGCCGTGGGTGGGGAAAAGGAGACGGTAATTCAGATGCTCAGGAGAACTACGAATGTGTGCAATGTAACTGCCGAGCAGTTGTGCACGTGTAACCTTCAATGGAAGGACTCCGGCCTCCACCAGGACACTGGTCACTGGAATCATCATAAAAGCTCCCGTTGCCAGTCGAACGTCACAGTGGTGGAATGGGTCGAGTAAATGCAACACTGCGGGCGCTGCGGAACCATAAACCAGACTGCTGTAGTCAAGGCGGGATTGAACAAGGGCTCTGTAGAGCTGCAGCAGCAGAAAGCGATCTGCACCCCAGTTGGTGTTGGTCGGGCAGCGGAGGGCATTGTGGTGCTGCCAGCACTTCCACTTCAGCTGACAAAGGTGAGGCAGTCTCGTCAATCGGGCGTCGAAAACCAGTCCTAAGAATCGATGTCTCAACTACAGTGAGTGGATCACCATTAAGGTGACGTTCTGGTTCCGGATGAATGGTACGACGCCGACACAAGTGCATGACACACGACTTCGCGGCTAAAAACTGGAACCCGTGGGCTAGAACCCATGACTGCGTCTTGTGGATGGCTCCCTGTAGGCGCTGCTCAGCAACACGAGTACTGGAGCAGCAGTACGAAATGCAGAAGTTGTCTGCATACAGAGGTGAGATGGACGGCCCGATACACTCAATACAGAGCCTTGCAGGACCCCCATTCTCCTGGATAAGGGGGGAACTATGGGAAGCACCAAGCTGGACACGTAAAGTACGGAGCGATAGCAAATTTTGGATAAAAATTGGGAGCTAACTATTTGTAGTATCGTTCCCAGAACCGATCGCGGTCCTCTGGTTTGGAGCCGAGTGGAAGGCTTAAACCAGAGGCTCAGACGATTCTGCGGAGATCTGGGGTGCAAATTTCTCGACCTCCGCTATCGGGTGGAGAAATGTAGGGTCCCCCTGAATAGGTTAGGCATGCACTACACACCGGAAGCGGCTACAAGGGTAGCGGAGTACGTGTGGAGTGCACATTGGGGTTTTTTAGGTTAGAGAATTTCCTCCCTAGGCCCGACAAGACGCCTCCTGAGACGCGGCAACGTAGGAGTAGGCAAAATGCAACAGGGAATAACAATATTAATGTGCTAATAGTAAACTGCAGGAGCGTCTATAGAAAGGTCCCAGAACTGCTCTCATTAATAAACGGTCACAACGCCCATATAGAACTAGGGACAGAAAGTTGGCTGAAACCAGACGTAAACAGTAATGAAATCCTAAACTCAGATTGGAATGTATACCGCAGAGACAGGCTGGACAGTGAAGGGGGAGGCGTGTTTATAGCGATAAGAAGTGCAATAGTATCGAAGGAAATTGACGGAGATCCTAAATGTGAAATGATTTGGGTGAAGGTCACAGTTAAAGCAGGCTCAGGCATGGTAATTGGATGTCTCTATAGACCCCCGGGCTCAGCAGCTGTTGTGGCTGAGCACCTGAAGGATAATTTGGAAAATATTTCGAGTAGATTTCCCCACCACGTTATAGTTCTGGGTTGAGATTTTAATTTGCCGGATATAGACTGGGAGACTCAAACGTTCATAACGGGTGGCAGGGACAAAGAATCCAGTGAAATTTTTTTGAAGTTCTTTATCTGAAAACTACCTTGAGCAGTTAAACAGAGAACCGACTCGTGGCGATAACATATTAGACCTTCTGGTGACAAACAGACCCGAACTATTTGGACAGTTAACGCAGAACAGGGAATCAGCGATCATAAAGCGGTTACGGCATCGATGATTTCAGCCGTAAATAGAAATATTAAAAAAGGTAGGAAGATTTTTCTGTTTAGCAAAAGTGACAAAAAGCAGATTACAGAGTATCTGACAGCTCAACACAAAAGTTTTGTCTCAAGTACGGATAGTGTTGAGGATCAGTGGACAAAGTTCAAAACCATCGTACAATATGCGTTAGATGAGTATGTGTCAAGCAAGATCGTAAGAGATGGAAAAGAGCCACCGTGGTACAACAACCGGGTTGGAAAACTGCTGCGGAAGCAAAGGGAACTTCACAGCAAACATAAACATAGCCAAAGCCTTTCAGACAAACAAAAATTACGCGAAGCGAAATGTGTGAGGAGGGCTATGCGAGAGGCGTTCAATGAATTCGAAAGTAAAGTTCTATGTACTGACTTGGCAGAAAATCCTAAGAAATTTTGGTCTTATGTCAAAGCGGTAGGTGGATCAAAACAAAATGTCCAGACACTCTGTGGCCAAAATGGTACTGAAACAGAGGATGACAGACTAAAGGTCGAAATACTAAATGTCTTTTTCCAAAGCTGTTTCACAGAGGTAGACTGCACTGTAGTTCCTTCTCTAGATTGTAGCACAGATGACAAAATGGTAGATATCGAAATAGACGACAGAGGGATAGAGAAACAATTAAAATCGCTCAAAAGAGGAACGGCCGCTGGACCTGATGGGATACCAGTTCGATTTTACACAGAGTACGCGAAGGAACTTGCCCCCCTTCTTGCAGCGGTGTACCGTAGGTCTCTAGAAGAGCGTACCGTTCCAAAGGATTGGAAAAGGGCACAGGTCATCCCCGTTTTCAAGAAGGGACGTCGAACAGATGAGCAGAACTATAGACCTATATCTCCAACGTCGATCAGTTGTAGAATTTTGGAACACGTATTATGTTCGAGTATAATGACTTTTCTGGAGACTTGAAATCTACTCTGTAGGAATCAGCATCGAAAAAGACGGTCGTGTGAAACCCAGCTCGCGCTATTCGTCCACGAGACTCAAGAGGGCCATAGACACGGGTTCACAGGTAGATGCCGTGTTTCTTGACTTCCGCAAGGCGTTCGATACAGTTCCCCACAGTCGTTTAATGAACAAAGTAAGAGCATATGGACTATCAGACCAATTGTGTGATTGGATTGAGGAGTTCCTAGATAACAGAGCGCAGCATGTCATTCTCAATGGAGAGAAGTCTTCCGAAGTAAGAGTGATTTCATGTGTGCCGCAGGGGAGTGTCATAGGACCGTTGCTATTCACAATATACATAAATGACCTGGTGGATGACATCGGAAGTTCACTGAGGCTTTTTGCAGATGATGCTGTGGTGTATCGAGAGGTTGTAACAATGGAAAATTGTACTGAAATGCAGGAGGATCTGCAGCGAATTGACGCATGGTGCAGGGAATGGCAATTGAATCTCAATGTAGACTAGTGTAATGTGCTGCGAATACATAGAAAGATAGATCCCTTATCATTTAGCTACAAAATAGCAGGTCAGCATCTGGAAGCAGTTAATCCCATAAATTATCTGGGAGTACGCATTAGGAGTGATTTAAAATGGAATGATCATATAAAGTTGATCGTCGGTAAAGCAGATGCCAGACAGATTCGTTGGAAGAGTCCTAAGGAAATGCAATCCGAAAACAAAGGAAGTAGGTTACAGTACGCTTGTTCGCCCACTGCTTGAATACTGCTCAGCGGTGTGGGATCCGTACCAGATAGGGTTGATTGAGGAGATAGAGAAGATCCAACGGAGAGCGGCGCGCTTCGTTACAGGATCATTTGGTAATCGCGAAAGCGTTACGGAGATGATAGATAAACTTCAGTGGAAGACTCTGCAGGAGAGACGCTCAGTAGCTCGGTACGGGCTTTTGTTAAAGTTTCGAGAACATACCTTCACCGAGGAGTCAAGCAGTATATTGCTCCCTCCTACGTATATCTCGCGAAGAGACCATGAGGATAAAATCAGAGAGATTAGAGCCCACACAGAAGCATACAGACAATCCTTCTTTCCACGAACAATACGAGACTGGAATAGAAGGGAGAACCGATAGAGGTACTCAGGGTACCCTCCGCCACACACCGTCAGGTGGCTTGCGGAGTATGGATGTAGATGTAGATGTAGCGGGCCCTGGAGAGCCCACTCATACAATGTGGCAAGGTTACGATGTCGCCAGGTCATGTCGAAAGCTTTTCGTAAATCAAAAAAGACGGCAACCAGGTGTTGGCGTCTGGAAAAGGCTGTTCGGATAGCAGACTCGAGGGGAAACTAGGTTATCAATGACAGAGTGACCCTGGCGGAAACCGATCTGGCATGGAGGCAGTAGGTCATGTGACTCCAGGACCCAACACAGCCGTCGACTTAACATACATTCTAGCAGCTTACAGAGGATGTTAGTGAGGCCGATAGCTATCCACATCAAGCTGTTTTTACCGGGTTTGAGCACTGCAATGATGGTGCTCCCCGCCATTGCAATGGAAAGACGCCATCACACCAGATCCGGTTGAAGATGATAAGAAGATGTCGCTTGTAGTCGGACGAGAGATGTTTGATCATCTGACTGTGGATCCGATCGTCGCTATGTCGGGGCAATGTGCAAGGACGCTGAGGAGCTCCCATTCTGCAAATGGAGCATTATATGGTTCACTGTGACGTTCAGTGAAATAGAGGGCTTTCCTTTACATGCGCCGTTCGAGGGCATAGTGCTCAGCAAAGTACTCGGCAACTGCGTTTGTGTCAGTAGATGACACGCCATTGATGTTAATGCCAGTGACACCTGTCGGGTTCTGGTACCCACAAACACGTCTGATCTTCGTCCAGACTTGGGAAGGTGACGCATCGCAACCAATGGTCGAGACGTACCTCTCCCAACATTCCAGTATCCGTATTTTTATAAGCTGGTGAACGCAGGCACGGAGCCGTATAAAAGCTATTAGGAGCTCTAGGGAAGGGTGCCACTTACGTCACGGTAGAGCTCGCCGACGCTCTTTAATGGCCTCAGCGATTTCCGGCGACCACCAAGGTACTGACATTCGCCAGGGGCACCCTAAAGAAAAAGGGTTCGCATTTTCGTCCGCGCAAACGATCGTTCTAGTGACCCGCTCAACTACCGCATCGATGGTACCATGTGGGGCAGATTCAACGGTGACAGCAGAGGTGAAAGTTTCCCTGTCTGCCTTGTTTGAATGCCATCTTGGTAGACGTCCAGGGGAATGGCACTGGGGGAGTGACAGGAAGATGGGAAAGTTGTCACTATCACACAAGTCATCATGAGCTCTCCAGTGGACATACGGGAGAAGACCTGGGCTGCAGAAGGATATATCAATGGCCGAGTAAGTGCCACGAGCCACATTGAAATGTGTGGGGGCCCCAGTATTTGAGAGGCACAGGTCGAGTTGAGACAGGAAAGTTTCGACATCTCTACTTCGACCAGTAAGCACGATGCCACCCACATGTGGTTATGGGCGTTAAAATTTCCCAAAAGTAGGAAAGGTTTAGAGAGTTGATCAATCAGTGCAGCCAATGGATTCAGGGGTACTGCACCATCTGGAGGACGATATACATTGCAGACAGTTATTTACTCTGTAGTCCTTATCCCAACAGCCACACCTTCAAGAGGGGTTTGAAGGGGCACAGGTTCACTGCATACTGAGTTCAGGACATAGACACAAACTCCACCTGACACACTATTATAGTCGCTACAGTTCTTGTAATATCCCCTACAGACGCGGAGGGCAAGGGTCTACATTGTTGGGAACCAGGTTTCCTGGAGAGCAATGCAGAAAGCAGGTGTAAAGCTTAACAGTTGCTGTAGCTCATCCAGGTGGTGGAAAAAACCGCAGCAATTCCACTGGAGGATGATGTTATCATTAGGCTGGGAAGGCGTGAAGCACGCAAGGAGGCAATTAACACCTCAAGGTCACATGCTGCCGCCGATTGAGAATTTGTATCCATTCCTACTGAGGATGAGGCATCAGTGAGATCCAGGTCCTCAGGAGACGTTAAGATCTCCACCTCATCCACAGGTGGAGAATTGGTAGGAAGTGGTGGTGTTGGGGCCTCCGGAGAGTCCTTTTTCTTAGCAGACTTCTTGGTTTGCTTGCTGGGAGGACTTCTCCGAAGAAGCTTCAGACAAGGAAGAAGACCATGAAGCTCTTTGTCCAGCAGCTTTTGGCTCCTTTAACCACTGGCGAGTGTCCACTGTGGCATTAGTGGAGACCTTGGGAGAGAGTGTCCCAAGAGTCCCCTTCCATACGAGAGGAGATGGGGAGAGGGGACCAATGTCACCTGCGTTGGGGGGGGGGGGGGGGGGCTTGTGCCTGAAGCAGATACTTTGGGAGCCACAGAAGCGGATTTTCCCCCTACCACCAAGGGGGCGAATGTATTCTGGAGGCGTGAAGGGCCCGACAGAGTGGACACTGGAAGAATAAAATTATGAGAAAACATGTATGACAGGTGAGAGAAAACATGAAAGTATTACTGTGCCTAAAAAACACTAGTTTTTCGACAAACTCGTTTATCTCATGACTGTTTCTCTTACAGTTCAAGAGAAATCTCTCCTTTCAAAAGAATTAAACTATAATCACAAACCTGCTTTAGGTCAGAAAGATGTAAAGGGAATAATAGCAGATGTCCAACGCGCAAGTGGCGTGACAAAGCTTTGGAAGCAAAATTATCAAAGCGTTGAAAACACAGTTGTGGTCAGAAAGTAGCTATAATAGCGAAGTACGATTATATACGATTTAAATAAGTTAGCGTTAATTAGTTGGCAAGATAAAGTAATACTTCTGTCATTATGAGTGGCGAAGAAAATGTAAGGGAAACTGAAAATTTTTTCTCCGGAACGGGGATTAATGGGGTGACAAAAGAGCCAGCAAAAAGTTTCCTGCACAACTAAAATGCAAATTTGACACTCTGATTTTCTGTTTTCTGATAAAGAAAAAAGCGATATATAGTTAGCGACCAGTAAATGCCGGACACGAGCGCACACTTAAAACTTCACAAAAAGGAGAAATCCAAGAGTCTTAACGTCGAACATGAGGCAGAGTCTTAATTTTCTGATAAAGCCTTAATTCCTTTGGCCCTTATGGTGGCAAAGGGCATCCAGGAGAACTCACCATCCGGCTCTTGTCTTTGGCCATTTGCCTCAATTCTGGCCAGGTCTTGCCAACTCTTTTTGCTTCCCCTTCCACTGTCCTCTTCCATGTGCCCCTAGGTCTTCCTCTCTTCCTTATTCCCTGGGGATTCCATTCCAACGCTTTTTTCTCGATGACTTCATCTAGTTTTCAGAATGTGTGCCCCAACCACCCCCATTTTCTCTCTCGTATCTGGTCTTCTATAGGTATCTGGTTTGTTATTCGCCAGAGCTTCTCATTACATATTTTTTTCTGGCCACTGGATATTCATGATGAATCGGAGACATCTATTTAGGAAGCTTTGTAACTGGAATGTTATCTTTTTATCCATTTTCCAGGTTTCACTGGCGTACAGAAGGACCGCCTTCACATTGTATTAAAAATACAAATTTTGGTTTTTTACCTGATATTTTCCATTTTCCCATATTGGATAGAATTGTATGAAGGCAGCATTTGCCTTTTTAATGTGGTTTTGCACGTCATCTCCAGCTCCACCATCTTCCGTCACTATACTACCCAGATACAGGAATGAGTTGACTCTTCACCCACTGCTCCCATATTAACAGTGGCACCTCCATGTCCCTGAATTTACTCTCATTTCGTTTGTTTTGCCTATATTTATCTTGAGGCCAGCAGTCTCTGCTTCTTCGTACAGTAAGTTTAATTTAGCTTGCATATCAGTCAGCCTTTGAGCTAATAAAACTATGTCGTCTGCAAAATCCAAATCCTACAGACGTTCGTGGATCCCCCACTGGATTCCTCGTCTCCTGCCTGCTGTGATTCTTCTCATGAGTATAGAACAAGTAGAAAAAGTGTTGGTGACAAAAATGCAATCCTGCCGGACTCCAGTTGTTACTTTTATGGGTTCTGTCATATTTCCCTTGTGGAACACGTAACATTTTTAGCCATCATATAGATCTCTTATGCTGTTTAAGATCTTCTGTGGTATACCATACTTCCGCAACACCTGCCAGAGTACTTTATGTTTCACGGAACCGAAGGCCTTTTGAAAAACAAAGAACGCCAGGTACATGGTTGCTTGGAATTCTTTGCTTTGCTCTTAAATGATCCTAAGAGTGTTAATAAGATCAACACAATTGCGTTGTGCCCTAAAACCGGCCTGTTCTTTACGCGGACGATTTTCAATAGGCTACTTAATTCTGTTTAATAAATACTGCACAGTAACAAAGGTTAAAATACTACACACGTTTTCCCAGCGGTACAGTTTAAACAATACACATGAGTTTGTAAATAAAATATTTAGGGTACAGTCACACAGCCGATTCTGTATTTACATTTCTTGATGTAATTTATACACTTGACTGAGAGACAGTGGAAATAATCAATAACAAACTTACATAAAACAAACAAAAATGGCTATAGGAGAAATATAATTAATGGAATGATTAGAACTGACGTTATCCTACAAGTATTTCACTTTCAGTGGCAAGATGGTTCACCAACCCAAAGGGCTAGCCTTGGAAAATTGCCTATCCAGCACTAAAGCTGAGATTTATCTTAGACATTTGGAACACCAAGTTTCATGGAAAACTTTGCAACAGCCAGTAAAATTCTCTGCTGTTGTCACAACATGGATGATGCCACTGCGTTAATGAAACAGCAGGGAAGATGGGTGTTATTCACCGGACTTTTAAAAAAAAATTAATTATTATTTATTAAACTTGAAATGCTTTTCAATGGAACTGTAGGTCATTTCACAGAATGTACTACATTTTTCACAGCTGCCAAGTGGTTCGTATCTATCTTTCTTATGTGATAATAAAATTAATCTTTCCTTTAATAGTCATCAATTCCTTTTTATTCGTTGGTCTTGTAGTACAGGGTGACACAGAATAGCGGGAATGTTTGAAATGAGTAGTGGCAGCCATGGGCAGGTGGCAGCACTGCGGGTTCGTGGCAGTTAGCGAGTAAACAGTCCGCCATTTCAGTAATCATGGATCAGTGGAAGAGACAACAGCGCGCGTTAACCATAAAAATGTTTTATAAAAATAATGATAGTTTGGTAGCGGCGCAGAGGGAGTTTCGACGTTTTTATAATTTAGGACGTCATGATGCCGATCCGCCGAAACACGCGATAAAATGTTAGATTAATAACTTTGAAGAGACTGGATCTGCCCTCAAGAAGAAACCAACAAGACGACCAAGAAGTGTGCGTTCTCAAACGAACATTGATTGATGTTGTACGCGAGTCTGTCTTACGGAGCCCACGGCGTTCACTTCGTAAGCAAGCAGCAGTGGTTGGAATATCCCGGGGAGAGTGTTCGAAGGGTTCTTCATCTTGATTTAAAATTTCATCCGTACAAACTACAAATGGTGCAACAATTGAAGGACAACGGTTACCAGTTACGATTAGGCTACCTCAAGTCTACACGACTCGACCAAGAACCCTGGATGAGTTAAAATAGAGAATTCGGGATGGAATTCACAGTATTCCAGCTAAGATGTTGCAGCGGTCAATGAGGAATCTCAATAGCAGATTTCACGAATGTATTCGTACCGGAGGACGCCATCTAAAGGACGTAATTTTAAAAAAATGATAAATGCTATCAATGCTTCGTAAATGGCAAATTTGTAAGGTTTCAATTACTATGAATGCAATTCTTTCCTTCATCACTTCTACTTTTACTGAACTGTGGAAACATTCCTGTTTTTCTGTGTCATCCTGTATAACTTCAGGTATTTACAGTACACAATTTGTTTCGCAAACTCGATGTGTCTATATAAATGTTGTCAACAGCAGCACTGCTGATTACCATAACTCTTGTTACAAATTGTAGGAGGAAGGGTTTGACTAAGGTACAGGGAAATGCCAGAGTAGTTCGTGATCCCTAAATAACTATTAATTCTAACATGAAGATCTTAATCTGGGCAAAGCGAAACGAAACGACACAAAACTGCACAACCACGCTTAATAAGTAGAGAAACGTGTCGAAGCTATATTGCCACATATTGCTGCTAACCAGCCAGCCAGACAGGCAGGCAGCCATGATGCATTCGCGAATCTCATGCTATCCATCAGACTGCCTGGGTTTCCATGCGATCAACGACCGATCACTGATATTTGCTCACGTACGTGTGGTACACAAAGCGAGCAGTTGCCTATGCGATGGCCCGCTCCGATCCGTCGCTCGTGTGTGGGTCCCTTAAGAGACGTCATCTGACAAAGCTGAAAGAAACAGAGATTTTTTATGTCGAACGAGCCTACACCGCCGTGTACGTCCCTTACCACATCGCCGTATTCCGAGAACAGATGGTCGTTCGCGAACTAACGGGTCCAAAGGAACGGTTCTTCAAGATGAACGGAAAGAGCGAGGAACGAATTCTAAGGAACGGTCTCTCATAGTTCACTTCGGTTGCGGCTTTCTACTTCTAGTTCCCGGGAAAGGGAAACGGTCGATCTCGTTCCCGCAACGGCACGTCGCCCGGTCTCGTTCCAGTCTCCGTCCCGTTCCCGCCTGTCTCGGTCTCGCTCGGTCGGACTCGTCCTCCTTCGCGTGGCCACTCGTCGCAGTTCCACTGCCGACTGCTCATGGTTAGTTCAGTATCGAGGTGTTGGTCATTTCGTTCGCTACGCGCGCCTATTCTAGATCTGCTTCAAACCTTTTTTCAGGTCTGAACCTCTGGCTCTTTGCGTATTCTATTCAACGTCCATTACTGGTAATTAAAATGTATTTTATAATTACGTTAATTACGTAAAAATTACATGGTATTTAATACCTACATCTTTTCAGTTTACTTCACTATTTCGATAAACAGCAGAAGAAATACTTATAAAAAGGCAAGATTTTTTTGTTTTTACACATGCAAAGGAAGTCGGCACGGCACACACGAGTGGCTATTTTCCGTCTTTTTTTGATCCAAGGTAAAAGAGCATGTTCATTGTTACGGAAGGCAGACCGACTTACAACCGAATGAAGGCGCGCTCCATAATCAAGTGTCTGGTGTCACATTTTGTAAAGAGAATACGATAAATTCTACAATATTATTTCAGTGGTACAGGGTGGCGCACGAAAAATCGGCCCCGAGTACTAGACTAGTCATTGTCGCCCACCAATTGTCATCTATTGTTTCGAAGTAGTTGTTTGCATTAGCTTATTTGTTATTTCTTCACTGCCTAATTATTACATGTCTATCTATTCTGCTCGTAGCACTCAACAAATCGTGCGTAATTGGAGAGCAGTCTCAACTCGGGGCCGGTTTTTCGTGCGCCACCTTATATTTTTCACTGTGATCAGCCGCATAACGCTACAGTTCGCTAAATGAGAGGTTTTGCAGAATCACGAAAATTACAAGTGTGTGAGAATTCTGTTATGAATAAAAACTATGTACTCCAGGGGGGAGGCAAGTGCCCTCTTTTGGCGCCTTCCATCTTCAGTCACCTATGCAACTAATTTTCAATTTTTCATAAGAACCATATACCAAGTGCAAATGAACGGTGAACGAGTAAAAATGAACGGTTCCCAAAAAAAGAACCATCACCAGGGAACTAGTTCCCAAGAATGAGAGAGTTTGCCAATCTCTAGTTCATAGAGGCCGGCCGTGCCTGGGACGCAGGGACCAGCGCCATTCCAAGAACTGTTCAACAGGGATCATTTTCGGCGGAGGAACTACTTCGGCCGCAACTCCTGCGGTGTCAATACCACCACCCAGTCAGAAAAGCCAACCAACGACGATCTCGCTATCCCTGATAGCGGCGACCAATCATGCGAGTCTACTGTATTCACCCCGTGCGGTATTATAACCTTCGACCAAGAGCTGCAGTGGCAGTCCCATCACGGATTCAAATCCTGTAGTTACATCATGAACTCGCGATCGGCAGTACTTCAGTCACCATGGATTAATTGCATCGCCTTTCTGGAATACGTCGTACCCTTGACGAACTTGTTATTGTAATCAGCACAGTCAAATACTGTATCGCTATTTCGACTCGGCCTCAGGCAGAGATTGTACTAACGGAAGTATTATTACTTGTGTTAAGAGTTGTTATCAAGGCAGTTGCGAGTTACAGTAAACTAGATCCTTCCGGACTCAGACTAATTTATAGTGTAATGATTTCAGAATACTACAATGGCAGTCAGACAGAGTGTTGTACCTCATCTGAAATCATTACCTTCACAATAGTGGCACAGTCGGTATTGTGATTTCACACTTATGCATCCACAACGTTTCATCGGATATCTGAAAGATTGCAGATTCCCACTGTCGTAATTGTTGTTGCTGTTGCTGTTGTTGTTGTTGTTGTGGTCTTCAGTCCTGAGGCTGGTTTGATGCAGCTCTCCATGCTACTCTATACTGTGCAAGCTGCTTCATCTCCCAGTACCTCCTGCAACCTACATCCTTCTGAATCTGCTTAATGTATTCATCTCTTGGTCTCCCTCTACGATTTTTACCCTCCACGCTGCCCTCCAATACTAAATTGGTGATCCCTTGATGCCTCAGAACATGACCTGCCAACCGATCCCTTCTTCTAGACAAGTTGTGCCGCAAACTTCTCTTCTCCCCAATCCTATTCAATACTTCATCATTAGTTATGTGATCTACCCATCTAATCTTCAGCATTCTTCTGTAGCACCACATTTCAAAAGCTTCTATTCTCTTCTTGTCCAAACTATTTATCGTCCCTGTTTCACTTCCATACATGGCTACACTTCATACAAATACTTTCAGAAATGACATCCTGACACTTAAATCTATACTTGATGTTAACAAATTTCTCTTCTTCAGAAACGCTTTCCTTCCCATTGCCAGTCTACATTTTATATCCTCTCTAATTCGACCATCATCAGTTATTTTGCTCCCCAAATAGCAAAACTACTTTAAGTGTCTCATTTCCTAATCTAATACTCTCAGCATCACCCGATTTAATTCGACTACATTCCATTATCCTCGTTTTGCTTTTGTTGATGTTCATCTTATATCCTCCTTTCAAGACACTATCCACTCCGTTCAACTGCTCTTCCAAGTCCTTTGCCGTCTCTGACAGAATTACAACGTCATCGGCGAACCACAAAGTTTTTATTTCTTCTCCATGGATTTTAATACCTACTCCGAATTTTTCTTTTGTTTCCTTCACTGCTTGCTCAACATACAGATTGAATAACATCGAGGAGAGGCTACAACCCTGCCTCACTCCCATCCCTTTCATGTCTCTCGACTCTTATAACTGCCATCTGCTTTCTGTACAAATTGTAAATAGCCTTTCGCTCCCTCTATTTTACCCCTGCCACCGTCAGAATTTGAAAGAGAGTATTCCAGTCAACATTGTCAAAAGCTTTCTCTAAGTCTACAAATGCTAGAAACGTAGGTTTGCCATTCCTTAATCTAGCTTCTAAGATGAGTCGTAGGGTCAGTATTGCCTTACGTGTTCCAACATTTCTACGGAATCCAAACTGATCTTCCCCGAGATCGGCTTCTACTAGTTTTTCCATTCTTCTGTAAAGAATTTGCGTTAGTATTTTGCAGCTGTGACTTACTAAACTGATAGTTCGGTAATTTTCACATCTGTCAACACCTGCTTTCTTTGGGATTGGAATTATTATATTTCGCCTGTTTCATACATCTTGCTCACCAGATGGTGGAGTTTTGTCAGGACTGGCTCTCCCAAGGCCGTCAGTAGTTCCAATGGAATGTTGTCTACTCCGGGGGCCTTGTTTCGACTCAGGTCTTTCAGTGCTCTGTCAAACTCTTCAAGCAGTATCGTATCTCCCATTTCATCTTCATCTACATCCTCTTCCATTTCCATAATATTGTCCTCAAGTACGTCGCCCTTGTATAGACCTTCTATATACTCCTTCCAACTTTCCCTTCTTTGCTTAGAACTGGGTTTCCATCTGAGCTCTTGATGTTCAGACAAGTGGTTCTCTTTTCTCCAAAGGTCTCTTTTATCTTCCTGTAGGCAGTATCTTTCTTACCCCTAGTGAGATAAGCCTCTACATCCTTACATTTGTCCTCTAGCCATCCCTGCTTAGCCATTTTGCACTTCCTGTAGATTTTATTTTTGAGACGTTTGTATTCCTTTTTGCCTGCTTCATTTACTGCATTTTTTATATTTTCTCCTTTCATCAATTAAATTCAATATATCTTCTGTTACCCAAGGATTTCTACTAGCCCTCGTCTTTTTACCTACTTGAACCTCTGCTGCCTTCACTACATCATCCCTCAAAGCTACCCATTCTTCTTCTACTGTATTTCTTTCCCCCATTCCTGTCAATTGTTCCCTTGTGCTCTCCCTGAAACTCTGTACAATCTCTGGTTCTTTCAGTTTATCCAGGTCCCATCTCCTCAGATTCCCACCTTTTTGCAGTTTCTTCAGTTTTAATCTACAGGTCATAACCAATAGATTGTGGTCAGAGTCCACATCTGCCCCTGGAAATGTCTTACAATTTAAAACCTGGTTCCTAAATCTCTGTCTTACCATTAGATAACCTATCTGAAACCTGTCAGTATCTCGAGGCTTCTTCCACGTATACAGCCTTCTTTTATGATTCTTGAACCAAGTGTTAGCTATGATTAAGTTGTGTGCAAAATTCTACCACGCGGCTTCCTCTTTCATTTCTTAGCCCCAATCCATATTCACCTACTACGTTTCCTTCTCTCCCTTTTCCTACTACCGAATTCCAGTCACCCATGACTATTAAATTTTCGTCACCCTTCACTATCTGAATAATTTCTTTTATTTCATCATACATTTCTTCAATTTCTTCGTCATCTGCAGAGCTAGTTGGCATATAAACTTGTACTACTGTAATAGGCGTGGGCTTCGTATCTATCTTGGCCACAATGATGCGTTCACTATGCTGTTTGTAGTAGCTTACCCACATTCCTATTTTCCTATTCATTATTAAACCTACTCCTGCATTACCCCTATTTGATTTTGTGTTTATAACCCAGTAGTCACCTGAGCAAAAGTCTTGTTCCTCCTGCCACCGAACTTCACTAATTCCCACTATATCTAACTTTAACCTATCCATTTCCCATTTTAAATTTTCTAACCTACCTGCCCGATTAAGGGATCTGACATTCCACGCTCCGATCCGTAGAACGCCAGTTTTCTTTCTCCTGATAACGACATCCTCTTGAGTAGTCCCCGCCTGGAGATCCGAATGGGGGACTATTTTACCTCCGGAATATTTTACCCAAGAGGACGCCATCATCATTTAACCATACAGTAAAGCTGCGTGCCCTCGGGAAAAATTACGGCCGTAGTTTCCCCTTGCTTTCCGTTCGCAGTACCAGCACAGCAAGGCCGTTTTGGTTAGTGTTACAAGGCCAGATCAGTCAATCATCCAGACTGTTGCCCTTGCAACTACTGAAAAGGCTGCTGCCCCTCTTCAGGAGCCACACGTTTGTCTGGCCTCTCAACAGATACCCCTCCGTTGTGGTTGCACCTACGGTACGGCTATCTGTATCGCTGAGGCACGCAAGCCTCCCCACCAACGGCAAGGTCCATGGTTCATGGGGGGGGATTGCGTAATTCTGCCTCATGAACATTGATTGAATCTTGTGAATAAGGTATGGGAGACGTCCACAAAGTAATGTTACAAAATTTTTTTACACAAACACAAATTAAGATATTATTGTGAAGCCAACAGGAACACAAGAATATGGGAATTGTGAATCCGCCTTGACGCAAAACATTTTTTTTTAAATTGTTTACTTATTTATTCCCCAAATTAGATTCAGCGACAATCATCATCATCAGTGGGTTCTTGAAATCTAAAGCATGCGGGAAATAGCATAGTTATATAAACACAGTAACACATTATTAAACTTTCACTGTTTGTTTTTTGAATATAGTTTTCTGTGGGTACTTTCATACTACCTTATTTATTATTTACGTTTTATGGCCTTCATTGGACCACTCTAGCCAACTTCATACACAGAATTTTTCAGTTTCCTGTCAGCCGAGTACTTCTTCATTCTCTCGGATCTCATCCTTCTTTCTTCATCGGAAATCACCCTTCCTACTGTCTGTTTGTTGATTCTCGTTTGCAGCCTGGGTTGTTTCTCTGTGAGTTTCCTGATTTATTTACTGTACGTTATGGCTTTTTTTAAAGAATTGTTGTCGCTGTTTGTGACACATTTCTGTGCTTTTCCTGCTGCCGCTTTTCTCGGTATACATCATGTCATCTGCAACTGTGTGAGTGGCTGTTAATAAACAAATACTAAATGGTGAACGTCACATATTAAGGTCTACGGCCCCTTAACTGTGTAAAAAATTGAAGCTTCAAAGTCAAAAAAGTTTGGTCCCTTAACTGTGTAAAAAAACAAACTTCGAAGTCAATGCAACCAAAGGGTACGGCCATTTATGTCACACATTTTGATACTAGCAAACTCACTAATCAATACCTACAGGATACTTCCCGTCGACCTAGAATCACGATATTCGGCAAGAACTGTACAAGTAAAGGAAAAGTCCGAAAAGAGATAATTTGTAATTATATCACACGAAAAAAATTTTCTTTCGTCATTTGTTATGTGACTTCGAAGTTAAA